>NC_044035.1:236756476-237370944 GCF_901765095.1 Microcaecilia unicolor | reverse complement strand
GGGGATTAGTACGCCTTGTGGGACGGGAGGTGGATGGTGCAAGGGTGTCCAGAGCAGAGGAGAGAGTGGCATTGTAAGCGGAGATAGCCTCGTCAACAGACTCGGAGGACTTAGCTTGAACCCCTCCCTGTCAGGGGTGTAGCTACCATTGGGCGAGCCCAGCAAAATGCCAACTGCTGCCCTCTGCTCTCTGTCCCGCTGTAAGTCACCTCTCTGTCTCCCTTGTCGACACTTCATCCTGTGCCCCCCCCCCCAACAGTCCTCCAGAGCCAGCAATGTAAACACTTCTGCTTGCCTTTCCTCTGCCATGTCCTGTCTCCTGATGTCACGTCCTATGGGCAGAATTGGCATTGGAAAGGCCCTGGCAAGCTGGCCACAGGCAAAAGTGTTTACATTGCTGCCTCTACCAGTTCTTTCTCAATAACCTTTCAGCAAAATCTACTACTACTAATTTCCATAGTGCTACTAGATTTATGCAGCACTGTACACATTATATACAGGTACTTTCTCTGTCCCTAAGGGGCTCACAATCTAAGTTTTTTGTACCTGGGGCAATGGAGGGTTAAGTGACTTGCCCAAGGTCACAAGGAGCTACAGTTGGAATTGAACCCAGGTTGCCAGGATCAAAGCCTGCTGAACTAACCATTAGGCTACTCCTCCAGTACTCTAGCCCCCAGTCCTCTCTCCCTAACCCTAGCAAAACAATCAGCATTCTCTGCCCTACCCCAGTTCTCTCTCAATAAATTTTCAGCAAGACCCCCAAATACTTTGAACAACATCTATACCCAATGTAAATTTTTGATCTTTTCAACTGTTCTCCTACATTTTTTTGACCACTTCCTCATTTTTGAAAGTTAAAAGGTAACATATTGGGATTTACTGGGTGCACTTACTCCAGTTATTTAATCAAATGTGATCATATTTTGATCACTGTTGTCAAGTGGCCCCAGCAGTATTACCTTTTACACCAGATCCTGCAGTTCACTAAGGACTAGATCTAGCATTGCTCCCTCACTTTTTGGTTTCTAACCAGCTGTTCCATAAAGCAGTCCTTGATTTCATCTAGGAATTTTACCTCCTGAGCATGCCCTGATGTTACATTCTATCCCACCACACAGGAAACCCCATCAGCTTGCTCTCCACCCCACCCACTGCAAACCACCTTCGTGTGTGCTGCTGTCCATCCCTTCCCCTACCTTGTGACAACAGCACCAGATCACACTCCACGAAATTCCAGCTTGCTGTTTGCCAATGTACAACAAGGAGGAAGAGAGTGGCTGCTCATCAAGCTGTGTCATCTTCCTTGCAGTTCAAATTAGCAATTAGGTCCAGGGTAGGAGGAGGAGGATATGGCCTGACAAGAATCTGTTCTTCTCCTGCTTACTGCACACTAAAAAAGAGCAAGCTGGGGTTTTGTAGAGCAGGAGCTGTTAACTATGGAGAATTTTAAGGGGATTTTCCAAGGAGGTTACTGGAGAGCATGCAAAGGGTGTTTGGCATGAGGGGAGGGGGCGGTCTGGAGAGTGCACAGATCAACTCTTTCCAGTTCTCTCTCTCTCTCTCTATCCCCTACTTAGCTTGAACCCCTTCCTGTCAGGGGTGTAGCTACCATTGAGCGAGCCCAGCAAAATGCCAACTGCTGCCCTCTGCTGGAGGCTGGAGAACAAGCAGGTGAGCTTTGGCATTGGGTGGGGTGGGGAGGGGTGCTAGACAGCACACAAAATTTAACACAGGGCAGGGAAGGTTCTGTAGAGCACACAGAGGGGGGGTTTAGTGAGGGAGGAAGGATACGGAGAGCACTAAGAAGGGTTTGCTATGGGGAGGGGGAGATAGGAGAGAGAGAGAGAGAGGGAGGGAGGAGAGAGACCATGTCAATTGCAGCTACTTTTACTGTGTCCTTGTGCAGAATTCTGCATGGCAAAGGCAGAATTCTGCATAGCAGGGGAATTCTGTACAATTCTGCATTGCAGAGTTGCACAAAATCTCCCCAAGAATAAATATTTATCTGATCCAGCTCCTCTCCAAGGTCCCCCCCCCCCTTTCTGATGCCTTTAACTGACTTTGAATTTTTTACTTACCAAACTGGAAGTTGGAATAGTTGGGGCAGACATGGTAACAGGCACTCAGAACACCTTCCATCGTCAAAGCGACACCCATGGTGTAAAAGAGTCCAAAATGCTTGGGAATTCCATACTCCTTAAAGAGAATGGAATGGTTAGTGTCTGGACCAAGTACATTCATAACAAGCATTGGCCCTCACATGCTACTACATTCTACAATCTAGAAATCCCTTCAATGACCTGAAAGTGAATCCTAGCCAGCAGGAATATTCGTAACATTAGTGTCTCTATAATGGAATGTATGGAATAAACCCAGTTCCCCTTAAATATTCTCCCTCATAGGGCCACATTAAGAGTTCTAGCTTTAGACTGCTTAGCCAGGAGGGTGTTCCAGTCAGGGGAAAGTAATAACCCAGAGTAGGAACAAGACAAGGAGGCCCAAAACAAGAAGGAAGAACCCTTCAGGGTAGACCTCCATGAGTAAAGAACAAGAAACCAGAACAGTGGCCAAGGTAAGAAAGTGAATTGCTGACCTCATGGCTTTAACAGAAGCCAGGTCCTTTCTGGTCTGTAAAATGCCAACTTTAAATTGATACTCCTGTGTACAAGCTGACTAGCTGTAGCCTGGCAGGAACCAGTCCCTTTCTATTATTTTTCTTCCTGAGTTACTGGGCTTGGATATATAAAAACTTATGTTCTACTTTACAAAGTGACTTGCCTGTGTCTGTGGAGGGTCTATGCCTTATGCCCTCATGCTATCACAATCTCCAGAAATGCAGTGGAAGCCAGTTATTGTGAATGGTGAGAGGCGGCTACCAGATGACCAGAAGACACAGAAAACAGACTAAGCTAATCCTGAGTTTGTCCCGTGAAATGTAGAGAGTTGAAGGCAAATAGAAGCTGCTCCTCAAATTTGTCTTTTCACAGGTGGATCTGTTAAAGAGTTGTCCTCTCCTTTTTATTACTCGCTTTACCAAGAGAACTGGGTGAGCAAGTAACTTCTATTTTAATGGCCTCCTTCTGGTTTTATTGAACTCTAAAAGGGATGCGCATAGGTGGATTGTGACAGACATTTCTTTTCTCATTTTAAATTATACCCCTTTGGTAAAACAGATGAAGAAAGACTTGGCATATATTATTCACATCTTCACTGGGCTGTATTAATAGTGTTAAAATGAGTTTTTTGTTATTTTATTTTTTATTTTCAAATTTGTTTATTGGAAATTGTCATTCCTCTTACAGATATATCACAGGTGGTTTTACATGTTACTTGAACATTGTTACTTTGTACAAGCGTATTCACTCACACATTGCTTATTCCACTGCTGATCTCATCTACTTGTGTGCTAGACAACAAAATTTCTAGGAAGTATATCACCTTGTCTAACCTTTATCATCACCTACCAAACTAAACTGTATAACTATTAACCAAATCAAACTCTCTCTATCTCCCTCCCTATTTCTAACCCCCTCCCCCCCTTTCCCCCCCAAATACCCAACCCTCTATCTACCCCACCCCGGGAGGTTGCTTAGGTTAACTTTTGTCATAGTCTCTAGTCATCAGTCATTAGAGGTTGAGGATACGATTTCTGCCCCCCTTAGGTATTGTCTGCCAGAATGGATGCCAAATTCTGAAGAAATCTTTCTCTGTAAAACTGGAGTCATGGTGAAGTTCTGCCAGTCGTCGTTCAAATTTCATAAAATCCATCATGCAGCCACGCCACTGCTGTAAAGTAGGTGCTTTATTTGTAATCCATTCTCGGAGAATAATTTTCTTCGCCACTACTGTGGCTCTGTGTGTAAAACTGTTAAATCCTGCTGGATAGGGTCTAATCGCTGTAACTTGTCCAAACAACAGTCTAGCTTCCCTCCGCCATGTCGCCCCCCACATTGCTGTTATGGCTTGCTGTAGTGTTTTCCAAAACTGTTGAATTGGTGGGCAGGACCAAAACATATGGCCCAAGAGTGCTCCAGGAGCCGCACATTTGGGGCATGCCCCGTCCGGGGAGACCCCCATATGGAATGCCCTCCTTGGTGGAATATGTGTTCGTAACGCAAACTTGTATTCCATTTCACTATAGGTTAGCAATTTTGAAGATCTCTGAATCGAGTATATGTAATCCTTAAGTATTTGTGGTGTTATCTCAATTGATAGGTCCAAACTCCACGCCTTGGCTAGTGATTGATAATCTATCTCCATAATCATGTCTCTTATATGCCTATGGTGCATTTTCATTGGCACTTTAGTTTATGCCTGCAATGAATAAGCAGACAAAAGTTCTTCTTGCACATCCTCCGTGAGGTGTTCCCTAGGCAAGCTGTTTATGTAATGGCGAAGCTGCATATAATGGAAATAGTCTCCAATTGGTAAGGCATACTGGCTTTGAAGATCTTTAAAGGATTTCACCTGACCCTCTTCCGTCAGGACCTGTAAGATATATACTAAGCCTTTGCTTTGCCAACTTCGAAACGCACGATGTAGTTCCCCAGGAGGGAATTGGGGATTTCCACATATGGACAGGAAGGGAGTGATGTTGTTTGAAAAATGGTGATATCTGCAAGTCCACTTCCATACCGCTTTTGCGGTGGGAAGTATATGCGACCGTTGTAAAACATCTAAGTTTTCCCCACCTTTTCCATGTAGTAGGCTACTAAAATGCACTCCATTCGTTAAGGAGATTTCTAGCTCCATGTCTGAAAACTCGGAGGAGGTCCTGTACCAGTCTGAGATATGTCTCATGCCGCTGGCCACCGAGAGATGGCGTATACTCAATAGCCCGAGTCCTCCAAATTCTCGTGGAATCTGCAAAGTTGAAATCGCTATGCGTGGCTTCCTTCCTCTCCAGAGGAACCGCTGAATCCTCTTGTTCAATGATTTTTCATCTTCTCTGCGTAGGTATAGTGGTAGGGTCTGAAAAATGTATATCCATTTTGGCACTATCATCATGTTATATAGTGAGATGCGACCCATAAGTGACAGGCGTAGGGTTTCCCACTGGCTGAGCTTCAAACTCGTGATAGCCAGCAATGGTGTAATGCTCTCTTGGTACAGTCTCGATAGATCTTGAGTTATATACGTGCCTAAGTATTTGATCTTGTTTCCCGCCCAGGTCAGAGGAAATGTTGAGGCATCTGGTTTGTTTTGCGCAGGGTATACCTCCAAAGCCAAGGACTTCTGTACATTTAAAGTAAAGCCAGAGAGGTGCCCAAAGTTCTGTATTATCTCTAGCGCCCTGGACAAGGCCCTATATGGGTGTGTTGTGATTACCATTAAATCGTCTGCAAAGGCAAGTGCTTTGATTACCTTCCCCCCTACCTGCACTCCTGGTACTCCATCCATATTCTTTAGTGCTCTCAGTAGTGGCTCCAGTGATAATATGAATAGCGCTGGGGAAAGCGGGCAGCCCTGTCTTGTCCCCCTTAGGATCTTGAATGGGTTTGCTTTGATACCATTCACCAGTATGGTGGCCATGGGTTCTGTGTAAAGCGCCTGCACTGCCCTATAAAACCAGCCATTAAAACCCATATATTGAAGGACTGTAAAGAGGTATTTCCACCCCACCTGGTCGAATGCTTTTTCTGCGTCGATTGAATAAAGATTTGTTGGGGTCTCTGTCAGTTGGCCTGTAGCCATCGCCAACAGGAGTCGGCGTACGTTTTTTGCTGCCTGCCTGGACCTAATGAATCCTACTTGTTCCTCCCCCACTAACCTTGGTAAAATCTCAGCCAGTCGGTTGGCTAATACCTTCGCCAAAATCTTTTGATCTAAATTTAAAAGGGAGATGGGTCTATAGGAACCCGCTTGGTCCTCTGGGCGTCCCGGTTTCAATATCAATGTGATCAGGGCAGAGTTTGCGTGCAGTGGGAACCTCCCCTCACCGACAGCCTGATCTAAATACTCACATAGTGGAAGATAAGATGAGCTAGGCAGCATTTTATAAAATTCCCCTGAATACCCGTCAGGTCCCGGGGCAGATCCTGTTGGTAGGGATTTAATTACTGCCTGTATCTCTTTGATATCTAGTGGCGCTGCCAAAGCCTCTATCTCTGCCTTGGTTAATTTTGGTATATCTGCCCTATCCAAGAAATTTCGAATAGCCTCGTCCTCTGGGTCTTGGGAAGCTGTGTAGAGGGAAGCGAAGTAGTTGGTCAGGATTCCTGCTATTTTTTCGCTTTTATTGTGGGCAATTCCCTTGTCATCTTTAAGGGTAATTATGGGTCTACGGGGTCCCCAAGCCGTTACCAGCCTCGCCAACATGAGTTTTTTGTTAAAAGCCCTTTTCCTATTCCATGCGATCCTATAGGCAATCCAAATCAAGCTTTTTGTTGTGTTGTTGTTGGTGATGGTAGGCATCATCAGTGTTTTGAGTGTTACTTGACGTTAACAGAGAGTTCAGCCTTCTTTTCAATTCTTTAGTGGGCAGAACTATATGATGGTCTCTAGATTCCCAATTTCTATAATTGTCTTGCACTCCAGCTTAGGACTACCTTGTTCCTGGAGAGGATTTAAATTTCAAAAAGACAAGGGTGATTACTGAAAGAGATGGCCAAGAATCTCTTATTGACTGATATAATCTTTACGGAAATCACCATGCCTTGAAGATGTGGGAATATGCAACCCATTTATGTTACACAGCCTTAAAATTTGAGTGCAATTCACCAAGATAAAGAGCTACAATTCAATGAACGACTGTAATCATTTGTTACCTAAGAAGCACTTCTTAAGTGGGTGCCTCCGTTAAAGGCATAACATAAGAACAGTCATACTGGGTCAGACCAATGGTCCATCTAGCCTAGTCTCCTGCTTCCAGCAGTGGCCATTCCAGGTCACAAGTACCTGGCAGAAACCCAGTTAGTAGCACCATTCCATGCTACCAATCCCAGGGCAAGCAGTGGCTTCCCCCATGTCCATCTCAACAACAGACTATGGACTTTTCCTCCAGGAACTTGTTCAAACCTTTTTTAAACCCAGATACGCTAATCGCTGTTACCACATCCTCCGGCAACAAGTTCCAAAGCTTAACTATTCTTTGAGTGAAAAAATATTTCCTCCTATTTGTTTTAAAGGTATTTCCATATAATTTCATTGAGTGTTCCCTGGTCTTTGTACTTTTTGAATGAGTGAAAAATCGATTCACTTCCACCTGCTCCACACCACTCAGGATTTTGCAGATCTCAATCATATCCCCCCTCAGCTATCTCTTTTTCAAGCTGAAGAGGCCTGACCTCCTTTCCTCATATGAGAGGAGTTCCACCCCCTCTATAATTTTGGTTGCTCTTCTTTGAACCTTTTCTAATTCTGCTATATCTTTTTTGAGATACGACGACCAGAATTGAAAGTAATACTCAGTGCTTTTTTTGTGCCGGTACGCGCCGGTACGGTGTACCGGCGCCTTTTTTCTGGGTCCGAGGGCTCACCTGCCTGCTCCCTGCTGTTTGCACCCAGCCGTGATCCCTGCCTTGTAAAACTTTTCTTTTTTACCGAAGTTGCGAACCGGTAGCCTGAAGAAAGCAAACAGCAGGCAGGCTCGCCTCCTTGCATTGCGTCGCTTCGTTTCCCTGCATTCTTAGCACGTCCCGCCCTCTTCTGATGTCATTTCCTTTCCTCGAGGGCGGGACGCGCTAAGAATGCAGGGAAATGAAGCGATGCGATGCAAGGAGGTGAGCCTGCCTGCTGTTTGCTTTTTTCAGTCTTCAGGCTGCCAGTTCGCGACTTCGGTAAAAAAGAAAAGTTTTGTAAGGCAGGGAACATAGCCAGGAGCAAACGGAAGGGAGCGGGCAGGGGAGGGTGGGCAAGTGGGGCTGGGGGGGGTGGGAAAGTAGGGCTGGGGGGGTGTGTGTGGGCAAGTGGGGCTGGGGTGTGTGTGCGCAAGTAGGGCTGGGTGTGTGTGTGTGGGCAAGTGGGGCTGGGGGTGTGTGTGGGCAAGTAGGGCTGGTGGTGTGTGTGTGTGTGGGCAAGTGCGGCTGGGGATTGAATGATCTCGAGGGCAGGTGGAGGCTGGGGCGAGTCACTGGACATGGAAGGGAGGGGGAGGGTAGGGGCAAAAGAGAATCGCTGGACATGGAGGGGAGGGGAGGGGAGGGAAGAGAATCATTCTGGACATGGATTGGATGGGATGGCAAGGCAGGGGAGGGCAGGGGAGAGAGGAGAATGGAGAACTGCTGGACATGGATGGGCGGGGAAGGCAGGGAAGAGAGAATTGCTGGACTTGGATAGGAGGGGATAGGAGAGGAGGGCAGGGGAGAGAGGAGAATCACTGGACATGGAGGGGAGGGGAGAGAGGAGAATCATTCTGGACATGTATTGGATGGGATGGCAGGGCAGGGGAGAGAGGAGAATGGAGAATTTCTGGGCAGGGGAGAGAGGAGAATGGAGAATTGCTGGGCAGAGGAGAGAGGAGAATGGAGAATTGCTGGACATGGATGGAAGGGGAAGGCAGGGAAGAGAGAATTGCTGGACTTGGATAGGAGAGGAGGGGAGGGCAGGGGAGAGAGGAGAATCACTGGACATGGGAGGGGAGGGCAAGGGACAGAGGAGACATGCTGGACATGGATGGAGGGGAGGGAAGGAGATGCACATGGATGGGATGGCAGGGGAGGAAGGAGAAATGCTGGAAATGGATGGAGAGGAGAGCAGAGCAGAGCAGGAGATAGAGGAGAATTGCTGGACATGGATGGATGGAGGGGTTGGCGAGGAGAGAGGAAAAATGCTGGACATGGAAGGAGGAAAGTAAAGAAATAAATGGAAAGGAAGCCCTGGAAACGGAGTTAAGAGAACAGATAGAGAGCAGCAGAATCAGACACTTGGACCAGTATGGATAGAAAACAGTCACCAGACAACAAAGGTAGAAAAAATCATTTTATTTTCATTTTAGTGTTTGGAATTTGTCCAATTTGAGAATTTACATCTGCTGTCTTATTTTGCACTGGGTATACTGGAGCTGTAACA
Source organism: Microcaecilia unicolor (assembly GCF_901765095.1). Taxonomy (NCBI): domain Eukaryota; kingdom Metazoa; phylum Chordata; class Amphibia; order Gymnophiona; family Siphonopidae; genus Microcaecilia; species Microcaecilia unicolor. The sequence goes on along the minus strand of NC_044035.1, from coordinate 237,361,935 downwards.
TCTTCGAGAAATGATTTATAATGAAAAAAAATCACAAGTTATTGTTTTTCTCCTATACTAGTATATTTTCAATGATGTCTGTTTATTTGCGCCATGGCTGGTAAAAGGGGTGTGGCTAATGTGGGTGTGGCTATCATAGGGGTGGAGCCATATGTGGTGACTCCGCCCATAATGAGTATCGGCACATTTTTTTTCTACAAAAACAGCACTGGCAATACTTAAGGTGAGGTTGCACCATGGAGCGATACAGAGGCAATATTAACATTTTTGGTCTTATTTTGCATCCCTCTCCTAATAATTCCTATCATCCTGTTTGATTTTTTGGCCGCTGCCACACACTGAGCAGAAGATTTCAGCTTATTGTCTATAATGACACCTAGGTCTTTTTCTTGAGTGCTGACTCCTAAAGTGGACCCCAGCATCAGATAACTTTGATTCGGATTATTCTTCCCAATGACATGCAGTGAGAGCCCTTTCTACAATAGCATCTAGTTGCCTGGATTCTGTTATAGAATAGCAGTGTAACCTAGCATTGGCGTGCCAAACATATATGAGCTGCAGTTACACTAGCTATAGACCTGGCATAACTGTGGATGTGTAAATGCATCAGTGGTGCAAGTAACACAGTATTCCAGACATTCCCAACACAGTATTCCAGACATTCCCAACCCAGTCCTTGGGCCACACCTAGTCCCTTCAGGTTATCCACAATGAATATTCATGAGTTAGATTTACATTCAATTGAGGCAGTGCAAGCAAATCTCTCTCATGCATATTTATTGTGGATATCCTGAAAATCCGATGGGACTGGGTTAGGAATGGCTGCAGTATTCTATTAGTTACACAAGTGGGAGCCTCACCCATGTGTACATCCCCCTTGCATTTACACAGTGTACCACTTATGTGTGTCCTTACAGGATAATGCTTAGGTGTCCAGCTCACACTTATACGCACAAGTGTACACTTACTCATGAAACTGCTAGTGTTCTATACTTTTATGAAGGCAACTGGTCTATAAATTTAGGTGCCCCATTACAGGACTGCCCTTCACATGCGTTATATCCAAGCTGTAACTCTAATAACCTACCAGTCTGAAATCACATTATTATTACCCAAATACAGCAGAGTAAACTAAAACACAAGGAAATAAAGTGACTTGCCCAAGATTACACAGTGGAGGAGCTGGAATTTTACCTCAGGTGTTTATAAACTTCCAGTCCTCATCTCTGACACTTAAATCAAAGCACTTAAATTATCTCCCTGTGCTTCTGGCATGGCATTTCTATGCAGAATTCAGAGGTGCATTCTGGGTGCTCAGTGTGCTGAGCTGTTGCTATAATGCTGTTGTTTTTGGAATGTGTTTAGAATAGTGGATCAGAGGCACTGACTATCCTACTTGGGTTCTTTCCATACCATGGCGTAGAGGTTCTTGTTTTCCAATGAACGTCGGTGATGAATGTCACGACGTAACACAATCAGGAGGAAGAGAAACCCCAGCATCACATGGCCCAAGTTACTGAGAATGTTGTTGAAGGCGCTGAAGGTGAAAGGAAATCTGATAAATTATAGTTTAACAGATACATTCACAAACCTACACATTTCACATCCAGGCAGAGATTACTTCACATCCGCACCAGGCAAAAAAGTCTGTCTCATAAGTTTGTAATATATTATCCAAAGCTTTTTTTTCAGGGGATACTCAGGGGTACCAAGCACTGGCACCTTTTCAATTGCCTGCTAAAATTGATCCATAATTCCAGAGTATTAATGAATCACCCAGGTTCTGCACACTCAGGGGTAGATGCACTAAAAAAAACCCGAGCCATTAACGTGGGTTTTAAACTGGTTCTAGCCAGTTTAACGTACAAGTAGTAAACCAGGACATGCACAAAAGGGCATTTTCCTGTCACGGTAGCAGCTAATGAAAACAGAATGCAAACTATTATAATGAGATGCACTGCCGTTGCAAACTATTATAATGAGATGCACTACCGTTTTCCGATCCTCTTACCGTGGAAAACCTAACGGGAGGTCTACACCTCTCGTTGGGGCTGCTGTGAGGGAATCGGAAAGAAAAAAAAAATGTCCAACAAGTGCTCAGAAGAGCAAGAGGGAAGGGAAAAAAAAAGCCAAGTGCTCGTCAGGGACGTCCTTCTAAAGTGCCTAACATGGACGTCCTTCAAGGACGTCCCTGATGAGCACTTGGCTTTTTTTTTCCCTTCCCTCTCTGTCACACCCACACTCACTCTCTCTCTGTCACAGTCACTCTCACACACAGTCTCTCAAACATACACACTCTCTTCTCACACATGGCAGCTGTGCTGATTTTGGATGGAGGGGGGGAGCGGTGGCGACCTGGAGGGGGCGAGTGGAGGGTGGAGCAGTGTTTGCGGCGACCTCGGGGGGTGGAGCGGCGAAGGGCAGAAACTACGACTCCAACGTTCCGAATGCTGCTGCGTTTTGATTGGGCACTTTCGCTGCTGATGCACCCGGAAGTGTGAGGCGTCAACAGAAGCACGAATGCCTCAAGGCTTGTGTCCATGCAGTCAGCTTCAGAACGTTGGAGGTGGGTTTTATTATATAAGATTGTTGGAATCCATGGGTGGTGGGGGTACAGTTGCAGCACAGTAATCACTCACACTCCCAAGCTGGTGTCAATGTATGTGGCTGCATTGTAGCTGTAATTTCTGCTGGTTTAGTGCTGGTATTTTATAAAGACACATAGAAAATTGCCTATCTGTTCTTGTTCCAGCTCTTCAAGAATACCTGTTTTCTGAACGATGTTCCTTCTTTGTTTCTTCTACTTGTCTTTGTAAAATAATCTCAAAACAGGCACTTACTTGACCTCCCAATCTAGGCAATCTGGGGCACCTATTTTAAGTGCCAAGAATGGCCCTATTTGGAGACTATTGTGTACAGAAAAGTAGACACCTACTTTTCGTTATAGAATACTAATGTAATAGGTCCAAAATACAGTATGTCTATATTTTAGGTAGAATAACTTACACCAGCTCTATTGTAAATGCTCATACCTAGATTGTTAAAGAATGTGCAGTGATTACAATAAGTATGCGCGCCACCCAAACTCATAAGTACTTAAGTGCTGCCATACTGGGACAGACCGAAGGTCCATGAAGCACAGCATCCTATTTCCAACAGTGTCCAATCCAGGTTACAAGTACCTGGCAAGATCCCAAAACAGTACAATACATTTTATGCTGCTTGTCCCAGAAATAAGCAGTGGATTTTCCCAAGGATGGCTTATGGACTTTTTCTCTTAGGACGCTATCCAAACCTTTTTTAAACCCCACTAAGTTAACTCCTTTTACCACATTCTCTGGCAGTGAATTCTAGTTTTGTAGCTTCGTTGCGTGCCCTCCAGTCCTATTATTTTTGGAAAGAGTAAACAAGCAATTCACGTCTACCCGTTCCACTCCATTCAGTATTTTATATAACTCTATCATAACTCCGCCAGTGTGAATGCCCACCCACAAAGTCCATGTCACTGGATCTAGGTGCTTAACTTACAAGATAGTGTGTAGCCAGAAAATGCCTATAACACTGGCATTTTACAAGCATGCTTACTGCCACATCCAGGTGGCTCCTTATAGAATCAACCCCATGAGGGTATGTCTCGTAGGACACTGCTACTCAGGGGTGCTTGTGAGAAAGTGCCGCTGAGAGAGAGTTGATGATGCCCTTACTTGATGCCTATTTCTCCAAGAGATAAAAGTCCATGCCTGGTTGGAAGAGACAGAAAATCTACAAGTAGATTTAAACTGAGACATCAACTAGTCAGTGCTCTTCATTTCCTTCTATGCAGCATCTTACATGCAAGACAGGAATCACCTAACAAAAGTAGGCCTTGGGTAAGTACTGTTGGCTTTAGGATACAAGTTGAGTGACTCACCTAAGTACCCCCAAGGGGTGAGCACAAAGGAAATTAAAATAGCAGATATCCTGGTTACCAGTGACATTTACAACCTGCAAAGAGATAAGATAGATAAGAAAGAGGAAGGATTCAGAACTAAGGATATAGTCAGGATGGCAAGTCAAAACATACAGAGGTCCAAGATCTGGATGTCTGACCTTTAAAACCATGCCCATCAAAACAATGCATTAATCATGAAATGGAAGAAATACGAAAGGAACAATCTTCATAATAAAGGGTATTTTTGCAGAGCTGGAGGAAGAACAGACAGAATATTGTTGAACTATAATCCTTTAATCAAATGAGTGAAAATGTTAAGTCTTATATCTTGATTTGGCTGCAACCAATGGTCTGCAGATATCTAAGTACTATAGAAACAGAGACTGTGTCAGCCAATAAGATTTAAGACCCCATAAAAGGTTTACAGAGAGGAAGGCATTACCTGACAGGTAATGTCCTGCATCCTTTACTGCATAGATCATGGATTTACAAAAGGTCATAATTTGAAGTCTTTGGGGACACTCTAGAACTCTGCTTGTGCTGGACTACAGTTGCCTTTGGTTTATGTGAAGAACAGGACAGTTACCTTGGTAGATCCTGCCAACAAGGCGACCACCAATAATTAGAAAGTGGAATTCTTAAAATTAAGGAACATGTTTTACATCCAGTAGGCCTCTATAGTCTGAAAATGCCCCACTGACCAAAACTGTTAGGTGACTCATATAAATACTTCATCGCCTAACAGTTATATTTTTTAACTGTTAACTTTAGAAGAATGTAAATTGCAGTGTCTTCATTAATTTTAAGTCAGCTTTCTGAGATGTTCAGCCAATTAGAGCAGAGGATTCCACCCCCCTGTATTTTTGCCCTGTTGCCCTAGGTTTATTAGACAGATTTCAATACAGGCCGAAAAAAGAGAGAGGTACACTTACAGTCTGGTAGGTGACAACCAGTTGTATCACTGGAAGAGCATAAAACACAGCAATCGTGATTATGTTCCTGTGGGAGGAGAAAGTTACATACTGATAACATTCTAAATATGTTTTCAGTGCTGGCTCAAGGGATTATGGTACCCTGAGTCAACTTTAGCTCTGACATTCTCCCTCCTCCCTCAGCGCCCGCCCCTCTTTATCCTCCCCCCCCCCCTCTCCCTGCCAACATCAGTTCTAGCTGCTCTTTTACAGTAGTGGATGTTATGTCGCTGTACTCTCACCACTATGCTGGCCTCCACTCTTGGCCGACAGTATGACTCCAGGTTTAAACAAGAGAACAGAAAGTATCAACTTGTGGTGGTGCCAGTGGTTGTGTGATAGCATAGTAGCGAGAGCAAAACACCCTCTCACCAATGTGAAGGATGAGCCAGTGAGTCAGGCTTTTGGTGCCCTGAGCCCGTGCCTCACCTGTCTCATGCCTTGAGCTGGCCTTGCCTGTTTGAGGATCGCATACTGAAGTACAGCCTGATAGAGCGCATAGCAATATAGGGATGGGCATATACCACAGAATGTATCGTTGTGTGTTGGGGGGGGGGGGGAGGAAGTGATATACCAAAGGCATGCACAGATGCAGATATCCACTGATAATACAGTAACCTAGGGTTTCTTTTACTAAGCTGCAGAAAAAAGGGCCCGGCCAAAGTGGCAGGGGCCACTTTTCCTGTGCACCAGGGCCTTTTTTACTGCAGCAGGTAAAAAGCCTCTGCTGCCACCCATTGAGGTGGCGGTAAGGGCTCCCATGGTATCCTGGAGGTAACCGGGCAGCATGCGAAGATGCCCGATTACTGCCAGGTTAGTGCTGTGTTATAAAATAAAATTTTCCAGCGCGAGGGAAATGGCGCACGCTCAAGGCGGTAGTCCCAGGTTAGTGTGGTAGTTCTGAGTTGAGCCAGCGGTAGTTCCGGGTTAGCATGCGGTAAACCTGCAAGGCAGTGGCGTACCTAGGGTAGCTGACACCCGGGGCCGGTCATTTTTTAACTCCCCCCCCCCCCCCCCAAATCCAGTACTAGGCATACCGAGAATACAAAACACTCAGGACCTATACAGCAATTCTACCATACCATAAGCAGTAATTTCTATGAGTCACACAAGGAAAAGGAAAGCATCTTAAACACTACAGTGAGCACTAGAACATCAATTCACCTATTGTAAAACGAAACCAGACAGAATAGTACAGATCTTCGATCCTGCACAGTCAATGCCAACCAAAAGCCATGTCTTTTTCACAAACACAGATACACCCTAATCCACTATAGTATAAGTAATCATAAACTTTCTATTTAGACAAAAATTAAACTGAACCCCCGATGCCAGACTCTGCATACAATGCAACACCACAGAAACAGAAAATGTCCCCTAGTACTGTGCAAAATATAAAGACAGCAGATGTAAATTTGAAAAAACTAACAAATACCAATCACCACTTTACAAATTAACAAATAGAAATAAAACAAATACAGAAAATAAAATAATACCATTTTACTGGACTAATACATTTAGCTTCCAGAGGCCAAAATCTCCTTCCTCAGGTCAGTACAGTATAGTGCTGTTACAGTATCTTATCCTGACCTGAGGAAGGGGGTTTTGTTCTCTGAAAGTTAAGTCAAAATGTATTAAAATTAGTCCAATAAAAAGATTACCTTATTTACATGTTCTATTTATAAACAACACAGCTACAATACTATATCCTAAAGCAAAATAATAAAAATATATATTTACAGTTTGTTGTCTCTGGTTTCTGCTTTCCTCATCTTCTTTTCACTGTCTTCCTTCCATCCAGGATCTGTCTTTGCTCTCTCTCTGCCATCCAGTGTCTGCCCTCTCTAATGTCCCTTCCATCCACTGTCTGCCCTCTCTCTCCCTTCCATCCACCATTTGCCCCAGTCTGCCCTCTTTCTCTCTCCCCCTTCCACCCACCATCTGCCCTTTCTCTCTGCCCCTTCAATCCGTCTGCCCTCCCTCTCCCATCCATCCAGGGTCTGCCCTCCCTCACGCTCCCCACTTCCATCCAGGGTCTGTCCCCTCTCTCTCTGCCCCCCCTTTTCAGCCCCCAGTTCCACCTGCCCCTAGTTCCAGCACCAGCCCACATCTCCCACCTGCCCCCCTTTTCAGCCCCACTATCCCACCAGTTCCCAGCCCTTTTCTCCCATCAGTCCTGAGCTTCAGCCCCCAGTCACTTCTCCCTGTCCCCTTTTCAGCCCCTAGTTTCAACCCCTGTCCTTTTCTCTCACCAGTCCTGAGCTTCAGCCCCAGCCAGTTCTCCCTGTCCCCTTTAAAGCCCCCAGTTTCAGCCCCTGCCCTGTTTCAGCCCACAGTTCCAGCACTAGCCCCCTTATCCCAAATACCCTCCTTTTCAGCCCCCAGTTCCAGCCCCCTTCATCCACCACATGCTTTGCATCCCCCCTTTTCAGCCCCAGACCCATTCTCCCACCTGCCCCAGGCATGGACCCATTCTCCCTCCTGCCCCCTTGTCAGACCCCAGTTCCAGCTTCAGACCCCTTCTCCCCTCTGAGAACCCCTCTCAGCTCCCCCACCCCTCCCCAGTTCCCTTCTCCCCTCTGCGAACCCCTCTGAGCTCCCCCACCCCTCCCCCAGTTCCCTTCTCCCCTCTGCGAACCCCTCTGAGCTCCCCCACCCCTTCCCAGTTCCCTTCTCCCCTCTGCGAACCCCTCTGAGCGCCCCCACCCCTCCCCCAGTTCTTCTCCCTTCTGCGAACCCCTCTGAGCGCCCCCACCCCTCCCCCAGTTCCCTTCTCCCCTCTACGAACCCCTCTGAGCTCCCCCACCCCTCCCCAGTTCCCTTCTCCCCTCTGCGAACCCCTCTGAGCTCCCCCACCCCTCCCCAGTTCCCTTCTCCCTTCTGAGAACCCCTCTGAGCTCCCCCACCCCTCCCCAATTCCCTTCTCCCCTCTGAGCCCCTCCCTCCGTGGAGAGCGACAGAGCCCTCTTCTCCTGCCACCACCCTGCATTTTTTTTAAATCCATGCAACGATGCAGGCAGCACCTCGTGTCTGCCCTGCTGTGTGCTGTGAAAAAGAAAATCGCTTCCCCCTGGCGTCGGGCCTTCTCTCGCTATGTCCTGCAATCGAGGAAATAGGAAGTTATCTCAAAAGTGGGCGGGACATAGCGAGAGAAGGCCCGACGCCAGGGGGAAGCGATTTTCTTTTTCACAGCACACAGCAGGGCAGACACGAGGTGCTGCCTGCGTCGCTGCATGGATTTTAAAAAAACAACGCAGGGTGGTGGCAGGAGAAGACGGAGCACCCCCCCACCCGCCGACACCCGGGGCGGACCGCCCCCACCTTGGTATGCCACTGCTGCAAGGTCCCCTAGTTTGGGAAATAAGGCTGTGAAGGAAAGGCTACATAGCCAGCATACCTGTGCACTTGAGGTAAAGAATATGTGAAGAACTGACTATACAAATTAGTAAGAATTTAAGGTTTTGTTTTGTTTTTTTACACACTTGTGACTACTCAACCTCCAGACTTTTCTCTCCCCTCCTAGCTTTCCATTTCCTACTATCAAGTACCGTAGAATAAATGTCTTATGTCAAGACACAGCTTTTTCCAGAGTCTGTGATGTGCACCACTTAAAGCTAATCAACAACTGCTAGAAGGTGATATTCTTAAGCAGCAGCATTTCTGAACCTCTCCCAGGAAGATGAATACATGAATTCTACCTTTGCTACTTCCCTCTCTGCATAACCTCAAGCACTTTTCCATCTTAGTGTAACTCCCCAACCTAATATCCTCACTGTGAAGTGCAGATCTGCACCATAGATGGGGATTGGGGAAAGAGTTGGGGTTTTATACAATTGGACAAGACAAACTACCACACACTTATGGATTGTATTCCAAATATAATCTTCACTGAAATAAAACATCTGATTGTGAGCTGACAAACAGTATATTTGTCACAAACAAAAATCCTTAGCTTCTCTATTTCGGGTATCTCCCACTAAACAAACTCTACAAGTTCTTATACCTCCTAAGACACCCTTTGGTGCCTGTCCTCCAAGGATTCTGTTGTTAAACAGGATGTTTTCTCTTCTCCTCTCTGCACCTGGTTGGTATCAATTCCTCAGCTCTCCTGTTGTGCAATAACTTTTTTTTTCTATTTGGGATAGGATTTGTGGATGATACCAAACTCTGTAAAACGGTGGACACTCTGGAAGGTGTGGATGGTATCAAGAAGGTTCTAGCAAAGCTTGAAGAATGGTCCAATAATTGGCAACTAAGAGTTAATGCTAAGAAATGCAAGATCATGCTCTTGGGGTGAAAGATTCCAAGGGAACAGTACATTATGGGGGTAAAGTGTTTCTGTGTGAAAGAAGAGCGGGACTTGGGGGTGATTGTATCTGATGACGTTAAGGTGGCGAAACAGGTACAAAAGACGATGGCCAAACCCAGAAAGATGCTTGGGTGCATAAGGAGAGGGATGACCAGCAGGAAAAAAAAAGAGGTGATAGTGCCCTTGTATAAGTCTCTGCCTGCAATTCTGGAGATCGCACCTATGGAGCGATATAAACAAGATGGAATCAGTCCAGAGGGCAGCTACAAAATTAGTAAGTGGTCTCTGTCATAAAACATATAGGGACAGGCTTAGGAACCTCAACATGCATACGCTGGAAGAGAGATGAGAGAGAGGGGATATGATAGAGACGTTTAAATACCTCAGTGGCATCAATATACAGGCAGCGAGCCTATCAAATGAAGGAAAACTCAGGAATGAGAGGGCATACAATGAAGTTAAGAGGAAATAGACTTAGGAGGAATCTAAGAAAATACTCTTTCACCAAAAAGGTGGTGGATGTGTGGAATGGTCTTCTGGTGGAGGTTGTGGAGACGAGGACTGTGTCAGAATTTAAGAAAGCATGGGACGGGAATGTGGGATCCCTTAGGAAAGGAAGTGTTAGTGGTTATTGAGGATGGGCAGACTGGATGGGCTATTTGGCCCTTATCTGCCATCATGTTTCTGTTTCTAAGTCATGCCTTTTCAGTAGTCATTCTAGATGAATTATATTCAAGTACAGTAGATATTGCACTATCAATGGCGAGCTTATAATCTAGGTCTGTACCTAAGGCAATGGAGAGTTAATTGGTTTGCCCAAGATCACAAGAAGCATCTGTGAGATTTGAAATCAGATTCTGCTGGTTCTCAGGCCACTGCTCTAACCACTAGGCTACTCCTCCACTTGAGGTTTTGCACTATAGACGCTGACTGAACAAGTTGGCACAGAAACAAGAGAAAAAAATCACAGCAGTTTGCCGTGTGAGTCCAGACTCCCTTTCTAGCAACCCAAAATTAAAACTCAGGCTAAAGCTCAGGGACAGGAATCTTTTCATCCTTCAGAAAAAAAATCTTGAGAGTGAGAGCTATCTTGTACTTCTGGGAAACTCACGCTTCTCCTGGTCTATGTCTATAGGACTGTAAGAAAAAAAATGGGAAGAAAAAGCTTCAGATTTGCTTTCCCCTTCTTGAGCCTCCAAAAGAGGGAATGTGTCTAGAAAGTATTTCATTTTGGGGTCCTTTTACAAACGTGCGCTGAAAAATGGCTTGCAGTAGTGTAGGTGCAGGTTTTGGGCGCATGCAGAATCATTTTTCAGTGCACCTATAAAAAAGCCCTCTTTTTTTTCCACGAAAATGGACGTGCGGCAAAATCAAAATTGCCGTGTCCATTTTGGGTCTGAGACCTTACCGCCAGTCATAGACCTAGCGGTAAAGAATTTGGGCGGTAATGACCTATGCGCGTCTGCTACGCATGCCAGAAAATAAAAAATATTTTTCAGACGCACGTATTGGACACACGCCAAAAATGAAATTACCACAAGAGCCACACGGTAGTTGGGCAGTAACTCCATTTTGGCACACGTTGGGCATGCGTAGGCGCCTACGCAGCTTAGTAAAAGGGGCCCTTCCTTTCATTTGTTCTTAAGCAGTAAAATAACATCAATTAAAAAAAAGACAAAAAAGCAATACAAAACACACACACAGCACAAAATAAAACAAAAAGGCAAGTAAGCCCCCCCCCCCCAGTAGACCCCACGTATCCCATCGTATTCTTTGAAATGTGCAGGAGCGATCCCTGGTTGCTCCTGCCCCACTGGATCCCAGCCTCAGGCTGGTACCATGTTGAAAATTGGACATGGCAGGGAAGTAATGACTGAGGATTGTTTCTGCCTAATTTTAAGCACCTGGGACAACCTGGCCTGGACCTGGCCAGACAGGAGCAATTGTGAACCGCTCCTGTCCCTTTGAAAGGCTATGATGAAGTAAGTGGGGTCTATGAGGTTGAGGGGACATAGGGACGGATGGGGTTGGGGTGGCCCTTCATTTTCTGTTTTTTTCGCCAAATGAAATGAAAAAATCTCTCTGAATTTCAGGTGATTGTTTTGGTTCATCTGAAAATGAAGCTAAACGAGTCTCTCTATTGCATTTTTTAAAAAATGTCAAACTAACAGATCTCTACTCTCTTCAGCCTCAGAGATGGATGCACTTTGTATCACGACAGAGCTGGTATGCAAAATACTGTGTGCTCCTTTTCTAAGCTGCGCTAAAAGTGGCCATAGTACCAAGGCCATTTTTATCACAGTAGGAAAACTGTTGATTTTCCATTTGCTAATGTTAGAGCATTAGTGCATGGCCAATAACAAAAATTAGCTCATGAGCACTGACTGACACCTATTTTCTAGGCAATAAGGGCTCACGCACTAATCCTGCACTAATCAGTTGGTACACGGTTATGCAGATGTACTGATTAGTGCTGAAATGCCCACTCTTTGCCCCTGCAGACACGCCCCCTCTGCGTAAAAATTTATTATTTTATAGTGCATGGTTTGCGCACGCAGATTGCAAAATTACCACAGGACACCTCACCGTGTACCACAGTAAGCCCTTTTAAGACAAGGAGCTTTATATAACTCACATGACTTTCTTTGCTTCACATGTCCTACAGTGCTGGTACCTTAGTGCTAACTGGTTCATACACAGCATCACTTCAATCGTACTCATATGGTACTGCCCTCCTCCGGCACAGATGCCAATATTTCAAAATGATTGGGGATTCCAAACACAATACACATTACTCTTCCCTGGGCACAATTAAGGAGCTTGCTCAATAAAGGGGGTGTTGAGCACCCACAGAACTTAATTCTTTCAAAGACCTTATAACTCATCTTTTTTCTCACAGTAAAATTTCTTGGTTATCCAAAATTAGGGGTGGGGGAAGGAAAAGAGAACTTAAGACACTGTCTTTTACTCACCATAAGTAGATCTTGTATTTTTTGCTGATGATTCTTCTGTCCTTTCGGGACAAGTCTGACACATAAAGGAATGTCTAAAATAAAGAGGAATGAATTTTGGACACATTGCACTCTTCACATTAAAGGTCAAAGCACTATAATTGGCCCTGCAGAATGGATTTTCAAAGCAGACAACAAAATTCATGGCCAAAGGGTTTGATACATCACTAGAAAATACATAATCCATTTCTTCCTAGTAATCTTAACCAAGTTACTTACCTATAGGAGATGCTCTTTGTAGACAGTAGGATACAATCCTCAAAGATGGGCAACATCATTGAAGGAGCCTGGTGTAGGAAAGTTTCTCCTGCTTAGATGCAACCAGCAACTTTTGAGAAACCCACCTCACATGGTGTCACTTCCTGCCTGCACCTGTACTCCTACTATTACTACTACTACTAATCATTTCTTTAACACTACTAGCCATATGCAGTGCTGTACACATTATATGCAGGTAATTTCTCTGTTCCTAGTGGGCTCACAATCTAAGTTTTGTACCTGCGACAATGGAGGGTTAAGTGACTTGCCCAGGGTCAAAAGGAGCTGCAGTGGGAATTGAACCCAGCTCAGCCCACTGCACTAACCAGTAGGCTATTCCTTCACTCCAGTGCAAGTCTCAGTTTCTGGCAAAGGTTATAGTAGAATACAACGTCTTGGAGAGGTAGGTGGGTATGTGAGGACTTGTATCCTGCCATTCACGGAGAACAATTACTGCAGGTAAGAAAGTTGCCTTTCTCTGAGGAAAAGCAGGATAACAAGTCCCCACGAATAAGACTCCCTAGCTACAGGCTGCCTTCAAAAGAAAAAAGGGGGAAATAATTATGAAAGGCATTGCAACAGGCAGATACCAACACATTTTTTGTGGCAGCTAGCCTTTTCCATATTTTTTCCTTTTGAAAGGCAGCCTGGAAGGATGGAATATGAGCCTGTAATACCTGTTTTGAGTTTGTTGCACTAGCTGCCATTGCTCTGGCAGGTGAAATTTAAAGAGCTAAGCTTGATTTACTACACATTGTCAAATGAGAACCCACATTTCTCCACTTTAGTGCTGCAAATCTATAAATTTATTAGAACATTACAACTTTCACCGGTGCAGTTATGGAGTCGTGAGCTATGCAGCCGGATCAAATGTGAAGCTAAGTCGCTCTAAATACATAATTCTGTTTCTTCATGAATTTGTATTTTTTTGTTGTTCACATGTTTGGATGAGCACGATGTGATTTTCTTGAACATCAAAAAGAACAAAAATATATTTTGGCCAATGATGATATAATGGCCCGTTAAGTGCTGTGAGTATGTCAGTGATAAATTCACAAGCACCTGGGTCTGTTTGAGGTCTTTTCCTCTTATTTTGTTTTTAAGGAACTCTATCAGCAACAAATATTATACTCTATAGTGTTTTGCTAGAAGAGATTTTGATTTTCTGCAGTTGGTACATTAGACACCCTGAATGCTTGTAGAAAAAAGTAAGTTTTCAGTTGCTTTTTGAAACCAGTTAAAGATTCCGCAGCAAGAAGATCAACTGGAAGTTGGTTCCAGAGTGAGGGTGCAATCCAAAAGAACACACGAGTGTGTTGAAGCTCAGTATGCTTGATTAAGTGCTGGAAGTACAAACTCGTGTTGATTTAAAGACCACAAGGACTACATAAATAAACATGGTTTAATGGGACAGAGTCAGCAGGGTTTCAGCCAAGGGAAGTCTTGCCTCACTAATTTGCTTCATGTCTTTGAAGGCGTGAATAAATATGTGGATAAAGGTGAGCCAGTTGATGCAGTGTATCTAGAGTTTCAAAAAGCTTTTGACAAACTTCCTCATGAGAAAGCCTGAGAAAATTAAAAAGTTGTGGGATAGGAGGCAATGTCCTTCTGGATTAAGAATTGGTTATTGGACAGAAAACAGAGGGTAGGATTAAATGGCCATTTTTCTCTCAAAGAAAGAGGATGAATAGTGGAGTGCTGCTGCTTGGACCTGTACTATTTAGCATATTTATAAATAATCTGGAAAACGGAACGACGAGTGAGATAATTAAATTTGCAGATGACACAAATCATTCAAAGTTGTCAAAACACATGCAGATTGTGAAAAATTGCAGGAAGACCTTAGGAATCTGGAAGACTGGGCATCCAAATGGCAGATGAAATTTAATGTGGACAAATGCAAAGTGATGCACATTGGGAAGAATAATCTGAATCATAGTTACCTGATGCTAGGGTTCACCTTAGGAGTCAGCACTCAAGGAAAAAGATCTAGGTGTTATTGTAGACAATCCTGCTTATAATTGAAAGAGAAAAACGCCTATATTGCGACCCAAATCGGGAGATGGGCGTCTTTCTCCCGTGGGCGCCCAAATCGGTATAATCGAAAGCCTATTTTGGGCGTTTCCAACTGCAATCCATCGCGGAAACAGGTAAAGTTGACGGGGGCGTGTCGGAGGCGTGGTGAAGGTGGAACTGGGGCGTGGTTATCGGCCGAGGAGAGATGGGCGTCTTTAGCTGATAATCGAAAAAAAAGGCGTTTTTACCGCGATTTTGGGTCACTTTTTTTGGACCCTTTTTTTCACGAACAGGTCCCAAAAAACTGCCCCAACTGCCCAGATGACCACTGGAGGGAATCAGGGATGACCTCCCCGGACTCCCCCAGTGGTCACTAACCCCCCCCCCCCCCCACCAAAAAAAAAAAACACTTTAAAAACTTTTTTTCCAGCCTCTATGCCAGCCTCAAATGCCGTACCCACCTCCATGACAGCAGAATGTGTTCTATCCTGTGACAGCCTTTCCCTGGTTCTGATGTGGCTCTCGGGTGAGTGTGACACCTTTTATGTTATGTGGGTGTAGGGTATTGGGCTCCGTGATTCCACTAGCTTGTGGCAAATGCTCACGATGTTGGTAGTTGGTAGGCTTTTCTCCCTGCTTACTGGGTCAGAGTGTGCCCTGTTTTGTTTCCGGTAGTCCATGAGGTAGTGGCCATTTTTGTAAGCCAGTTTTAGATCCCTTTTACGTGTTAGCCACGTCACAGAACTTAGTTCTTCCCTTGAATGTGGCTGAAAGAGGGCATTGTACAGCATTCTGCCAGCTCGGACCTACTGCTCATCTCAGTACCAGGAAGACTCTTTGCCAGTGGGGCACAACCTCTGATCTGCAGTTAACTGTGAGTAAGCGTGCTTATTCCAATAAAGGACGGATAAACTCATTTATTAATCACCCAGTGCACCACCATCAGGTTCATTTCTTCCTAGTTTGCTGCCTGACAGTTCTTGGTCAGGTGTCCTGACATTTGTCTAGCTACATGGCTCACTCGCATAATACAGGAAATAAGGTGCTAGAAAGAAACCTTTTTGAAATCCTGTCAGCCAGATATAGGTACGTTATTTCATGTGGCCTAAGTATTCCAATGTGCAAACATTCTGGCTGGTTGTCTGGGGGAAAATTTCCACTATATTTCATTTAGACAAACCCTTGACATACTGAATTGTTGTTTTGAAGTCTCTAGGTTTATCCCAGCCACTCTCCAAAGAAAACTCTTATTTGCTAGACTTTTTATTGTGGTTAGCATTATGTTTAATTATGGTTAACTGGACAAATAGTATGCTTTTGCATGCTAATCACTCATGGCACACCATATGTTCACTTTACAGTAGTGGTGGAGAAAGGTAAACAGGTAGCTAAATGCCAAAGATGATAAGCTCAGATCAATATATATATCTGGTGACATAAATGTCAATATTTAGCTGTAATTAAGCACAGTGCAAGGTTTCTAGTTTCTTTTGTATTAAAGCTGAAAAAAAAAGGAAAATACATAAGATACTGACACAGCTGGTTCTAATTATTTGTGACTGACTCTAGGAAAAAGTGACTAATGTAGCAGATCCAAAATGTTGAGAATGGCCTATTTTTCATGTCATTGATCCATAAGCAGTCTGAAAATATTATGTTTGAACTTCTGTAACATTTTTTAAATTTTTCACATAAGAGGATGGGGTTTGGACTATTGTATTACAACAGATATTGGTCCCTTACAACAATGACTTTCTGTAGTCACTAATTGTCTCTTAACACATAATATAATGCTTAGCGCTGATAAGACAACAGCTTGCTGGATCACCAGCAAACTTTCCCAACCTCAGCTGCTGCTCCATCTTTTCGATACTCCACTAATTCTGGTCACCTCCTTCCGCTGCTTGGGTGTAATTACTGATTCTGGCCTCACATTTCAGCAGCAAATTTCTAAAGTTCTTCGATCTAGTTTTTGCGTTCTCTGCCATATTCATTCGCTTTGGAATGTTCTTGATTTTTCTGCTCTTCATATCCTTATATGTGCTTTTGTAATGTCTCATATTGACTATTTTAACACTGTTTATTCAGGTTTACCACAATCCAGGCTCAAACTTTGCAGACATTACAGAGCACAGCAGCTCGTCTTCTTTGCAAAGCTCACCGGTCAGATCACGTTTGGCCACTTTTATTTCATTTATATTAGTTGCCTATTCACATCAGGGTGCACTTTAAAATACTAAGGGGCCCTTTTACTAAGCCGCGTAGGCACCTATGTGTGCCCATTTGTCAATTTGGAGTTACCGCCTGGCTACTGTGTGGCCAGTGCGGTAATTGCATTTTTGACGCGTGTCCGCTACGCGCGCCAGAAAATCTATTTTATTTTCTGGCATGCAGTGAAAATCGGGCGGTAACTCCAGCTTGACACATGTAAGCAATTACCACACGGTTAACGTGAGAAACCTTACTGCTAAGTCAATGGCTGGTGGTAAGGTCTCAAACCCAAAATGTATGCGCACCATGCACGTCCATTTTTGACAAAAATTTTTTAAAAAGCCTTTTTTACAGGCGTGCTGAAAAATGGATCTGCGTGTGCCCAAAACACGTGCCTACACTAGCGCAGCCCAGTTTTCCCGCGCACCTTAGTAAAAAGACCCCTGTCTCGAGCTCATAAAGCCTACCATTAAGGTACTCCATCTTATCTTTCTGCTCACATGATACTTTATACTCCAACTTGGTCCCTTCTATCTTTGGATTCACATCGCATGGCCTTACCTTCACCCCATTTTGCGTACCATGAAATTACCAAATACTCAGCTTTTTACTTTCTTGCTCCTCAGCTTTGGAATAGTTTGCTACCACAGGATTATTTACGGCGAAGTTCCTGGATACATGTTGAACCTTATAAATCTACCACCCAGAAACAGCACCAGCCTATCCCGAACTTACTTAAATTTGCATTATCCAGGCTGCAATGAACTTAGATACAAATCAATTTGTGCATCCAGCTTTTCTTACATAGGTACACAACTGTGGAACGCTTTGCCCAAAACTGTGAAATTTATCCACAACCATCTTAACTTCAGGAAGTTACTGAAAACCAACTTGTTTAAGAAGACCTACCCTCCTGACCCAAATTAACTTTCTACTTCCTGCGACACAGCAAAACTATGGACCGTATTGGACTTTTATCAACACCCCCTCTTTATTTCTTTGTTGCTTTTATTTATGTTTCTTACTAGTAAAAAAGGCCCGTTTCTGACACAAATGAAACGGGCGCTAGCAAGGTTTTCCTCGGAGTGTGTATGTTTGGGAGAGTGTATGTGAGAGTGACTGTTTGAGAGTCAGAGTGAAAGTGTGAGTGTGTGAGAGAGAGAGTGTGTTTGTGAGAGAGTGTGTGTGTGAGAATGAGAGTGTGTGCAAGTGTGTATGTGAGACACAGTGTGATAGAGAGTGTGTGTGTGTGGCCATCCATGCTCCTCTGTCCCCTGCCCCCTCCATTCATCCCTATCCAGCATTTTCCCTCTCTGCCTGAGGCCTGCCCTGCAATCCATATCCATCCATGCCCATCTGTCCCCTCCATTCATCCCTATCCAGCAATTCCCCTCTCCCTGAGTCCTGCCCTTCCAATCCATGCCCATCCATGCTCATCTGTCACCTGGCCCCTCCATTTTTCCCTATCCAGCATTTCCCCTCTCTGCCTGAGGCCTGCTCTGCAATCCATATCCATCCATGCCCATCTGTCCCCTCCATTCATCCCTATCCAGCAATTCCCTTCTCCCTGAGTCCTGCCCTTCCAATCCATGCCCATCCATGCTCATCTGTCACCTGGCCCCTCCATTTTTCCGTATCCAGCATTTCCCCTCTCTGCCTGAGGCCTGTCCTGCAATCCATATCCATCCATGGCCATCTGTCTCCTCCATTCATCCCTATCCAGCAATTCCCCTCTCCCTGAGTCCTGCCCTTCCAATCCATGCTCCTCTGTCACCTGGCCCCTCCATTCATCCCTATCCAGCAATTCCCCTCTCTGCCTGAGGCCTGCCCTGCAATCCATATGCATCCATGGCCATCTGTGCCCTCCATTCATCCCTATCCAGCAATTCCCCTGTCCCTGAGTCCTGCCCTTCCAATCCATGCCCATCCATGCTCATCTGTCACCTGGCCCCTCCATTTTTCCCTATCCAGCATTTCCCCTCTCTGCCTGAGGCCTGCCCTGCAATCCATATGCATCCATGGCCATCTGTGCCCTCCATTCATCCCTATCCAGCAATTCCCCTCTCCCTGAGTCCTGCCCTTCCAATACATGCCCATCCATGCTCATCTGTCACCTGGCCCCTACATTTTTCCGTATCCAGCATTTCCCCTCTCTGCCTGAGGCCTGCCCTGCAATCCATATCCATCCATGGCCATCTGTCTCCTCCATTCATCCCTATCCAGCAATTCCCCTCTCCCTGAGTCCTGCCCTTCCAATCCATGCTCCTCTGTCACCTGGCCCCTCCATTCATCCCTATCCAGCAATTCCCCTCTCTGCCTGAGGCCTGCCCTGCAATCCATATGCATCCATGGCCATCTGTGCCCTCCATTCATCCCTATCCAGCAATTCCCCTCTCCCTGAGTCCTGCCCTTCCAATCCATGCCCATCCATGCTCATCTGTCACCTGGCCCCTCCATTTTTCCCTATCCAGCATTTCCCCTCTCTGCCTGAGGCCTGCCCTGCAATCCATATCCATCCATGCCCATCTGTCCCCTCTATTCATCCCTATCCAGCAATTTCCCTCTCTCCCTGAGTCCTGCCCTCCCAATCCATGCCCATCCATGCTCCTCTGTCCCCTGCCCCCTCCATTCATCCCTTTCCAGCAATTTCCCTCTCTCCCTGAGTCCTGCCCTCCCAATCCATGCCCATCCATGCTCCTCTGTCCCCTGCCGCCTCCATTCATCCTTTTGCAGCAAGTCCCCTGTCTCCCTTTCATGACCCCCCTTGCATCCATGCTCCTCTCTCTCCCATGTTCCAGCCTGGGCCGCCCTCTTCTCCCCCCCCCCCCCCTTCGCATCCATGCTGTCGTTTCTCCCCTGCCCTGCCGCTCCCATTGTTGTTCTTTAGTGGCCACCCTCTTCTCTCCCCCCAACATGGTTGTTTTTTTTTTTTTTTTCTTGTTTTTAAATTTACCTCCGTGCCGGTTCCGGCAGCGAAGCGTCAGGGAAGGAGGCGGCGCTCCCGACGTCTAGGTTTCCCTTCGCTGTGTTCCGCCTTCTTTTGACATCATCCTTGACGTCAGAAGAAGGCGGAACACAGCGAAGGGAAGGCTAGACGTCGAGAGCGCCGCCTCCTTCCCTGACGCTTCGCTGCCGAGCGTTGCGATTGGTTGAGTGTCATTGCTCCGCCCTCGACGTCATCACGTTTGACGCGTGGGCGGGGCAGACACAATGCGATCTCACCCCCTTCACTTTAGAATGTTGGCTAACAGAGGCTTCATTAGAACGTTGGAGGTGCGTTTTATATAGAGAGATATGCCTACTACTATATTGTGTATTTGTATTTTACCGAACCGGAGCCTGCCTCTACGATATTGTGTAAGCCACATTAAGCCTGCAACTAAGTGGAAAAATGTGGGGTATAAATGTGTTAAATAAATAAATAAATAAATAAATAAATAATATAAGACTGGAACAGTCTCACTCCAAATTTAAAATCCTCTTGAAAACCTATTTTTGAGAGAACATCTGGGCATTTACTGTGAGTCTTGTGTGTGCCAACTTTCTCCTGGAAACACTTCATCCTTTTTTTTTCTTTTCTTTGAGTAGTATGATTACTTTTAACTTTCCTATCCATTTAATAACATTTCTTTTCCTAGCTAATTTGCTCTTTTTAAAATTCTTTTTATCCTTTTATCAACTGCATTGATCTGTTGGATAGTTAATTGCAGTAGATAAAATCTGAACAAACATTGTGTGCTCTAAAAGAATTATTAAAACCCAATTTTTTGTTTCTCCCTTTTCCCAGAGATCATCTCCTTTATCTAATTATATTTTATTTATTTATTTGTTACATTTATACCCCACATTTTCCCACCTATTTGCAGGCTCAATGTGGCTTACAAAGTATCGTAAAGGCGGTTGCCACTATGGTTGATAACAAATACAAGGTTGTGTTATGGTCACAGGTAGAAGTGTTTCAGGCGTCATGGGGCCAAGGATAGTAAATTGTCCAGTACGATCATAGATTATCTTGTGTTGCTGGGTGTGGGGATTTATGTTGGATCAGTGGGATAAGCTTTTTTGAAGAGGTGGGTTTTCAATGATTTCCTGAAGTTTAGGTGGTCATGTATTGTTATTTATCTATCTCTCACCTTTTCAATGATAGCTCAAGGTGCGTTACATTCACGTACAGTAGGTATTTCTCTGCCCCTAGAAAGCTTACAATCTAGTTTTATAGTTGAGGCAATGAAGGGCAAAGTGATTTCCTGAAGGTCACAAGGAGTGTCAGCGGGATTTGAACCCTGGCTCTCCTGATTGTTAGTGTGCTGTACTTCACTCATTAATGCATTGACGGGTCCTTTTACTAAGCTGCGGTAAAACGTGGCTTGCGATACTGTAGGCGCGGGTTTTGGGCGTGTGCAGAAATATTTTTTAGCACACCTACCAAAAATACCTTTTTAAAAACTTTTTTGCCAAAAATGGACGTGTGACAAAATCAAAATTGCCACACGTCCATTTTGGGTGTCTGACCTTACCGCCAGCCATAGACCTAGCCATAGACCTAGCGGTAAGGAATCTACTGCTACTACTACTTAACATTTCTAGAGCGCTACTAGGGTTACGCAGTGCTGTACAAAATAAACAAAGAAGGACGGTCCCTGCTCAAAGGAGCTTACAATCTGCGCGATAAGGACCTACGTGTGTCAGATGCCACTTGGTGGGCGTCCGAAAATAAAAAATATATTCCATAAGTGCATAGCAGATGCGCGCAAAAAATGAAATTATTGCAAGAGGCACGTGGTAGTCGGGCGGTAAGTTCATTTTGGCTTGTGTTGGGCGTGCATAGAGCCTAACATGGCTTAGTAAAAGGGGCCCTATGTTTGGCCTGGCAGCTTCCTCCTGCTGCTTTAGGCTTTCAGCTCACTTGGTACTGGGTTATGATGTTAATGAATCTTCATTACCCAAGAGAGAAAGAGAGTGGGGAAAAAAGGTCCCTTAATATATACCCCCCTCCCTCTTACTTGGCCCAGCCATTTAAGAAATATTTATCAGCTGGTAGTCGTGCACTAGTCTCCCTCTGAAATTCTGCAACTGTGGATCCTAATTCTGACCAGTAGGTGTCCTCACCGAGTAATAACTGGGTCTACCTTCCTCTCAGGGGGGCTGTAGACATCATCTCTGCAGCATCCCTAGCCAATGCAGGGAACAGAGACCTGGACCAGAGATTTGAGCCTTACTTCTTTGCCTGACACCTCAACTGTCCTTTCTTTTATGAGAAATCTGATTCCAGAGATAAAACTACCCAAGGAAATTACATGGAATAGATTCATCATGCAGTAAGATCTTTCTCATAGCCCTATTATCTTACTGTTATTCTTACAAGCTCTATAATCCTACGAATCCTTCTGTAAACAGGAGGTATGTGCAGTTGTTCCTACCTTAGTGCGAATAACATTCTTATCGCTTTCAATCTCTGGCATTGTGTCAAAGTCACTCTCCTCTTCTACAGAGCTGTCAGAGTAGGAACGGGGCCGAGGAATGGCAGCTGGAGATGGATTCCTGCCACCACCACTGGAGCTGGATTCATCTATGATAAAGTAAAAATGTCACCATTATTGTGGAGGTATACAAAAGCCAATTTTTAAAAAAACATTTACCTGTGTAAATGGCTACATACCTGGGTAAAAGGGCTTTTAGAAAACTTCTCATCCTATATGTGAGTAAAAGTACATGCTCTGTAGTCCAAAGCATTCCCAGGGTAGGGTTAAGTCAGGGGAAGCAACAATGTGCATTTGAGCCAGAAAAAATACCTGCAGAAAGAGGAGTTGCAAATCTCTGCAGGTACTTTTTCCTCTCAGCAGTTTTAAAAAGAATTGGTATAAAATTTGTGGGGAAAACTATTTGTGGGTTTTACACCAATGCAAGAATTTGAAAAGTGCCCTCACCACCATCTGTGGGCATTTATGGATCTCTTTCTATATACATACTTCCTCCTGGACATTAACACCACTAATCCCTAAAGCAGTGTTCATCAATGCAAGGTCTACGAGCCAATGGCGGCTCCCACTGATTTCTAGATGGCTCCTTCGATCCTCCCCCCCACCCCCTGCACACTCCTCTGATCCCCCGGACACACCTCCGAGTATTCCTCTGGACATCCCTTGACAGGAGTGTACTGAGCCCCTGGCACTCCCTCTCCGCCACAACTAAGAGGAGGAGACAATGGAAGGAGGGCAATTTTGGCATCCTTACCTCCCTTAAATCCTATGTGGTCCCACCGCTTGCACAGCCCTTGAAACAGCTTTACCCCCCCCCCCCCGACATTCTTCTGAACTCCCACCTATCAGGCACCTGACCTCCAAACCTCGCACCCAATTTTAAAGGTAGGAGCGATGCCCAATCACTTCTGCTTCTGGTGCTGCCATCTTTCAAAATAGCAGTGCCTGACCTTTAGCAGAGCACTGGGAAGTACTGCTGGGGGTCAGGCACTGCCATTTTGAAAGATGGCAGCACTTGCGGCAAGAGTAATTGAGTATCACTCCTGCTTTTAGAAGCGAGTCTGGGTCAGAGTTGGGGGTGTCTGGCAGAGAAAACGGGGAGGGGGGAGGAAAGATGCTGAACCTGGTGGGGGAATGGGAAAGAAAAAGAGAGATGTGGGACCGGGAGGGGGGGGGGGGGGGGGAAGAGGATGGAGAGAAAGCCAGGTGGCATTAGCCTAAGTAAGGAGGTATTCTAGGCAGACTGATGGGGATGGATATCATTGGTATACATTGGTCGGTATCCTGGCTCCTTGTGGGAAGATATTTGTCGATTCTCCTTCAGCCTTTTGTACCTCAAGTGGCTCTGACTTAAAAATTGGCAGAGACCACTGGCCTAGAGACTGAGGCATCCTCCATTAGGACTGCAAGACCACTACTGCTCTGCAAATCAGTATCTTTCTATCACTAAATATCACCAAATATACAGTCAGATACTTAAATCAGATTGGTTGTAATGGTTAATCAGGGCCAGCTCAAAGCGTGGGCTAGGTGAGCACTGGCTCAAGTCACCAAGCCTCAGGGGCACCGAAAGCCTACCTCACTGGCTCCCCTGCAGCAGCCAACTCCCTGCTCCTCTGGCTAGCGACAGTATCTCCCACCCCTCCAGCATATCTCACTTCTCCCTGTCCTCCTTCCAGCAATCCCCCCCCCTCTCATGCTATCCTCGCTCTACCTTTAAATGCATTTCCCCCCCCCCCCCCCGAGCACTAGCAGGGGTAGCGTTCACATAACACTGCCTGCATGGTCCTGGTGTCTTCCCTCTGCTGTGCCTCACTCCTTTTGGTGCAACTTACTGTTTCTATAGGGGCATGGCAGAAGGAAGATGCCAGGGTCTTGCAGACAGCGTTATGTGAAACCTACCACTGCCAGTGCTTGGGAGGGCAAAAATGTGTTAAAGGTAGACCGGGGTGAGGGTGGGGGGGAAGATACCAGAGCATAGAAAGGAGGGAGAGAACAATGCTGGACAATGCGTTGGGGGGGGGGGGGGTAGCGAAGAAAGAGATAGGGAGAGGGGAAGAAGGAGGGGAAGGAGAGATGTTGGATCCAGGCCTAGAAGTGAAGGGGGGGGGGGGGGAGTGAGGAAGAAATGAGGGATATTGGACCGCAGGGTGAAGTAAACGGAGGGAGAGATGTTGGACCATGAGTTAGAAGAGACAGAGGGAGGGAAAAGAGGAAAAAGTGTTTGACTGGAGGGAAAGAGGGAAGATGTTGGACATGGGGGAAACATAAGGAGTTTATGTTTTGCACAGTACAGGGGGAGTTGCATTTTCTGTGGAATCCACATGGGATGGGGCCACACTGGACTTGATGCTTACAAATGGGGAAAGCATTTATGCTTTTATAGTGGGCAATAATTTGGCATTTAGTGATCACCGGGTGGTGTGGTTCCAAATTAACATCTTTTTAATGCTGACAAATACCATTTACAATGTAGCCATCATAAAGCAGAATAGTGTGATTAGCATAAAGGGGAAAAAACCTCAGAACCCAACCTGTATTACCTTTTTTTTTCTCTTTAGAACAGGATTTATAGAGTGGTTCCAGTCATTGGCATAAAAACCCCTTTATTCTTTAAATCACTAAATCTATCTGCTAGAGTGGGGATAGGGCTGGATGAGGGGTTGTTTAGCTATTTTATATCTCTGAATCATATTTTGGTTGTACTATTTGTTTACTGTCTATTTCTTTTGTTCAATAAAAAAATTTAATATAAAAAGCAAACAGAATGCTAGGAATTATCAGGAAAGGGATAGAAAATAAGATAAAGAATATTACAATTCCTCTGTATTGCTCCATGATGTGACCACACCTTGAGTATTATGTGCAATTTTGGTCGCCATATCTTTAAAAAGATATAGCAGAATTAGAAAAGGTTCAAAGAAGAGTGACAAAATGATTAAGGGGATGGAACTCCTATCATATGAGGAAAGGCTTAAGAGGTTAGGACTCTTTAACTTGGAAAAGAGATGAATGAGGGGGGATTTAGATTGTAAGCTCCTTGAGCAGGGACTGTCCTTCCATGTTAAATTGTACAGCGCTGCGTAACCCTAGTAGCGCTTTAGAAATGTTAAGTAGTAGTAGTAATATGATAGAGGTCTACAAAATACCAAGTGGTGTAGAACGGGTAAATGTAAATCTATTTTTTACTCTTTCAAAAAGTACAAAGACTAGGGGACACTGCAGTTATATGGTACTATGTAAAAAAAAAAAAAAAAACAGGAGGAAATATTTTTTCACTCAATGAATAGTTAAGCTCTGGAACTCATTGCCAGAGGATGTGGTATCAGTGGTTTGTGTATATGGGTTTAAAAAAAAGGTTTGGACAAGTTCCTGAAGGTAAAGTCTGCTATTAAGATACACATAGGGAAAGCCACTGCTTGTTCCTAGAGTCAGTAGCATGGATCGTGATACTATCTGGGATTTTCTCAGGTACTTGTGACCTGAATGGGCCACTATTGGAAGCAGGATACTGAGCTAGATGGGCCATTGGTCTGACCCAGTATGACTTTTCTTATATCCTTATGTTCACAGCAAAGGTTGAGAGATGATATGTTTTTCCAGGATATATGTTGAGCCTCAACATATGTCTTGTAAAAAACATATCATCTCTCACCTCAACCTCAATAGTTGAGGTTTTCAGAAAGATAAAGGGACCAAAGAAAACCAGAATAGAAGATGATCAGTAAGTGCCTGCACCACTCTGATGACAGGAACATAGGCAGCAGATTCCTGTGTACTGTAGAAGGAATTTTACTCATGAACACAAAAAGAGATTTCAGGAAGAACCACTGACCCCCCTCCCCTCTCCCCCCCCAAAAGTTAATAAACCTAGAGAAGTCTGCAATCTGTCCCCCTCAGACATGAGTTACATACCATCTGTATATTCATCTCCAAGAGACATTCTCAAAATGATCACAGTGGTTTAGAATTCAACCTTGCCCCTTCTCCTTACAGAGAAAATTTATAAGACATCCCAAATTACAATGAACATGGTATATCGCTCACCTATCGCCCCATAGCTACTTCCCTCAGGTGTGCTGGTGCTGATAGGATGTGAAGCAGTCACTGTGCCAGCACCTGAAATTAAAGCAAAGAGAAATAAAAAGATAGCCCAATTCATACCTGTAGCTATATTTCATCCCAGTCTCAAACCACACCTACAACCATATTCAATTTTAATCCATACTCACATTTTAATCTTTACTTATATCCAATTCTAATCCATATCTATGCCTCAGTCTATATAGCACTGTGTACAATATCTAAATTGTCAAAGTATTTCATAAAGCCTTCCTTAAGATACTTCTCAGTATATCAAAAAAGTCATAGGAGGTAATACCCTATTGTTGACCGATAACTGGCTAAAGGACAGGAAAAGGAGTAAGACTAAATGGTCCATTTCTCAATCAAGACAAATTGCATGAAAGTATAACTAGGACATTGTTGAACTGAAGTTTCTGGATACCTGCAGCCCTTCTCATGGCTGCCTCAGCCTGCCATGACCTCATTGGATTGCTAGATGCTCTGGTCATGTGACTCAAAGGGCTAACTCGTTTGCAAAGGGGTTTTGGCCAATTAGGAACTGGGCAGACCAAAGATTACACCCTTGCTCGAATTTGGAGTTCAGCAAAAGGAGAAGTGCTGACTGTGTCTCTGAGCCAGATGCACTAAACTTAATGAGCCAGCAACGTGGTTTTTAAACCAGTTCTAGCCAGTCTAGCGAGCAAGTAGTAAAACAAGACATGCACAAAAGGGTTCTCTGAGCCATTTTCCTGTCACGGTAGCAGCTAACTAAAATGGAATGCAAATGATCTAAAAGTTATTATAATGAGCTAATTCATTGGAGCTGACTCTGTGGGTGCTGTGGGTGCTTGAGCACCCCCAATATTGAGAAAATTCCTTGTGTGTGTCCAGGGAGGGGCCATTTCCATTGGGCTTAGCACCCCCAATAATTTTGAAAAGGTGGCTCCTATGAGCTAATTAGTATTATAATGTGTATGCAAGGCAGATGCACAGCTGTTTTCTGACCCCATGCACCGTGGAAAACCTAACGGGAGGTCTGAATCTTTCGTTAATGCCTGGCTGGGGCTGCTGTGAGCGGGACTCATGTAAAGATCAAGGGTGACCAGTGGGAAGAGGAGGACGCCCATCACAAAATCGGAAAAAAAAAAACGTCCAAGTGCTTATCATGGACGTCCTTTCAAGTGCCTAACACTTGGACTTCCTTCACTCTAAAAAAAAAAAAAAAAAAAGGACGTCCCTGACGAGCACTTGGACGTTTTTTTCCTTCCGATTTTGTGATGGGTGTCCTTCTCTTGGACGTGTTTTTCTTATGACTAAGGTGCCCGAAATGACCACCGCCGAAGAGAATCGGTGGTGGGGACGTGTGAGGACATCCAAATCAAAACTATTTGGACGTCACTTTCGATTATGCCCCTCCAGGTCTTCCTCAGCCAATCACAGCGCATTTAGCTGCCACTGGTGTCAGCTAAATCCTCTCCATTCCTTCCTGCCCCCCTCCCCCGACTGTTTAAACCTTTTATTTTCCTGGCAGTGAAGCACACAACACAGCGGGCTCGCCTCCAGCCTTTCCCTTCCCTGACACAGTGTTCCACCCTCGCGGAAAAAGGAAATACATCGCAAGAAGGCGGGACACTGAGTGAGGGAAAGGAAAGACTGGAGGCGAGCCCGCTGTGTTGTGTGCTTCACTGCCGTCGCTGCAAGGAAAGTAAAAGGTTTTAAACGCGTGCGAGGGGGGGGACAGGAAGGAACGAAGAGGAAGCCTGTCCAGGAGCTGAGGGCGGGAAGAGCTGCCTGCAGCGTTGCGCTAGACCTGCGTTTGGGGGGCAATGCCCCCTTGCCCCCAAACTACACCCCTGGGTAGGCGTCTGTTATACC
The DNA here is from genome assembly GCF_901765095.1 of Microcaecilia unicolor. Lineage (NCBI taxonomy): Eukaryota > Metazoa > Chordata > Amphibia > Gymnophiona > Siphonopidae > Microcaecilia > Microcaecilia unicolor. The sequence goes on along the minus strand of NC_044035.1, from coordinate 237,333,808 downwards.
GCGGATGCAGGGGTTATTACTGCTCCTGCAGGATGGGGAAATAACCTCTTTTTGCACCCACAATAAAACTTTGAAAATTTTCCCCATTCCTGTGGTTTTACTGCGGAATACTGCAGTTTACCGCAATTACCCGCTCCCGTGTCATTCTCTATTGTCCTATGCTTCCTTGAATTCAGATACAGCCTTCATCGCCATCATCCTTGCTTTAAGAAGTATTTCCACAGATTATTCCTGGTTTTAAACCCTCTCTTTTTCATCCTATGCCTCCTCATTCCAGCGCTTCCAGAGACAAAAAGTCTTCATTAAGAGAGAAATGTAATTTTTTACGAATTTTGGGAACCAGTTGTTAAAGTAAGCTGCTTCAACAACCAGCTCCCAAAATTTGGGCTTGGGTGACTTGGGTCCCCCTCCTGGCGGCGGCATCCTCCTCCCCTGGGGCTCGGCATCTTCTGCCACTGCCAATGCAGTACCTCTCTGATCTCTCTCTGTCCTTCCCCTGCCTGCACCTCCTTGTCTTCGGCAGCGATTAATTTTGTTGAAGCAGTGCTGGCACATCAGCTGGAACAGGCTGCTTCAACCAATCCTGGGGAACTTCCTTCAGCTCTTGGGGGTGGGACATGCTGAAGGAAGGCCCTGGGATTGGCTGAAGCAGCTTGGGCCAGCACTGCTTAAAAAACTTAATCTCAGCAGAAGAGGCAAGGAGGTGTAGGGGGAGGACAAAGATGAAGAGAGTAGAGAGGTGCTGGTTTGGGTGGTGCAATGAGGCAGGCAGATACTGCATTATGGTGGAGGAGAGCAACAAGGGACCACAGATAGCCAGTCAGGTACTGCATGGGAGGGGGAGGGAGGGAGGGAAAGTGGTGCTGCATTGGGAATGGGGGTAAGGAGGGATATAGGGGTGCAGCATTAGGAAGGGAGAGTGGTACTGCATTGGGGGGGGGGGGGCAATGAGAAAGAGCAGTGCTAGACAGGAAGAAAGAGATTCATTGAGGGGAATAAGGAAGGGAGAGGTCACAGAGAGGGAAAGAGGTGCTGGACTTGCGAGAGAAGAAGGATGGTGGACATGAAGAGAAAGGAAGTGCCAAATCTAAAAGGAGACTTTGCCTAAACAGTTAAGAGAAGAGGAAAGCAGAAACCAGAGACTGGGACCAACACAATAAGAAAAATAAAATGACCAGACAACAAAGGTAGAAAAAATAATTTTATTTTCTATTTATTGATTAGAATGTCAGTTTTTGGAATGTGCATCTGCCAGAACTGGTTTTAGACATGCCTGGGGCTCATGAGAAAAACCTCATTCATTGGTCTTCAATCTCCAGCATAGTGGTGGTAAATCTCCAGCTTTGAGATGGGCCACCTTTGGCATCTCTGAACTCCTTTACCTTTGCTGGCAGGGATACTGAGCCCCGCCAGCCAAATAAATGGACTGCCACAGCTCTCTGCTGCTTGTTTCTTGCTCTGAGCAGCATGCCAGGACATAGAATTCCTGGCATGCTGCTCAAAGCAAGAAACACGCAACAGGAAGTGGCACCAGCAAAGGTATGGCTAGCGTGCCTGCACGGGTGGGAGGAGGGGGAGGAATGCATTGCTCCCCTAGTCCCCATGCCCCTCCCCCAGATTGCAGGGCTGGCTACACCTGGAGAGAGAGAGCCTGTTGTTAAAAATGTCCCAGTATACCACTGTGCAAAACTCAGCCGAAATTGGTAATCGTAAAGAACCAGGGCATCTAGAACAGAGGAGGGTAGAGAAGGCAAACCTTTCCTTCTGCTTATCCATAAATACTGATGGGCTTAGGCAGTCAGTGACTCAGATGTTTGGGGAGACTAAAGTGGGGCGAGGCTGGGGTGGTGTTAGAGTGGAGTGAGAGAGGGTGTGGTGGGCCAAGTTAAAATCCTTGGGGTTGTGACACATTCAGCCCTATGTCAGCAGTAAAGGGACAATGGGGGTAACTTTTGAACACATCTACCTCTCCCCGCCCACCTAGTAGTTCTGTTACTGATGGTATTATACACACTAAACACACCAAAATAACACAATATATTAAACAAAACAATATTTGCAGCATTCTTGAAAAATATGCAGGTACTTGCTCCCCAGTCCAGCATCTTCCAGTTGGCCAAGTGAGCAGTGATGTTCAACAGCACTGTAACAGAAATCCTGTTGTTACTGGCAACCATAAAATGATTTACCTGTCAATGTTTTTAGTAGGTTGCCAAATGCCCACCAGGTTTCAGACCTGCCGCCCTTTAGTTAATTGTTGATTCACCAAACAAGTTTGGATTATGTATTATCTGTATTAGCCGTACTTAATGGTTAGAGCAGCAGGCTGAGAACCAGGGTTCAAATTCAACTGCTGCTCCTTGAGATCTTGGCCAAATCACTAAACCCTTCATTGTCTCAGGTACAAACTTTAGTTGTTAAGCCCTCCAGGAAAATACTTAATATGTTTATTTTCAAAGTACATAGACTTACAAAGTTACGTAGTCGAGTTTTCAGGATTTCCCCAATGAATATGCATGAGATCTATCTGCATACAATCAGATCTCATGCATATTCATTGGGGTAATCTTGAAAACCCAACTGAATTGTGGCCCTCGAGGACTGAGGTTGGACAGCCCTGATTGGACTGTTTGTTATATATGCAACAGAAGCAGAGTATGCAGATCTAGCTCATGCATAATCACTGGATATTCTGAAAATTTGATTTGATGGTTTTCACCCAGGAACAAGTCTGAGAACCCATAGTACAACTTCATATCAGAGTTTTGTGGTGAAACAGGGTGCCCTTTGAAGGAGTGGAACAAAGGGCAAACATGGTAAGCATGAAGTGAAAGAGTAGCCTAATGGACTGAGCAGCAAGCTGGAACCAGGGGAGCTTGGTTCAAATCCCACTGTAGCTCCTTGTGATCTTGAGTGAATCATTTAACCCTCCATTGCCTCAGCCACAAACTGATTCTCAGAACTCCCAACAGAGCAGATCCTATACCACCAGAATAGCGCAGAAAAATATTTATTTATTGGGATTTTGCTCACATCATTTTTAGTAGTAGTTCAAGGTGAGTTACATTCATGTACACTGGGTATTTCCTTGTCCCTTGGAGGGTTCACAATCTGGGTTTGTACCTGAGGCAATAGAGGGATAAGTGAGTTGCCCAAGGAGCAGCAGAGAGATTTCAACTGGCCACCTCTGGATGACAAGGCTGGTGCTCTAACCACTAGGCCACTCCTTCACTCTCCAATGCTTAAAGGAAATGATATTCAAATTATATGTGTGCTGTAAAAGCAAAAGCAAGGGAGAGGAACATGCTTGGCGCATGTACAGAAGAGTTTCACAGTAAGCGTAGTTCTTGTGCACATTCACCAGGCAAACCCAACTGTGAAGCACACATTAATACCACTCTATTGCGCTTTTAAACATAAGATTTTCAATTCTTTTTTTTAAACTTGGAAGGCTTATATTTAAGCACAGAAAACAGGCACCAATGTGTGCTTTCAGGTGTGCTTGGACTCATGCACATTTGTTTCTCAGCACCAGCGTTTACAGGCTTGCACTGGCTTTCTTCTACTTCAAAAAGAAATCAAAACGCGCAGATTTTTAAACTGGAAATCAATAGAAATCCTCTCTTCAAACCTTCCATATTTTTCCTGTGGTAAGGACAAAGTTTGTTTGTACGCTGTTCTCTGAGCATTGGGAAGGAATAGCAAACGACACCATTAGCATACCTTTGATTACATTTAAATACAATTTGTGTCCTCTCTGCTGCATACATTGTTTCCTGCACTACAGCCCTCTAAGCATGCCACAAGGATTTATATGCTCATTATTCCTGCACTTATTGGCCTTACCGCTGGTGGTAGGTTTTGAGAATCAGCTTGTTAGATTGTGTGCCCTCAAGGGACAGAAAAATACCTACTGTACTTGAATGCACATTGCTTCAATAGCCTTTGGATTTACAGGCAGTAAATAAGAAAATTAAAAAAAAATTAAGGAATGACTGGGGAACACGCTCTGTCCAAATTTGGGTGATGTGGAGAGAATAAGGACAAATCCCAGAGAAGGGCATTCATTCTAGTGTGCCAATTCCTTCTCATCTCCTCTATTCTTTTCCATCTTTCTCAGCTCATAAAATTGGAGTTGACATGCTCCAAATTAAAAAGTCTATTGCCATGGAAACCACCACTGTTCAAAGCTGCCGAGGTTGATAGCTGTACCATTTCCAGGTTTGTATTAAGAATAGGAAAAACAAAAGCAGTAACAGTTCTCTCTCTATCTAGGCATACACACATATAAATGCCATCTGAATGCTTTCCCATCAGCTCAGTCAATAAAGAATCAGGGAAGGGCAGTGTTGACAGAAATATGAACAGATAAGCACATCTACAAAGGTGATCTGACTGATTTAGTGTAACCTTTATTCACTTGTTCAGAACCCTTTTTTATCATCCTCATTTTAATATTCCCTTATCTCTTGTTTGTCCTATTTGTCTGTCCTAATTAGATTGTAAGCTCTGTCGAGCATGGGCTGTCTCTTCATGTTCAAGTGTACAGCGCTGCGTATGTCTAGTAGCGCTTTAGAAATGATAAGTAGTAGTAAGACTTGAGTTGTTAAAGAGCATTTGGAAAGTCCCTCATAAAAGACTCATGAGAAATTAAAAGGTCTTGGGATAGGAAGCAATTTCCTATTGTGAAAACGGGTTAAAGACAGAAATTAGAGTAAACAGGTCAGTTTTCTCTATGGAGAAGGGTGACTAGTGGAGTGCCCCAGGGATCTATACAGGTGCATTTTAACACATTTATAAATGATCTGGAAATAGGAACAAGTGAGGTGATCAATATGCAGATGCCACAAAATTATTCAAAATTGTTAAATCACAAGCAGATTGCCAGAAATTGCAGGAGAATTTTTAAGACTGGGCCTCTAGATGGCAGATGAAATGTAATGTGGACAAGTTCAAAGCAACAGAGAAGAATAGAGAAGAATAATCTGAATTATAGCTAAATGATGCTAGGATTTAGAAGTTACCATGGACATGCTGAAATCCTCTGTTAAGTGTACTGTAGTGGCAGCAAAAAAAAACCAAACCAAATCCACCAAATGGAATGTTAGGAATTATTAGGAAAGCAACAGAGAGTTAAAACAAGGGTATCATTATGCTTCTGCATGGGTCCATGGTATGACAATTCCCTGAGTACTATGTATAATTTTGGTTGCTGCATTAAAAAAAAAAAGATATAGTTGATCTGGAAAAGGTACAGAGAAGGGCAAGCAAAATGATAAAGATGATGGAATGGCTCCCATATGAGGAAGGGCTACAAATGATTAAGCTGAGGGGAGATATGATAGAGGTCTACAAAATCATGAACATAGTGGGGCAGGTAAACATGAATTCCATGTTTACTCTTTCAAAAGGGGGCAAGCCATGAAGTTACTAAGTAATTGTCATGAAGTCTTGTGTTCATGATCAATTGTCATGCGATTAATTGACCATACGATCAAAAGTCCTGGGGATCAATTGTACCGCTACCAACTGACCGGCAATCAATTGACCAGACATCCCTTTTACCATGTGGTAGGCCCCTTAGGTTGCTTTTATAAAAATAGATGTCTTTATGGACTTTCACACAGGTGTCCTGTTATAAAATCACCCCCATGGCTTGAATGTGTGGGTTTTGTATTTTTTTTTTTTTGTGACTGATTGTTATTTCATACAACAGCTGGTAGTGGAGGGAGTTTGTGTCACTATTGTTGAGATAACACCAAGGTTTAAGAATTTCTTTTTGTATGGTGGTTAGCAAGGGGAAGCACTCCAATTCAGTCCTATATTCATTGCTAAAGGGGCATTTCTGTAGCTGTGGATTATGTTTTTAGAACTGGGGGCTCTGTACTGTCTTCTTGACCTCACTCTCCCATAAGAGGTTTGGTTGAATGATACTATCAAATATTTTTAATTGTAGTTTTACTTGGAGGCTGTATTTCTCCAGGGGTTTCTTTCTTTCACATACAACTTTTTAAAGCTTTTTTTCATAGTGTCTTTTATAACTAATTTAAAATTTCTATATGAATTTAATTCTAGGCTATGCACAACTTGTTTATTTAGGGAGTGTGCAGGCCAAAAATGTTTTTTGTTTAGTTTCCTATGTCAGGGGCGTAGCCAGACTTCGGCGGGAGGGGGGTCCAGAGCCCGAGGTGAGGGGGCACATTTTAGCCCCCCTGGCGGCACCAACCCCCCTCCACTTTTGTCCCCCCCCGGCGCCACCGCCCTTCCCCCGTCCCTTTCGACCCCCTCCCACCACCGCCAACTCTCCCCCGCCACCGCCAGGTACCTTTGCTGGTGGGGGTCCCCAACCCCCGCCAGCCGAAGTCCCCTTCAGCGCTGGTCTCTGAATCCGGTGTGTTCGCTGATCTGGATTCTGTTTCTGCGAGTCCTGACGTCCTGCACGTTCCTACGTGCACACTATTTATAATATAGAACCCCCTCTTTTTTTTCTCTGTTTCAGGTTCAAAGTGACATGAAGCAACATTGAAAATGTTTTAAATGAAAACACATCCCTAGTCTTAAGGTTCTTTTACTGACCTTCTGGGATTGGGTATAAAATGGCTAGCTCATCTGCATACAGCTTATAGAGCAGACAGTCTGCATTCAACTCGACTGTCTAATTGAAAATAATTGGTTAAACCCATGTCAAGCTGACTTCAGACCTGGGTACAGAACAGAGACAGTTCTTGTGTCCCTTCTTGATGATCTGCACAGAAACCGTGACAGAGGATCTGCCTTAATACTAGTGTTGCTGGATTTCTCAGCAGCCTTTGACACTGTGAATCATAATATTATGCTTACAAGGCTAGCAGAATCAGGTATCAGTGGCACAGTATTTACTTGGTTCAAGTCCTATTTGTCAGACATATAACAATCTGCTCAACAGCACATCATTACCTTGGGCACCGAACTGTGGGGTGCAACAGGGATCCATGCTGTTTCCCATTTTATTTAATATCTACCTCAAGCCTCTGGCTGAGCTGCTTTGGTCGATGGACACAAAATTCTATATCTATGCTGATGATGTGCAACTATTCATACCTATTGAACCAGATCTACCCACAGCCTTGAGTAAACTGACTGCCTGTCTAACCACATCTCAGAAATGGGCAAACAACAACAAACAAGTCTGTCTGAACACAAGCAAAACAGAGATTCTTTGGGTACCTATCACAAGTGGACAAATACTTGACTTCAAAATACCTTGTGGGAAGTATGAATTCCCTCTAAAATCACAGGTCAGGAATCTTGGGATACTGCTAGACTCATTACTCACAAATTCAAACAACCTTTAAAAACAGTCTCTATCAAAACTATATAGAGAGGAAAGGTCCCACTTAACTTTCTTTCTGAGAAGTTCTGAGAGAGGACAACATTTCTCTGGTGGGTGAGCACTAGAGAATGACACGGGGACAAAGTTTGTCTGCATCCCTACCCCGCCCCCATGGGTTCTGTCTGCGTCCCCACCCGATCCCCGCAGGTTCTGTCTCCATCCCCGCCCTGTCCCCGCAGGCCCTGTCTCCATCCTCGCCCTGTCCCCGTGGGCTCTGTCCTCATCTGCAGAAGTCTCAAACACTTATGATTTTATATTAAATCTTTTTATTAAAATATAAAAAGGAACAATATGCTGTGCAACTGTTGTGTATAAATTACAAATAGAGAACAATAATAAAAATGAGCAGCTATAATAACCCTCCTTCCCACCACCACCCTCTACCCTTCCAACCCCAACAATAGGTGATTTCTACTACACCAAGGAATCCTAATTCACATTGTTAAAATGTCCAGGGGTATAAAATACAACCCGTTCTATATGCCCTAGAGGGGAAAAACATGTCCTATAAAGCACTGTTATGTTTTTTTAATCTGTGGATAAATAAGAAATCATCAACAATCTCAGGATTCAATCTAGCTCTCCTGTCTTCAACAGTCCTTCCTGGAATAGAAGTTGTCTTCTTATAAGATGTGCTGGTAGCAGGATGTACAGGATCTCCCATGCAAATTTTGCTAGTTGTGACCAGTATGTTTGCTTGTTTTTCCAAAAAATCAAAATATCTTTGTAGGCATCACTTAAACATAAATAACCGTCCAGTTCATTAACAGGCTTCAAAGTAGAAAATGATACGGGGACAAAGATTGTCCCCTGTCCCTGTCCCCATCCCCTCCCCATCCCTGTCCCATCCCCGCGAGCTCTGTCCCCGTCCCCATCCCCGCGGTTACTGCGGTTCCCCATGTCATTCTCTAGTGAGCACTTAACGCTGTTTTGCTCTGTGCTTTGGGAACTTAAAGATTGGGGTTTAAAGAAGGAATTGTAGGTTATTGATAGGCAGAATTAAAAAAAAAAAAAGCAAACTTTATCAACTAATCTCCATACCCTTTCCTCCCTAGTTTTAAAACTTGAACTTTGTACCACAGCATTAACATATATCCTCTAGAAGGCACAGCAGGGCCTAGAGTTTAGTCTTCAATCCCACCCACCACTCAAGGAAGTTACATGGAAATACTTTAAAAACAAATAGGAGGAAACATTTTTTCACTCAACGAACAATTAATCTCTGGAACACTGCTGGTTAGGGTGTAGTAACAGCGGTTAGCGTATCTGGGTTTAAAACAGGTTTGGACAAGTTCCTGGAGGAAAAGTCAATTATAGCAATATTCAGACAGTTAATAAGAATAAGGAACCAAAATGTTTTACGTGTGTTCACATCCTTTGTCAGAGCCAAACCAAGTTATATCCATTTCCCCAAATTGCCTTAATAAGTTCTATATGTTAAAGAGACCAGCTGTGCCCAGGCACAGTAGTTGAGCCAATTCAAATACTCCCGAATGAAAAGCAAGCTGGTTCTGTTGTATGAAGTGAATTTAAATTAAAAAGGTCTAAACACTCTGAATATGGAGCTGTCAAAAGAATTCTGTGATGAAGTTAATTACTTAAAGGTACAGGTTAGGGGAAGGTTATAAGAACAGCTCAATGTTTGAAATATCCCTTAGGCCACTGTCAGGTTCATTATTGTAAAATGGAAATATTTGGCAGCACCAAATCAGTCCATCCATTTAAAATCAGTAGTTGTGGATTAAGGAAACTGTCAAGATCACCGTGATGCCTGATTGTTTTACAAGAACTATAGAAAGCTCTGGTTGAGACTAGAGAAAATGTTTATTAATTTCAAGATTAGGTAAAAAATAAGACCTGTATGGGAGGGTGACAAAAGGAAGTCACTGCTGAAGAGGCACCATATAATGTGCTGTATATTGTTTGCAAAGAAACACTTAGGAACACAGCACATATATGAGAGAAGGTTGTGTGGTCTGATAAGACCAAACTTTCTGGTCTCAGTGCTAAGTAATATATGTGGTGTACATCACCCCAGGGGCGTAGCTATGGGTGGGCCTGGGTGGGCCCAGGCCCACCCAATCTTGGCTCAGGCCCACCAAAGCGACGACGACTGGAACGGTGACTTTTACCCGAAGTCGCAATGACGAACGGGCAGGCAGCGCTGCGGTAGTAAAAGCAACAAGTAGACTGGTTCGACTCTCCGTCCTTCACTTCCCTCCCTCTGCGTCCCGCCCGAAAGGAAATGACGTCAGAGGAAGGCGGGACGCAGAGGGAGGGAAGTGAAGGACGGAGAGTCGAACCAGTCTCCTTGTTGCTTTTACTACCGCAGCGCTGCATGCCCGTTCGTCGCTGCAACTTCGGGAGTAGACTGGAACGGAAGTTGGCTTGGAGATGCTGTGAAGGGGGAGGGGGGACACGCTGAATAGAAGGGGGAAGGGGATGGACAGAAACAGGATGGGCAGGGGAGAGAGGTGAATTGCTGGACAACAGGGATGGAAGGAGGGGAAAGGGGAGAGGAAATTTGCTGGAGATGGATGGCTAGAGGAGAGGAGAGGGCAGGGGAGAATGGAGAGTTGCTGGACATGGAGCGGAGGGCAGGGGAAAGAAGAAAATTGCTGGACATGAATGGATGGAGCGGAAAGGGGAGAGTGGAAATTTGCTGGAGCTGGATGGCTGGAGGAGAGGGCAGGGGAGAATGGAGAGTTGCTGGACATGGAGCGGAGGGCAGGGGAAAGAAGAAAATTGCTGGACATGAATGGATGGAGCAGAAAGGGGAGAGTGGAAATTTGCTGGAGCTGGATGGCTGGAGGAGAGGGCAGGGGAGAATGGAGAGTTGCTGGACGAATGGATGGAGGGAGGGAGGGGAGAGAAGTCAGGAAGGAGGTGCACATGGATAGAGGGGATGGAAGAGAGGAGAAATGCTGGACATGGATGGAGTGGAGGGCAGGGAAGAGAGGAGAAATGTTGGACAAGGATGGAGGTAAGGAAAGACAGTGGAAGTAGATGCACATGGATGGAGGGGAAGGGAGAGAGGAGAAATGCTGGATATGGATGGAGGGAAAACTGCTGAGTTTAAGGGCTGGGTTGGAACACGTTGAGGGCAGATACTGAAACTCGAGGAAGGATAGGGGCAGGGCTACAGATGGTAGACAGGACGCATAAGGACACAGGAGTATGGTGGACATGGTGAGTGAAAAAATATCAAATGGAAAGAAGACACTGTGTAAAACAGAAGACACTGGGACCAAAGCGAATAGATCAGACAACAAAGGCAGAAAAAAGTATTTTATTCAGAATTTATTAATTTGAATATGTCATCTTTTGGAAATGTGCATCTGTGATATTTTGCATGTAAGTTTAAATTTTTCTGGTATTGCTGCATGCTGAGTCTGACTTCTTGAGTTAACTTTCCAGTTCAGTATTTTGCCTTCATATTTTTTGATCTTTAGTTCCTTGTGTCATGTCTGTTGTGTCATGTGTTTTTAAAGTGTGATCAAGCTGCAGTATTCTGCTAGCATGTAGTATTCGCAGCCCTTTTTGTTTTGCTTTTTTTCACGAGGTAGTGTATTGGTGTTTTAGAGCCTAGTGTAATTACAGTTCTGCCTTTTCAAGCATAATGTTGTAGCTCATCCTGTCCTTGGAATTAGTGCTGTTATGGTTTTAAAGATATGAGTGTGTTTTTGCACAAGTTTGCAGTGGAGAGATTGTGGGATAATGTAATTATATTTAAAAATATCAATTTTTCCATTAAGTATGTATGTGGTTATACTGATGCAGAGCAGCTGTTGGGCAGACTACTTAGAAATCCATCATCAAGTGAATTCTTAGGCATTATTTTGTAGGATCCCAAGAGACACTACTCATACTTATATAGACAGTGCGTGCCCACCCATATTAGCTCTGGGCCCACCCAAAATCTCAGGTCTGGCTATGCCACTGCATCACCCTGCTAACACCAGCTGCACAGTGAGGCATGGTGGACAGGGAACTTGTAAAGATCAAGGGAAAGATAGATTGTGTGAAGTTCTGGCAGATGCTAGAGAAAACTTTGTCAAGAAAATGGGCAAAAATGCACCATTTAAGGTGCAAAACTGGCAGACATTTCTCCAAAATGACTCATGGCTGGTATTGAGTCAAGGAGTATGAAGACTTAAGTAATCAAGATGCTTGGAGGTCCTTTTACTAAGGTGCGCTGAAACATGGCTTGCAGTAGAGTAGGCGCGGGTTTTGGGAGTGTGCCGATCCATTTTTCAGTGTGCCTGTAAAAAAGGGCTTTTAAAAATTTTTGACGAAAATGGACACGCAGAAAAATCAAAATTGCAGCACATCCATTTTGGGTCTGAGACCTTACCGCCAGCCATTGACCTAGCGGAAAGACTCACGCGGTATCTGGGCGGTAATGACCTGCATGCGTCCGATATGAGTGTCTGAAAATAAAAATTAGTTTTTGGATGTGCATATCGGACGTGCGCCAAAAATGAAATTACCGCAAGAGCCACACAGTAGCTTATGCGACTTAGTAAAAGGGCCCTCTAGTTTCTTATTCTTAATGACTTTTTAAATGTGTCTAAAATTGTTTTTTTGTCATGTTAAAAGAATATATTATGGTATATAGATCAGTGAAAGACACTTGTACTTTAAGGAATTTTGAATCATCTTTTTAAGAAAGCAGAATGTGAAAAATGTACAGGGTGTGAAGATATTTACAAGGCACTGTAGACTGGCATAATTAACTCATCAAACCATGTCTTAGAGAAATAACCAGAAAGTAGAAATCAAGTTAAATAGTTTTACTATAGCCTCCTGGATTTGAATATTTCTGTATTTGAGCACTTTATTCAGCATCCTATTGAGGTTATACGCTTTACTGATTTCCTATGTTGTTACTGATGTGTCTCGTGGTGTCTTTGATTATTCTTTCCAGTTGCTTTACTTTCTCATGTGTATGATCTTCATGACTGATGTATTTAAAGAGGGTGCTGGAAGCGCTCATTCCAAATTTTCCCATTTTACACTAACTTGGGGTTTTTTGTGGTTAAAGACCCTACCACATGTTTGAGAAGAATTGCAATCTAAGGCCTTTTCAATTTCAGGTTTTTCTTCAGTTATTCAGATTATTTCCATTTTATAGAGTTGCCTTATTTCTAAGATTTTGGAAATATGTGGTGCACATGAAACAGATGTGTTTGCAAAGGTCAGAAAGGATATCCTGAAAACTAGACTGGGTAGAAAGTATTCCAGTTCTGGCTTAAGAAGCCCTGCTCCAAAACGCTAAGGCCACCCAGTCAGTGGAAAGCCTTCTTTGGTCATTTTATCAGGGCAAGTCAATTTGGCTTACCATCATCAGGGCTGTATGTGCTATCCACACTCTTCCTCTGTAATCTGTACGTAAACAAACACACAATGCAAACAATAATGAGAAATAGAGCAATTTACACAGAATGCCTGCAGTCACCTAGGTAATAAATATTTCTCCAACCTGTATTTGTCTAAACAGACACTTTGGCAACAATAATTTGTTCATAATCCTAGTGATTTCACCTAGTACCATACAGTTCTTTTATTTTTATCTTCAGGCACACAGTATATTAATATACTGAGTCCCCACAGTTCAAAGGATTTACCCGTGTGAAAAAGAACTCACATGAAAGTGGTCTTAATATAAGAACTTTTACACCATTGATTGTTCAAGCGCAAGGTTACACTATGAAGAGATTTTGATGGTGATAGCAGGATTGAACCTGTATCTTTTTCCTCCACCAAGGGTCGAAGACACAAGGCTTTTACAGGTATCTATTTTACAAATTTGGATGTGTAAGTGTACGATCATCAAGGTGGTGGTGTACCAACACTGGCAGACTAAATGTGATTGCCGAACTGTGGGACTCAGTATATTAATATACTGTCTGCCTGAAGATGAAAATAAAAGAACTGTATGGTACTGGGTGAAATCACTAGGGTTATGGACAAAATGTCAGTTTAGGTGTAACTTGTTTAATTAGAGTCAATACAGAGGTGTATTTCAATCACTGTGTTGGCTATTGTTATGAGGTTGTTATTTGATGAAAACATGTTGTAAATCTTATTAGTTTTGTTTAACATAACAAACTTATACTTTTTTTGTTACATTTGTACCCCACGCTTTCCCACTCATGGCAGGCTCAATGCGGCTTACATATTATATACAGGTACTTATTTGTACCTGGGGCAATGGAGGGTGAAGTGACTTGCCCAGTTTTAAATTAATAGTACATATTTTGTGCTGTATTTATGAGAATAGAAGCGGTATACTGGCCAAACTAAACACCCAATGAAACAGAGAACAGTTGAGCATTTAAGTAATTTGAGGATACAGAAAAAATAAGTATCCCTAGTGGACCATTGGATGAGAAGGAATCATTTGGAAAGTGAATTAAAATTCATAGTTCTCCTGTGAGTAGCATTGCCTCACAGGGGGGATATTACTTCAAACAGCGGTTTATTTTTTTCTTTGGCTACAGTGTCCCCACAAGGGTTGAATAAAAAGAATGCGTGGGTGGTGCTGTAATGTGGATGGATTTCAAATGAGGAGGAGGGGCAGAGTATATTATATAAGTTATTGATTGTGTGCATGCATCAGCGTTTTTGTGGTGAAGTCAGTCTATGGCGGAGGTAAAGTTCTCCCAGCTAAGAGGGTGGGGGGGTGTCATAATATATTTAGAAAATTATGTGAAAATTTTATTTTGTACTTGCAGGTTAAGGTTAGAAAGTAATTATTTTACTGGGAGGGGAGTGTATTTATTAATGAGTGCTTTTGCTTACAGCTTTGTTTTCCTGAGGAGGGAACAGGACTGTTGGCAAGGAAATTGTTGTTTGCACCTTCACGCGAACCCAACACTGAATGGATGGTTAATTTTGAGGACATCACTGGAACACTAGAGGAATCTAGACCCGCTTTAAGGGACTACACCCGCATAAGTGACTATGTTTTGAATAAGAGATTGATCATAATTGACATGATGGTTGGAATATAATCTTTTCAAACATTTTTCAAGGAGTTCATCGGGTTTTTCAGGTGCAGCCCGTAACATTAGAACACTGAACAGTGGTATGGAGGGACAGGGACCTGCGGTGCAGTGATGGAATAAAAACTTGTATTAAACTGCAAATATTGTCTGAGTCCAGTGATGGGCAGCACAAGTTCACTCTGAGCACCATATAACACTTTAAAGAATTAATAAGTGAATAAAGACTTTTTCAAAAGTTTAAGGATTATTATTTAAAAAGGTTCCACAATTAAGTGATTGAGGATACCATTCTATATAGGAAACCCTAATATATATGTATATGAGTTAAAATGTTATGCCAAGAAATGCAGAGTGATGATGCACTTGGGATTCAGAAATCCAAAGGAGATATACTAGAAAAGAAGAAGAGAGATTGATGAGCACAGCTCAGGAAAGGGACTTTGGTGTCCGAGGATCTCAAGGTGACGAAACAATGCGACAAGGCAGTGGCTACAGCCAGAAGAAAGAGGGGTATAATCAGCAGAAGAAAGAAGTTGTTGATGCCCCTGTACAAGTTGTCAGTGAGGCCCCACTTGGAGTATTGTGCTCAGTTTTGGAGGCCATATCTTGCTAAGGACATAAAAAGACTTGAAACAGTTATCGAAGAGTGACCAAAATGGTATGGAATTTGCATATGTATGAGGAGAGACTTGAGGACCTCAACATATATACCCTGGAAGAAAGGAAAGGCAGGGGTGATTTGATACGGACTTTCAAATATTTGAAAGGTATTAATTTACAAACAAACCTTTTCCAGAAACGGGAAGGTGGTAGAACTGGAGGACATGAACTGAGGTTGCGGGGGAGCCAACTCAGGGGGGAGCATAGGGACAGAGGGATGATGGTGGATATGAAGGAAAAAAGGGACACCAAGAAGGGAACATAAGCATTGCCATACTGGGACAGGCTGAAGGTCCATCAAGCCCAGAATCCTGTTTCCAACAGGTCACAAGTATTAAGAGGAAAATAGATTTTATGCTGCTTATCCTAGAAATATGCAGTGGATTTTCCCATCTTAATAATGGCTTATGGACCTTTCTTTTAGGAAAGTATCCAAACCTTTTTAAAACTCTGCTAAGATAACTGCTTTTACCACATTCTCTGGCAACAAATTCTAGAGTTTAATTGCATGTTGAATGAAGAAATATTTTCTACAGTTTGTTTTAGATTTACTACTTAGTAGCTTCATTATGTGCCCCCTAATCCTAATATTTTTGGAAAGAGTAAACAAGTGATTCATGTCTACATATTCCATTCCACTCAGAATTTTATAGACCTCTATCATATCTCCCCTCAGTCGTCTTCTCCAAGCTGAAGAGCCCTAGCCGCTTTAGTCTTTCCTCATAGGGAAGTCATCCCATCCCCTTTAATCATTTTTGTCACCTTTCTCTGTTAACTTTTTTAAAAATTCTGCTATATCTTTTTTGAGATGTGGTGACCAGAATTGCGGCTAGACGCTATACACCCTTGCTATCAATGACAAAAGACATCCCAGCCAAGGGGCGGGGAAACCCGTATTATCAAAACAAGATGGGCATCCATCTTTCATTTCGATAATACAGTCGGGGACGCCCAAATCATGAAATTTAGGTTGACCTTAGAGATGGTCGTCCTTAGCGATGGTTGTCCCTGATTTTCAGCGGTAATGGAAACCTAGGATGCCCATCTCAGAAACAACCAAATCCAAGCCATTTGGTCATGGGACGAGCCAGCATTTGTAGTGCACTGGTCCCCCTGACATGCCAGGACACCAACCAGGTACCCTAGGGGGCACTGCAGTGGACTTCACAAATTGCTCCCAGGTGCATAGCTCCCTTACCTTGTGAGCTGAGCCCCCCAGCCCCTCCCAAAAACCTACTACCCACAACTGTACACCACTACCATAGCCCTAAGGGGTGAAGGGGGGCACCTACATGCGGGTACAGTGGGTTTCTGGTGGGTTTTGAAAGGTTCACATTTACCACCACAAGTGTAACAGGTACAGGGGATGGGCCTGGGTCCGCCTGCCTGAAGTGCACTGCACCAACTAAAATTGCTCCAGGGACCTGTATACTGCTGTCATGGAGCTGGATATTTATTTTATTTTGTTACATTTGTACCCTGCGCTTTCCCACTCATGGCAGGCTCAATGCAGCTTACATGGGGCAATGGAGGGTTGCCCAGTGACTTGCCCAGAGTCACAAGGAGCTGCCTGTGCCTGAAGTGGGAATCGAACTCAGTTCCCCAGGACCAAAGTCCACCACCCTAACCACTAGGCCACTCCTCCACATTTGAGGCTGGCATAGAGGCTGGCAAAAAATATTTAAAAAGTTTTTTTCGGGTGGGAGGGGGTTGGTGACCACTGGGGGAGTAAGGGGAGGTCATCTGGTCAGTTTGGGCACCTTTTTGAGGCTTGGTCATACCAAAAAATGGACCAAATCACCCAAGTGCTCGTCAGGGACGCCATTCTTTTTCCATTATTGGTCGAGGACGCCCATGTGTTAGGCACGCCCCAGTCCCGCCTTCGCTACGCTTCTGACACGCCCCCGTGAACTTTGGTCGTCCCCGTGATGGAAAGCAGTTGAAGACGCCCAAAATCGGAGGATGCCCATCTCCCGATTTGTGTTGAAAGATGGGCGCCCTTCTCTTTCGAAAATAAGCCTGCATGGCTCAATGGGGACTGAAGAGTGCAATCTCCCCCTAGCTCTCAATGTGGCCTGCAGCTATTTAAGGTTCCGCAGGATTCCCACAATCCCCATTCCCATGCATATCTCTAATTGGGAGTGGGGTGGGGGGTGGAACATAGTGTGAGGGGAGGGGCAGGGCATAGATGCATCAGATGTTGTGGTGTTCTCTTTTTAAAAAGTTGGCAACCCTAATGCCCACCCAAAAATTGGCCCACCCAAAATTTGCCTTCTGGTTACACCACTGTTCCCTATGCTCCAGGGCTAGTGCTCAGACTATGTTCTGAACACCGATTGGTCCATTTCCCTGTCAGGACTCTTGGAGCTTGGTAACTAGAAGCTCCAACATCATGGAGTGTAACCCTGACACCCCAATCACCTGAAGTCTCTATTATTTTATGAAGTCTCTTTTATTGAATAAATCACAGATAATTTACTCACAGATACCCAGGACTGTTCTTTATGTCTTTTGCTTTCACACTATCATGCACCTAACGTCTATGGCTTTAACACTATCATGTATTTTACCATCATGTACCCAAAACTTGCTGTAAAACCAATGTACATTCTTTTCTATTTCCAGTATCCACAATGAATTGTAAGCCACATTGAGCCTGCAAAAAGGTGGGATAATGTGGGATACAAATGTAATAATAATAATAATAATAGATGTTCAAAGATGCTGCTTCAGTGCAGTGGACTTCACAAATTGCTCCCAGGTGCATAGCTCCCTTACCTTGTGAGCTGAGCCCCCCAGCCCCTCCCAAAAACCTACTACCCACAACTGTACACCACTACCATAGCCCTAAGGGGTGAAGGGGGGCACCTACATGCGGGTACAGTGGGTTTCTGTACATCTTAATCTGGAGGCTGTGGGAGGTGGAGATCTGAGGAGAGGTAGTTGTATTGCAGGGGGGGGGGGAAGGTAGTTGAACAGGTAGAAATAGTCCAAAGCTAGGTGAATGGAATGTGCAATATCTCATTTGGGAGGAGATATCTTCAGGGTAAAAATCCAGGTTCGTTACAGGGAGTTTCAACAGGACATAGGATGGTGCATGCTCCATGTCTCTGGTTAGATGGTGTTAGAAAGCCTCGTGGCTGAAAGGACAAAGAGGTGTTGGGGCTTTACACAGGCGCAGGGAGGAGCAGATAGAGGCCAATGGGAACAGAGCCTGCCATCGGGTAGCAAGGGGTGGTCCTAGAGATAGGAAAGGTCATACCTGGCTGACCTTTCAGAGCAGAGATAGTAAGACTGAGCAGGAAGTGATAGCAGGAAGACAAAAGAGCCAAGCTCGGCAGAGAGAGAAAGGAGGTCTGGGCAGCCTCACAACCAGTGGTAACAGTTCTTGCACAACCAAGCAAGTGTGGTTGCACTGCCTGTGAACTACATTAGCCACAGTGCCTTGCTCATGTATCTTTGCAATGAAAGACTGCAGCAGCGAAAGTCCTTAGAAATGAGAATAACAGTAAAGGCATTACACACATTTCAGGATCACGTTATGAACTAGTGCAAGGCTGTCGGGAGACAGAACACTCCCGCTCTTGCTCATTTAGACTAACAAGAGGCTCAGTTTTAGTATTTGGAACTCTCTTCCTGTTCCTCTTTGAAGAGAAGTTTTCTTTAAAATATTTAAATTGGCTCCGAAATGTCATCTATTTCACTTAGCTTTTGGGGCCTAGTTTGCTTGGGACCTGGTCCATTGTAATTCTTGATATGACAATTTAATGTTGTCTTGGTTTTGGTATGATTGTTTCTTGATGGATGCTTCTGACCTATTTATTTTATAGAGTTCCTTTCCTACTTTTGTTGTATTTGCTTTATCTTTTTAAACCGCTTTGACCTGCCCAACCGGAAAGGCAGTACAGCAGGTTGTCAACAAACAATGATTTTGCAATCTATGTATGTAGCAATTACCACTTACCAAGCAGTATCGTAGTGTCTATGAGGGAAAAGTCTCAACTGTTACGGCAACATTTCCAGGCTGTTTGTTGCACGTACAAAAAAGTCATCAACTTAAAACCCCCCGTGTAACTTTTTTAATACACTTTTTTGTTTCTAATTGTTGAAATAGTTCTCATCACAATCAAATAACCGTAGTACTCTATTCATTCATAGTTTCAAAGCACAGATGCACTTATCTTGCGGCTTTACACTCCAGCTTGCTAGATGATTCCGGTCCCGTTTCGGTAATCTTCCTCAGGGAACCATAAAGCAAAACATCTAGTGATAGCTGATGCTTGATGCTGGAGCATTCTTAGACTGACATCCAACCCCCCCCCCCCCCTAAATTTAAACACTTCTGCTTTTGCCATATATGCTCTATAAGTGATTCTATACTGACATTCCCGCAGCCCTGCATTTACTGAGATCTGGGGAATGCGAGATATAAGTTTCCGAAAATCTATGCATGTGTGGCTGTCCCAGATCCATTGCCCATCTCTGGCAAACTTGTCCTGTTTTCTTCGCACCTTCTAACTCCCCTAGAGTCTTTCCCCGGGGATGTCACTGAAAAAAGCTCTAAGCCTGCGCCCATGACCACCCTCCAGCTTATGGGGCTCTAAAGATCTTACATAGTGGACCAGCTGATAATACGCAAATAAGTGATTTGGGCTAATGCCCACTCCCAGAGCTCCCAAGGACAAAATCCGTCCCCTGGCGTCTAGAACGTGTTCAAGTCTGGTAATCCCCAGCTCTGCCCATCTACGAAAGGTTGGACTATCAGAACCTGGTGTGAACTTTGAGTTACCCTGTAACGGTATCAGATCTGAAGTATCCGTCTCCAGGCCCCACAACCTATTTAGATCCCTCCAGACCTCTCTCAAAGGGTTCAGTAACATGCTATTGCGCACATGTTCAGGTAAATCTTTTCTGTTACAGTGCAGCAGGTAATGCGGGTGGAGTGGCCCAAAGAAGTCATATTCCATATTACGTGGCGTATAATCTTGTCTCCCCAACATCCAATCCCCTAGATGTCGCAGCAAACAGGCTTGATTGTATCTGCGCACATCTGGAAGCCCCATGCCCCTCTCTTTCCAGGGACCCATAAGAAATTTCAATGAGAGTTTTGGCTTAGATTCTCTCCACACAAACTTCCGCAGATGCCGATACAACTGACTTGAGATCTTTTTGTTTGATTCGGAGAGGCAGCACCTGCAACGTGTAAAGCCACCGTGGAAACTCCACCATTCGAAACAGATGAATCCACCCGTGTAGAGTAAGCGGCAACGTCCCCCACGTGCTAAGCCGGCCCTTCATCCTGTCCAATAAATTTGTATAGTTCAGCTGGTATAAAGTGGACGTTCTCATGCCAACCTGGACGCCCAAGTACGGAAGAGAGTCTGTTGCCCATTTAAGCGGGAATCCGGTCCCCCACTCCGTCTTCACACTGGCGTGTGCTGTTAGTGCCAGAGATTTAGAGTAGTTTATTTTAAGTCCCGCAAAATCACCATATTCCTGAAACAATTCCAGTAAGGCTCGCAAGGATCTAGCTGGTTGCCTGAGATGGACTAGTACGTCATCCGAGAAGGCGGAGACCTTGAACGAGGATGCTCCCCAGGTTACCCCCTCCACTTCGGGATGGACCTCAATTTCCCTTATCAAAGGGTCCAAGGCAAGTACAAAGAGTAAAGGCGACAGTGGGCACCCATGCCGCGTGCCCCTCCGGATTGAAAACATGGAAGACTTCTCCCCATTCACCCACATGTACGCCCGTGGATTCGACTAAAGTGCCCCCACTGCCTCTCTAAACCTACCTTCAACTCCAACTCTCTCCATCACTTGGAACAGAAAGTTCCATACTACACGATCAAAGGCCTTCTCTGCGTCAAAACTGACCAACAGAGAAGGCCTTTTTCTCGCTTCCATAACCTCCAAAGATGCCAAGAGCGCCCTAACATTTCTCCCCACCAACCTACCCTTCACAAAGCCCACTTGCGGGGATGCAATCAAATCCGGCATCACTCTGGACAGTCGATTTGCCAGTATCTTAGCATATATCTTGACATCGCAATTTAGCAATGATATGGGCCTATACAACCCTACCTCCATCCTATCATTCCCAGGCTTCAGCAATACTATTACTTTCACTATGTTCATTGAGTCCGACATTGCTCCAGAAGTGGCCATATCATTATATAGACTTAACAGGGGGAGCGTCACCCGCTCCTGAACTAGCTTGTAGTAGGCCATAGTAAATCCATCTGGCCCCGGCACTTTTTGTATCTTGCTCTGTTGGAGAGCCAACATCAGTTTGCCTTCTGTCACTGGGTCATTTACAGTGGTGGAAATAAGTATTTGATCCCTTGCTGATTTTGTAAGTTTGCCCACTGACAAAGACATGAGCAGCCCATAATTGAAGGGTAGGTTATTGGTAACAGTGAGAGATAGCACATCACAAATTAAATCCGGAAAATCACATTGTGGAAAGTATATGAATTTATTTGCATTCTGCAGAGGGAAATAAGTATTTGATCCCCCACCAACCAGTAAGAGATCTGGCCCCTACAGACCAGGTAGATGCTCCAAATCAACTCGTTACCTGCATGACAGACAGCTGTCGGCAATGGTCACCTGTATGAAAGACACCTGTCCACAGACTCAGTGAATCAGTCAGACTCTAACCTCTACAAAATGGCCAAGAGCAAGGAGCTGTCTAAGGATGTCAGGGACAAGATCATACACCTGCACAAGGCTGGAATGGGCTACAAAACCATCAGTAAGACGCTGGGCGAGAAGGAGACAACTGTTGGTGCCACAGTAAGAAAATGGAAGAAGTACAAAATGACTGTCAATCGACAAAGATCTGGGGCTCCACGCAAAATCTCACCTCGTGGGGTATCCTTGATCATGAGGAAGGTTAGAAATCAGCCTACAACTACAAGGGGGGAACTTGTCAATGATCTCAAGGCAGCTGGGACCACTGTCACCACGAAAACCATTGGTAACACATTACGACATAACGGATTGCAATCCTGCAGTGCCCGCAAGGTCCCCCTGCTCCGGAAGGCACATGTGACGGCCCGTCTGAAGTTTGCCAGTGAACACCTGGATGATGCCGAGAGTGATTGGGAGAAGGTGCTGTGGTCAGATGAGACAAAAATTGAGCTCTTTGGCATGAACTCAACTCGCCGTGTTTGGAGGAAGAGAAATGCTGCCTATGACCCAAAGAACACCGTCCCCACTGTCAAGCATGGAGGTGGAAATGTTATGTTTTGGGGGTGTTTCTCTGCTAAGGGCACAGGACTACTTCACCGCATCAATGGGAGAATGGATGGGGCCATGTACCGTACAATTCTGAGTGACAACCTCCTTCCCTCCGCCAGGGCCTTAAAAATGGGTCGTGGCTGGGTCTTCCAGCATGACAATGACCCAAAACATACAGCCAAGGCAACAAAGGAGTGGCTCAGGAAGAAGCACATTAGGGTCATGGAGTGGCCTAGCCAGTCACCAGACCTTAATCCCATTGAAAACTTATGGAGGGAGCTGAAGCTGCGAGTTGCCAAGTGACAGCCCAGAACTCTTAATGATTTAGAGATGATCTGCAAAGAGGAGTGGACCAAAATTCCTCCTGACATGTGTGCAAACCTCATCATCAACTACAGAAGACGTCTGACCGCTGTGCTTGCCAACAAGGGTTTTGCCACCAAGTATTAGGTCTTGTTTGCCAGAGGGATTAAATACTTATTTCCCTCTGCAGAATGCAAATAAATTCATATACTTTCCACAATGTGATTTTCCGGATTTAATTTGTGATGTGCTATCTCTCACTGTTACCAATAACCTACCCTTCAATTATGGGCTGCTCATGTCTTTGTCAGTGGGCAAACTTACAAAATCAGCAAGGGATCAAATACTTATTTCCACCACTGTAGATACTTCTTTTGTGCATCCTTTACTAATAGTTTGTGCATGCTATTATCTTATGTGTTACCAAACTACCACGGGGCCCATTTCATGCTTATTTTTCTGGTTCTCACATACCTGTGAATGTTTTATTTAAGGATTTTCATTAGTTGCCCAAAATATTTTGAAGATTGTCCAGTCCAGTTACTAGAGTTCAGATAATAAAAAAATATTGGTAAAACAAGAAGGTACTCACCGGATGTATTGCACAAAAGCAACAATGAGTGTTCCAAGGTAGAACGCAAGGAATATGACAAGGCAGAGGAGAATGGCCTTCACATAGACTGAGGCTGAGGAAGCAAAAATATAACTTCTATAACATCTTAGAAATATGTTTGAAACTTTTTATTTGAAAACACAAATGAAGTGTCAACTCAGTACAAATGAAAAATTATAGTAGCAATCAGCATCAGACCAACAGTGCCAATAACAGACAGTATTTTGTCTTCCCCCCCATCATCCTCTCCCCAGCCTTCCTCCTGCCACTATTTGAACTAAATGCGATGAACTTTTTAGTTGGGAGAACCAATTAGTGCTAGTTTCTTCACATAGCTATGCACTGCTCCCCAAATTTCTCAAGCGCCAAAAACATATTTATCAATTGATTCTGTCGAACCTATTTTTGCTTCAAAACTAATATATATAGAAGAGATTTGCCTTTGAATGCAGTAGGCCATAGATGCCAGACGCCAAAATCCTTCTGATATTTACGACTGAATGCCTCCCCTTCATAAATCCCACCTGTGAATCTTGCACTAACTCCGGAAGCACCAAGCATATCCTCTAGTATTTTTGTCAGAATCTTTTTGCTCCACATTTAAGATGATTTGGCCAAGGACTTCCTTCATATGATCCTTGCCAGTTTTAGATATAGCACATATGTGTGCATCATTTCTCCCATAAGAAAAATTTCCACTCTCAAGCCATTGGCAAAAAGCTTCACTTAGTGGGGTGCTAGCTTTATCTTGTAGAATCTTATAAAACGCAGAACTATACCTAACACATCCTAGGGCTTTACAAGTAGCTACCCCCTTTTATGGTCATCTGAATTTACTAGGATGAAAACAGAGCTTTTAAAATCTCCAATTTGTCCAAGGAAATTCTAGGCAATGCACAATTGTCCAAATAGTTATGGGCATCTACCACACTCCCCTCCTCCCATAGATACAATGAAGTCCAGAAATACCTTCCCAATATGATCCCAATTGTTCTGAATTCTACCCTGCCCATCATAGATAGGAATGCCTTGACGAACTGGCACGAGTAGCCTAAGCAATGCTGAGAACAGCTTCCAAGCTTATCCCCGTAATGAAACAGCTTATATATATAATACTGGACAGACTATTTTGTATGAGCGGGCACAGAAATGTTCAGTGATGTCCGCACCGATATTAAGTTCGCTTTCTGATTTCAGTAGGATTCATTGCATACATTCATTCATAACTGCCTTTCTAAATTCAAAATCCTCCTTCATCTTGACAGTATATCTAATAATTGCCCTTCCAAGAACTACAATTTGCAGTCTCCCAGTAAGTGATATGTTTTCTTTGTGCTCAACATTGGCAGTTTCATAAAACAACTCTTTCTCAGGAACTGCCTTAAATCCCAAATTCTCATAAAAGCATAAAGGGAATCTCCATACTTTCCTAATGTTGAGTCTTTCCATCAAAGTATAACCATAACACTGCATGACCTGAAACTGCTATTGGACCTCTCTCTCTGCCCTACCCACTCTCAAATATATCCTTAGCTACCAGAAAGTAACTGATTTACTGTAGTACTCTGTACTACACTCTCAGAATATCAGTACCTTTCTCCCACTGTGGGTTTGTTGTGGCTTACATCGAGAGGCCTGCAGTACTGCTTCTTTCTGGACAAAGTTCAGGAATTGGGCAATTATTGCCATGGCTCCAGCTCTTCATCCACCCCCCCAACTCTTATGTGCACATTTAACCTGTATTCTGCCCAACTCATTGGCCAATTTTAATTCCAAAGGCATCCAAGTTTCCAAAAATCCACATATTTCATTGTCTTTAATATCCTCAGCTATCCACAGATTATTGTGATATGAGTAGTTTTTTAAACCATACAGTTTTGTTACCTGTAGCTCCAGAGCCACCTTGAACATAAGAATAGACATACTGGATCAGACCAATGGTCCATCCAGCCCAGTATCCTTTTTTCCCAAACAGTGGCCAAGCCAGGTTACGAGTACATGGCAGAAACCCAATTTGCAGCAACATTCTATGTTACCAATCCCGGGGCAAGCAGTTGCTTCCCTATTGTCTGTCTCAATAGCAGATTATGGACTTTTCCTCCAAGAATTTGTCCAAAGCTTTTTAAAATCCAGATACGCTAACCACTGTTACTACTTCCTCCGGCAAAGAGTTCCAGAGCTTAATTATTCGTTGAGTGAAAAACTATTTCCTCCTATTTGTTTTAAAAGTATTTCTATGTAACTTCCTCAAGTGTCCTGTCTTTGTACTTTTGGAACGAGTAAAAAAATCGATTTATTTCTACTCGTTCTACAGCACTCAGGATTTTGTAGACCTAAATCATATCTCTCCTCAGCTGTCTCTTTTCCAAGCTGAAAAACCCTAACCACTTTAGCTTTTTCTCATACGAGAGGTGTTCCATCCCCTTTATCATTTTGGTCACTCTTCTTTTCTTCTCCATGGAGTGGAGCCTTTGTCAATTCCCCTAGGAAAAAATTTCCTGCAGCAATTTCTCAAGGGACAGCATGAGAATTTCAGTTCACCTGTACACTTTTTTATATACTGAACAACAATGTATTACTAAGCATCTCAACAATCCTTACTCCCACTGATTTCCCCAGGAGATTATGAGATAGGAGAAGTATGAAGCCTCCCAGTCAGCATTCATGTATTACTCAATAGGATTCATATTGGGATAGAGTCATGGATATTCTAATCCAGCTTCCATACTAAAACTCCTTCACCAATCTGTGCAATGTTTTTCTGGGAGATGCTGCAAGCTCCTGTGTAGGCCTATTTGAGAGGGTCTTCTGACCACCTTGGTAAAATCTTCTGGACAAAACAGTGCCTTCCTTGTGGTAATCGCTGTTGCCTCTCTTCTGGGTAGAAGTCTTTTTGGGCCTTTCCTACTTGGTGTCTTCTGACACAATAGAAACAATACAACCCAGGTTGGTCCACTTCTTTTTTTTTCCCCCCTTGGGAACAGTCCCTGTGTGTGATACTGTCTTATTTGGGATTAAGGTGAAATAAGCTTAGTGTTCTGGCCCTCCCTCACGTCAAGACTCTACCCTAGGGCTGTCCTTGTCTTTGCCATGAGAATGTTTCATTGTTAATTTTTTTCCCTTTGGGCAGGGGAATACTTGAGTGCCCTCTATAGCATTGCTTTAGTATGATAGCTACATTCTCCTGTTGTCTGTAGTAAAACTCTCTTACAGTCTCTCAGCTGCAAACTTCAGCATCACTAACCTTTGATGGAAGGGACTATGGTCACTTGGAGGTCCTTTACTCGTTGCAGATTCCAGGTATGGTTCTCTTTGTCTAGTTTGACAAAAGAAACAGTGGATTAGTTGCTTCTAACTTTAACCCTGCAGCAAGATCCTCATATGGTACATTATATGAAGACATTATATCTGATATCATCAAGTGACATAATGCACGAGTGCATCTGTCACAATGTTTCAGTCATAACTGGATCAAATTGAATCTCTCAGGAGCAAACATTTCCGTGGGACTCAGAAAAATGGTCTCTCGGCACAACAGAGAATTCTACCTGGTAGAACAAAAAGTTCAGTACCCAATGTTAGCCTTGGTTGCCTAGTATAATGAGATCTTTCCTTAAAGCACATCTTAAGGGTACTGGAGATAATTTGTGGTTAAGGATTCAGCTAGGGTTAGATTTGTTTTTGTTTTGTTTCTGGCTTTTTAGTTTCCTTGCATTTTCTTTAATACACAAAAGAGGAAATATCATTGACATTTCCTAATTTGTTTCAAATGAAAAGCATGTCCCTAAAATCCATATACCTCCAAGATGCAAAGTTTGGGCATAATAGGGTAATTTTATAACAGGACAGTTACTTTGGGAGACCAAGTAAGTACCTGTTTTGGGACTTGTTTTATAAAAGTAATGTAGCATACTATGCCATAATTTGTAGTTTGAATATTTTTACTGCTGAAATTGTCTATTGCTTATGTTTGACTTATTCTTGCTGCACACCACCTTGAGTGAATTCCTTCAAAAAAGCAGTAAATAAATCCTAATAAATAAATAAATAAATAACACACACACAGAGGCACCTATGAATCCTATAAACTAGCTGCATGAAAGCTGCAGAACTTGTGGCTAAAATATATCCACATACCTCTGCACCTGCTCAGGAGAAGGTGTAAACATGCATGAGTTTTTAGGTATAAATCCCTCCAGTATTTAAATAAAATGTTCTGTTTTTAATCTACTTAATTTATTCAATTGCTTCAACAATAATTTGAAAGGTGTCTTAGCTTAAGAAGCTTAAGAAACAAACAATTGAAGAAACTAAGTAGATTAAGTTCAAGCTCAAATTCTCTTTGTTCTTGATATACTATCATGGAACCATCTAGGCAGTTTATAATACCAACTAACACGGGGGAAAGAAAGAAGAAAAAAGTGGGGTTTACAATATCATTAGAGGAACAGGTTGGAGGGGAGAGGTTCCAGGGAAAGAGTACCCTGCCATATATTCCCATGTCACAATCCAGTCCCAGAGTAATCTCTGCAATAGGTATTGTATAGTTTACTGTAAAAATACATTTCAAACAAACATGCTTTAAACTTGGAAAATGACGGTTCACGACACAATAAAGTGGCATGGCATTCCATAAAAGAAGGGCAGTCACGCTGAACACTTCAGTTTTGGAAGCCGTATCTTGCGAAGGATGTAAAAAGAATTGAAGCGGTGCAAAGGAAAGCTACGAGAATGGTATGGGATTTGCATTACAAGACGTATGAGGGGAGACTTGTGGACCAACATGTATACTCTGGAGGAAAGGAGAAACAGGGGTGATATGATACAGACGTTCAAATATTTGAAAGGTATTAATCCGCAAACGAATCTTTTCCGGAGATGCTAAGGCAGTAGAACGAGAGGACATGAAATGAGATTGAAGGGGGGCAGACTCAGGAAAAATGTCAGGAAGTACTTTTTCATGGAGAGAGTGGTGGATGCTTGGAATGCCCTTCCGCGGGAGGTGGTGGAGATGAAAATGGTAACAGAATTCAAACATGCGTGGGATAAACATAAAGGAATCCTGTTCAGAAGGAATGTATCCTTGGGAGCTTAGCCAAGTTTAGGTGGCAGAGCCGGTGGTGGGAGGCGGGGCTAGTGGTTGGGAGGCGGGGATAGTGCTGGGCAGACTTATACGGTCTGTGCCAGAGCCGGTGGTGGGAGGCGGGGATAGTGCTGGGCAGACTTATACGGTCTGTGCCAGAGCTGGTGGTGGGAGATGGGGATAGTGCTGGCCAGACTTATACGGTCTGTGCCCTGAAGAGGACAGGTACAAATAAAAAGTGGCACATGTGAGTTTATCTTGTTGGGCAGACTGGATGGACCATGCAGGTCTTTTTCTGCCATCATCTACTATGTTGCTATGTTATATATATGATTGTAACAAATTTGTCTATAGGATAGAAACAGATTTGTCTGTAGGATGGCAATACCAGTAATCAATGGTCAGTGGAGCATTGAGCCCGATTGAGTACTGTAAATGATACTCCCCTCCGCCTGAGGGTCCTCGGGATCTCCCCTTCACCCTTGCTGCCCCAACCTCCTGGTTCACTGCAGTCCACAGGGCAGGGCTCAAAGAAATCCCTTCAAAGCAAAACTAACAAGTTCTTTATTTTGCTTGGGATCCAACAGTCCAGCAGTGCAAAACGACACAATACTTGAAGCAAAAAAAAAAAAACCTCACAATTCCCCCTGTTGCTCCTCTCAGGGTACAACACAGCAAGAAAAAAAAACAACTTTTAACTCCCAGGCTTCCAGCACCCAGCTGGGTTCCTTTCGGACAGTTTTATGGTCTTCTTTCTCCCCCCCCCTCTCCCTTGAGAGGGGGCAAACCACTGCAAGCAGTTCCAACAAAAAAAAACAAACAAACACAGTTCTTGAGGCTTCAGCACAAAGCTCAAACCCCCTTCAGCTTCTTTTAGGCTTTTTAGCCACAGTTTCAGCCCACTCCGAGAAAATCTCTCATCCCTCTTCAACCAGAACTCTTTAAACTCAAAGTTCAATCACAGCCTGAGCTCTGGAAAATGAAAAGGCCCCACCCATCTGGGTCACTCTCTCTAAGCACTGATCCATCCTCCCACATGACCTTTCCTCTTTCCTCTCTTAGCCCAGTTACCATACCATGAAGTTACCTGGTCTCTTATTTTGTTACCTAAGGAGTGAGCCCAGGCTGAGAGGTCCATAGGCTCTTCCTCGCTCTCCTCTCTTTCTCTCTGCCCAGCTTCTTGATACTCCATGGGCTCCCCGTCCCACACACTTTGCAGCTGTTCCTCTTTCCTTTGATTACCCTGCAGGGGCACCACCCTTTCCTTGTTAGAGTTCTCCCCCTGTTCCTGCTGGGGAAGGTAATCTCTATACCAGGCTTTTCCCCGAGGTTGCTGGGAAATGTAATCTCTTCCTCTCCTCTATTTTGTAGAGGTCACGAACCTTTCTCTGCTCTCTCTCGGGGGATGCTGGGTAATGTAGTCCTTTTCTCTCCACCCTTTTCTAGGGGGCATTACTACTTCTCTCGCGCTCTGGGGATGGAATGGAGGCAAGGCTCTGTTCTGCCTACGTCTGCTCGTGAGCCGCCTCCCTTCTTCCTCTTCCACTTCCATCTTATATACCCCCAGGTCCTCTCCTTCACAGTACATAGGGGATAAGGTAGTGAAAAAGAAACAATATGAATCCTGAAAGACAAACCTGGTAGGTTAGCATGAGAAATTTATAGGTGATCCTGGTAGCAATGGGCAGCCAATATTCTTCATTGAGCAATGATGCTACATGATCCCATTTTATAGCTCCAGTAACAAATCTTATTGCCATATTCTGGATTGTCTGAAGATGCCTCAAGTTTTGTATTCACAGGCCATGAAAAAGAGAATTATAGTAGCCTAACTGAATAAGAACCACAGACTGGACTAAAATCCAAATAAATCTGGAGTCTAGGAGGGAGTGTACGTAATGTATCTTGAAGAAACATTTCTTCATCATAAGAGAAATATGGGACCAAAATGTTAAATTTTCTAAAACCTTTGGAGGTTACTCTTGATAGGCTACCTGTTCAACAGGCTGGTCCGATATAGAAACTGGCCAATTATGCTGGCTTCTTATCCCATCAGAAAAAATATGAACCTTTGATTTAGCAAGACTCAGTACAAGTTTATGCTCCATAACCCAGACAACTTCAAATTCAAATCATGAATAACTTGCTCATCAGAGAGGTCTATAGTGCATAGAATTTGGATGTTATCAACATATATAAAAGGCATAAAATCAAGGGTCTGAAAAAGTAGTACTAGCGGTGAGAGAAAAATGTTGAAAATTATAGGCACCAACAGCCCTGTGAGACCTCACAAAATAGTTGATATGAGGAAGAACATTTATCTTCCCACAAAACTATTTGAAAGATATGAGTGGAAACAGTAATATACTACGTCTTTAATCCCCATCTCTGATAGTCGATGTGGGAGGAATATGGTCAACAATATCAAATGCTGATGACAGATCCAAAGAGATGAGAACCACCATGTTTGTCTTAGTGTGTATAAATGTATGATATAGTGCCTAATAGAGTAGTCTCTGTATTGTAATTGGGTTGAAAGCTGTCTGGCCAGGCTTGGTCCTTTCCCCCCCCCAAAAAAAACAGACTAATTGATCAGCAACCATACGTTCAGTTATTTTGGAAATAAATGGTAAGTTTGAAATAGGAGGCCTCTGATTGGGAGACTTTTGGATCTTTGATGTTAGGGCAGATATAAGCAATCTTCCAATTATGAGAGATAGTTCCTAAAGCAAGGGAAGTGTTTATGAGACCATGTACATATGGAAGGAAAAAAGTGTCATAATGTTTTAATATAGAAGATGGAACAGGATCGAGAAGTGCTGTAGTGGCCTAGAAGCCCAGAGCATCATTCACAATTGGAAAGGAATTTGTACGTGGAATGATGAAAAGCTGTTGCAAGAAGATGATACTGGTCCAATTACAGGTGGTGAGAATGTTTCCATCAGTCTTGATCTGTACAGGAATGACCCCATCATCAGTAGGCAAAAATTTCTGTTGAAGATCATTAACTTTGGATGTAAAGGTAAAAGCAAGGTCAACAGCAGAGGGGGCACTAGTATCCTCCACTCAATCTGGGCTTTTAGTTAGAGAACTTAAAAATTAAACTGGGACTGTTGAAGATGTGTGGCGGAATATTTATCTTAGTGTAATAAAAATTGAATGGTCTACTAAGATTCTCACCATCTGATGGTCTGCAAAAATCTTTCCTTCATATTGGTAGCTATGTTGCGATATATTTGTTTTCTCCACATCCTCCCTGTGCTGATTGTCAACTGCAGAATGTATTAGATTGATACATATTTTATGAACTATACATATATTTTATGACTCTGCTCAAACTATACTCCTGAACACACCTACAAATGGACTGCATCTTGTCACAGTACAAACCCTATGGGGTAATTTTACAAGAAGCCTTTTACATAGCCAAAACAGTTGACATGCAAAATATCCGTTATAAAAATTACCATCTGAAAGAAGTGCACATTTTTGGTCCGTTTATCCCATTTCATCTTCAACCCCTCACCCCAGACATTTAAATTTCAAAGTGTATAAACACAAACCATATTTATCATCATTTATTCAGAAGTGATAGATGTCAACTACAGATGACTGGCAAATTCAATAATCTATTTAATTAAGGAAGATACTCTGATACTTTGAAATTATGCGGACTTCAAACTGTTTGACTGGTTGACATCTTCCCTGTCCCAATGTTCAGTTATCACATACTGTGCAAACTGTGAAATTGCAACTGGACCATTACCTTTTAATGGTTTTCTTTCTGAGCAAAGACACTATAAAGCAGACGTGGAGGGGCATTTTCGATCGTGGACACCCATCTCTAAGGGCGCCCATCTCCGAGGACAGCGCCGCAAAGGGGCAGGGCCAACTGTATTTTCAAAACAAGATGGCTGGCCATCTTTCGTTTCGATAATACGGTTGGGGCCGCCCAAATGTCAGAGATGGCTGGGTTTGAGATGGCTGACCTCGGTTTTTGCCCATAATGGAAACCGAGGCCGGCGATCTGAAACCCAGCCAAATCCAAGGCATTTGGTCAAGCTAGGGGCCAGCATTTGTAGTGCACTGCTCCCTCTGACATGCCAGGACACCAATCAGGCACCCTAGGGGGCACTTCTAAAAATTAAAAAAAATAAAAATGGCTCCCAGGTGCATAGCTCCCTTACCTTGGGTGCTGAGCCCCCCAACCCCACCCCAAAATACCCATTCCCCAAAACTATACACCACTACCATAGCCATAAGAGGTGAAGGGGGGCACCTATATGTGGGTACAGTGGGTTTTGAGTGGGTTTTGAAGGGCTCCCGTTTTCCACCACAAGTGTAACAGGTGGGGGGGCATGGGCCTGGGTCCGCCTGCTTGAAGTCCACTGCACCCACTAAAACTGCTCCAGGGACCTGTATACTGCTGCGATGGACCTGTGTATGACATTTGAGGCTGGCAAAAAAAGTTTTTAAAGTTGTTTTTTGAGGGTGGGAGGGGATTAGTGAGCACTGGGGGAGTCAGGAGAGGTGATCCTTGATTTCCTTCGGTGGTCATCTGGTCAGTTCGGGCACTTTTTTGGGACTTGGACCTGAAAAAAAGGGACCAAATAAAGTGGACCAAATTCTCACCAAGGACACCCTTCTTTTTTCCATTATCAGCCGAGGGTGCCCATCTCTTAAGCATGCCCCGGCACGCCACTATCCTGCCTTCGCTACCCTTCCAACACGTCCCCTTGAAGTTTGGCCGGCTCCGCGACGGAAAGCAGTTGAAGCCGGCCAAAATCAGCTTTCGATTATACCGATTTGGCCGACTTCAGGAGATCGCCGGCCATCTCCCGATTTGTGTTGGAAGATGGCCAGCGATCTCTTTCGAAAATAAGCTGGTTAGTGTCACACTCTTGTTATGAATTGGACCTCTGTCAAAAATATAGATGTGGTCTTCAGAGCGTCTGAGAGACCAAGTAGGGCCCAAGGTAAAATCTTGAGGGTGCCCCCCCTCCCTGTAGGCCCCCCATCTGGCAGTAGCTTACTGCTCACTCAGTACGTCTCCTGCTCCTGTGTGCTGGTTTACTGGCCACGGGTCCTTCTTCCTGCCACGTCCCCTCCTGCCTATGTGGAAATAGGAAGTACTTCACATAGGAGGTGGGATGTGCCAGAACAGAGTTAAAGCGATAACATGATAACCTGGCACATAGGAGCAGGAGACCGATCCAGCCTTCTGTCTGTGCCTGCCAACTGAAGCCTGAAGAAAGTGGCTTTTTTATTGCCAGTACAGAGGCCTCCCTTGGAGGCTGGGCCTGGGGGAAGCTTGTCCCCCTGCCCTCCTCTCAGCGGCCGTGGTGGTCATTGAAAACTCAAATGATGCCTTTCTCTGATTAGCTCTGAAGCTCCAATGATTAACAATTTATTGCCTAGTAATTAACATAATGATCCCTTGTCTCATATATGTAGTACATCTTACCTTGGATACCTATGGGTGCAGATCCTCCGCAAGTATAGTCTTCTGGTTTTATCACGAATACCACATAGAACTGCCCATTGGGGAAATCCTTTCTCTACACAAGAGAGAGACTATGGGAAACTCAGGAACTCACAAAACAGTTTCCAACTTTCCATTAAGCAGCAACTCTTCTATTGAAAGTTTGAAAGTCTAAACTGCACCGTAGACTATGGTACTCTCAAGCTGGTTATTTATCACACATGGTAGATAATTTTATAACAAAAAAACCTAGGCTGTGAAGACACACAAGTGCATATATTACCTTTACACAGTAGCTGTTTCTGAAACTTGTGCGCTAACTTATTCAGTGGTTTCATCTTGTATTAATAATCTAAAGACTTGGGCTACTAGTCACATGTTAATGCTTAATGCTGAAAAAACTAAGATTGTCTGATTTAGCAATACTATATCTACAGTGCTAGTTGCGATTTTGGATTCATCTCATCCACTACCGGTGGTGAAGGTTTCTATGTTGCAGGGAGTATTATTTTACTCGACTCTCTCATTCAAACCTCAAATAAGTAATGTGTCAAAAATGTTTCCCTAGTGGTTCAATCTTATATCTTAGCACAACTGGATTATAGTAATTCATTATATTTTGCTCATCCTGATAAATAACTTAATAGATTGCAGCTTTTACAGAACACACTGCCAAGATGATCTATTGTCATAGTAAGTTTGATAGGGTTACCCCATTGTTATTAGATGTGCACTGGTTGTCAATATTTTCAAAGTATCCTGCCTTGATTTTAAGTCATTACATGTTTTTTTATCTATACTTTTACATGATTTCCTTTATTGCTCTTCTGCTCAGTTTACTCAGAAATTTAAAAAATAGTAGTACTCTTATTTCCTCCAGTTCGTTGTCTTATCTTTAAGAAGAATCATGAAAGATCTTATCCTTACCAGGCAGCTCATCTTTGGAGATCTCTTCCTATTGTGTTAAGATTGGATTATTTATATATGTTTTTTAGAGAGGTCTAAAGACCCTTCTATCTGCTAACTACAGAGTGGAGGATTGGTCTAGGGGTTAAAGCACCAGTCTTAACATCCAGAGATGCCCAGTTCAAATCCCACTGCTGCTCCTTGTGATCTTGGGCAATTCACTTAACTCTCCATTGCCTCAGGTACAAACTTAGATGAGCCCCCCAGGGACAGGAAACACCCAGTGCACCTGAATGTAAATCACCTTGAGCTACTACTGAAAATGTGTGAGCAAAATCCAAGTAAAATAAATATATAACTGCTATACTGAGTGACAATTGATTATGTAAATTGGTTACATAACACTTGATTCTAGACTGCAACTATTTTAATCTGTTTGTGACTGTACTGCTTTTGATTAGTTTGATGATTGTATTTTAAATGTTTCCTATTGTTAACCGCCTTGGACCCTTTTGGGAATTTGGTGGTATAGAAGTCTTAGATTAGATCAGATTAGCTGCAACATATGCACCTACATTTTTCACAGTCTGCTGTGTAAAAAAATATAGTTCAAAATAGTAGTTTGATTCACTGATCTACAGAAGATACTCTACACTTTCAATGTGAAAGAATTATAGACATATTCAGACAGTAACTAAGAATAAGAAACCAAAAAGCCTCACTGGTCCAGGGGGGCTGGGTGCTGAGTTAGCAACAGCAAACCTTTAGGTTCGAGTACTACTGAGTCTGAAGTGACTTGGACACCAACTTTCTAAGTACTATACTGGGTGTGTCTAATTGAATCGAGAAGAGTAGGGTTTTTTTGTTGTTGTTTTGTTTTGATTTGAATACAGCACTTCAGTTCTAAACGGCTATGAAATTACTTTTGCAATCTCAAGACGTTTGGGGGAAAGTAACCTGCACTGCCTTACTGGGCAGATTGGATGGGCCATGATGGTATTTATCTGCCATCATCTACTATGTCATTACGTTGATTGCATAGGGCTTGACTTGGTACTTGGTAAGAGCTCTTTTGTTAGCCATGGAATGATTAGGATGGTGTGATTATTGCCCATTCTTCTTAGCAGAATACCTTAGGCTCTCTCAGACTGGCTAGGAATTATCTGTGGACTACGGTCTTCAAATTTTACCACAGATTTTCTATTGGATTCAGGTCTGAAATTTGAGCAACGGAAGTACAGTCTTTTTTTTTTCTTACTGAGCCGCTCCATTGTTGCTTTTGCTTTGTGCTCAGATCATGGTCTTGCTGAACGGTAAGTCTCCCCAGTCCCAGGTGTATGACAGGAACCTGTTTCCTTGCAGGATGTGTCTGTATTTGCAACACTCATCTTTCCCTTGATCTTCACAAGCCTACCATCTCTACTGCTCCAAATCACTCCCTCAACATAATACTTCACCATAAGGATGATGTTAGGAGAGCAATGTGCTGTTTATTTCATTTTTATTTTTTAAATTCTCCACTTTCCCCAGATTCTATATAGCGCAATTTACATTGTGTGTACAAATACAAATCGCATTCTGTACTTGCATGCGCAACTTAATTAGTTAACAAGCCCATCAGTGCCAATAATTGCCAATTAACAAGCAAATATTGACACTAATTGCCATTAATTAGAATTTAGGCACAGAACTGTATAAACGTATTCTATAACGTGCTGCACGTAAATTCTAACTCGCATAGTTGTAAAGTGGGCATGGCCATGAGCGTGGAATGGGCAGGTCATGGGTGTTTCTAAAATCTACGTGTTTTGTTATAGAACACACCTAGACTATGCATAATTTAGGCGCTCAGCATATTCTACATACCACGTGCAAATTTAGGCTTATTCTATAAAGTACACCTAAACTTAGGCGAATTTCA
The DNA here is from genome assembly GCF_901765095.1 of Microcaecilia unicolor. Classification (NCBI taxonomy): domain Eukaryota; kingdom Metazoa; phylum Chordata; class Amphibia; order Gymnophiona; family Siphonopidae; genus Microcaecilia; species Microcaecilia unicolor. The sequence continues at coordinate 237,297,213 of NC_044035.1, read as the reverse complement.
TTTTGGTACCAATTTTTTAGGCGTGATATACAGAATCTAGTCCTTTGTCTTTCATCAGACCATAAAATCTTTTCCCAAGTGTGTGCAGTACTGCCTAAGTGTCTCTTTGCAAACACTATGCAGCACTTACTTACTATACCTTTTCATCAGCAACAGTTTCCTTCCTGCCGTTCTTCCATATAGGACGTGTTCTTGAACTAATCTTGAAACTGCTCAAAAGTCAATATTTCCCTCAGTCTCAGCCCTCTGTAGTTCTATTTAACTAATCTTAAGCATTACAGTGATAGTCTCAACAACCCACAGCTACTTACTTTGGAAAAATGGACTGATCAAGGCATAAGTACAGTTTGGGGGGGTACTGAATTTATCCTGTTCTCCCCACTGCCAATATGACGTCCTTACCCATTTCCACCCAAATTTAGCAGGCAAACTACACCTATCAGACAGTGTGTTGGTGCTATTAAATTGTTTCCACTGTACAATGATAGACCTGCAGTGCCCCAATAGATATTCAAATAGTGAAAATTTTTATAGCTTTCCTATAGCTTAGGTCTTTGCACAAAGAGGCTTCTACAATTATTCCTCTAATGTTTCTCATGCAAAAGCTGCCTATAGAAAATTCTTCATGCCTTTCTTTGCTTACCTGGATGGTGATGGCTGCTTTTTTTGCCATAGACTGATAAATGCCATTAAATTCCACGTTATGGTCCAAGTCATAAACAGGGCACTGGAAAGTGCAAAGATATGAAAATAAACAGCAAATTCATATAAAAACTTTATGATCTGTAAACATATTCAGGTTAGTTGCAATCTACATCTCACATTTTTATATTGCAAGATGGGAGGGGAGAGCTTCATGGACTGAAAAGTTAATGGCAGAGATTTGCAACTGTTTTTTCTGTGGGTATGTTTGCCCTGCAAGATACTGTATGTAGTTTCAAAAATGCAAAAGGTATGTTATTGGTCCTCTAACCTAACCAGGGCTGGCATTAGTGGGGGGGGGGGGGGGGGGGGGGGGGGGGGGGCAAACAGGGCAGCTGCCTTGAGTCCCACAGCTCCAGGGGGCCCTGCAGTCCAGATATGTCTTCCCCTTCTCCCTACCACAGTCCATTTCCTTCTCTCTTCCCAATCTACTTTAAAAAATGTATTTCCCTTCTCAAAAGGGCCCCGATATGTCAGGTATTCTCACAAGCTGCCTGCGGCTGACTGCTCTGAGAAGGGAAATAAAAACTTTAGAGAAGATCGTAAGGTGAGGGGAAGGGAGGGAGGTAGACTGTGGTGGGAAAGGGGAAGAGATAATGCAGGTGGGGAGATTGGGGGAGGGGGGAAAACTGGCCCTGAACCTAACCTCGCCATAGAAACTGGCCAGTTTTCAGAGAATCAGTTTATTACTTTTGAAAATTGCTCTTCCCATATATGAGAATCACATTGTGATGGGTGGGATATCATGACAAGTCCATTCCAAGAATTCTGCTACATTATTTCATCCAAATTACATGCACTCAATAAAACTTTCTAATATCCATTACATTGACAGACTATTACCTTCTCATCTTTCCATCCTAATACGTATGACCAGAGAGAATATTTTTTAGTCAGGTTTCCGCACTACAAGCGAGTCTAGTTTTAATCTTTTCCCAACAACATCCTCTCTGATCTTTGCATGGACTTACCACAATATCCTGAACAGAGACCACGGAGCAAGGGTAGGAATTCTTGGACACCACTTTGATGATAACGGAATCTATATTCTCTGGGAATTTGTATAGAAAGTACTGAGGAATAAAAAGACAAGGACAAGTTCAGATAGCCTGATTCATCCAGGAAGCTGAGGATTGGTCAACATTCAGTGCTTCAAATCAGTTGGAGAATTCATTAAAAAATGAAAAACAGAAACTCTCAATGCTAAATATTTCTCTTTCATACTGTCTAATGAAAAATGTACCCTGGTTACATTACATACTGTAACCCTCCGATGTCATTCAAACTTCTTATCCAAATTTGATTCCTCTTAGGAGAGCAGGGTAGCTGCAAGCGAGCAAACAATCATAGCCTACATAGAAAATGAGGGACCGTTACTGAACCACAGCAAAAAATGTTAGTTGCCGAGGTTAAAGTAAAACATTAATTTAGTGCCAGTACCTAGATACTGGCTGGCACTGAATATATGATTTCAGCACCAACCTAAAAGCGTAATCCAGTAACAACCATGTTCAATCCGTTAACCGAATAAAGTTAGGGCAGCTGGATAAAGTTAAAGCCATTGAATATCCCTCTTATCTGCTAACCTGATAAGTGCATTTAAATATCAACCCCAGAGCTGCTACTGTGAAATCACCATGCACTACAAAATAAAACCAGTGCAGCAATGCTTTGAAATACAGTGACAGATTCAAATAGGGAAAGGCCAGATTGAGGTAATGGAAGCTGGACGTTACTATGGCCAACCCATATCCCATGCCACCATCTACATCAGTTAATACCTTCTAGAACTCAAAGTCCTTATTTCTGAAATACTGTGGGATCCCCAAAGCATGTGGATGACTGAAGGCACCTTGTCTTGTTACTTACCTCAGGCTGAGAAGGGGTGGCAGTGAAGTCAAAGGCAATGCCTGTGCTGAAAAAAAGTGGGGTGGAGAGAGATTGAGAGACACAAGAATGTTTCATACTGTAAATATTATGATTCAGAAACACCCTCCTGGATACAATACCCCACAAAGTAGCCATCCCCTCCCCACTACTCCTATTCCTTTAGCTCTTCCCCCCCCCCCCCCCCCATAAACTCGATTTCCTTGCTTCTTGGCATTTTGGTTCAACTACTTTGTTTAGAAAGGCAATTTATAAAACTTATTAAACTGGCTCAGTTCCTTGGGGTACTAACACAGCTTTCTATTTTACTTATCTCTAAAGATACCATAATCCTTTTTGCTAAAGAATTTTTATTGTTGCTTTTATATTTCCCTTCTCCTATGTACTATTTTACACATTATAAAATTGTGTGCACGTATATACATGTAAAAAGGAGGTAGAGAACTACAAGATGGCTCATCATTTCCTGAGGTGGAGTTTAGGCAGAGCTGGGTGCAATTACAATTTACACATGTATTTTATAAAACACTTGTGTGCACATGCACATTTATACCTACAAGCATACTTTGGAGGAACTGTAAATTTGTTTTGTGCACTACTGGCAGTCATTGCATGAGACTTTATGCACTTTTCACACAGATGCCTCATTAAAAATTCATCACAATGGGGATAATTTTATATATATATTTTTTGCATAAATTTGTGAATTTCTATAAATGACTTTTGAATGTCCTTTGGTGGACTAGATATCTCTCTATATAAAAGGCACCACCAGGGCCGGTCTTAGCAAGTGCGGGGCCCTGTGCAGACCAATTTGGTGGGGCCCCATCCTAGCCCCGCCCCCACCCTAGCTCCACCCCATTGATAAGATTATTCCATTTTTAGAATTTTTTTTATTTATGAAATTTCAAATAAAGACAAATGAAGCTAAACTTGTACAAAAAAACTGATTGAAATAATAAGCACAATGCTATCATCATGAAACCTCCCCTCCCCAGAAATTATTCAATCCAAGCCCACTACAATTAGTAGTTCCAATTCTCATAACAAAGGAGAAAATAAGGAAAAATATTAAGAAAAGATCCAGCACAGTGCTACAGTGTACAAGGTATGCCAGGAATGCTTTATCTGCCTATGGCTGGAGAGAGGTTTAGTGACTTGATGCGGTCCCGGTCCGGGTCGGAGCGGAGGCACAAGGCAGAGTTGAGGCACGCTGAGCGGGGCTCCCTTAGGCGTGGGGCCCTATGCGGCCGCCTTGGTCGCCTCTGCCTAAGACCGGCCCTGGGCACCACCAACGTTCTATGAAGCCTCCAGCCGGAAGTGTGAAGGGGGAGAGATATCCGGTTTCCCCATGAGTGTCTGCCCCGCCCTCGCTCTCTCTGTAACACAAACAGTGAAGGAAAACACAGCAAAGCACGAAATCAAATCGCTCTCTCTGTAACAGTGAAGGACTCAGAGGGGGGAGGGGTGAGAGGACAGAGGGCAGGGAAACACACACTCCCACATGCACACAGAAGAAAACCTTGCTAGCCCCCGTTTCATTTGCATCAGAAACGGGGCTTTTTTACTAGTATAATATATATGCTTGAAGTATAAGTAGAAAATAGAATTTCCAGTGATGCCAAGGGTGGGCCATCACAAAGCTGGACATTTACCACCGCTATGCTGGAGATTGAAGGCCAATGAGTGAGGTTTTTCTCATGGGCCCCAGTCATGTCTAAAACCAGTTCTGGCAGAAGCACATTCCAAAAACTGACATATTCAACCAATAAATAGAAAAAAAAATCATTCTTTTTTCTACCTTTGATGTCTGGTCATTTTGTTTTTTTTATTGGTGCCAGTCTCAGTTTCTGCTTTCCTCTTTCTTCTCTTAACTGCCTTGTCTGAGTCTCCTTATCCATTTGGCACTTCTTTTCTATTCATGTCCACCATCCATCTTCTCCCTGCATCCCTATTTATCTGACCCATCATCACCGTCTTCCTGCCATGTTGAGCATCTCCCATCTTTGTATCCCTGTTCTTACCCTGTCCAACATAACTCCTCTGTGTCCTCCTGCCATATGCCAGCATCTCTACCTTCCCCTTAAGGGTCCAGCAAGTGTTCCTCTCTCTTCCCTCAATCCTGTTTTGTCTCCCCTTTGCAAGACTAGCACCTCTCCTTTTTCCTTCTTTCCCTGCAGGTCTTGGCACCTGTCTTTTCTTGCCCTCTCTCCCTTAAGTCCAGCACCTTTCCCTCTCTGAATCCCCTCTCTTCCTCACTCCCCCATTAGATCTCTTCCCCCTCCTTGCCTCCACCCACAATGCAGCACCTGTCTCCCTCCTTGCCCCCACCCCTGCTGAAACACCTGTCTCCCTCCTTGCCCCTGATGCAGCCCCTCTCTCCCTTTTTGTCCTCCCCCCATGATACAATCCCTCCCTCCCTTTTTGTCCTCCCCCTTCTCGATGCAGTACCACTCAACCTTTGCCCTCCTCCTGCTCCTCCCGCAATAAGGTACCTTTCTTTCCTTGCCGTGATTAATCTTTACATGCACTGTCGCACTGTCAGCAATAGCAGGCTCTTCAACCAATCCGGGGGCCTTCCTTTAGCCATGTTCTGCCCTTGAGGAAACAGGAAGTTGCTTCAGAAGGGGTGGGATGTGGCTGAAGAAAGGACCCCGGATTGGTTGGAGTAACCTGCTATTGCTGATGGTGCCAGCAGTGCACAGCAAGATTAATTGCAGCAAGGAAAGAGAGGTCTATAAAATAATGAGTGGAGTGCAAAGGGTAGAGGTGAAGTGTCTGTTTACACTTTCCAAAAATACTAGGACTAGGGGGCATTCAATGAAGCTACAAAGTAGTAAATTTAAAACGAATCAGAGAAAATATTTCTTCACTCAACGTGTAATTAAACTCTGGAATTCATACAAGATTGGGTGGCAAAGCTGGTGGTGGGAGGCGGGGCTAGTGCTGGGCAGACTTATACGCTCTGTGCCCTGAAAATGGCAGAAACAAATCAAGGTCAGTTTTACACAAAAAGTAGCACATGTGAGTTTATCTTGTTGGGCAGACTGGATGGACCGTGCAGGTCTTTTTCTGCCGTCATCTACTATGTTACTATGTTACCAGAGAATGTGGTAAAGGTGGTTAGCTTAGCTGGGTTTTAAAAAGGTTTGGACGGCTTCCTAAAGGAAAATTCCATAGACTATTATTAAAATGGACTTGGGGAAAATCCACTGCTTATTTCTGGGATAAGCAGCATAAAATGTTTTGTACTTTTTTGGGATCTTGCCAGGTATTTGTGACCTGGATTCACCACTGTTGGAAACAGGATGCTGGGCTTGATGGACCTTTAGTTTGTCCCAGTATGGCAATACTTATGTACTTATGTAAATCTGCAATTTCTATGATCAAATTTTTTGTCACAATGCGTGAAGTGATGCGAGTATCTACCCCAGCTGACTGGGTGTTGATTCCTTTGGGGTCCCTTATGCCTTAATGTAGATGATGTGCATTCAGACATGTTTTGCACAGCTTCATTTCTTTTACAGGTTGAGACCTATGTTGCCACTATATGATTTTCGTGAGATAATTCAAACTATGATTACTGCAGTTAGTACAAAATGCTGCTGCTGCTCCTAGGTTGGTTGCTGGTGTGTCAAGGGTGATGCATATCACATGTTTTGAAACAGTCACACTGGCTCCCTGTTCGATACAGGATACAGTTCAAGGTTCTCTGTTTTGTTCATCAGGCTGTTTATGTGTCTACCCCAAAGAATTGAAAGACTGTTTTCACTGTAAGTCAACCCAATAGATGTCTAAGGTCAGAAGCTGCAATACACTTATCTTTAGATGGGATTACTACTATACAATATAATATTACACAAACCGATGTCTTTTCGGTAGTTGGGACATTGATGTGAAATGCATTGGTGGGACAACTGCATCTATGTGCCAGTATAGTGCAATTTAAGTGGCTTTAAGAACTCACTTGTTTGTAGAAGCTTTTATGATGTAAGAGCAGTGTTTCTATTATCTGTGATATGTCAAGAGAATTTTGTACTTTTTATGCTTTTAATTTTATTTTAATGTTTGTATTTTATAAACCGCCTAGTTTTTAAGTGGTATAGAAATTTGGAAAATAAAATGTTCCATTCAGATCTAAGAAGGGCCTACAACTTCTCACATAAATGACAGCAAAAAGGTTTAATGCAAAGAATTGGATTAATCCTTCTAAAACCTCTCTCAAAATTTTGTTTCCATTGTTATGGGGCACGATTGAGAAGAATGTCCTAAAGTAGCTGAGATTTTCCAAAGTTAGGGCCCTGTTTACTAAGGCGCTAGCATTTTTAGCACCACATATTCCTATGGGTAACTTAGTATTTTGTGCATGCCAATCATTAGCATGAGCTAAGAACGCTAGGGTGCCCTTAGCACAGCTTAGTAAACAGGGCCCTAAATGTGTGTGTGAATTCCAGTTCTCCCAAAATTTTTCTCACCATGCACACTGACTAATAAGAGAGAGAGAGGCCAGAACCAAAAAGGGGAGGAAGAGAATGTGGGAGGTCAGGGGTAAGGTACAGGAGGAAAGGAAGAGAGAGGAGAAGCCGAGCATGGGAGGGATAGGGGCACAGAGATAAGATGCAGGGCATGGAGGGAGCCTAGGGACAGGGAATACAGAGTGGCAATGCTGGTCAAGGGGGGGGGGGGGGGGGGATAGGGAGATGCTGGATAAGGGATGCAGAGGGAAGGTGGATGGTGGACATCCAGGACAGAAGACCCTGAAAAGTGTTAAGGAAAGGCAAAAAATGAGACACGGGGACAAAAACAATACTCAGACAACAAAGGTAGACAAATTCATTTTTTTTCTGAATGTATTAGCTGAAATATGTCAGCTTTGGGAAATGTATCTCTCTGATGTCTTGTAGTTCAGTTTCTATTACTATGATATATTTTCTATATAGGTCTAGAATGTGATTACTTTTGCAAGGTTTGCTGAAGCTCTGAAAGGGTTTGCCCTCCACCCCTCCCACATTCTTAGGCCTCCTATAACAGCATCTCTCTCTCCTATCTTAATTTTTCTGCTCAGGGCCCATTCAGTCCTAGTTAAGCTACTGCCCATGATCCTCTCTTTCCTTTTTATGGCACTTTGTGCACTCTCTAATTAGTTCAGTCTTTTTGAAAATAGGCATACAGCAGGGGACAGCAAAGGACCAAACTGGCAACCCCTGAGCTGGTTTCTCCTTTTCCTTAGCTTCTTGACCAGGGAACCAAGGCTCCTATAAAGAAGGGTAAATATTCGGTATAGACACCTCTTGAGGAAGACAGACAAGGCTCCTTTCAAATCAAGAGTTTTACACTTCCCTCCAAAAACTTAACCTTCAAAGCTATTGGGCCACTTTCTCAGAATGATCCCATCCCCTCTTGCCTAAGCAGCTTTCTGGAACAGGCCCCATAGAATGTTTTTCCTGCAACTACAGTATATAAGAAAGAACATTTTAGCAGCCTGCTACACAAGTTTTTATTTTGCTTGTATTTTTGTTTTATTGTGTGTATTTTTTTTTCTTTTTAAGTTTCTCTTACATGAATAACCTCTCTTACTGATATTGTATGGGTAGGAAGGGAAAGAATACAGACATGGTTTTTGTACTAGATGGAAACCATACTATACTACAGTGTTTAAGAAACTCTTCAACTGTGGGGGTGGGGGTGGGGGGCTGTCATTTATTAATGGGGTAAAGTGCATTATTTGCTGCAGGGCCCATTTTTATGCAATAGGCCCTGTAGCAGCAAATAATACTTTAATGACATTAGTACAAATTAAACATTAACGAGTAACCAACATTACATGTTTTTGACATTTGAGAGTTGCAAAAAAAAGAAAAGAAAAAGAAAGTCTAATAGATAAAACCTACAACAACATAGTTAACTAGATCTAGAAGATATTTTACTAAGAATCTTATTCAAAGTAACCAGAATGAACTAAATGTTTTCTCTTATTTTCTTATACCTTTAATCCACTCCCACATATCATGTCTATTCAATAAAAGTTCCTTTGATGACAAGGTGCTTAACTTGTAGACTAACCCTTAAGCACTGCTCTTCTGTCAGCTCAAACAGATCACTTTTACAATGCACCTAAGCCCTGTTGGACAGGAGACTTTAAAGAAAATACAGTTGTTGAGCATCAGCTCAATATTTTCTCTGTCATGCTACAAACTGAAATAACCTGTAAAAAGGAAAGGACATGCATACTGTCCTTCTGAAAATTACTTCATGGAAAATACATGTACACATTTACATATTATTATTATTATTAGCATTTACTTAAACCTCCATCATCCAAGCTGCAAAGGACTTAAATATAAATCAACCTATGCATCCAGCTTCTCCTTTATAAGCACGCAACTACGGAACGCACTACCAAACGCCTTGAAAATAACGTATGACCTATCAAACTTTCGGATATCACTGAAAACTAACTTATTCAAAAAGGCATACCCTAATGACCCAACTTAAATGCCTTGATCCTGCAACACAACGAAACTAATACTCGAACTGGACATAACTCAACCCTTCCTTCCTATTCCCTAATGTGTCTGTCACACATGAACCTTACTACAATATCACTCTGTATCTGTTATACCGGAACTGGCGATCGCCACCAAGGTTACTATGTAAGCCACATTGAACCTGCAAATAGGTGGGAAAATGCAAATGCAATAAATAAATATGCTCTCTGGATGCACAGATTTAATGGTTTATTTTATGCGCATGTATGTGTATTTTGTAAAGTATATGCACAAGTTCAAACTCCATCTCAATCCTGCTCGCTTAAAACTTAATTCACAGATTGGTCACACCATTAAATCTTGTTTTAATCATCTTTGTATGTTGCACCAATTGAAGCCTATACTGGCTGTAAATAATTTGAAGAAGTTAGTATATGCATTTATTACAAGCAGGCTTGATTACTGCAATAATCTTTTGGTTGAATTGAGTATATACTGTGTTACAGAAGCTTTTAAAGTCCTGGATGTTTCATCTACATTTTGCTTGATCTGTTATGGACACTGCTTGCCTGTGATTGCTGCTTTCATATTTTTATTCTAATTGTTTTTTTATGTGATTGTATTTTATAAACCACCTTGACACTATGGTATAAGGCGGTATATAAAATGAATAAATCCAATCCAAGCCATTCCAGTCCCAGGAACATCTCCATTTAGGTTGGATTAATTTATGCATGTACAGCCTGCATGTGCATATGTCTGGGTGCAGGAAGTCTGGGAAATTTTATAAAAAGCTATTTCTGCATGTAACACACGGTTTTACCCAAGAACATTTTTAAAAATAGTCCCGCCTCCACATTTGTAGCCAGATGTGGAGGATGTGGCAATGGCAGTTAGTATATCTGGGTTTAAAATAGGGTTGGACAAGTTCCTGGAGGAAAAGTCCATAGCCTGCTATTGAGATGGACATAGTACATAGTAGATGATGGCAGAAAAAGACCTGCATGGTCCATCCAGTCTGCCCAACAAGATAAACTCATATGTGCTACTTTTTGTGCATACCTGCCATTTTCAGGGCACAGACCGTAGAAGTCTTGCCCAGCACTAGCCACCCAATCTTGGCTAAGCTTCTGAGGATCCATTCCTTCTGAACAGGATTCCTTTATGTTTTTCCCATGCATGCTTGAATTCCGTTACCGTTTTCATCTCCACCACCTCCCGGGGGAGGGCAATCCAAGAATCCACCACTCTCTCCGTGAAAAAATACTTCCTGACATTTATCTTGAGTCTGCCCCACTTCAATCTCGTTTCATGTCCTCTCGTTCTACCGCCTTCCCATCTCCGGAAAAGGTTCTTTTGCGGATTAACACCTTTCAAATATTTGAACGTCTGTATCATATCACCCCTGTTTCTCCTTTCCTCCAGGGTATACGTGTTCAGGTCAGCAAGTCTCTCCTTGTACGTCTTGTAACGCAAATCCCATACCATTCTCGTAGCTTTTCTTTGCACCCTTTCAATTCTTTTTACATCCTTAGCAAGATACGGCCTCCAAAACTGAACACAATACTCCAGGTGGGGCCTCACCAACGACTTATACAGGGGCATTAAAACCTCTTTTCTTCTGCTGGTCACACCTCTCTCTATACAGCCTAGCAACCTTCTAGCATGGGGAAGCCAGTGCTTGTCCTGGGATTGGTAGCATGGAATATTGCTATTATCTGGGTTTCTAGGCTAGATGGACCATTGGTCCGACTCAGTGTGGCTATTCTTATGTTCTACACCACCTTCACATCTACACAGAGTAAACCTCTCCACTTGTAAACGTTCCATGTTGTGAAATGCCATTTACACCTGTAGGCTTCTCTAGATGTGTAAATTCTGCCATTTACAAGTGGGGATGTTTCTAAACCAAGAACCAATGTGTCAATCTTTTTGCCAATACTATGAGTTAATTTGTCTATTCTCAAGCTTACCTCACAGTTCTAACTGTGTTTTATACTGACACGACTACATTTATTGAGGTTAGATTATTAGTATGGTGCAAGCTGCTTATCTCCAGTTACACTTTCTGCACACTCCTCATTATAAAAGCGGTTAATAAATCTTTCAAATAAATATAGGATACTAAAGAACAGACATGAATAGTACAAGTCTTGCTTACTGCAGTTCAAAGTCCTTTATCCTGGTGACTAACAGCTTGTACTCAACATTAAATGGTGCCATGGAAGCTACATCCACAAATATGAAGTGCTCCGAGGGTACTGCTTCTTCCTCCAATTCCATGGGACACAGGGTGCGGCTCACCTGCTGGTAAGGATAGGTTTTCTGGTACCTAAATCAATTCGGATATGGAAAGGAGTCAGAATATACGCTACCTTTGAAAACCCCGGACAATACATTTTTTTAGTGTTTTCAATTCGGAGTTCCTTTTCTGGCAACTCTTTCACTAGTCATACAGTTATCAATAGAAATCAAACAAAATAAAACATGGAAAAGAAAATAAGATTATACCTTTTTTATTGGACATAACTTAATACATTTCTTGATTAGCTTTCGAAGGTTGCCCTTCTTCGTCAGATCGGAAATAAGCAAATGTGCTAGCTGACAGTGTATATAAGTGAAAACATTCAAGCATTACTATGACAGTCTGACAGGGTGGGAGGATGGGGGTGGGTAGGAGGTATGCATGGGGATATCAAAGCATATCATTGATATTCTAACAGGATGGGTGTGGATAGGTGAGGGGTGGGATGATCAACAGAGACATACAGCTTTATGGTTTATAATGGGCTAGGAACCCCAGGACTTAACAAGGATCTGGGGTTCCTAGCCCATTATAAACCATAAAGCTGTATGTCTCTGTTGATCACCCCACCCCTCACCTATCCACACCCATTCTGTTAGAATATCAATGATATGCTTTGATGTCCCCATGCATACCTCCTACCCACCCCCATCCTCCCACCCTGTCAGACTGTCATAGTAATGCTTGAATGTTTTCACTTATATACACTGTCAGCTAGCACATTTGCTTACTTCCGATCTGACGAAGAAGGGCAACCTTCGAAAGCTAATCAAGAAATGTATTAAGTTATGTCCAATAAAAAAGGTATCATCTTATTTTTTTTTCCATGTTTTATTTTGTTTGATTTCTATTGATAACCTTAAGAGTGGACTAACACGGCTACCACACTCCTCTACTAGTCATACAGAAACTTGTTAGAGAAAACAGATCTAAGGGGAAAACAGGAAACCTGCAAGTGAAATCAAAAAGATCCAGCAAACATGCGTATCAGAAAGACATTTCTTGTGTTCCCCCATTAGCAACATCCTTGTCACAGAGACATACTAAAGTAGTTCCAACCTCATAAATGCTTTCTAAAAAAAAAAAATCCACAGCAGTTTTACATTAAACTTGCCATTTTGGGGGTAATTTTATCAAGGACTCTTCATGTGTAAAACCTGATTTACATATGTTAAAGGCCTTTAATAAAAATAAAAAAATATCCCATGGGTTACTAGTGTAACAGTACACACAGTGACAAGATGCCATGTACTTTTACATGACCCATGTATAAGCATGCTTAGGGTTGTAGTTTTGATGGAGCATAGGCCAGGGGCATAGCCACAGGTGGGCCTGAGCCCAACCACTAGCAGTGCACACCTGACAGCCAGCATGGGGGAAGCAAGCTAGGCTCCCGCGGTCCTGCATCTCCCTCTCTCCGTCTCTTAACAAGCTTCACTCTTCAAAAGGGCAGCTGCAGCATTTCCTACACACTGCCTGTGGCTAACCTGGAAGCCTTCTCTCTGCCATGCTTTGCCCTCCTCTGATGCAACTTTCTATTTCCACCTGGGTGGAACACGGCAGAAGGAAGGCTTCAAGGTCATCTGCAGGCAGTGTGTAGGAATCGCTGCCGCTGCTCCTTTAAAGAGAGAAGCTTGTTAAGGTAGATGGGGGGGGGGAGGAGATCTATACTGGGGATGCTAGGAAAAGGCTGGACAATGAGAAGGAGGAAAGGAAGAGAAGGAGAACTGTTGGCCATAGGAAGGGAGAGAGAAATGCTGCTCGGGGGGATGGGGAGGAAGAAATGCCAAGAGAAAGAGATATGCTGCATGGGGGGGAGGGGTCAAGAGAGGGAGACATGTTGGGCATGGCAGTGGAGGGAACAGAGGGTGAGAAATGTTGGACCTAGGGGGAGGGAGAGAGAGAGAGAGAGAGAGAGAGAGAGAGAGAGAGAGAGATGGTGGACAATGGGATAGATGCACGGGAGGGGGAGGGGAGAAAGGGAGAAATGTTAGATCTAAAGATAGAAGGGACTGAAGGAGAGATGCTGGATGATGGGAGGGGCGGGAAGAGAGGGAGAAATGCTGAACTATGGGAGAAGAGGGCAGGAGGGAAGAAAAAAGGGATAGGAATATGCTAGGGGTGTGAAATGGAAGGGACAGAACAGGGAGTTAGGCTACGAGGATGAAGAGGGGAGAAAGGGAGAAGATGCTGAGCTAGAAGAGTGGAGGGAGGAAGATGTTGGGAATGGTGGACGATATGGAAGAGGCCAGCGGGGGGGCTGGGGGGGAAGAATGAGATGATGATAGTGATTACAGAGGGTAGAAATATGGTAATGGGGAGTAAATTAAAAATGAAAGGGAAAGGAAGGCTGGAGAAGGAATGAGAGGAGGAATGGGACTGTTTATGGGTGACAATAGGAGATAGAATTAGATATAGGTGCTAAAAAGTATAAAGAAGGAGAAGGGTGAGAAAGAGGGTGGAATTCAAGTGTACAGAGAGGCAGTAAAGAAAAAAGAGAAAGCTAAAAAGGAAAGACCAATACATCAGAGGCAGGTGTAGTGAGGGAATGGAGCATGACAGGAGAAAAGAGAAAAGACAAATGGACAGCAACCACTTGAAGGAGAATTAGAAGAAGACAGACAGAGAAGTAGAAAAGAGAAACAGGAACCAACATGATGGAAAAATAAAATGTTCAGATCACAAAGGTAGAAAAAAAATGCTATTGTGTTGATTCCCTCACTAAACCTGCCTCTCCAACATATTGATCATTCCTTTTTAGCTCTTTCCTCTTTTTTTTCCTGCTCTCTGTGAACTCAAATTTCCCCCTCTCTCACTTTTCTCCTCCTTTTCACTTACCTATCAAATTTCAATCTTCTCTTACCTACTAGTTCTCTCATTACCCATCTCAAACCTTCCCCCATTCTTTTTCATCTTTAATCTACTATCCATTACCATATTTCTACCCTCTGTAATCACTATCCTCTCATTCATTTCCTTGCCACCCCCCTCCTCCCCCTCCTGGCCTCTCTCACATGGTTCCACCATTCCCTCCACCCTTGAGCCCATCAGCTGCTCCCTCTTGCTCTCTTCCCCACTCTTATAGCCTGACATCTCCCTGTCCCTTCTCTCTTCCTCCATAATCCTGCATTTCTCCCTGTCTCTTCTCTCACTCCCATTGTCTGGCATCTCTCCATCACTCCCTTCTGTTCCTGAATCTACCATCTCCCCCTCTCTCCTCTCCACCTCCTGTGTGTCTCTCCCTCCCTGTCATCTACTCCCATGTCCAACATCTCTCTCTCTCCCTCCCTTGTGCCCTGGGTCCACAATCTCTCCTCCCCCTCCTCTATGCAGCATTCTCTCCCTTCTTCCCTCGCCACCCTATGTCCAACAATAGTCCCTTTCTTGCCGCTCTCTACCCCTTTGCTGTATCTCTCCCTTCCTCCCCCTCCACCCCATGACCAACAATTCTCCCTCTCTCTTGCTCCCTCGACTCCCCTCCAATAATTCTCTCTCTCTTGCCCCCGCCCCAAGCAGCATCTCTCCTTTCCTACCCCAACCCAACTCACAACTCTCATTCTGCCAGAAGTGGCAGCATGGAAGGGAGCAGGCTGGGCTCTTGTGGTCCTGCATCTTCCTCCCTTAAGCATTGCTCTTCTTTGAGTGGGTCCCCAGCAGCAGCAGCGATTACCTCATGCTGGTGCTGCTAACCCAGAAGCCTGTTTTTTGCCGTGTCCTGCCCAAGCCGGAACAGGAATTTGCAACCGAGGGGGCAGGACATAGCAGAGAGGAGGCTTCCGGGTTAGCGGCAGGCAGCATATGGGAATCACTTTCGCTGCCGGGGACCCATTCAAACAAGAGCGATGCTTAAGGGAGGGAGATGCAGGACTGTGGGAGCCCAGCCTCCTCCTCTCCACGCCAGCAATGTCAAAGGTGCACCACTGCTGGGTGGGCCCAGACCCACCTGGGCCCACCTGTGGCTATGCCCCTGGTGTGCTCTTTTATATCTCCTGCCTTTGGGTGTGTTGTGTTCTGATTGGCCCAGCTGGGGCTAATCTAGAGTGCTGGGAGTTTAAACGCCCTGCTTTTGGGTTGGTTCAGGGCTGGGTCATTATCCATGTTATTTTCATTATCTGTGTTATATATATGCCTGGATTCTCCATCCATTTCTGAGAGTCCAGCTGGCTTTGTTTCTTTGTACTCTTGGATGCCTTGTCTTGTGCCCCATGGTCCTGCAAATTCATGGTTCACGCCTATCTGTACCTTATATGGAATAATGGACTACTGCAAGGTGGAGTGTGATTAACTTGCTTATGGTACCAAAGGCCAGTATTGTGTTGAAGCTCCCTGTTTTGTTAAGACTACTATGATTTAAACTTGCCTTTAAACCATACTGTGAGGCTGCACTTGTTATTGCTTACTTTTAAGGAACCTTTATCTCAGCAACTTCCTACATCCTGGCCAGGGTCTCCTCAAGTTTAGTTGCAGATTTAGATATTTTTAAGAGATTGTGGAGCAACTGAGAGGTGCAGTTGGGAGGGGGGGGGGGGGGGGAGTCTGTAGGAGCTCTTCTCCTATGCTACTATTACTTAGGTTGGCATCATATAACCTCTCTAACTGGAGAATTTTTTCACAAAATATTAAAAAGTGCAATAAAATGGAGTAAAGGATGTCATTTTCACCTAATTTTGCTTATGAAAGTTTTATGTTCAATTCTATAGTGAAAAAAAAAGTGTGGAGAGAAGTTTTCTGTAAAGACAGAAATCCTTGTTTTCACTTTTGCC
This sequence comes from Microcaecilia unicolor, assembly GCF_901765095.1. Taxonomy (NCBI): domain Eukaryota; kingdom Metazoa; phylum Chordata; class Amphibia; order Gymnophiona; family Siphonopidae; genus Microcaecilia; species Microcaecilia unicolor. The sequence goes on along the minus strand of NC_044035.1, from coordinate 237,281,068 downwards.
ACAAACATTTGCTGGTATGTCTTCAGTAGAAAGCTTTCTGGAAACAAACAGCATAATTCTGAATCATTAAAAACAAACAAACAAACAAACGAAAAACCCCACAGAGATGTTTTAACACTTACAGTCCTCGAAAAATGAGTGGGACCTCCCAGGACAGCACCCCCTTCTGCTGACGAACAACAAACAGAACCGGGTACTGGAGGTTATTGGCGAAGGAGCTCACAAACACTCGGAAAGCATCTACCTGTGCAGAGAAAGTTGGATGGAAATATTACTAATTCAATTAAAACTAAGATTCCACAGAGCTGGATGGAAAATTATCTGCTTTAATTTCTTCTAACCCAATACTTCAGAAGGTCTATCTGACTGGGGACAAAATAACTAAGAAAACTTAACTGAAAATGGGACTAAGTTTGGCATAAGAGAAAAATCAGGGGAAAGCACATCAAATTAAAATAAGCAAGACCAGATTGGAGGTTCCAGAGAAAAAGTCCCCCTCCCCCCCCAAAAAAAATTACTTAATGCATTTCAATGGGAAAAGCAGTTCTAGCAGCTGCAAGATAGGAATAGTGATTAAGGAATTAATCCTTGATCCTTTTAGGCTTTATTTATCAAACTTTTATACCACCACTTAGAACCTGTACTCATTTCAGTTTACATTAAATCACATGAAATCATTTTAACATATCATAAAGTCATAAAACTTACTAGACATTCAACACTCTGCACTAACCTCCTCCCTCGGAACCCATTCTTCCTTGTCCAATCAATCAGTGAAATGCAAGTTTAAAAACAAAGAGGTAAATGTTCAGCTGGTGGCATCAGCAATTTTTTAAACACTGACTGATTGGCTTAATTAGCCCCAGATATTCAGTGCTAAGCTATATGTGGGGCTAATTTAAACTGTCCTGCCTGAAACAGCATATGGCTGATATTCAGCTGGAGCTTGTATAAGACAGTTTATTTATTTAGATTTTGCTCACACCTTTTTCAGTAGTAGCTCAAGGTGAGTTACATTCAGGTACATTGGATATTTCTCTGTCCCAGGAGGGCTCACAATCTAACTTTGTACCTGAGGCAATGGAGGATTAAGTGACTTGCCCAAGATCACAAGGAGTAGCAGTGGGATTTGAACCAGCCACCTCTGGATTGCAAGACCAGTGCTTTAACCACTAGGCCACTCCTCCACTCCAGTTAGGTGAGCTCTGGCTGAATATCCGCTGGGACTTGCATAACTTTTTTTATTTTCTCCCCCCAAGCTCCCTCCTACTCCCAAAGCGGGCCCTCTCTTTCCAGGCACTCCCTCCCCCCCCCCCCCCATCTATCGACATTACCAAAACCCCCTTCCCTCCTCAACTCAAGTACATAAGTACATAAGTACATAAGTAGTGCCATACTGGGAAAGACCAAAGGTCCATCTAGCCCAGCATCCTGTCACCGACAGTGGCCAATCCAGGTCAAGGGCACCTGGCACGCTCCCCAAACGTAAAAACATTCCAGACAAGTTATACCTAAAAATGCGGAATTTTTCCAAGTCCATTTAATAGCGGTCTATGGACTTGTCCTTTAGGAATCTATCTAACCCCTTTTTAAACTCCGTCAAGCTAACCGCCCGTACCACGTTCTCCGGCAACGAATTCCAGAGTCTAATTACACGTTGGGTGAAGAAAAATTTTCTCCGATTCGTTTTAAATTTACCACACTGTAGCTTCAACTCATGCCCTCTAGTCCTAGTATTTTTGGATAGCGTGAACAGTCGCTTCACATCCACCCGATCCATTCCACTCATTATTTTATACACTTCTATCATATCTCCCCTCAGCCGTCTCTTCTCCAAGCTGAAAAGCCCTAGCCTTCTCAGCCTCTCTTCATAGGAAAGTCGTCCCATCCCCACTATCATTTTCGTCGCCCTTCGCTGTACCTTTTCCAATTCTACTATATCTTTTTTGAGATACGGAGACCAGTACTGAACACAATACTCCAGGTGCGGTCGCACCATGGAGCGATACAACGGCATTATAACATCCGCACACCTGGACTCCATACCCTTCCTAATAACACCCAACATTCTATTCGCTTTCCTAGCCGCAGCAGCACACTGAGCAGAAGGTTTCAGCGTATCATCGACGACGACACCCAGATCCCTTTCTTGATCCGTAACTCCTAACGCGGAACCTTGCAAGACGTAGCTATAATTCGGGTTCCTCTTACCCACATGCATCACTTTGCACTTGTCAACATTGAACTTCATCTGCCACTTGCACGCCCATTCTCCCAGTCTCGCAAGGTCCTCCTGTAATCGTTCACATTCCTCCTGCGACTTGACGACCCTGAATAATTTTGTGTCATCGGCGAATTTAATTACCTCACTAGTTATTCCCATCTCTAGGTCATTTATAAATACATTAAAAAGCAACGGACCCAGCACAGACCCCTGCGGGACCCCACTAACTACCCTCCTCCACTGAGAATACTGGCCACGCAATCCTACTCTCTGCTTCCTATCTTTCAACCAGTTCTTAATCCATAATAATACCCTACCTCCGATTCCATGACTCTGCAATTTCTTCAGGAGTCTTTCGTACGGCACTTTGTCAAACGCCTTCTGAAAATCCAGATATACAATATCAACCGGCTCCCCATTGTCCACATGTTTGCTTACCCCCTCAAAAAAATGCATTAGATTGGTGAGGCAAGACTTCCCTTCACTAAATCCGTGCTGACTTTGTCTCATCAGTCCATGTTTTTGTATATGCTCTGCAATTTTATTCTTAATAATAGCCTCCACCATCTTGCCCGGCACCGACGTCAGACTCACCGGTCTATAATTTCCCGGATCTCCTCTGGAACCCTTCTTAAAAATCGGAGTAACATTGGCTACCCTCCAGTCTTCCGGTACTACACTCGATTTTAGGGACAGATTGCATATTTCTAACAGTAGCTCAAAGGCCTATTTCCTATTATTAGTGGGCCACTGGGGATGATGGGGGCAGGAGCGAGGATGAATTGACTTAACTTGATTGGGTTAGCTATGCAGCTCCTGGTACTGAATACTAACAGTCGACTCCAACTCAAAGCTGGCCCCATTTACTGCCCCTGACCTGCCCATTTTTGGGAGGCTGGTCAGAGCTCGTTAAGTCCTGCTGCCCCAGGCAATTTAAGTAGGCAGGAGCCTCTCCTTCTTGCTTAAATTGCTTCAAATAATCAGCCAGGAAAACTTCAGTCTTATCCAAAATTTCAGATAATCGTTCTCCATTGTAACAACACAAAGCAATCTGTTCCACCATAAAGGGGCTGACACTAAAAACATTCTCTCTCCACTTTATTGCAACCAAACATCTCAAATTGTAGGACACAAATTTGGGGCTCATTTTCAAAGCACTTAGGGGTCCCTTTTACTAAGGTGCGCCGAAAAATGACCTGCGCTGATATAGACGTGTGTATTGGATGCGCACAGGTCCATTTTTCAGCGTACCTGAAAAAAAGGCCTTTTTTGGGGGGGGCCGAAAATGGACGTGTGGCAAAATAAAAATTGACACACGTCCATGTTGGGCCTGAGGCTTACCACCACCCTAACAGTAAAGTCTCACATGTTAACTGGGCGGTAATGGTCTACATGCTTACAATGCCAATTACCACCCAATTAGCGCTACGTGCCGGAAAATTTACAGCGTGCTTAGTGGACACTCATAAAAAATGAAATTACCGCCCGGGCCATGTGGTAGCCGGGCAGTAGTTCAAAACTGACACATGTAGGATGCACGTAGCGCCTTTGTAAAAGGGCCCCTTAGACTTACAAAGTTCTATTAGTTACTATGTAAATTTGTAAGTCGAAGTGCTTCGAAAATACGCCTCAAAGTAAAACTTCCCTCTGAAACTGCAAAGTATGTCTAGGGACATAATCCAAAATCCTCTCCTGTAAATACTTTGAACCCAGTTCTGTTCTCAACATATGCACAGCCATAAATATCTTAAATCAAACTTTAAAACTGTACCATGAGCAAACTTTAGTACCTGAAATTGGAATAATCTAATAATTTCTACATAAACCCCCCCAACAATCCTAACAGCAGTATTATGAATCAAGACAAGAGAAGGACATTGAGTCATTCCCATATCAACTGTATTATAATAGTCTAAGACAATAAAACATGCTTGTGCCACAGTCTACAAATATTATGCAGTTAAATTCACTTTCAAACATTTTATAACTCTCAGCCATAAAGAACTCATTTGAGATGTCCTCAGAATCTGATCTGTACATTTCAAATGGTCTCTCCTTTTCTTTTCCCAGCCACAGACATACAAAACCAAAGTACAGCTAAATGCACACCCACACACACATATATAGAGAGACATAAACACATACCCAGGAACACAAGCAGAGGGATTGGAAGTAATTCCATGAGGCATGCTCCACATTATTTCCCCCTCATGCACCCCCTCTTCCCTGCTGCCATAACCCTAGCTCTGCAATGTTGGCTCAGCGATTCAGATGTGCATTTCATTTTTCTTGATTGTAAATGTTACTATGAAACCTTGTGAATGAATTGTATAAGTTTTAATGGCTGCTATATATGGTGATACCTACAGGCTCATTTTCAAAGCACTTAGCCTCTCAAAGTTCCATAGAAACCTATGGAACTTAGCCTCCCAAAGTGCTTTGAAAATATGCCTCCTAGTGACTTAACCATATAATTTGCTATTGGTTATTATGTCTACTGCCACCTAGTGGTGGAGAAGCATGGCAATACATTTTTCTTTGGGACAGCGGCACTCTTGTCTATATATATAAAAGGCACCTCCAACGTTCCAATGAAGCCTCAAGCCGGAAACTTGAGGCGCCAGAGATATCTGGTTTGGCCTGCAGTCAGTGTAGCTCCACCCTCGCGTCAAAACGCGATGACGTACAGGGCAGGGCGGGGAAGGCACAACGTACGAGTTCCACAGATTCTGTGACAGCAGCGGGGAGTCCCACACATTCAGTGACAGCAGCGGGGAGAGCGCTGTGAACTTTAATCACAAACTCGCAACCAAGTGACTGAGGGACGGAGGGAGGGAGAGGGGGGTGTGGAAATCAGAAGGGAGGGACAGAGGGGGGTCTGGGGAGAGAGGGAGGGAGGATGGTGGGGGGGGGGGGGTATACCTTGCTAGCGCCCGTTTCATTTTTATCCGAAACGGCACTCTTGTTAAACTATAAACTGCATCCTTTGAAATCTGTCGAATGTGATGTCTAATGGACCGATATATTGTTGTGATATCCAATGGACAGATGTATTATCACACTTAGCTTCATTATTCTTTTTAAAACCAATGCCATGCTTAGAAACTGATCTATTCAAAACACCTTTCTGTCTTCCTCATCAAATACACACACACACACACACACGTGCCACGTAGATGCAAACATCTACACCCACAGAAACAGGGGTTACAAAGAGGCATATTTTCAAAGCACTTTGGGAGGCTAAGTTCCATAGGTTTCTATGGAACTTTGGAAGGCTAAGAGCTTTGAAAATATGCCTCTAAGTATTCTGTCAGTCACTCTCCACATGCTTTCCCCAATTGTTTAATATCAGCTATGAGGCTCAGTTCCAATGCAGGAGCAATGGTGATTTTAAAAGTACAAGTGAAGATCTATGTATTTAATTTCATCCAAATCCACATGGGCCAATTTGCAGTCTTCTGCTGGCGCTGCTTTCAGGCACCCCAGGCAGACTGTTAACACTTGTGAACCATTTGCTTCAGAGAGCTGTCAGGCCTTTTTCTTCAGAAGGCAGATTCCGGCATTTTATTTTTCCAACAGAATGATATCGATTTCCTCTATTGATCTGCAGTACATTTCTGAACTCTAATTCATATCCATAGAAAGGAGAAGGACTCATAACATTTTACATATTAGTAAGCCACTCAGACATGCTTATTTGTTATACCACAAATCTTAATTAACTGTCCATTTGACCACGTCACTATGAACTAGACCCAGTGGTTCCCAAACCTGGTCCTGGAGCCAATCATGTTTTCAAGATATTCACAATGAATATTTGCAAGAGAGATTTGCATGCAGTGGAGGCAATGCATGCAAATATCTCATGAATATTCATTGTGGATACCCTGAAAACCTGACTGGCTGGGGTGTGTCCAGGACCAGGTTTGGTAATCATTGAACTAGACTAAAATCTGATTGACTAATTTATTGCCAAATAATAAAGGCATTTCTAAGTGCCTGGCCATAAACAGCCTTTTCAAGTATGGAATTCTGTTTAAAGGTAAATCCATCCGTGATCAGTTAATTTCTATGTGCTCCTCCTCCACCCCCTCATCTATTTGTTCTGGAAGATTACGCTGCTTAAAAGAATTATAAAAACTTGTAACTTATCCAAGGGCAGTATTTTCACCCTTTTGTCATGACAATACTCAACTTGCCTAACCCATTATGAGTCATGTAGGGACTACAACCACAACACATCCTCTCTGGTCTGGCAAGAAGACATATGAACAGGACAAGGGTAGAATGGGACTGCGAGAGCCATAAGGGTTCAATTTCATCCTTTGAAATCTAAACAAATAAATTAAAAAATTCCATACATCCAAATCCAAAAATGATATTACATTAGTAGAAAAATCACTATACTCTGATTAATGAATTTATGAAAGCTGATTATTCCTTCACTCTTTGGTTTATGCCATTTTTACACAATTATTAGCATCAAACCTGGGAACTGAAGCCTCTGGGGTTATTTTAGGGGGGAAATGAAGTATTTAAAAGTAAAGGAAAAGGACCACATGAAATGTTCAGAAAAAACAAGAAAAAAAATGAACTGCAAAATGACTCATTTCTGCTGGGAAACTGTTGGTCATTCCTGTTTCTCTAAGTTACATCCCAATCCACTGTGGGACTTGATGTCATTATTTTGTTTGAAATCAGAAGTACACTTGGAGGGGCATTTTCGAAAGAAACGGCTAAGTTGGAATTTGGACGTCTTTGTAAAACGTCCAAATTCGGAGGTGGGGAAAAGGTCATTTTTGAAAAAAGATGGACGCCCATCTTTGTTTTCAAAAATACCATGGATGTTCTTGGATTTGGACGTCTTTGATATTTGGCCATTTTCGAAGGCAAAGCTATCCAAAACAAAGGAGGAGTGGTTTAATGGTCAGTGCAGTGGGCTTTGATTCTGGCAACATGGGTTTAATTCCCACTACTACTCATTGTGAATTTGGGCAAGTCAAAAGCACAAGGGGCATTTTTGGATATGACATCTAAGTCTGAATTTGGACTTTTTTTTGTAAAATGTCCAAAATCAGAACAGGAAAGGTCACAAAAAAAGGTCTATTTTTCCTTTTTGAAAGTGCTGTTTGGAAAAATGTTTTGTGATTTGGGGGAGGAAGGGGAAGTAATCCCCAAGTCTCTCCAGAGGTCATCTGGTCATTTGGGGCACCTCTGTAGCCTAGTGGCCAGTGCAGCAGATCTTGATCCTGGGGAAGTGGGTTCAATTCCCACTGCAGCTATTTGTTACAAAAACAGGTCTAGTTCAAAACATGTTTTATTCTTGGACATTGTTTTGTTCCATTATTGCTGGAAGATGTCCATGTCTTAGGAAGACCCAAGTCCCGCCTTGAACACACCTCTAGCATGCTCCTTTGAGATTTGGACGTCCTTCTGACAGACGTCAGAGAAAAACGTCCAAAAAGAGGTTTTGATAATACTGATTTGGATGTTTCTGTGAGATAAACGTCCAAATGCTGACATGTCACTTTTTGGACGTCTATCTCTTTTGAAAATGAGCCTGATAGAGACCTACTGGGATCCCCCTACAAGGGCAGCATGTCCCTGTAGCAGGATCACGCCAAGAGGTTAAGTAAAGGACCCTACGTTTTTTTGCTTACAACATCCCCCTGGGAAGCTGCTGCAATGGCTAATTCCTAAATCTGTATTCAAAGAGCCTTAGGGACCCTTTTACTAAGCCAGAGTAGGGCATCCACTCAGGTAGCATGCACCAAATTGACTCTACTGCCGGGGTACTGCGAGCACCCGGCGGTAGTTCTGAAGTTGGCGCACACAGTTTCTTGTGGTAGAAAATAATTTTCTATTTTCTACCACGGAGAGCGTTCCCAGCAGTAATCAGCAGTGTGGCCATATTGCCGCACACTGCCTGATTACTGCACGAGTAGCGCTTGAGCCCTTACCACCTTCTAAATAGGTGTCAGTAAGGGCTCAGGCAGTAAATAGCTGTGCACAACTTTTAATATTAGCACACGGCCATTTACTGACCCATTTTACAAAATGCTTTTTTCCTGCCCTGGTAAAAAATGGCCAAGCACGCCAACTTCACAAGCCAAAACTAACGCAGGCTACTTTTTACCACAGCTCAGTAAAAGGTCCCCTTAGTGAGGTATGGGTATTTTAGTTGAAGTTTGGTATAATCTAGCGTTACCTCCCAGAAGTTGTGCCCCCAGTCTGCCATATAGCTAGAATATGCAGCTGTAAGAGCTCCCAGCTTGGTAGAAGTTATACAAGACAAACTCTTCTTTAATCACTGTGGTGACTGGAACAGCAGTTAACATTTAACTTCTAGACTGTAGAAATACATCAGAATAGCTTACAGAAGGAAAGAGCTCTTGCTTTAATCAAAATTAACTCTTTCCAAAAATACTAGGACTAGGGAGCACGCAATGAAGCTACAAAGAAGTAAATTTAAAAAGAATCAGAGAAAATAATTCTTCATTTAACATGTAATTAAATTCTGGAATTCATTGCCAGAGAACATAGTAAAACCAGTTAGCTTATCGGGGTTTAAAAAAGGTTTGGATGGCTTCCTAAAGTCCACAGACCATTATTAAAATGGACTTGGGGAAAATCCACTGCTTGTTTCTAGAATAAGCAGCATAAAATGTATTGTACTGTTTTGTGATCTTGCCAGGTACTTGTGACCTGGATTGACTGCTGTTGGGAACAGGATGATGGGCTTGATGGACCTTTGGTCTGTCCCGGTATGGCAATACTTATGTACTAACTCAAAAATCCAGTGAGGAAACAGGAAAGAAACTAAAATGAAAGGCTCAGTGAGTGCATTAAACCCTATATAACACCGCATAGATGTGCGATGCTAGGTGCATAAAAATATATGGAGGGGCATAATTGAACAAAAACGCCTATCTCCATGGGCGTTTATCTCCGAGAACGGGTCCGTGAAGGGGTGGACCGAACCGTATTTTGGGAAAAAATAGACGCCCATGTTTTATTCAACAATGTGTGAGCTGGGCGTTTTTGTTTTTCAGCGATAATGGAAAATGAAAGCGCCCAGCTCAAAAACGAATAAATCCAAGACATTTATTCGTGGGAGGGGCCAGGATTCGTAGTGCACTGGTCCCCCTCACATGCCAGGACATCAACCGGGCACCCTAGGGGGCACTTTTACAAAACCAAAAAAACAGGTAAAAGAGCTCCCAGGTGCATAGCACCCTTCCCTTGTGTGTTGAGCCCCCCAAATCCCCCCCAAATCCCCCTCAAAACCCACTGCCCACAAGTCTACACCATTACTATAGCCCTAAGGGGTGAAGGGGGGCACCTACATGTGGGTACAGTGGGTTTGGGGGGGTTGGACGACTAATAAGCATTAAGCAGCATAATTGTAACAGGTAGGGGGGATGGGCCTGGGTCCACCTGCCTGAAGTCCACTGCACCCCCTAACAACTCCTCCAGTGACCTGCATACTGCTGCCAGGGAGCTGGGTATGACATTTGAGGGTGAAAATAAAAAGTTGTGAAACATCATTTTTTTGTGGTGGGAGGGGGTTAGTGACCACTGGGGGAGTCAGGGGAGGTCATCCCCGATTCCCTCCGGTGGTCATCTGGCCATTTAGGGCACTTTTTGGGGCCTTATTCGTGAAAAAACAGGGTCCAGGAAAAGTGTCCTAAATTCTAGCTAAAAACGCATACTTTTTTCCCATTATCGGTGAAATGCGCCCATCTTTGTTCGGCAGATAACCATGCCCCAGTTCCGCCTTCGCCACACCTCTGACACGCCCCCATCAACTTTGTCCGCATCCGCGACGGAGTGCAGTTGAAAACGTCCAAAAATCGGCTTTCGATTATACCGCTTTATTCGTTTTTGTGAGATAAACGTCCATCTCCCGATTTAGGTCGGAACTTGGGCGTTTTTCTCGTTCGATTATAAGCAGGATAGTGTCACAAAAGCGACATACGTATATACATAGGGCTACATTTACTTATATGCTCAGATTTTGTAAATTGCTGCAACATATGCAGTATTTTTTTCTAGAAAAGAAAAAAAATGCCAGTAATCACATAAAGGGCCAACTTTACATTCACTTTATTTGATACACCGTCTATACAAATGATCCAAACAGTTCACAATACAATAATATGTCGGGGGGGGGGGGGGGGGGGAACCATCATTAATAAGTACAAAACACTGACATATAGAAAAACAACATAAGTAAGGATATGCTTTGGGAAAGTATTACAAATTTCACCATGTGGAAAAGAAGGGGATGGGAATGCTATTAGGAGGCGGTCCGTTTCATCTGGGGAGAGACCGATAAGAGCACAAGCTCTCCCCCTGTGTTAGATGATAGAAAAATTGTAATTATTCTGGCAGGACTGTATTGCTAGCTCTATGGTGACTTGGTTCTTTATGAAGGGTAGGGTCTTTTTTTTTGTAGATTGAGGCATAGCTCTTTTTGGAGCCCTTTTACAGAGCGGCGGAAAGCCCAATGTGGGCTTACTGTTCGCGCTTTTGGGACTGCTGCCAGCCCAATGCGGCCGCTGTAGGTAGGTAGTCCTGCTCTGAGCGCACGCCATTTCCGGGGAAAAAAAGAAAACCCCCGGAAATGGTTTGCGCGGCAGTAACCTGGCACTAATCGGGCATCGCCGCATGCTGCCCAGTTACCGCCAGGTTAGCGAGGGAGCTCTTATCATCACCTCAATGGGTGGTGGAAGGGCTCCCCATCGTATAGCTATGCGGTAAGAGTTCTCTTACTGCATGGACATGTGTGCTGGGGGCTTTTTTTTACCCCCTGCCAGCTCAGGGCCCTTTTTCCTGCAGCTTGGTAAAAGGGCCCTTCTATTTGAGGTAAGAGCAATGAGGGCTGTATGGAAGGGGGGATTTTAGACCCGGATGATGATGTATATCTTTTTGTTTGTTCACTACCTGGCTCTTATTCCTGGTTTATTATCCTTTCAACTGATATGGGGAGTAGGATATGGGAAGGGGATGGCGAAGAATACGTTTGTAATTTGATACGTTCAAAACAGTGTTTACTTGATTGTTTATTGATGTTTTCAATAAAAAGAATAAACATAAAATACCTTATTAATCTGTATTAATAAAATAAGTCTTCTTGTCGCTTCAAAAAAAGGAGGGATGGGAAAAACAAAAGGAAAAGGACTGGACGACTGTGGCTCTACCCCCACAGTAGCTACACCCCTGCAGCCAGCATTACAAATATTACATCAGTCTCTAGGACAGCAATATACCTCTTTTTTTTATTTAAATCAGACTTCACTGGTTGCCTATATGGGCACGCTCCTTCATTAAAATGTGCACTACAATTTTTAGAATTATATATGGGCTGGCCCCAAATTCTAGGACAAGTTTATCACTTCCTTCTACCTCCCTGCAAAGTTCCAAAGCACAGAACGCTCTTTATTTTCCATCAATAAAACAAGTACAATATAAAAGATTTTTCAAGGTTTCTTTTCAGTGCCAGGCAGCTAAACTTTGGAATTCTTTACTGGTTGAAATTCGTTTGGAATTCTCCTATCTTGATTTTAGGAAGTCACTAAAAACCTTTTTATTTAATAAGTTTTTGATTGCATGAGTACTTATCTCATCTTTTACTATTAAGGGGACCTTTTATCAAACAGCGGTAAAATGTGGCCTTAGTGTGCCCTTACGCAGGTCTTTCCCATGTGCTAAGGCCATTTTTACCAATGGGGTGCAATGACTGAATTTCCTGCTTTTTGTATTAATGGCTATGCGCTAATTATGCCATTAATGCATGGCCATTAAAACAGATTAACACGTGAGCCCTTACTGCCACCCATTATGTAGGCAGTAAAGGCTAATGCGCTAAACGGTTAGCTTGCAACAATGTAGCTAACCGATTAGTGCAGAACACTCCTCCTGCGCCAAAAAATAAATTTTATTTTTTAGTGTGGGGGTAGCATGCATACATCTGAAAATGACTGCAGGACACTTCATTGTGCCCTGCAGTACTGCATATTTTGCTGCAGTAAGCACACATTAGTGCTTACCACAGCTTTGTAAAGGGGCCCCTAAGTTTGTCATTAACTAAGAACTGGTTTTAGCTCTATTACATCTTTTGTAGTCTGCTCTAGACCTTCGGTGTGATGCGGAGAATAAGTACTTTGTATTGTAATGTAAAACAGAACACGCAACATTCTCTCTAAAAAAAAACAACCCCAAAACCCTCTGTGTCAGCAGAATACCTCACCTTAGCCACATAAGCAGAACATGGTACAAGGGCCACAGATAAAGAGAAAGTACACAGAAGCAGACCATCCAAATGAGAGGCACTCCAATTGGACAACAGACCAAGAGACTAAGAACTCCATGTCACAGAGCTGCCATGCGTCTGGACTCAATTGCAATGCGAAGGTTCTTGAATCGAGCGGAGGACAAGGGGGATGACAAACTCCTACCATGGTACTATCACAAAATGAGCAGAGGAAAAGGGGGTCATCAGGCTCTTACCATGGTACCAACCGCATCCTGAGCTGCCGAATCGAGTGGAAGACTAGGGGGACGACAGATTTCTACCAAGATACCATTGTAACGCAAGTTGTCAAATTGAGTACAAGGGAAACAGGCGACCCTCAGGGGGAGGAATGCTGGCTTCGGCCTAACCCCTGGTAAGCCTTTCTTCAGCTGAGAGGTGCCCAGCTCTACCACCGGCTGCCTTTCAGGTGCTGCGGAGGACTTGCAGCTCAACTGCAAATCCTTACAGCCTTCTCCGGGGTGACATCTAGGTCCACTCCGATCCACTCAGGGCCTCCACTCTAGGTGCCCAGCGCTCCCACCAGGTGCTGTGGAGGACTTGCAGCCCTTCTGCATTTCCTCACAGCTGTATCTGGGGTGACTCCAGTTCCACCCCGATCTTCCCAGGGCCCTCGTTCCAAGTGCACAGAGTTTCCAGGTGCTTTTTGGCTAGGATCAGGCGACCCTCAGGGGGAGGAATGCTGGCTTCGGCCTAACCCCTGGTAAGCCTGTCCTCAGCTGAGAGGTGCCCAGCTCTCCCACCAGCTGCCTTTCAGGTGCTGTGGAGGACTTGTAGCTCATCTGCATATCCTTACAGCCTTCTCCGGGGTGACACCCAGGTCCACTCTGATCCACTCAGGGCCTCCACTCTAGGTGCCGCACGCCGGGGCATTTTTCTCTTTACATCTAATCTTCTTCCCAGTTGCTAAAGTACCTCAGTCGTTTATGGCCCCTATTCACATTCTCTTCCTAGCCCTGTCCCTTCCTAATCTTTTCCCTCACCCCCTACCTCTCTCCGCTACAGGAACTCACTGCCCATCCATCGACTTCATCACCTCACCTTCTCTCCTACCCTCTTCCTCCCTCTTGGCTTTTAATCTCCTTCTCTTTCTTCCCTCCATTTTGCCTTCCCCATTCCACCTAAATACCTCTCGCCTTCAACGCCTTCGTGGCCACACCTCTCCTACTCTCCTCCGCTCTCTTTTACTCCTTCTCTTACTCTCAGCCAGTGACATCAATCCCAATCCTGGTCCCCCTCACCAACTATTATCCCAACTCTACAGATCTCACCGTGACCTCTCTAACCTCATCTCTATTTCTCTACTCTCCTCCTCTTCTCTGCCCTTCTCTTGCGCCCTATGGAATGCCCGCTCTTTCTGTAACAAACTCCCCTATATCCAAGACCTCTTTACCTCGCGTCACCTCCATCTGCTCGCCATAACAGAAACCTGGCTCTGCCCTGATGACTCTGCTTCAGTCGCAGCCCTGTGCCATGGCGGTTATCTATTTTCACATACTCCTCGCCCTGCTGGTCGCGGGGGCGGTGTTGGACTACTTCTCTCTCCCTCCTTCAGATTTCAACCCCTTCTTCCACCTCAATCTCACTGTTTTTCCTCCTTTGAAGTCCACTCTATCCGCCTTTTCTCTCCTCTGCCTCTTCGAATAGCGGTCATTTATCGTCCCCCTGATAAGTCCCTTTCATCCTCTCTCAGTGACTTTGATGCCTGGCTTGACTTCTTCCATGATCCTTCCTCCCCCTCTCTCATCCTTGGTGACTTTAATATTCCTGCTAATAATCCTTCCAACTCTTATATTTCCAAGTTACTCGCTTTAACGTCCTCCTTTAATCTCCAACTATGCTCCACCTCCCCCACTCATCAAAATGGTCACTGTCTTGATCTCATCTTCTCCTCCAACTGTTCACCCTCTAGTTTCCTTGCCTCTGATCTTCCCCTCTCTGATCACCATCTTATAACTTTCACACTTAAATCTCCTCCCTCCCAGTCCCGTCCTATCTTATCTAATTTATCTAGGAATCTTCATGATATTGACCCTTCATCTCTATCCTCCAATGTTTCAAACCTCCTCTCTACTGTGGCACCATCCACGTCTGTCAACGAGGCTGTTTCTTCTTACAACAATACTCTATCCTCTGCCTTAGACACTCTTGCACCTTTGATGACCTGCCCTATAAGGCGTACAAAACCCCAACCTTGGCTGACTTCTAATATCCGCTACCTACGTTCCTGTACTCACTCCGCCGAACGCCTCTGGCGGAAATCTCGGGCCCTTGCTGATTTCTTACACTTTAAGTTCATGCTGACCTCCTTCCAATCTGCTCGTTTACGTGCCAAACAGGATTATTATATTCAACTGACCAACTCTCTTGGCTCTAACCCTCGACTTCTCTTCACCACATTGAACTCTCTCCTCAAGGTGCCCCCTCCCCCAACTCCCCCTTCATTATCTCCTCAGACCCTTGCTGAATTCTTTCATGACAAGGTTCAAAAGATAAACCTTGCGTTCTCTACCTCACCACCTCTCCCTCCACTAGTCCGTTCTCCTCTCTCTCCTTCCCCTCATTCCCTTTCCTCATTTCCTGAAGTTACTATAGAGGAAACTACACTTCTCCTTTCTTCCTCAAAATGTACCACCTGCTCCTCTGATCCCATTCCCACCCACCTTCTCAATGCCATCTCTCCTGCTCTTATTCCTTTTATCTGTCACATTCTCAACCTCTCACTTTCCACTGCGACTGTCCCTGCTGCCTTTAAACATGCTGTGGTCACACCTCTCCTTAAGAAGCCTTCACTCGACCCTACTTGTCCCTCTAATTACCGACCCATCTCCCTCCTTCCTTTTCTCTCCAAATTACTTGAGCGTGCTGTTCACTGCCGCTGCCTTGATTTTCTCTCCTCACATGCTATTCTTGACCCACTACAAGCTGGTTTTTGTCCTCTCCACTCAACCGAAACTGCACTTGCTAAAGTCTCCAACGACCTATTACTGGCTAAATCCAGAGGTCAATATTCCATCCTCATTCTTCTTGATCTTTCCGCTGCTTTTGACACTGTCGATCACAGCATACTTCTCGATACCCTGTCCTCACTTGGATTCCAGGGCTCTGTCCTTTCCTGGTTCTCTTCCTACCTCTCCCTCCGCACCTTTAGTGTTCACTCTGGTGGATCCTCTTCTACTTCTATCCCTCTGCCTGTCGGCGTACCTCAGGGTTCTGTTCTTGGTCCCCTCCTCTTTTCTATCTACACTTCTTCCCTTGGTTCATTAATCTCATCCCATGGCTTTTCCTACCATCTCTATGCTGATGACTCCCAAATCTACCTTTCTACCCCTGATATCTCACCTTGCATCCAAACCAAAGTTTCAGCGTGCTTGTCTGACATTGCTGTCTGGATGTCTCAACGCCACCTGAAATTAAATATGACCAAAACCGAGCTTCTCATTTTCCCCCCCAAACCCACCTCCCCACTCCCCCCGTTTTCTATTTCTGTTGATGGCTCTCTCATTCTCCCTGTCTCCTCAGCTCGAAACCTTGGGGTCATCTTTGACTCTTCTCTCTCCTTCTCTGCTCATATCCAGCAGATTGCCAAGACCTGTCATTTCTTTCTTTACAACATCCGTAAAATCCGCCCCTTTCTTTCCGAGCACTCTACCAAAACCCTCATCCACACCCTTGTCACCTCTCGTTTAGACTACTGCAATCTGCTTCTTGCTGGCCTCCCACTTAGTCACCTCTCCCCTCTCCAGTCGTTTCAAAACTCTGCTGCCCGTCTCGTCTTCCACCAGGGTCACTTTACTCATACTACCCCTCTCCTCAAGTCGCTTCACTGGCTCCCTATCCGTTTTCGCATCCTGTTCAAACTTCTTCTACTAACCTATAAATGTATTCACTCTGCTGCTCCCCAGTATCTCTCCACACTCGTCCTTCCCTACACCCCTTCCCGTGCACTCCGCTCCATGGATAAATCCTTCTTATCTGTTCCCTTCTCCACTACTGCCAACTCCAGACTTCGAGCCTTCTGCCTCGCTGCACCCTAAGCCTGGAATAAACTTCCTGAGCCCCTACGTCTTGCCCCATCCTTGGCCACCTTTAAATCTAGACTGAAAGCCCACCTCTTTAACATTGCTTTTGACTCGTAACCACTTGTAACCACTCGCCTCCACCTACCCTCCTCTCTTCCTTCCCGTACACATTAATTGATTTGATTTGCTTACTTTATTTTTTGTCTATTACATTGTAAGCTCTTTGAGCAGGGACTGTGTTTCTTCTGTGTTTGTGCAGCGCTGCGTACGCCTTGTAGCGCTATAGAAATGCTAAATAGAAGTAGTAGTAGTAGTCCTACTGTGGGACCATCGCAGATCTTGGCTCACCCAACACCTTCCATGATATCCGATAGGACCGAGGGCAGGGAAGGCGAAGAGATCCGGCTGTGGTAGCATTGAGTGACTCTGACCAAGAGTGACTCTCGGGCCTCTCGACCTCGGCGTGAGGGACCCTGTCGTGGCACAATCAAGAGCCCCAAATACCCATTGTGACGAGAAACACCCGACCAAACATAGTGCATGGCAAGGAAGTGATCCTCCATGTAACTCAGGGAAGCTCCAAAGGACAGATCCCCCATGTCAAGGAAAAGTAATCCCATAAAACTGAAGTGCATAGCTTGCTAGCTAAACATTTGAAACCTCTACAGTGAGCTTCTTTGCATGCATTTCCAAGTGATTCCAGTTGACTGCCACCACAAACAGAAAACAGCCCACAGAAGCCCTTTGTGCATCGCCTGCTGAATATCGCGGTCGGTAAACCACCTGGAGCCGGTCAAAAACACACGGTGTTAGCCCGGTAGTGTTTGCATTGCCTCTTAGTTTTTTCTTTATTAAGTTTTGTAGCCATATCAGAGTGGCTAACGTCTACACGCCCACAGTCACACCAGTCATAGACCTGGTAACTGCAGCTGAGTACATTGCGGAAAGAATGCATGTAATTTATAGTATTCTTTAAGTTGCATGCGTAAGTGGGAGATACGCCTATGTTTCATTCATGTTTTGCCCAAGTATATGCTCCCCCCTTGCATTTACACATTGTGCCACTTATGCATGTCATTATAAAGAAGTAGTTGGGCACCCTGCTGGCACTTTCGCAAGTAAACACATAAAGGGCATATAAATGCAGGTGCCTAGCTTATATGAGTAGCCTGTTGGTAAGTGCAGTGGCCTGGGAACCTAGGGAACTGGGTTCAATTCCCACTGCAACTCCTTGTGACTCTGGGCAAGTCACTTAACCCTCTATTGCCCCAGATACAAAATGAGTACCTGTATATAATATGCAAGCCACTTTGATTGTAACCAAAGAAAGATGATATATCAAATCTCATCCCTTTCCCTAATAGAATTACCCTTAAAATATTATATGTGATGCAAGTTAAAGAATGTACTGTTAAAATACAAGACATTAATAGATTATAATTTTTATGGTTGAAAGTTGTCCTAGGGGAAGCCCTGCCTCACCATGGTGTCCCAGATTTGCAAACCAAAAATATGACAACCATAATTATTATTATCAAAAGGGATCACACAGACAAAGATAATGGAAAAGTGTGGAACATTAGAGTGCTTATTCAATACTGTACAACCTCAGGACCAAAAGACTATCTCAAAAGAGTAATTATTTTGCATTTATTTCAGCAAAGAAAATTGGAACATCCCAAATCTGTTTCTGAGTGATTGCTTGGAGGGACCTCTACACTAGGGCCCTGATGGGAAATCCCTAGCCGCACTCTGGAGAACCTGCTTCCTTGGATAAGAGCATGTGTAAATTGAACAAAGTGGGGAAAGGACCAGGAGAAATAAATGTTCTGTGCGGTCCCTAGGGTGTGAATGCATTGATGGACCACCCTGCAACCAGGACACTCCATTTGTACATAGTAAAACTTCATTAAAAACATGCAAACATCTAAAATCAAAATAATAAAACAAACACTTAAAAAATTATACAAACGTATCTTATAAAGATATCCCTCAATGGAGAATCCACTGCTGGGGTAAGAAGAGAATGATTCTTTGGACACACCTAGCCAGTCACATTTTCAGGATATCCACAATGAATATGAATAAGGTAGTGCATACAAATGTATCTCAAACTAGGAGAAGGGGAGGAGATGAGATAAGAACTAACTTCCAGGAATCCCAAGGAAGCCTCTAAAACCTATCAAAAGAAGCACTGTATAACAGGGGCATAGCCACAGGTGAGCCTGGGCCCACCCAGAAGTGGTGTGCATCTGACAGCCTGCATGGGAGTCAAATGAGTTACAGTGGAGTTTGCTAAAAGTCTGAACTGCTTATTCAGCTTTCTGAATTCTTCCAATCCCAGCTATGGTCCCATTCACACCATTGAGGGCACACACTAGGCAGTTGCCTGTGTGATTACTAGAAGCCGGGGTTATAGTTACAAATCATAGTGACACTTGGAGCTAAGTGCACCAAGAGAAAATATAAAAGAATTCTGTTCGTACATAACTGGCTGCACAATACAGAAAAAGGGTCACCATGGCAGTTAACTTGAGCAGTACACATGGTAAAAACACAGGATTTTAACGTGTGGACAATGAAAGAAATTCATCACCAGGTCCAAGGCTGCATAGAAGGGTTACTTGAGAGGATTTTTTTCCCCTGCTGTCATATATACCTGCAATTTTAAGAGACAGAATGGAATTGACGGCTATGCATGGAGGTAACAGTACAGCACACATCTGCACATGTGCAAGAACTTTCTGTGAGAGTAATATTTTGTGCAGAACAACATTCTAATTAGTGTGCAGGTGTTGGGACTTTTGTTTTCTTCAGGCCAGCACACATAGCGAAGCCACCCCTTACCACAGAATATTTGCATGCATGTGTGGCAGACTTTCTCTGATTAGCACACAAATTCTGCACACTTTAAAATGTGTATCTCATTAGTTTACTGCGGAATATTTTCTTGCTAATCTTGCAGTAGAAGACACACGCTCAGACACTGGCAAGTGGCTCTATAATGTGGCTTTCTGCAATGACCCCTCAGCTCTCTAGAGCATTTACACCACAGCTTGAAAAACAGACCACTAATTGAAAGCCTGTGTACTTCATGAGGTAAACTGAATTACCCTTTGCGCTTGTAAAAGTGTCACAGTTTCTGCTGCACATGTGGAGACCTTATCAACCAGCAGGAGATGGACCTGTTTTTCAGGAGCCTCAATCACCCTTAGCCTTCTGTTGCTGTAGCAACCACAACAGATTCTGATTTAGTGCCATATTCAGTTCTGCAGTATTTTAAACAAGCTGCAGCTGATGTGACATAAAAATGAGAAATTTTTTTCCCATAATTGCTGAAGTTTTCTTCATTTCCAATTATGTGTGAATTTTATTTGGATACATTTGCATTCTAGCAGTCAATGAGAGAGTTAGGCTGTTTTTGGAGTGGTTTTTACAGTAAATAATCAAAGGTCCTTATTCTCTTTGTGCAGTTTTGTTTCATTATTTTATATGAAAGCAAAATATTTTGATTTAAATCAATTTTGAGCAGACATAATTTCTTAGAGACTTTCCTTCCCCCGTTGCGTCCTCCTTGAGCTGCCTGGGCCAGGGATTCAGTCAGAAGTTTTAAAGGAACTCAGGTACAAAATTATGGACCCACTGCGGCTGAATCTGCAATCCTTCATTTAAATATGTCCCTTGTACCCAAAGAGGTTAGATTGAGAACATGAGATGGTTATGAGCCTATCTAGCCCATAATACAGGCTGAAGCCAGTAGGCAGAGCTTGCCACCACTTTCGCTTACCCAAAACAATAGCAAATACTGTTGAAAACAATAGCAAAAGATTATTAGAAATAAGGGACTCGCCAATGCTTGGCCAATCTATAAAAAATCAAAAGCTGTTCCAGTTGGAGAGGCACTGCTTTAAAAGGTGGAGGACAAAAGCTTTTTTTTTTTTTTATTTATTTGACAGCTTTTTAATTTAATTTGAAAGCTTGCCATATGTAGATATAAATATCATGAAATAAAAATTGAATATAACTAAAATAGCTTACAAACTTATTGTAGCTGGTAGTAGAGAGATGTGGTAGCTGTGTTAGTCCACTTTTAAAGGTAATCAATAGAAACAGAATAAAATAAAACATAGAAAAGAAAATAAGATGATACCTTTTTTATTGGATTAACTTAATACATTTTATGATTAGCTTTCGAAGGTAGCCCTTCTTCGTCAGATCAGAAATAAGCAAATTTTGATAAGAGGCATTGGTAGACAGCGCCTTCTACCCTAAGCGGAGAACTAAGGGAGCTATGAAAGGCTCGCAGACCCAACCCACAAGCTGTTGATCATCAGATCTGCCTGAAGGGAGCCCACAGAGACTAAGCTAGAGGAGTTCATATGAGTGACATATATTTAATACAACAGACCAAGCCAGGCCTGAAACCATTGATCAGAATGCCGCCAAGCTGTAGCAGCTAGAAGTGTATGATTTTGGGGCCTACATGATAAACTCATTCACGATTGTGTAGTACTAGGGATTAAAAATGCAGGTGGCAGAAGTCCAGCTGCATTTGCAGTGAGCTATTGACATATGAAGGAGCAGTGAAGTTGCTAAAATGCAGCTGAAGAAAAATCAGTACACGCAGCTGAGATACAGAAATGTTGAACTTCACAGCAAAAAGAAACAGGCAATGGAAACAGAACAGGGCAAAGAAGTGCTCCAAATGTCTGAGTGGAGAGAACAGCAGATGCTAGTACTGCCAACAGCCGAGGCAACTGCCCAGTGGTAGAGCCAGCCCTGCTTGGCAGTTGTCTACAAAGGAGGTTCACAGATGTATACACTGCAGATCTCTCATTCTGAGTAGCACTGCCTCAAAAGACAGGTCAAGTCAGATATACACCAAACAAGATTTTCTTCATCCAAACTGGGAAACGTTTCTGCACAGGACTAGAGCAGATGGAAGAGACCTCTAGATCCTCTACTAAGATACTGGACTTTGAATACCCCTGCAGTTTCCAGAGAAAGGGAGGGCTTTCCTGACCAATGAGGTAATGGTATTCTTTGTCTTTGGCTCCTGCACCACAGACTGAGGGGAAGAGTCTCTGGCCCTGATGCCCTGGCCATTACATGAAGAGGAAATGTCTATAAACAAATTATTAGCTAAGCAAACTTGGGAAAGCTGCAGCTCATCCCTGGAAGTGAGCTATAAGGAATAAATATTTATTTTTATAGCTCTACTGGACACACACATTAATGTACAGTGGTATCCCTATCCCAAAAAGCTTACAATGCAAGTGGGTACCTGAGGCCTTCATTATGCCAAAACAGAAGGATAAAGAACTAGGCCCTACACTGGTTGTGTGGTCCTATGCACAACTTCCCATTGTATCTAAATTGGCTGAACAGGTTGTCCGCCCACAACTTGGACATCACTTAGAATAGTGCTCAATTTTACATCCTCAGCAGACCGAGTTCAAGAAATCCCAACGCACAGAGGGGTCTTGTTACATGCATACTCGAACACGACAATAGGAATGAATCAATGATCCTAATCTTCCTGGACCTTACTTTGGCTTTTGATAGCATACTATCCTTCTAAATCGCCTATCAGAAGCAGCCATTCAACGTAATGCTTTAACCTGGATAGAGTCATTTCTATAGGACAGATTAAACCAAGTTCATCTTAATGAATCCTTTTCCCTATACTTACCTTGTGGAGTTCTGCAAGGTTCAGTTAATATATTTCTCTCACCACTCTGTTCTTTGTTGAATCCCTTGGCCTGAACACCTTTGCATATTCGAATGACATTCGGATACTCGCACTTGTAGACCCCACCAATATCTCCTCTATTCAAATTCTCAATGCTAAGTTAGACCAGATAGCATCCTGGCTATATACACATAAATTCACCCTCAATTTTGGGAAATGTACCAGCACTTTATTTAGTTGCCTAATCCCTTCTTCACCTTTTGCCCTATCACTATAGAAGACCATTCTCTCTCTTTGGTAATGTCAGTTAAGGTTCTAGAATGCACTAACTTTTCGTCCTTACATTTCTAACATCATACATACCCGTTTCTTCAAACTGAAAATACTTTACTCTGTTCACCATTTATTCACCACCTCAGCACTTCATGTTCTTATCCATTCACTAGTACTCTCTGGACGTGACTACTGCAATGCACTCTTACAAGGCATTCGAAGAATGATATCCAGTGCTTGCAACTGCTCCAGAATGTAGCCATTCGCCTCTTAGCTGGGGCCAAATGATTTGACCATGTCAAACCATTTCTTTGTGATAGGCACTGGTTACCTATCTCCTCTCAAATCTCATATAAAATTACTTCTCCTGATACACAAGATCCACCATTCTGGTCAACCCTCCTACTCATCTCAATATCTGATCCCTTATTGCCCCCCTAGGGTGCTACGCTCCTCATAGGACCATCTATTGCAAGTTCCCTCCCTTCACTGTCTGTCTCTCCTCTATGTGCTCTTAAATATTTAGTGTGATGGATCCTTTTCTCTGGAACACTGTCCTCGTAGTCCTTCATGTGGAACCTACTCTATCCATCTTCAAGGCTCATCTTAAGGCCCATTTGTTTGCTATAGCTTTTGACTCCTTCCATACTTCATTGACCACTGGCTCAACTGAGGCCACATAATGGCGTCTCTCTCTGCTCACCTTGCTGTTTTCTATTACTGCTTAAGCTCTTAATTGATGTTTCATTCCTGTTTGTTGCTTTCCTGTTCCCATTGTAGTTCCTTTTCACTCTCTGCCATTAGTCTTTTAATTTTGTATTGTAAACCACTTAGAAACTTGCCCAATGTCATAAGGCATGTTACTGATTTCAACCCTAGCTTCCCTTGTTCTCGGCCCAATGTTAAAATCATTAAGCCATTTACTCTCCCTCTACTACTAGGAGGTCCCTGGCAGATCTGCTCTGGATAATGTTTTGGAAAAAACTAATTCACTGCATTCCAATCAGACAGGTTTTAGATGTCACAAAAAGCACTGAAACAGAAATTATTATTAAGGATTACTACTTACATAAATTATCATCTAGCCTAAAACAAGGCTGTGTTTCTTCTACCATTGGATTTAACAGCAGCAATTGATCTAATAGATCATGACCTCTTACTCTGTCGGGTATATGAGATAGGTATCACAGACACCGTCTATGATCGGTTCTTCTTATACCTTAAAGATTGAACAAACACCGTTTTATGGCAAGAGTCAAATTTCATATAACAAAAGAGAGGGAACGAAGTACAAACTAAAGTCCAAACAAAATAAAACAGCACCACGGGCCTTTAAAAATGGAACACAGTTCTTTAATGAATGAGCCTTGACAAAAAGACCCGACACGGGCCGTGTTTCGGTGACTAGCACCTGCGTCAGGGGTCACAGTGATGACGTGGAAAACTTGGGGAATAACTCGAATATATTCCTCTACAATATATTATTCCTTACCCCACGTCTCATATAGTAAAAGCTACAAAGCACCAAGGCATTTTAACTTTCTGTATCCAAATACAGAAAGTGAAAGTGCCTTGGTGCTTTGTAGCTTTTACTATATGAGACGTGGGGTAAGGAATAATATATTGTAGAGGAATATATTCGAGTTATTCCCCAAGTTTTCCACGTCATCACTGTGACCCCTGACGCAGGTGCTAGTCACCGAAACACGGCCCGTGTCGGGTCTTTTTGTCAAGGCTCATTCATTAAAGAACTGTGTTCCATTTTTAAAGGCCCGTGGTGCTGTTTTTTTTTGTTAAGAGTCAAATTTCAGCCATACACCCTACCATGCAAGGTACTGCAAGGTGCTATCCTTGCACCCATGCTCGTCAATATTATTATGTCACCACTGTTGACGCTCATTCAGTCTTTAGATTTCACTCTGTTTATATACGCAGATGATATACAGATTCTTAGCACTCTTGATTACAATTTCTCCCAAGACATCTCTGTCTTGAACAATAAATTAGATCTTATCATAAACTGTTTGTCAACTCAAACTAAAATTGAATCCAGATAAGATACAAGGAGTTCTCTTAACTGGAAGGGTGATCCCAAACCAACAATTCCCATCAGTATAGCTGGATCCACTGTTGCCCTTCTATCAACAGTTCACTCTTCGATCAATGTCTAAATTTTAGGCCACAAATATCTACAATTGTACATTTCTGTTTTACATACATTACACTAGGATCTTATAAACCACAAAAGCCGTAAAGTTCAATGCGGGGAACTAAAAACTGAAGCATTCTTCAGGAAATTACAGTATCAAAATTAAGTCAAATAAGCAAGTTAACCATAACTCCAGAATCTGAAAATATTTCTTAAATAGAAACATCTTGAGTAATTTCTTAAAGTGTTGATAGTCCTCTGTCCTTCTAATGAAAGGGGGAGAAAATTTCAGCACGATGCCACCCGATACACACAAGAAGATTGCAACGTTCTCTTACATTTAACTCCTTTAACTGAAGGAAAGCTTAACAAATATTGATTTCTAGTGGGCCTTAAAATGTTTTGATTTAAAAAAGAAAAACAAACCATCAAATAAGCTGGGAGTTCTCCATGCAATGCCTTAAAAGCTAGAACAGCTATCTTAAATTGAGACCTTGCATCTAAAGGCAACCAATGCAATTGTCACAGAAAAAGTGATATATGTGTACCTACCAACAACAAATATAACGCGCACTGCAGAATTTTGTACCTGTTGCAGTTTGGACTTTAGCATCTTAGTGCAACTACTATAAATAGAATTGCAATATTCCAATTGCGAGAATACCAGAGTCTGGAACAACCACCTAGATACCAACTCATCGAAAAACTGCAAATAATTCACAATTTCCTAAGCAACATGAAAGAATTGTTACTACCTTGTGAACCTGGTTGCCTAATGATAATTTTCTACCTACCTCAACTCCCAGAATTCTAGAAGAACCCTCCAATTTTACTGTCCAGTTATTAATCTGAATAATGTTATCACTCAACACTGCTGGTGTATCCACCCATAAAAATCTAGTTTTATCTTTGTTTAATTTCACTTTATAAGATAGAACACATGAATCCACCAATTCCAAACTTCTAATACGGTCATGTTCATGCTGAGAATTACCCACAGTAAAAGGCAAAGAGATGGTACCATCTGCATAAATGCAGGAATAAATATTAGAATTCTCTAAAGCTTGAGCTAGAGGTTGTATCAAGATATTAAATAATGTCGGAGACAGTGGGGAGCCCTGAGGCACCCCACAAGATGCTCCCCAAGAATCAGCCAGTTCAAATTAGGCATACTTTATTCTGTTAGACATCTATTTATGCAAGGAGCTCTCTGTGTATTGATTCATGCTTTTGTTATCAGTAAACTTGACTACTGTAAAGCACTTCTATACAGCATTCGCACCTCCGATATACGTCGTCTACAGATCATACAGAACTTAGCAGTAAAGCTCATCAACCCCCATAAATTTGATAATGTGACTCCTTTATTATATCGGGATCATTGGCCACCAATTGCACATACAATAACCTATAATATCTTGGTACTTATCCACAAAAATTATCATTCAGAACAACCATCATATCTCTCTCGGTTTCTGATATCCTACAACCCCCTCTCGGTCTCTTAGGTCATCACAACAAAACCGTTTAACAATTCCTTCCTTCCAAATACTAAGCTTAGACACTATCCAGTCTCAGATTTTCAATATCACAGCCCCCACTCTATGGAATTCCATACCAGCATCCTTAAGGCAGCATTCTCTCACCCAGCATTTAAAACAGCATTAAAAACATTTCTATTTCAAGATGCATTTCATACTTGAAGCATAGATTATATCAACCTGTGTGGGTTTCTTTTTTTTCCCCTCGCCTTTGCCTCTCCCAGTTTCAGGTCATCAGCTACCACCTTCCTGCCACCTTTGGCCTGTTTTTATCCTTTTAGTTATTTGCCTATCCCTTTCCTATCAACAATTGTAGCTCCTTTCTTGCTTTTATTTCACAATCATATTACAATGTTGTAAACCGCTCAGGTGGCTCACCTCGGCACTATATCAAGATGTAAATAAACATGAAATATAAGCTGGCCGCTGTCACAGACAGCATTTGGCTTGATGAACTTATTGTCTCACTCAGCATGATCTAGTTTATGTTCTTAAGCAAGTTCCCTCTTAATTCTGACTAGGGGCCAGATGCACTAAGGTCCTCGGAAGAACCCTTCCCTTACCGATTCCATAGCTAATTGGTAGGGAACGGCCATGCATCAAGGAAATAGAATGCAAATGAGCTGCTCGTTGTAGCTCACTTGCATTCTCTATTCCCTCGGAAGCCAATCGGCTGGTCGGCCGGTCGAGCATGTGCAGAGCAGCCAAGCGTTATGCTGGCTGCTCTGAGCATGCCAAAAAAAAAAACAACAAAAAAAGGACGTCTCTGCCAAGGCACACATTCTCTCCCTGTAAGGCGTCCCGCAGGTGGCAAACTGCATCTGCAAGCCGGGGATCGGGGAACCGATCTTCAGTCTTCTACTTTCTTCCTTGTCCACAGTTCAGAACCTCTCTCTCAAGCCCCTCCACACCGTGTCATCAAACTCATACCTGGCAGCTATCGGCGGCTTCTGCTCCGGCCGCCTTGCCTCGGGGTGTTAGCAGCATGTCCAATGCCCCTTCTCCAGGTCTCTCTCAGCCAATCACAGCGCGTTTAGTTTTTGATTTGGATGTCCTCGCACCCATCACAAAAAATCTGGGGGAAAAACTTCCAAGTGCTCGTCAGGGCCGTCCTTAGTGAAGGACGTCCATGTTAGGCACTTTAGAAGGACGGCCCTGACGAGCACTTGGACGTGGCTAGGCAAAGGGTTCCAGCTGGTTGTTTTGAGTGAAGGACGTCCATAAAGGACGTCCATGACGAGCACCTGGACGTTTTTTTTCCGATTTTCTTTTTGTTAAATTTATAAAAGTTTTTAGAGGCGAATAAATCCCATGCAGCCCCAAGGAGAGGTACAGACCTCCCATTAGATTTTCCACAGTTAGGCAATCGGAAAACGGTAGTGCATCTCATTACAATACGATTTATACACATTGGGGTACTAATTTGCTCATCTGCATTCCGTTTTCGTTAGCTGCTACTATGATCGGAAAATGGCTCGGAGAAGCCTTTTGTGCATGCCACGGTTTACTACTTGCTCGTTAATGGCTCATTAAGTTTAGTGCATCTGGCCCTGGGTAAGATGTGTTAATTAGCTTCTCTATTTCTTCTGCATAAAGAACACTAGAAATAAGTTCTTCTAACTTTTCTGAGCATTCTTGCATTTATTTCTCACTGGATGGAGAACTAGGGAGTGCACATTGGGCTAGAGACCCCCGCTTTGGTGGGCCATTTCCCACAGAAAAAATAGAAAACGCCCACTAAAGGCTGGAGACTTGTAAAGCAGATGATAAAGCTCACAAGTCTGCTACTTGTGCAATATCACTAATGAGCTGGCTGGCGGAGTGGTGGGAGCCATAGGAACCAACATTTCAAAATGATTGGGGGTACTAATCCTAATGGAAAGTACCCCTCTGTGGACACAGTTGAGGAGTTTGCTCAGTATTGGGGGTGCACAAGCACACACAGAGCAGGCTCCTATGGTAGGAGTCTCTTATATGGTGGCCCACAGCTCAGTTTATTCTTTACAGCAGTAGTACTGGCCAACACCTCTTGCTGCTGATCTCAAGAGATTAACAACCAGAAGTGTGTTAGAAGACTTGAAATTGTTCACAGTCATAGTGCAGCAGAGAAGAAACTAAGCCATTGGTAGCGTGCTGGGTTCAGTTGTTGTAGTGAATAGACAATAGCATGCAGAGCACAGCTCATGATATGCTTTCCAATCCCTCTGCACTTGTGTGTGTTCTGTGTGTGCACTGCATGTATTGTGTCTGTGGGGAGTAGCAGGGTGTGGCGGTGCATTTTGCGGACGTTATTTTTGGGGGCCAGGGCAGTTAGCAGCAGAGTATATTTTGTATGTGGGGCAGTTTTAGGGCTGGGACAATTGTGTGTGGATAGTTTGGTGGGGCTTTTCACAAAGGCAATCTATGAGGGGGGCAGGCACATTATGGTAGTCAGTTTGCTTGAAGGAATGCTTTGCAAAGTGGTGTGATATTTGCATAGATAGTTTTTGGGGGCAGTTGGTATCTGATGCCCTAGACGAGTCTCCTGCCATGCAACCCCCTTCACCCCAAGAAGTGACCCAAGGCCCTAACCCCTCATAGTCCTGCATCTACTCTTTCCCTCCTTACCCACTCCCCCAAGTAGTCAGAATATCACCTTCCCCTCCCACTGGGTCCAGTATTTTCTCTCTCTTTCCCCTCCCCAGCCCCCTTCCCCGGGTCCATTTTTAAAGTGTTTGGCATGCATTAGTTCCTAACAATGCTTAGTAAAAGGACTCCATAGTACATTACCGTAGAAAAAAGACTAAGGAGCAAAGGAGACCACAAATGCATCATGTCTACCCAATTATTCCTTATCACACTGAAAGATATATATATTCTACCTTCCAGTGGCTTCTCTAGACAGAAATATTTGGGGTGGCAACAGGGGGACAAAATAGGTATGGGAGGATAAGCCTAAGCAATATATCACAAAAGAGAAAGAAAGCAATACTACCAAGTAATCAAAAAAAAAAAGAAGAAAAAAGCTCTCAAAATAGCTGTGGCACAGAAATAAAGTACTTGAATCTATCCCACTAAAGATTCTGTGGAGTGTATCTGTTCTAATTTTGAAAATACAACAAGGGAAAAGCCTCAGAATGCCCCAACCTCCAGCCTATATATATATAAGGCTTCACATTGAGAGCCGTAGTGCTCTTCTAACATCGGAGGGGGTTCTCATCACAGACAGAAAAACCCTTGTGTTTCAAAAGGTAAAGGATACTAAAAGAATCCACAAAATCAAAAAAGGAGAGGATCCATATCAAAAGAACTAATAATAAGTTGAACTTAACTTTTAAGCATGCAGGTATAGATAAAGAAGTGTCATGGGTTCCAAACACACCGATTCAGGCCACAGTTTCGCAAAAAAATCTCTGTATCAAGGCGTGTATTTACCACAAAATTAGACACAGGTCTGTTTCCTGCTTGTTAGCACCATATCCTTCCTTGCCTCCACTTTTAAATCAGTAATATAAGACACCTTGGCTTTCACCAGTTTCAGCCACCTGGTAAAACCTCTGTTATAACTAATAGTATCATGCAACAAATTCTTGTATGTGGGAGTCTAGATTCTCTACAGGTCAGAATCTCAATATAAATCCTGAAGCTCCAGTTCTGTATTACAAAGTCCATATTCCCCAACAATGGAGCTGTTCCTCTTCTAAGTCCCCATACAAAAAATATTCAAATTGTGATTTTCACCTCAGGAACAGCCCACGCTCCTTCCACTGCCAGACACTATGTTTGAAGCAAATGGGTCTGGCATATTTCCCTTCTGTCCCTCTCCCCTCCCATCCCCTCCCATAGCCCTGTGGGTCCAGCATCACTCCAGCTTCCTCCACCTGGGTCTTCTACATGTGGCAGACAGAGTGCTGAAGCCTGACTCTCTAGCCAGCAGGGCCTTTCCTGTACTTCTTGCGGTGGGACCTGAACAGAAAGGGCCTCACTGGCCAGAGAGGCAGGTTTCAGCACTCCCTCTGCAGCATTTGGAGGACTGGCGGTGGGAGGAGCTAGAGGAGCAATGCTGGACTTGCCGGGAGTGGGGGATGGGTAAGAGCTAGTATGATATTGGGAGTGGGGAGGGAGAACAGAGAGAAGATGCAGCCTCAGGCAGCCCCTATCACTGGGTAGCCCTGGGTATTTTGCCGGGCTCACTCAATGGTAACTATGCTCCTCACTCAGATGGCCACAGTGCTATTGTCAGGCAGTGTGGCCTTGCAGGATCTGGGAGGCAATGGAAGGAAGCACTATAGGCATTGGCATATGCAGGGCTTTACTGGACAGGAAGTGAAAGTAAAGGGGAGAACATAGCTTTACAGCCAGACATTGCCAAGGTTGCAGGTGAACAAGAAGAACAACAACAAATGGACAGTGTTTATTGGAACAATGTCTTCATGGTTGAAACGACCCTGCAGAATGATGCAAGTGGCACAGTGTTTTGGTTCCCCAAGTGATAACATCGGGGATCAACAAACTTGTTGTACTAGACTTTGGGGCTCATTGTCACCCAAGAAATGATATAAGAAGCCTCTGCAAAGATATGAAGTTATCTGGAGCAATTTCTGAATGGCTGCTGATAGGGGAACAGATAACCACCAGATCCAAGCTGCTGTGCCATAGAGACATCCTAAGCGTGTTAAACACAGCCCTGCCTGCATCTGCCTGCACCACCTGTTGTCAACATCCTGAGGGACAGCACTTGACAGCTCCCTGCCAGTGTTCATCATCTCTTCTGCTCTGGTGTCCATGTGAGCGAGAGAGAGAGAGAGAGAGAGAGAGAGAGAAAGATAGAGGACCCTTCTTCATTGGCCAGGTTGTAAATTGTCTATTATCATAGTGCTGGGGAAGTTAGTGATCCTCACTTCAGGACCTAGGGTACTAAGTGTGCGTTCTCTTCACCTTGTCTTGATAGGTACATAATTACTCATTGTTCTGCCATCAATTTAGGTATTTAGCATCTACATCTACATCCACTACTGCCAACTCCAGACTTCGCGCCTTCTGTCTCGCTGCACCCTATGCCTGGAATAAACTTCCTGAGCCCCTACGTCTTGCCCCATCCTTGGCCACCTTTAAATCTAGACTGAAAGCCCACCTCTTTAACATTGCTTTTGACTCGTAACCACTTGTAACCACTCGCCTCCACCTACCCTCCTCTCTTCCTTCCCGTTCACATTAATTGATTTGATTTGTTTACTTTATTTATTTTTTGTCTATTAGATTGTAAGCTCTTTGAGCAGGGACTGTCTTTCTTCTATGTTTGTGCAGCGCTGCGTATGCCTTGTAGCGCTATAGAAATGCTAAATAGTAGTAGTAGTACATCTGTGCATTATTTCCAACTTAACTTTTTCATATCATTTATGCTTAGAGTTCACGTTCCCTAATTACTTCTCTACTGAGGGTGAAGTAATCTGTGTTTGCCTCACAAAGAGACTCATCCGAGCAGCATCCAGGAGGCTGATCATCCCCTGTTATCAGGGGTTGGAGCTTGGTCTCCAACAAGGTATTTAATGGACTATCTCTACTTCAGGAAGCAGGTGAAAGCTCACCTCTGTTCCCAGTTGCGTATGTTTTATGGTGCATTTCAGGGTGCCAACTTAAACTAGCCATTGCCCTGTCATAAATAGCAAATCTAGCTTTTGGGCATGCCAACGTAGCTTTGCACTAATATTCTATAATGGCTTAGGTGTGCCCTTAAGCCATTATAGAATTGATGGTGTGTGCCTATTTGTGGCACCTAAAATAAGATGCTAATTTATAAAATTGCCACCACTGTGTTATAGATTGAGAGGTAGGAGTAGGGCTGTGAGACAGTCTGAATCCCTACCCTCCTGCATACCTTTGTTCTCAGATCTTCCCTACTGCATCTTTTTCTCCTTTCCTAGGCATCCACTGCCCCTGCTATTCAATATACTTAATTTTCTTCTTCCCTAGCATCTTCCCCTGTGTAGGGCCTTGCTTATTTATTTATTGCATTTGTATCCCACATTTTCCCAACTATTTGCAGGCTCAAAGTGGCTACACAGAATCTGTCCTTCTCTCCACCCCAGCATCAGTCCTCGTCCCCATTCCACTCCCACCCCACATCCTCCTCCCAAGCCCTCAGCCCCAGCATCAATCCCCAACTCTTATAAGTACATACGTACTGCCATACTGGAAAAGGCCAAAGGTCCATCAAGCCCAGCATCCTGTTTCCAACAGAGTGGCCAATCCAGGTCACAAAGACCTGGCAAGATCCCAAAAAAGTACAAAACATTTTATACCGCTTATCCCAGAAATAGTGGATTTTGCCCAAGTTCATTTAATAATGGTCTATGGACTTTTCCTTTAGGAAGCCGTCCAAACCTTTTTTAAACTCCGCTAAGCTAACCGCCTTTACCACATTCTCTGGCAACGAATTCCAGAGTTTAATTACAAGTTGAGTGAAGAAAGATGTTCTCCGATTTGTTTTAAATTTACTACATTGTAGCTTCATCGCATGCCCCCTAGTCCTAGTATTTTTGGAAAGCATAAACAGACGCTTCACATCTACCCGTTCCACTCCACTCATTATTTTATAGACCTCTATCATATCTCCCCTCAGCCAACTTTTCTCTAAGCTGAAGAGCCCTAGCTGCTTTAGCCTTTCCTCATAGGGAAGTCGTCCCAACCCCTTTATCATTTTCGTCGCCCTTCTCTGCACCTTTTCTAATTCCACTATATCTTTTTAAAGATGCGGCGACCAGAATTGAACACAATATTCAAGGTGCGGTCGTACCATGGAGTGATACAAAGGCATTATAACATCCTCATTTTTGTCTTCCATTCCTTTCCTAATAACACCCAACATTCTATTTGCTTTCTTGGCTGCAGCAGCAAACTGAGCAGAAGGTTTCAACGTATCATCAACAACGACACCTAGATCCCTTTCTTGGTCCGTGACTCCTAACGTGGAACCTTGCATGACGTAGCTATAATTCAGGTTCCTCTTTCCCACTTGCATCACTTTGCACTTGCTCACATTAAACGTCATCTGTAATTTAGACGCCCAGTCTCCCAGTCTCGTATGGTCCTCTTGTAATTTTTCACAATCCTCCCGCGATTTAAAGACTTTGAATAACTTTGTGTCATCAGCAAATTTAATTACCTCACTAGTTACTCCCATCTCTAGGTCATTTATAAATATGTTAAAAAGCAGCGGTCCCAGCACAGACCCCTGGGGAACCCCACTAACTACCCTTCTCCATTGAGAATACTGACTATTTAACCCTACTCTCTGTTTTCTATCTTTTAACCAGTTTTTAATCCACAATAGAACACTACCTCCTATCCCATGACTCTCCAATTTCCTCTGGAGTCTTTCATGAGGTACTTTGTCAAACGCCTTCTGAAAATCCAGATACACAATATCAACTGGCTCACCTTTATCCACATGTTTGTTCACCCCTTCAAAGAAATGTAGTAGATTGGTGAGGCAAGATTTCCCTTCACTAAATCCATGTTGACTTTGTCTCATTAATCCGTGCTTTTGAATATGCTCTGCAATTTTGTTCTTAATAATAGTCTCTACCATTTTGCCCGGCACTGATGTCAGACTCACCGGTCTATAATTTCCCGGATGTCCTCTGGAACCTTTTTAAAAATCGGCATTATATTGGCCACCCTCCAATCTTCTGGTACCATGCTCGATTTTAAGGATAAATTACATATTACTAACAATTGCTCTGAAAACTCATTTTTCAGTTCTATCAGTACTCTGGGATGAATACCATCTGGTCCAGGAGATTTGCTACTCTTCAGTTTGTAGAACTGCCCCATTAAATCCTCCAGGTTTACATAGAATTCATTAAGTTTCTTTGACTCGTCAGCTTCGAATACCATTTCTGGCACCAGCATCCCACCCAAATCTTCCTCGGTGAAGACCGAAGCAAAGAATTCATTTAATCTCTCCGCTACGGCTTTGTCTTCCCTGATCGCCCCTTTTACCCCTCGGTCATCTAGCGGTCCAACTGATTCTTTTGCCGGCTTCCTGCTTTTAATATACCTAAAAAAAAATTTTACCACGTGTTTTTGCCTCCAACGCAATCTTTTTTTCGAAGTCCCTCTTAGACTTCCTTATCAGCACTTTGCATTTGACTCAACATTCCTTATGCTGTTTCTTATTATTTTCAGTCGGTTCCTTCTTCCATTTTCTGAAGGATTTTCTTTTAGCTCTAATAGATTCCTTCACCTCACTTTTTAACCATGCCGGCTGTCGTTTGGTCTTCTGTTCTGCTTTTTTAATACGCGGAATATATTTGGCCTGGGCTTCCAGGATGGTGTTTTTGAACAGCATCCACGCTTGATGTAAATTTTTATTCCTCGCAGCTGCTCCTCTAAGTTTTTTTTTCACTGTTCTCATTTGATCATAGTCTCCTTTTTTAAAGTTAAACGCTAATGCATTTGATTTCCTATGTATACTTACTTCAAAGCTAATATCAAATCCGATCATATTATGATCACTGTTATCAAGCGGCCCCAGCACCATTACCTCCCGCACCAGATCATGCGCTCCACTAAGAACTAGGTCTAGAATTTTTCCTTCTCTCGTCGGCTCCTGTACCAGCTGCTCCATAAAGCTCTCCTTGATTTTATCAAGGAATTTTACCTCCCTAGCGTGCCCCGATGTTACATTTACCCAGTCAACATCGGGGTAATTGAAATCACCCATTATTATTGTGTTGTCCAGTTTGTTTGTGTCCCTAATTTCCTTTAACATTTCTACATCCGTCTGTTCATCCTGGCCAGGCAGACGGTAATACACTCCTATCACTATCCTTTTCTCCTTTACACATGGAATTTCAATCCACAGTGATTCCAAGAAGTGTTTTGTTTCCTGCAGAATTTTCAATCTATTTGATTCAAGGCTCTCATTAATATACAATGCTACCCCTCCACCAATTCGATCCACCCTATCACTACGATATAATTTGTACCCTGGTATGACAGTGTCCCACTGGTTATCCTCCTTCCACCAGGTCTCAGAGATGCCTATTATATCTAATTTTTCATTTAGTGCAATATATTCTAACTCTCCATATAGACATTTCAAAATATGTTGTTTGTTCCTATTTACATCATGCTTAGTACTTGACAGTAATTTGCAACCTTTTGTCTGATTTTTATTTAAGAACACCTGATCTACTACGGTCTCTTTTGCAACCTCACTATCAGGATACCCTATCTTCCCTGTTTTGGTGATATCTTTGAAAGATACCTTATCCTGAACCATGCTCTTTTGAGCGACTGTCAGCCTCCCCCCCCTCCTTTTTAAATGCCGATGCCACAGCCTGGTCCCAACCTGGTTAAGGTGGAGCCCATCCTTTCAGGATAGGCTCCCACTTCCTCAGAATGTTGCTTAGCTCCAGCAATACCATTGTGTATGCAGCGACAGGAGCATGTTCTTTTTTTTTTTTTTTTTAGTTACATTTGTACCCCGCGCTTTCCCACTCATGGCAGGCTCAATGCGGCTTACATGGGACAATGGAGGGTTAAGTGACTTGCCCAGAGTCACAAGGAGCTGCCTGTGCCTGAAGTGGGAATCGAACTCAGTTCCTCAGTTCCCCAGGACCAGAGTCCACCACCCTAACCACTAGGCCACTCCTCCACTCCCCTTCAGCAGCTGTGCTGATTCTCTTCCTCAGACTGAAACATAAAACATTTAAAACATGAAATGAAGGAAATGCCTCATCTCACATTTCAAATCTGTAGGGCAGCCTAAGAACAGGAGCAATGCAGCCAGGGGAGAAGAACATACCCTTTGCTCTTTAACAGATAACAGGCTCTTTCTACCCCCTTCCTGTAAAGCAAGGTTGGAGTCCACAAGCGCATCCTCATTTTACTTTCTTTCCCCTGCCTTCTGCAACTCGCTTCCCAAAAATTTGAGATTAGAAGATTCTTTACCGATGTTCCACAAGGCACTCAAAACGTGCTTTTTTGAATAGGCCTTTACCTAATATTATGATTATTTTAGTCAGGTGCCCTGCAGTGAGGGCAGCACTATTGTATTGCATTGATTTGAACAGGATTTTACTGCATTGA
This sequence comes from Microcaecilia unicolor, assembly GCF_901765095.1. Classification (NCBI taxonomy): domain Eukaryota; kingdom Metazoa; phylum Chordata; class Amphibia; order Gymnophiona; family Siphonopidae; genus Microcaecilia; species Microcaecilia unicolor. Next base: position 237,244,772 of record NC_044035.1, on the reverse strand, counting down.
TTTGTTGAGCTTTTATTTTAATGTTATTATGTTCTGCATACATTGATATACCTTGAGTATTGTTTTTTCTTTCTTATGGTTAGACAGACTGTACTATTTGAGGTATGAGTGTCTGTATATTTGCGGCTTGTGTGATTGAGCTCTTTCCTATCATTACTGTAGAGTTCTTTTCCCTGTTTTATTTTGTATTTTATCTTATACACCATTTTGATTTGTTTCAACGAGGAAATTCATGGACCAGTCTCCCAGTGGATACAAAAGGCTATATCTGAATTCAACAAAGCTTGGAACAAGTACATAGGATCTATAAAGGAGTGGAAGGGGTAATAGATGGTATAGATGGTAAGACTGGATAGGCCATATGGAGGGGCATAATCGAACGGGGACGACCATCTCTAAGGGCGCCCATCTCTAAGGACGTCCCGGCAAAGGGTCAGGGAAACTCATATTATCGAAACAAGATGGGTGTCCATCTTTCGTTTCAATAATACAGTCGGGGACTTCCAAACCTCAACATTTAGGTCGAACTTGGAGATGGTCGTTCACGGTTTTCGGCGATAATGGAAACCGAGAACGCCCATCTCAAAAATGACCAAATCCAACTCATTTGATCGTGGGAGGAGCCAGCATTCATAGTCCACTGGTCCCCCTCACATACCAGGACACTAACCAGGCACCCTAGGGGGCACTGCGGCGGACTTCACAAATTGCTCCCAGGTGCTCCCCTTACCTTCGGTGCTGAGTCCCCCAGCCCCTCCCCCCAAAACCCACTCCCCACAACTGTACACAACTACCATAGCCCTAAGGGGTGAAGGGGGCACCTACATGTGGGTACAGTGGGTTTCTGGTGGGTTTTGAAGGGCTCACATTTACTAGCACAAGTGTTACAGGTAGGGGGGAGATGGGCCTGGATCCTCCTGCCTGAAGTGCACTGCACCCACTAAAACTGCTCCAGGGACCTGCATACTGCTGTCGTGGAGCTGGGTATGACATTTGAGGATGGCAAAAAAAAATTAATTTTTTTTTAGGGTGGGAGGAGGTTGGTGATCACTGGGGAGTAAGGGGAGGTCATCCCTGATTCCCTCTGGTGGTCATCTGGTCAGTTTGAGCACTTTTTTGAGGCTTGGTCGTGAAAACAAATGGACCAAGTAAAGTCGACCAAATGCTTGTCAGGTGCACCCTTCTTTTTTCCATTATTGGCCGAGGATGCCCATCTCTTAATCACGCCCCAGTCCCGCCTTTGCTACGGTGCCGACACTCCCCCGTGAACTTTGGTCGTCCCCGCGATGGGAGGCAGTTGAGGACGCCCAAAATCAGCTTTCGATTATGCCGATTTGGGCGACCCAGAGAGAAGGACATCCATCTCTCGATTTGTGTCGGAAGATGGGCGCCCTTCTCTTTCGAAAATGCCCCTGATGGTCTTTATGTGCCTTCAATTTCTGTGTTCCTATCAGCCCATGTTTCCAGGTGTTGTGTGCGTTTTTTGGTTGCGATAATGGAGTCATGGACACAGAAAGTTTGATAGGCACTGTTTTATAAGACTTAAGCAAGGAAAGTGGAAATGAGGGACTGAAACCAACCTGATTTAGAAAAATTAAATGCCCAGACAACAAAGGAAAAATAAATTGTCAAACGTTTAAGGATTGGAGTATATCAGTTCCAAAAAAATGTGCACCTCTTCTGTTTTATGTATTTTGAACTGTAGAGGAGGAACTACACTTCAGTTTCTTTTTCCAGTATTGCACTTCGACTAAAGTATAGGGGAAGGGGATTGGGAGGTGGGGGGGGGGGGGGGGCTTCCATTTCAGTTTCTGTCTGCATGTTTGTTTCTATTTCTGCTCCCTTATTCTGTATTATCTGAGGGTCTGTCCATATTCTGCATGAGTGCTTAAGATGAAGGATTCTGGTAGCACGTAGTTTCTATACGGGGATCTGTAGCATTCCTGCTTTTTTGTTACTCTGTAGTCAATGCACTGATGCTATAGGACCTGATCTAATATTTACAGTGCTCTTTTCATAGGTAGGGTTGTTCCCATTTGAATCCTGGAAATTAGAGCTGTTAAGGTATTGCATGTGTTGCTATATAGTTTCTTATTGTGTCTTGCAGGGTTTGTTATTTTGCAAGTTGTCTAGCTGTGGAAGGAAAGTATGTTTATACTCCTAAGGTGACACCACAATCTGAAGATTTTTTTTTTTTTTTGGCTTGGTGATTCATCCTACTATATTGTTCAGGAATGTGGCATATGTTACAGAACTGGAGGTGCAGGTTTTATACTGACATTCTGCCTAATTCTGTATAGAATCCAGACATGATTCAACAAATTCTTCTATAAGGAAGCAATCAGCAAGCAATAATGGCTACTGCGGACTAGAGGGATTCTTTTCATGTATATAAGGTTCTTTAGATTCTGTTCTGGACTTTTATAGCTAATTTAAAGGTGGGAGGGGGAGAGGTTGTGGTTTGGTAATAAGCATGATATGGAGAAATGTCACTGGCTTTCTTAGCTTGCCATCCCACATATTTCTATGTAGATATGCTACTGCATCACAGTAGGAAGAACTGAAAATGTGGGAATTGCAGACTTGATTTTCTCTGTAACAAGTGCAAGTCTTCAGATTGTATTTTTCCAATTTAGAAGTAAAAGTCCACTGAAAAGGGGTTAGCTTTAGGGGCGCTCAAGCTTAAGGGTTGCCAAATTTGATGTTTATTGTTTAATTGAATTTGATATACGAAAGATGGACACCCATCTTGTTTCAATAATACGGGTTTCCCCGACCCTTTGCCAGGGCGTCCTTAGAGATGGGCGCCCTTAGAGATGGTCGTCCCCGTTTGATTATGCCCCTCCATATGGCCTATCCAGTCTTACCATCTATACCATCTATTACCCCTTCCACTCCTTTATAGATCCTATGTACTTGTTCCAAGCTTTGTTGAATTCAGATATAGCCTTTTGTATCCACTGGGAGACTGGTCCATGAATTCTGAGAAAAAGAAAAAGATATTTCCTTAGGAGTAACCTAAGGCTGTCCTTTTTCACCTTCATTCTATGTCCCCCCTCATGATTCCTTTCAATGTAGAAATATTTTTATGTTTCTCAGCCTGCCCAGGTCATGACTCCGAATGTGGGTTTTGCAAACCAAGAGGATAATAAACAGGCTATCCTCTAAATCTGGATGAACATTTTACATGGATCAATGTAATGCCAATTTTTTAAAAGGGTTCCAGGGGTGATCCAGGAAATTACAGACTGGTAAGCCTGACTTCAGTGCCAGGGAAAACAGTGGAAACTATTATAAAGAATAAAATTACGGAACACATAGACAAACATGGTTTAATGGAACTGAATTAGCATGGGTTGAGCCAAGGGAAGTGTTGCATCACCAATTCGCTTAATTTCTTTGAAGGCATAAATAAATATGTGGATAAAGGTAAGCCAGTAAATGTAATGTATCTAGATTTTCAGAAAGCTTTTGATAAGTTTCTCAAGAGAGACTCCTGAGAAAATTAAAGTCATGGGATAGAAGGCAATATTCTTCTGTAGATTAGGAATTGGTTATTGGACAGAAAACAGAGGGTAGGGTTAAATGGCCATTTTTCTGAATGGAGGAGGGTGAATAGTGGAGTGCTATTTAACATATTTATAAATGATCTGAAAATGGAACAATCAGCGAGGTGATTAAATTTGCAGACGACACAAAACTATTCAAAGTTGTCAAAACACATGGAGATTGTGAAAAATTGCAGGAAGACCTTAGGGAACTGGAAGACAGGGCATCCAAATGGAAGATGAAATTTAATATGGACAAATGCAAAGTGATGCACATTGGGAATAATAATCTGAATCATAGTTAACTGATGCTAGGATCCACCTTAGGAGTCAGCACGCAAAAAAAAGATCTAGGTGTCTTTGTAGACAATAATCTGACATATTGTGCCTAGTGTGTGGCGGCTGCCAAAAAAGCAAACAGGATGCTAGGAATTATTAGTAAAGGGATGCAAAATAAGGCCAAGAATATTATAATGCCTCTGTATCGCTCTATGGTATGACCTGACCTTGAGTACTGTTCAATTTTGGTCGTTATATCTCAAAAAAGATATAGCAGAATTAGAAAAGGTTCAAAGAACTACCTACAATTCAGAAAACACTTAAAAGACCACTTCTTAAAAAAAAAATCATTCCTCCGCGACAACCTCACCTAACCAAACAGATACTAGGTCAACACTTCTTAATCACAAACTTGAACTGATCTGAACTTGGACCGACATGAACCTGGCATAATCGCACCACAGGGCTTCTTAACGTTTAACCTGTTTTCTCTAAGTTAATTGTAAGCCACACTGAACCTACCACTAGGTTGGAAAATGTGGGGTACAAATGCAGTAAATGAATAAATACTAGTGTGTGTACCCTGTAAATGCAAGGACAAATCAAGATCAAGTATGCATATGTAGTACCACATCATACCTTATACTATGAGTTTATCTTGTTGGGAAGACTAGATGAACTGTACAGGTCTTTATCTGCCATCATCTACTATGTTACTGTGGGGCTCATTTTCATTTTCAAAGCACTTAGACTTACAAAGCTCTATTTTATGCTAATACTTAGTAGGCGCTATGTAGTATATAGGTGTGTTTGAGTGATTCTATTCAGTGTAGGTTAGGAGGGGCAAAATGGAAAGATCGTCCAAGTACGAATTAGGGCGTTCTTACGATAACGTCCAAAAATAGACCTGTATAATGGAAAAATAGTGTGGGCGTTTTTCGATAATCGATTATCCCTGTAAGAAAACAATCAAATGACGAGCGCATAAGCGTGACTAAATTGGGCGCCCTAAGATGGTCGATTATTGCAGGTGCAAATGACCAAATCACGTGGTGTGTAAAATAATGTACAAAGGTGTATCGCAAGTACAGTACATGTTGTTCAGGCCATCCGGGTACGGAAATATATGAGGAACGCATATATGTCTCAACTACAGACATATCATGCTGCTCCACCCATACTTTCATCATATGTGCCCATCTGAATGTCCGGATCTGCATGCACTGTACACCTACTGAACATGCAGTAAATGCATATTGTGTATATGTGAAAAGGGTCGGGTGGGGTGCGTCATACTCATCTATATAAGGCACGTTTCACACTCCTGCAGGCATGTGCACGTCAAAGATGTCTATGCTTACGAGGGCGTCCACGTGCTGATAGGGGCCATATATGGAATGGTCATCCATATATGGAGCTGTGCATGAAACGACGTCCCTCACGCAAGGTCGTCTATATAAGGCACTTCTTTTCCAACACGTGGAAAAATGGCACAACGGCGAGAGCCGAATTTCGGAGAGGAGGAGAGTTTGCTCCTCGTCAGGCTGTGCCTAAGGCACCGCCACACCCTCTTCATACAGCACCACCACCTGCCCCCCAGGCTGCAGGCCATGCGAGCCTGGTCCCGCATCCGGGAAAGGTTACAAAGGTAAGGTTATGGCCCAACCCCCTCCCCTCCTGTACCTACACATATAACAGCTCCGTCATCAATGTTACCAGCAGTAACTGGAGTGTCCATGCAAGGATCATGAGTAATATAGGAATATGCACAATCACTAATAATTTGTATGTTATTTAAACGACCACCATTCCCACATCCCTACAAGAATGTATTTCGTTAGGTTAGTATCGTGACTATGCTATTAGTGTTATGTGAAAATATCGTTAGTTATGTGAAGGCCACATTTTCCAACCCCTCTTTGCAGCCAGTGGGTTACAACGCCTCCGAATAGTGGAAGCATGAGACCAATGAAACCTATACCATACTTTATAACATGGTCATGATAACACATATAAAGTAGTTTAACAAGCATACATTATAATGTATACAAACGGTATTGTCTGGCCTCATGCCCACCTCTCTGGCATCATCTGCATAGGAACCAACTCGGTGGCTGCTGTGGGTGCTTCACCACCCCACCCCCAATATCAAATATGTATGGAGGGAGGGGTCATCTCCACTGGGGGTTCCACCCCCCAAAATGGTAAAAAGGTGGCTCCTATGATTTACTACCAATGGAGGTGCCCCCCCCCCCCAACACTGTAGACCCTCTCTCTCTGGTATGTGAATAGCAAATGATTGTGTGCAGAGGACAAAAAGGACCAACACCCCTGACCCCTGCTCTACAAACTTATATCTTACAGACGCTTTGGAGTCCACCGGGACCTCGAGTCCCTAAGGAGGCGGTTCCGCCGGGTGAGGCGGGAGAGGCCCGACCTCATCCGGGCGGTGCGAAGGCACCTCAGGGCTCGCCGTAAGTATTCAAAAACAGGACACCTGTACACATTACTACATACATTTCATGAATAAAGCAAATGTGTTGTACAATATCATTTCCCATGTGCCTAATAGCCACCTAGTAATACCATATCTGTCCCAGATCAAGGATGCAGGTTGCAGGGGTTCTCCCATGAGCGTGCTTGCAACGTCCGACCATCCCCCCGAGATGAATGAGATGATATGCCCCACTTTACTATTCCCCTTATTGTGGTGGCTGATTACTGTGTCCTGGTACAGCTGCCTGAGGCCCTACTTTTACTGCATGTTATGGCCTAAATCACATAAAAGAATTGTGCTCAACACCCTTCCCACTGCCCCCCCCCCAATAACTCCTACAACAACTGCCCATCAACCCCTCGTTGCATCTCACAATGCAAACATGCTGGTCAGCAATGAATTTGGTATGGCCACATGTCCTGCGTGGTGTGTGTCAGAGGAGGGTCCAGGGTTCTGTTTCATGTCATCTGATGCAGCTCATTCCCCATGGGCATAGGCTACGCCTTACCACACCCTGCCCCATCCCCTGCCTCACGCCACCCAGCTACTGCACTATGCAAGCCATGGTGTATGCACTGATCTCAATCACACTCCTTTTACATACACAGGGCTCCACCAGCAGGAAGCTGAGCGGCAGGATGAGGAGGGCCACCACCTCCAGGAGGAGGAGGAGGAGGAGGAGCAGGAGGAGGAGGAGGAGCAGGAGGAACAGGAGGAGGAGGAGGAGCAGGAGAAGGGGCACATGGAGGAGGAGGAGGAGCAGCAGCCAGGCCAGGAGGCGGGCCACCAGGAAGAAGAGGAGGAGGAGGACTCGGAGGAGGGAGTCCTGATCATAGATGAGGATCTCTCCCCACCTGCAGCTGCATATCAGGCCTCTCCCTCCCCACCTGCAGCGCCATCGCCTGGCCCACCTCCATCCCCTGGGCCAGCTTCTGTGTCCCCTGGCCCACCTCCATCCCCTGGCCCATCTTCCGTGTCCCCTGGCCCACCTCCAGCCTTTGGCCCGGCTACTGTAGTGCGCCTCCTGCAGCAGCTGGTAGATGGCCAGCAGCAACTTATAGTTGGCCAGCAGCAACTTATAGTTGGCCAGCAACAGCTGCTGCAGGAGGTGACAGCCCTACGGCAGGGCAATGAGCAGCTCCAGGGCCCACTAAGGGTACTGCTGGGGCTGCTCATTGCCCTGCTACAGAGGGCCTTACTAAGAGGGCGTGGCCGCCCTTAATTTAAATAGGGGGGGCCTGTTGGGGTTGTGAGTGTGGGGGGAGGGAGGGAAATGTTGGGGTTGTGTGTGTGGGGGGAGGGAAATGTTGGGGTTGTGTGTGGGGGGGGAGGGAGGGAATTGTTGGGGTTGTGTGTGTGGGGGGAGGGAGAGAAATGTTGGGGTTGTGTGTGTGGGGGGAGGGAAATGTTGGGGGTTCTGTGGGGGGTGGGGGAGGGAATTGTTGGGGTGTGTGGGGAGTTGTGGGGGGGAGGAGGGCATTGTTGGGGCTTATTTTGTAGGGGTGGGGGTGGGGGGGAAATAAATGTTTCTGTTATAATATAACTATCAGGGTGTGTGTGTGTGTTTGTCTCCCTTGTGCATTACATATCACCAAATGGTGCTGTTGAGTTGAGAGGAAGGAGGCAGCAATATGCATAGCATTAAATGTGCTGTGTGAATGAGAAGGTGATGTATGTCTGAGAATGTTGGCCATACAGAACGCCACCTGTTCATTCCAACCTGCATGGCCATATGTGCAGGGGGGTTGGGCCGGGGAGGCTGGATGGATATTTGTGTTCATGAATAAAAATGGCCAGCCAGCATCTCTCTTTCCCTTCCTCCCTCCCCTCCACCATACTGACCCACAATACAGAGTGCCATCAATAAGAGATTAATAGTGTACCATGTGTGATCTGCCAGGTACACACTTCCACATAACTCCAGGTACTGCTGAGGAGCAAAAGGGAAACAATGGGAAACCCAATAGATGGATGGTTACTTCATCACAGTTGCAATGTAATACTTGTGTTAGGGAAGGGCACAAATAAAAATGGTGCTCATTATTTGCACGTGTGATCACACTTTCTCCAGTAGTCGATCAAGGTGTGTTACATTCAAGTATTCTGGGTTTGTGTCAAACTTTGTCTCTGAACTGACTTGCCTTAGGTGGGATTTGAACCAGCAACCTTATGATTATAAGGCTGGTGCTCTAACCACTAGGCCACAGCAGCCACCAGGCTTTAGCCACCACCAGTTACTTTGGGTTGGTACCTGTACACACACCCCTTTCCCTCACCACCACGTCATAGGCCTCAGTGGCACTACCTGTAGCCACCTCAATCATTTTGTCCAGGCTACCGATTAAAAACAATGTAATGTGCATGTTCCCTACCCTACTACCTATGGAGCAATTTAGGAAGGTGTTCCATAATGTGCTATACACATCCATTGCATTAATCATTCTCCCCTCCCCAGCCTATGGACCTTGAGAATGGGTGGCCACTTCATAAATGGGGACTGGGGTACACCACATAAACAAGGAAGATGGAAGCTACCGGGAACCAATACAGCACCTCCAACAGCTGGCCCACACCACTGAGAACCTGCCAACCCCACAGTACAGTGCACAGGAACCTGGTGAAAAGAGAGCTACCTAACATCTGACTCCAGACTACATACATACAGTGAATGCACACTCCTTGACTATGAGCACAAAGAGAAGAGGTGGCAGACAAATGAGTGCTTACCATGAACGTCTGTTTCAAGACTGTGTAGTGCGCCTTTTATCTTCTGGAACATTAGCTGCACATCTCCCTGATTGAAATGACCCTCACCGAGGGGTGTTTGATTTGGACCGACTGTACTAAATTGTTCGCCCCCACACACTGCCTGCTACAACTAGGCAGAGAGAATGGGAGAAAGAAAGGGAGCATCAGGGGATGTGGAAGACAGGAAACGGAAGGCGTGGTGGCTGAGGGCCAACAATAATTCCCCCCCCCCCCCTAAATACACAGGTGTACCCAAGCATACTTAGCTAAACACATACCTTCATATAAGTGAGGGTAAAACCCTGTAACTGATTATTACGAACATCGGGCAAGGTCTAAGTGCAGGAAATGGCAGGTAAAATGGCAATGAAGAAAGGGAAGGCAGGTGGAGACGCCCATACTTATCTACTCATAATCGAAACCATGTGTTCCTAATCGCTATCTGAGCTGGGCACGCTTAGCAATTATGTGTATAATTGAAAAAGTAGCGCCCAAATCAGAAACGCCTATTCCCCCGTCTCAATGGGCGTTCTTGGCGCCTATATAAACGCCCACTCCGTATTTTCGAAAACCCCATTGGTACAATGCCACCACGCATGCCGCCGACCCGGAAGGGTAATTTTCTCGAGGCAGAGGTGGAGCTCCTGGTGCAAGAAATTGTACAGCGGCACCGGAGTCTGTTTGCTCCCACAGGGCAGAGGCTGGCAGCAACAGTAAAGCAGCGGGAATGGGAGGCAGTACGGGACAGCCTGAATGCTGTCTTCCATGCTGGGAGAGACGTGGAGGACTGCAAGAGGAAGTGGCGGAAGCTGAGGAGGGATGTTTGGAGGAAGGCGGGGGCCAATCCCCCAGGCAATGACACTGCCAACCTTACACCCATGGAGCTGATGGTGTACTCCCTCCTACCCCAGGAGGGCATCCACGGGATTGGCTCCATGGACACCTCGGGCCAGGCTGAGGACTCAGGTAGGTGTTTCATTATGCAGTTGGGGTATCTGTTGTGCTGCAGTACACTTGTGTTATAGAAGTTGGGGTCAGGGGGAGGGAGGTGAGGAGTGGGGGGCAGGAGGAGGGAGGGAGATAGGTGGGTGGGGGGGGGGAGTATCTCTGGCTGTCTTTATGTATATTAACAGGCCACCTTTATGATGCTGTTGTGACCTGGTAACCCCTACTCACTAGCTGTCTACTCTTACTCCCTATCCCTACCGTTGTCATTGGGTTTCCTCTTACTTGTCCTGTGTGCCCATATTTATAGAATTAATTGTAAGCTCTATTTGAGTAGTGGTAGTGGTCATGTGTGTTATAGGAGCAAGCAGACAGGGTGGGTGCTGTGTGTGTGTGTGAGCACCCCCAATATTGAGGAAAGATCATGTAGCTGTGCAGGGAGGAGTGTTGGTCACTGGGCTTAGCACCCCCAATACTACTTTCCAGTTGGCTCCTATGGGTGTGTGTAGGTTACTACTGTGGCAGAACTCTGGGGGCCGTCCTTCCCTACTACTCCCTCCTATTTTCCCATTACCAAACTGTGCCTAGTTCCTCCTGTGACCTCTGTGCTCTACTGAGTGTGGGCCACATGCATTCAACTGAAGGAGCCTGTAATGGGGGTCATAAAGCAGTTCTATGCAGTTTAGCAAGTCAGTAGTAACACAACACATGCTGCAATGTTGTTCAATTTAACAATTATACAACTAACAGCTTGAGCACAACGTTGTGAGTGGTGTCCTTCTCTTGGCTGCTCATCCACCACCTCTACCCAGCTGCCTGCGGGCCTCTCTCTTTTGTACCCGTGCCAATTCCATTCCTCCTCACCATCTCTTTGCTGGGTCATCAGGTTGGGGGACATACCAATGTATATGAATGCTGAAAGACAAAAGTGGGTTATTTGCACCAACACTATTCCTCACTCTTGTGCTATACAGGTGAAGACTCAGAGGAGGCTGGCCCTAGTGGCCTGCAAGGCCAACGCCCTACACCATCCGTCCAGCCTCAACCTCCACAGCCTGCAGCACCAGCAGTCCAGCCTCCACCACCTGCACCAGCTGTGCATCCTCCGCGTCCACCACCACCTGCACCAGCTGTCCAGCCTCTACCACCTGCACCAGCTGTGCATCCTCCGCGTCCACCACCACCTGCACCAGCTGTCCAGCCTCTACCACCACCAGCTGTCCAGCCTCTGCCACCACCACCACCACCACCTGCACCAGCTGTCCAACCTCTGCCACCACCACCACCACCTGCACCAGCTGTCCAGCCTCTGCCACCACCACCACCACCTGCACCAGCAGAGGCCGCACCTCCAGCACCGGAGGACTTTGTTGAGGAGGAGGAGGGCCCAGCTCCCCGCCAGAGGCCATCTGGCCAAAGGAGGCAACTCCTGCGGCTGGCCACGGAGCTACTCCGCCACAACGTGCGCTTGGAGGAATACCGCCAGCAAAAACTGGAGCTGCAGCGCCAAGCACTGGAGGCACAGCAGCGAGCACACCAGGAACTCCTCCAGGCGCACCGTGAAGGCCACCAGGAGGAGCTCCAGCAACTGAGACGGCTGGAGCAGAGCATCCAACACCTGCGCCCTCAGGGCACCGCGCCTACTCCAGCCCCCGTGCTGCTGGAGCAGCCCCTGCCATCAACATCCTCCTCCACTGACCACCAGCAACCACCAGCTAAGAGGTGGGCATTGCGCTCCTCAGCCTCCGCACCCACTCCTGCAGCACCCGCGAAATCTGCTCCCATTCTGGGTCCTGTGGCCAGACCACTAGAAGCAAGAAGGTGGCCCGATTTCCACGGTGCAGCCGAAGCTGCAGGCTGCCGTGGGGATAGGGAGGAGGACACTGGGAGCAGCAGCTCAGAAGAGACTTCCCATGCAGCACCAGCTGCAAAGGAAGGGCGTGGGAGGGGTAGGAGGGGACGGGGGAAGGGAAGGGGAAAATGATGGGACATGCTGTAGGGTGAGGGTTGGTGGGAGGGGGGTGGGTGTGGGAGGGGGGTGGTGGTGGTGGTGGTGGTGGGGTTGACCAAACACATATGCACTGTATGTACAAAATAAATGTTCACTTATATTCACCTAAAACTTGTTTCAATGAGTCTTTGTCTTGCTCTTACGCCAAGCTGGTAGGCATTGAGCTCTGCTCTGTGGGCTGGGGGTGGAGGGGGCTCCTCTTCCAGCTCATCTGGGGCCTCTTCTGGTGGTGGCTGTGGCTCCTCTGGGAGAGGCTGTCCTCTGCGCTGGGCCAAATTGTGTAACATACAGCACGCCACAAAGATCTTGGCCACCTTTTCTGGACTGTAGAGCAGCTCTCCTCCAGACCGGTCCAGACAGCGGAAGCGGTTTTTCAATAAACCAAAGGTGCGCTCAATGATCCCCCGGGTGCTGCGATGTTTCCTGTTGTAGGTTTCTTCTGGCCCTGGTTGTGGGTGGATCAGGGGGGTCATAAGCCATGTCCTCTGCGGGTAGCCTCGGTCACCTTTGCAGAAAAGCAGAATGAGATAGATGAGTGTGTATCGCTTGGAGCAGGTACAGGGGGGGGCGGGGGGATTTGGATAGTGGGTTGTGGTGGAGGAAGCCAGGGCGGAGGGTTGCCCAGTGGAGGAGGTCTAGTATGGGTGGTACATGCATGTTGCACTTACCTAGTAGCCATCCACCAATGAACTCCCCTCGCTCGAACCTGCGGAAGATGCCCGAGTGCTGTAGGATGTAGGCATCGTGGCTGGAGCCGGGGTACCTGGCACACACGTCTAATATCTCCCCCTGGGCATCACATACAACTTGCATGTTCATAGAATGAAATGCCTTCCTATTTCTGTAGGTGGCTTCGTGTGCCCGGGGGGGTCTGAGGGCTACGTGTGTGCAGTCTATCACACCGATGACCGAGGGGAATCTAGCAACAGCATAGAAGGCGGCCATGTTGTTGTGCAGGGCCTGGGGGGTGGTGGGGAAAGTGATGTAGTGTGAGGTGTGAGTCATGAAGGCATCCAGGAACTGGGTGAGACAGTGTGAAATAGAAGCCTGGGTGAGGCCTGTGTTAGCAGCTAATACGGATTGAAAACTGCCAGTGGCCAGGACAGAGAGAGCGGAAGTGATTTTGAGGTGGGCAGGGATGGGGTTATTCCTACGTGTCTGGGGCTGAAGGAGGGGTGTCAGCTGCTCGCACAGCTGACGAATAGTGGCCCTATCAAACCTGAACCTTGTTAGACACTGCTGGTCAGTGAGTTGTAGGAAGGTGGTGCGGGGCCTAAACACTCGGGGCCGTGAATACCTCCTGCGGTGGGTGGCCTCTTCGTGTAGCATGCATGCCACAAGTGCATTAAGTGCATCCATATCCCCACCACCAGTGCAAGTATTAGGACTAGTAGTCAAACAAACAGCAACACACACAGATCTGTCACTTCCAGCCACCACGCCCTCTGGCCACTCACTCGCCAAACAGTACAGGAACACAGAGACAAACGGAGGTCAGGGAATAGAGTACACACGTGGGAAGAGTGAATGGGGAGGGATAGGGGGAGGGGAAGGGGGCGATGGAGCAAACGAGTAGGAGTAAGGAACGGTCAAAGGGTAAGACACAAAAAGAGGCAGGGCACACAGACGACGGTCACAGGTACTCAACACGCTCGGCTTTCTCTCTGCAACCACCACTTCCGCTCTTCCACCAACAATATCGCCACTCTCCAACTACACACAATCGCTAATGGGTCTAAAGACGCTTTCCCCCTTGCTCTGGTCGCTTTTATTTCAAGTCCATCATATTACGCCCATCTTCCCGCTCAACCAGAGCCTTTTCGCTATTCGTTATACATTGTACCCGGCCACGTCGTATCACCGCCCCTAACACGCCCCCGACACGCCTCTTATTTGGACGTTTTTACGTCCACGTACGAGCGACACGGACGCACTGAAACATTGCTTTCGATTATATGGATTTACTCGTTTTTGTGAGATTAACGTCCATCTCCCGATTTAGGTCGACTCTTGGGCGTTTTTTTCGTTCGATTATAAGCAGGTAGGTCTTTCATTTTTATCAATGGAGTTCTTTTCTGTCAATTTTAAAAGTATAAGTTTTGTTAACTGCTCTGATCTGGAAAGGTGAGTGGTATATCAAGTTGAGAAATTGTGCAGTAAGAGATGTATGTACTACAGAAATAAAAAGTAGGCAAGAAAAAAAAAAGCTGGTGTGTCCTTTGTTGAGCAATGAACAAGAAAACTGAATTTTTAATATGAGGCAACACAGTACAGGGTATTTAAAAAAAATGGACCACTTCTGCTCTCACTTGGCACAGCTCCTTTGCCTAAGGAGGGACAAAATCAATCACTCTTGTCTCCAGATGTCAATTTGTTTGTACACTGCATGTCTACAAGCTGTACAGAACCCTTGTGTACAGCAGAGGAAATGGGAGATGAGAAGGGGGCTTCCTATCCCATCACTTGTCCAGTATAGAAGAAAGATGTGCTATGCAAATACCCAGATGCTGCTTTGAGTGGCACAGACGAAGGCAGGACTGCCGGGACATATCAAGTACAAATTCTTACAGCTGGAGCCCTTGTGCAAGGCAGATGAGCCTCTCTATCCCTTTTACCTTACCCTTGAAGTGTTGATGTATTCACTACTGTGAGCTTTCAGGCAAAGAAAGTGATACTGGGGTTGAACAATGAATAGACAAGGCAAAGGAAAAGTGAGCATTGGCAATGAGGATACCCAGGCTGCACCTTAATGGCAGAACAGCTATTCATAAATGATTACAAAAAAACACACAAACAAAACAAAAGGGTATTTTGTCACGTGCTGACATATGCTGCCCTTCCATGTCAGCACATTCTTCATGATTTGATCATAATTAAATAGTTGCATGCAATTTATGTGTACACCACCCATGCTCTTTTCTGAGTCTCACTGCTGCCACCCCCTTTATTACATGCCATGTAACCCAGCCACAGAAATATTTCAAGACAGATTAATAGAATTGCAAAAGAAGTCTATGCAAGCACTTTGGTTTTGTGCCCATAGATTGCACCATCACCACACCTGGAGCAATGCTCTGTGTTTGCTCCACCCAATTCCAGAGAGTGCCAATGTCAGAAAATGACTTTATATATGTCTGAAAGGGATAATAAACCATGAAGCAGATAATATATTCTGTGCCTTGGAGAATAGTTTGCATAAAATCTCTGACTGGCTTACTGACAGTTAACTATTCAGACTCCCAATGAACCTCTCTCCAAATTCCAGTAGAAAAAACAGTCACCTGACTGACTAGCCATGTGCCACAGTTTCCATTCTAGCTTCTAAATGAGTGACATGATCAAAAGCACAGCACCTTTAATGAAATCAGGTTCAGATCTCCTTTTTTCTAATATGGCCCAGATCACTACATTTCCTAGTGGATTAAAGTATCTTTTGGCATTACCTCAATGGGTTTTGTTGCTGCAAGGGTGCCACTTGCCTTAGTAGCTATATAAATGTGGACAATGTATATAGATGGCTTTCCTGTTGGGAAACGACCGTGGTTCAGAATAGGTACGTGAATTTAGCAAGGGAATTTGTCTTTTGCCTTCTTTTCTGCCATGCACTTAAGAGGGAGTGCAAGTATCATGAGATCATGGGTATTAAATTAGTCCCTGGACAGAGTTAAAAGTAGAGGAGTTGCAGTCTTACCTTCTATTCATCATAGAAAAAGAAGAGGGGCTGTTAGTATCAAGTAAAGTCCACTGGAGAAGAGAATATAGATTGTATTCCTTTATGCACAGCTGGGAGAGCCTGGAGAGAAAAGTCCCTGGAATTTGAGGAGTGAAAAGTTCTTCTGCTGTGGTCAATCAACACTCAAGGATCAGAGTGACTGGACTACTGAGCCAGGATCTGACTGTGGCAAGCATTGCCTGGATGGGCTAAAGAAGCTGAAAAGACCCTTTGGGGAAAGAATCCTACAGCTTCTGGAGGCATGCTGGTGAGATACAACCAAGACAGAGAGATAGCTATTCAGAATTCCTCCTTGGTTTCAAGGAACCCTAGAGGAGTTGGCCTACAAAGATTCTTCATGTTCCTGATAGTAAACTTAGATTGAGGAAGAGAGATCCTGGACTAATCCCTAGATGTAACTAGACAATAAAGTTCAGAGCCTTTCTACATATTTTTGCCTTTCGATTTTTCTCTATGACAATAACAGCTTTTGTTCTGATTATAACAGAAAGATAAAAACACAGAAAATGATGGCAGATGAACATATGGCCTATCCAGTCTGCCCATCTATTCTGGCCACTAAGCTCTACAATGCCTTCCTCTTTCATAGAGATCCTGTGCTCATCCTATGCTTTCTTGAATCCAAATACAGTCCTTGTCTCCATTACCTACACTGGGAGGCTGTTCCATGCACCCCCCCCCCACCCTTTTTGCGAAGAAATATTTCCTTAGATTACTTCTGAGTCCATCCCCTCCACCTTCATTGTATACCCCCTCAATTTCAATTGAAAAAGGCCTGTTCTGTGCATTTATACCATAGTTATTTATCATATCTCCATTTTCCTGCCTTTTTTCCAAAGTAAATCGAGATCTTTAAGGCTGTTCCAACATGCTTTATGACAAAGATCACTGACCATTTTAGTTGCTGCCCTCTGGACTGACTCTAGCCTATTTATATCATTTTGAAGGAACAGTCTCCAGAACTGTACATAGTACGCTAAATGAAGAGTCACTGAAGACAAAAGCATTATCACCTCCTTTTTCTTGCTGATCCTCTTCTCCCTATGCATCTAAGCATCATTCTGGCTTTTGCTGCTCCCCCCCTTTTTTTTTTAACTTATTTCAGCACCTTAAGATCAGATATGATCAGCCCCAGGTCCCAGATATAAATAGTACTCTCTCTTGGGATTTTGTACCCAGTGCATAACCCTGCATGGTTTTAGTCCTATCTGCTAAATTCTAGACCATACTTTGCAAGATCCTTCCTCATGTTATTCACAACTTCAGGGTATTACCTTATAGCAGATTTTGCCATCATCTAAAAAGAAGCAAACCTTTTTCAAAAGTCCTTCTGTACTTGTTTACAGAAACATTAAAAAGAACTGGACCAAGGACCGATTCCTGCAGTACACCATTGGTAACATCCTTACCCTCAGCATGAACTCTACTGACCACTGCCCATGTTGCTTTCCACTCAACCAGTTTCTAAACCAGGGTGCTCAGTTTATTTATTAGTTACGTATGTGAAACCATGGCAAAGGCTTTGCTGAAATCTAAGTACACCACATCTAGAGCTCTCCCTTAATCCAACTCTCTCATCTCCCAGTCAAAGGCATTAATCAGGTTAATCTGATATGATCTACCTCTTTTAAAACATGCTGTCTCAAATCTGGCAATCCATTGGATTCCAAAAACTGTGCTTTCCTCTGTTTTAAGAGTGTTTCCATTCACTTACTTATCAAGGAGGTCAGACTAAGCATGTAGTTGCCATCACCCTTCTTGCTTCCACTTTTGTGGAAACAGACTACATCTGCCCTTCCTCAGTCCTCTAGGGCCACTCCTGACTCTTAAGAAGCATTGAATAGGTCAGACAGCTCTGTCAACTTTTGGTTTAGCCAGGTCCTCACAACAGTCTTCTGAAAATTATTCATGTCTACTTCACTTCCACTCCTATGAATCTATTGTTTTCCGCAGTATTACTCCTGACCCTTTATCTGCAAAAACAAAACAGAAATGTGTTAAGCAATTCTTCTTTATCCTCATCAGATTCTACATGTTCCTTTCCTTAGATTGTGAGAAGGCTAGTTTTGCACATCCTCCAACAGTCAATATCTAAAAAGTATTGTTCCTTCCATTTTGCTGTATTGGCTATTTTTTCTTCCATTTGAATCTTTGCTTTCTGAAGTACTTTACCAGCTTCTCTTCATTTTTCCAGATATTGTTGCTCATCTTCCTCTTCATGTAACCTCTTACTTTTTTGAAGGCTAATCTTTGTCCTTACTTTTTCAGCTACTTCTTTTGAGAACCAACGGAGAAGGGTAGATAGTGGGGTTCCCCAGGGGTCTGTGCCGGAATCGCTGCTTTTTAACATATTTATAATTGATCTAGAGATGGGAATAACTAGTGAAGTAATTAAAATTTGCCAATGACACAAAGTTATTCAAAGTTGATAAACTGCAAGAGGACCTTATGAGACTGGGAGGCTGGGCATCCAAATAGCAGGTGACATTTAATGTGAACAAGTGCAAAGTGATGCACATAGGAAAGAAGAACCCAAATATAGCTATGTGATGCAAGGTTCCACATTAGGAGTCACCACCTAGGAAAAGGATCATTGATGATAAGTTGAAACCCTCTGCTCAGGGTGCAGTGGTGGCTAAGAAAGCAAATTTTACCTCCCTAACACTTCCTGATGTAACATTTATCCAGTCAATATTAGGATAATTGAAAATCACCCATTTTTGTAATGTTGCCCAATTTGCCAGCTTTCCTAATTTTTGTTAACATATTTTCAGAACTTTATTGAAATGTCTTCTCTCACCCTCTCCTTTAATTTTGGAGTGGTTTTCTTTGCTTGGATATGGTGGCTCCAAGCCTTCGTGCTACTTTCCATGCTTTTACTGAGTGCATATGTTATAACCTCTAGAACGTTCTCCTTGTTAAAACAGTCAGAACTTACATTCCATAATGCAGAAGAGGGTTGTGACTAGTAATGGGGGAGGAAATCTCAGATGCAATAATGGCCATTATGTAAACTGGATCTTCAACTAATATTGTGAACAGTATTTTTCCACTAATTTTTGAACCACACTGATGTGAAAGAATTGACTAACTGACTTACCCAATGAGGATTATTTTTCTTATGACTAAAATGAGTAGGAGGCAACAAAACTAAAGTACGTAATGGACATAACACAACTCTTGTACGATTCCCTAATGTGGCTGTACCACATGAATTTTATCTTACCACAACATCACTTTGTATTTGTTTACACTGGAATCTGCAAACGCCTCTCCGGTACTATGTAAGCCACATTGAGCCTACAAATAGGTGGGAAAATGTGGGATGCAAATGTAACAAATAAATAAATAGAATGTTAGGAATTATTAGGAGAGCAATAGAGAACAAAACCAAGATTATAATGCCATTGTATTGCTCCATAACGTGACCACACCTTGAATATTGTGTGCAATTTTGGCCACTGCATTAAAAAAAAAAAGATATAGCAGAATTAGAAAAGGTACAAAGAAGGGCAAAAAAAATGATACAAGGGATGCGATGACTTCCCTATGAAGAAAACTTAAAGAGGCTAGGGTGCTTCAGCTTGGAGAAGAAGAGATGACTGAAGGGATATGATAAGAGGTCTATAAAATACCAAGTGCAATGGAAATGGTAGACCTGAATCGCTTATTTACTCTTTCTAAAAATAGGTTCAAGACTCAATTTATTTGATATACTGCAAATTGTTCCCAAGAAGTCTAAGCGGTTTACAATCTCTAAAATAATTCAGGAAGAAGAAACACAACAAGCTAAAAACAACACAAAACACATAAGGAAGATGGGGAAAAAAGGTTATAATATTAAAACAAAGGATAATAAGGGAGGGGAAAAATTAGAAGTATATAAAATATTAGGACTAGAGGGCACGCAATGAAGCTATTAAGTAGTAAATTTAGAACAAATTAGAGAAAATATTTATTCACTCAACGTGTTAACTAAATTCTGAAATTTGTTGCCAGAGAATGTGATAAAAACAGTTAGCTTAGTAGGGTTTAAATAAGGTTTGGATAATTTCCTACAAGAAAAGGACTTGGGATAATTTACTATGGTAAGCAGCATAAAATCTGTTTAGTCTTTTGGTATATTGCCAGTACTTGTGACCTGGATTGACCACTGTTGGCGACAGAATAATGGGCTTGATGGACCTTTAGTCTGTAACAGTATGGCAAAGCTTGTGTTCTTATGTTCCTTTTCCTCTTAGTTTTATTTATTGCCCTTAAAATAGCTCCTTTCAGTTTTGCCCACTGCTTTTCTACTTCTCTCTCAGATGTTCCCATCTAGCTTTCAGCTCCTTGTAATATCCCTCCATTTTGACAGTTAGTTTTCCTGAAGTCTAGGAACTTTTTTTTTTAATGAACTCTCTGCACTTGTCCTGAACCCACATAAAAAAGTGTTCTACCTATGTAGAGCCTTGAAGCTTATCATCCCCCTATTCCTTAGGTCTAATAAAGTAAAAGAATGGCATCTCCCCCTTCACACTGAATCGCTTGGATATGACCAGAAAGGAAAGGAGCCAAGGAGACTGGCTACAAAACACAAACTGATTGTAACCCAATAAATTAAGGGAAAAATGAACATTTACTGCATGAGTAAAGTTTAATTGTTAGTCAGTTTGACAACCAGTCTTTTTTTTTCAGTTCACAAAAAGGACACACTGAAAGCAAGATAAACTAGTACAGTACTAGTTCAGGACCAACCCAGCTGCGACTGAGAAACTCAGTGTAACAATAGATGACTCAATTTACTTGCTTAGGAAATGTGCCAAGTGCACCAGCCTGGGAGGAGGTATCTTGGGAGGATAAGGCCAGTGCCAACATCCACAGAGAACACACAGGAACTGCAGCTCTTCCAAACTGCTGCTCATTTTGATTAGGGAGATTTTTCTCTTAATAAAATAAAATCAGAAAACACCCACTCCTGCTTTGAACATTATAAAAAGGTTGGAGAGCTGTAGGTAGACACAGTAAAAAGAGGGAAACTGAATACTTGAAAGTAAGAAAGAATTAAATCTTGACAGCTATAGAAAAATACATTGTAGAAAGCTGAAAGGCGCCTTCTTTGGCGCCTTCACTAGCAACTGATGTTCGAGTGCCCAACAACCTGAGAATATATGACCCCTGAAGACGCTCTACGGAGCGAAACACGTACATGTGGGTCTTGATGGTGAGATGGATATATCATTGCAGCAGAAAAAAACAGTATCATGTTAAAGTTTACTGATTGAATTGTAGAGATTATCATGTGATCCTCGAGTCAGTATCTATCTGATGTAAGGGAGTGAAAAATAACAAATGGATAACAGAAGAATGAGGAAGTGGATTAATCCCTAGAGCTATAGCCTGGTGTCTCAAGAGGAGTAAATTTTGAAACTGACTTTGAAGAAGTTTAAAGCCGCTATAGCGCATGAAGCTTACGCTAAAGTTATCATATACTGACAATTAATTGGAGTACATGAGCAGATATGATTTCTGACTTATAAGAAGAAGGGTGGATGATAACTTGAAAACTGAATTCTTAACCCTTTTGGGGAAACTGACTGTGGCTTGAAGAAGAGTGACTATTGAATTCTAGTTTCTGGTGATGACTTTAGAGGAACATGAAAATTGTATTTGATTTTTAGAATGTTCAATAGAGATGAAGTTATTCTGTTTAGTGTGAATGGGAGTAAGAGTGAGGTGTGAAGGGTGGTTTGTGTGAAAAGGTTTTAAAATATGGATGACAAGACTATAATTTGAATTAAACATTTAATAAAGATTGATAATTAAATACAACGGTTGTTGAAGAAAGTGTATAATAAATATTGATAAATATAAAATGGAAATAAGGTAATATCTTTTTACTGGACTAATTTTAATACATTTTGACTACTATTTGGAGACTAAAACCTCCTTCAACAGATCAGAACAGGACACCATAACACAATATACTGTCCTGACCTGAGGAAGGTGGTTTTAGCCTATGAGAGCTCATTGAAAAATGTATGCAGTCCAATTAAATGGTATCATATTTTCCATCTGTTGTTTTATTTGTACTTGTTAATTTCTAATGTAGTGGTTGGAATTTATCAGTTTTTGAAATTTACATCTGCTATCTTCATATTTTGTATAGTTCACATGGACATGCATCACTTTCTCGGTGTGCACTGTATTCAGAGTCTGGCTTATCGGAGGTTCAGTTTAATTTTTGTCAACATATTTCTATTTTTAGTTTGTGGTTACTTATTCTATTCTGGGTGAGGGTCTGTGTTCTGCATGTGTGAAGGAGACATGGCTTTTTTTTGTAGCATGGACTGTGCATGGTTGGTCTGTAATAAATCTGGCTTGTTTTGTTTTCCCAAAAGGTTTATTGATTTTCTATGCCCACTGCAGCGTTCGTGGTGTTGTCCTTTCCTAGGTAGGTCCTTGTTGTGTGATTCATGGAAGTTAGTGCTATTATGGTATGGTAGAATTGCTCTATAGGTCCTGAGTGACATTTACAGGCTTATTTTCGAAAGAGAAGGGCGCCCATCTTTCGACGCAAATTGGGAGATGGGTGTCCTTCTCCCAGGGTTGCCCAAATCGGCATAATCGAAAGCTGGTTTTGGGCGTCCAAAACTGCTTTCCGTCGTGGGGACGACCAAAGTGCATGGGGGCGTATCGGAAGCTTAGTGAAGGTGGGACTGGGGCGTGCCTAACACATGAGCATCCTCGATCGATAATGGAAAAAAGAAGGGCATCCCTGACGAGCACTTGGGCGATTTTACTTGGTCCATGTTTTGTTACAACCAAGCCTCAAAAAGGTGCCTGAACTGACCAGATGACCACCGGAGGGAATCGGGGATAACCTCCCCTTACTCGCCCAGTGATCACCAACCCCCTCCCACCCTAAAAAAATAACTTTTTAAATATTTTTTGCCAGCCTCAAATGTACCCAGCTCCATGACAGCAGTATGCAGGTCCCTGGGTGGGTGCAGTGCACTTCAGGCAGGCGGACCCAGGCCCATCCCCCCGTTACACTTGTGATGGTAAATGTGAGCCCTTAAAACCCACCAGAAACCCCTGTATCCACATGTAGGTGCCCCCCTTCACCCCTTAGGGCTATGGTAATGGTGTACAGTTGTGGGGAGTGGGGGTTTGGGGGGGCTATGCACCTGGGAGCACAAGGTAAGGGAGCTTTGCACCTGGGAGCAATTTAAGAAGTCCGCCGCAGTGCCCCCTAGGGTGCCCGGTTGGTGTCCTGGCATGTTAGGGGGACCAGTGCACTACGAATGTTGGCTTCTCCCACGACCAAATGGTTTGGATTTGGTCGTTTCTGAGATGGGCGTCCTCGGCTTCCATTATCGCCAAAAATCGGGGACGACTATCTCTAAGGTCGGCCTAAATTTCGCGATTTGGGCATCCCCGACCGTATTATCCAAACGAAAGATGGACACCCATCTTGTTTCGATAATACAGGTTTCCCCCGCCCCTTCGCCGGGATGTCCTGCGAGGACATTTTCAGGAAAACTTGGGCACCCCTTTCGATTATGCCCCTCCACGTATGCCTAGTTCTAGATTTTGGATTTAGATCTAGATCACACCTCACTCAGTAGCAGTGGCATAGCCATAGCTCACCGAAAATTCTGGCACCCTTATGGCTGGCGGGGTTCACCGCAGCCAGACTCATATTTGGAAGGACAAAATATGAAAGCACTAAACCCCTAAGAGAGAAATTACACTGGCTCCCACTCAAAGAGCGTATCACGTTCAAGATCTGCATGACTGTTCACAAAATCATTTACGGAGACGCCCCGACCTACATGCTAGATCGCATGGACCTGCCACCCAGAAACGCTAAAAGATCTTCTCGCACCTTTCTTAACCTACACTTCCCCAGCTGCAAAGGATTAAAATACAAACTAATACATGCGTCCAGCTTCTCCTACATGAGCATGCAGCTGTGGAATGGACTACCAACACACTTAAAAATGATAAACGAATTAACTAACTTCCGCAAATCTCTGAAAACCTCTCTAACATAGCCTACCACAATAACTCATAACTAACTATAACACAACACCTATCTTACTCAGACTGTCTTGTTCTATAACTGCTTGGCCAAAAACTCTTGTTTTACTTGATTTTTGTAACACCAACTGTACTCTTTACCCTGATATGGATATGCCATAACAGGTCTTTGTAAGCCACATTGAGCCTGCAAATAGGTGGGAAAATGTGGGATACAAGTGCAATAAATAATAATAATAATAATAAAGATGTCCTTTGGTAGCCAGAACAAGTGATTTCCCTACTTGCTACAACCGGTGCTTTCTACCCATTGCCGCTGTGCCAGCCTTTCCCCTCCTGCACACCTGAGCATGAACACCGGCAGCAACTGGTGGAAGATGACACGGGCTGTAGCAAGTAGAGAAGTCACTTGTTCTGGACGCTAGAGAACATCTTTAGCTGGCGGGGCTTGAGGATCGGATCCCTGCCAGCTCAGGTATTTATTTTATTCATTGGGGTTGCTGGTGCAGGGGCAGGAATTGTGTGCCCCCACAATTTAGACTCAGGCCCACCCAAAATATTATGTCTGGCTACACAACTGCTCAGTAGTAGCTCAAGGCAAATTACATTCAGGTACAGTAGATCAGTGGTGTAGGTACGTGGGGCCACGGGGGCCTGGGCCCCCGTAGATTTGGCCCTGGACCCCCCTGCCGATGACCCTCTCGATCCCCCCTCCCGCCGTCGCCTACCTTTGCTGGCGGGGGACCTCCAACCCGCCAGCCGAGGTCCTCTTCTTCCTTCGTTCTGTTTCTGAGTCTGACATCTTGCACATTGTACGTGCAGGACGTCAGACTCACAGAAACAGAATGAAGCCTTGCAGCAAGGCATGAAATATTTGCATATAATGGAGGCAGTGTATGCAAATCAAGTTCATGCATATTCATTGTGGATATCCTGAAAACCTGACTGGCAAGGGGTACTCCAGGACTGGGCTTGGGAAACACTGGTCAAAAGTAACCAGTCTGCTCCTGCCAACAGAAGCATAGCCAAAAGGTGTGCCTAGATGGGCCATGACCATTCTACTCTAGAGTCAGGCCCACCCATGTAAGCAGCGGCAGTGGCAGCAGCACAGATAAATGAAGAAAACTGAAATGGTGTTGACATCCAGACTGCCTAGTGCCCACCCATGTTAATCTCGTGGCCCAGCAAAATATGTGGCTAGGCCACTACCTGCCACCTTTCAGTATCTCCCTCTGTAACCCAAATTGTACAGCTCTCTGTCTGATGATATGATTCTAGAATGCATCAAGGTCAAACAGTCAGTTCCTTACTCTATGCCATGGACTGAACTCATCAACATCCCTACTCTAACCACAGTCCCCAAAAAGCAGAGATATATTGTCATGGCTGCGACCCAGTATACAGATGGGTGGAAACTCAGCCTATTTCCAGCATCTTCTGACAAGTATCCCACATCTGTTTTTGCAGTGATCCAAGCATATCCAAAAGGCAAAAGCTGGAGCCAGATTTCATCACTAGAAAGAAGCCAATAACAGTGCCAGTCTGCCCACCACACCTGGCAGAATCCCAAAGTTTCACCCACAGACAGCAGTCACTACATGACCATGAGAGTAGAACTGCTAAGAATCATAGCTCTCAAATAATCCCTTCTTTAGATGAAGCAGACCCTCCTTTTGAGGATAAAACAGGATGAGTGCCTCTGCAGAACAATCCTGAAGTCTACCTTCCCCTAAAATAATAAAAATAAAAAACCCCACAGAATCATTTAGGTTATTACATTTTATTACTGTCTGCCCAGTTCTGTTTATAACTAATTCTTAGCCATATTAACCCAAATCTCCTGTCAGAATAATTATTCTGTGGTATTAAGTATCTCAACCTGGAATTTATCTAAAAGCTAGGTCTGTTTGGCAAGTTGCAAGTACCAGTATATCTAGAACTTCAGTATTCATGCTGCCAAGTCTGGCAGGTTACGCAGGGAACTAAGGAGGCCAAATGCTCAAGCAATAAAGATGATCAAAGAACTAGATAGCATTTCTTGCTCACCTAACCAGACAATGGTGTACTAAGAAACTTACCGTAAGTGTCTGGAATAGGGAAAGGTATCTTATAAGGTGTCCTGTATCAGAGGTTTGCAGAGGCTAGGCCTTCTCAGCCCAAGTTTGCTGTGAAATTGAGAATTACTATATATTTTGGAAGTTTTTAAAAAACCTCTCTTTTCTCATATACAAATTGATTGTTAATAGTTAAAGAATACTTATGTAATTCTCCTGGCAAGCAGGATTTCTTTTAGTGTCAATCTGCTTAGAATCTAGATGGAATTGAGCAGACTAAGAACTATATAACCAGCATCAGCAGTGCACCCAAGACTCTTTCTGGATTAAAAATCATGCTCATTGGCAGGCAGCATCAGCTTATGGACGAGGACTGCAGTCTATTTTCATATCCATCTAGCTAGCACAAGCACAACTGTAGGAGAAAAGAGCATTTTTCATCAAACTCAACTGCTGATGCAGTCACAGTGACAGCACAAGAGCGGAGTTTTCAAAATGTGTGCAGGAATTTTACCTGCATGCTGGAGCCGCTTCTGCCGTTGCCTGCAACAGGGCCAGTTCAAGGCACCATAGATTGCTACACCTACACACATTATAACTTAGACCAGTTCCTTATATTTTTATTAACTTTACAAAGAACTTGCCTTTAGTTTAGCCACCTATTTATCCTGACTGTACTATACATCTTGTCCCCATCTATATATCTGCATTTAGCCCCTCAGCTATATGGTAAGCTGTATTGTAGAAAAGCATTAATATCATAGCAATGCTATTCGAATGTTCTAATTGTATGCTTATTAGATATTCCATCACTGTTATGCTTACATTGTATTATCTCTCTATTATTTCAGTTTCAGTGCTGTTAAATGTGTATATTTTTGATCCTGTTTCATGGTAGGCCTATTTCAATTTGTTATTTTCAGGTTTTCCTCTTTCACTGTATTTATATTTGGTCATTTACTATTGTTATGCTGTTAACAAAATTGTAAGTTTGCTGTTAAACTCTACCTGCTATACACCACCTTGAGTGAATCTCTTTATAAAGGCGGTTAATAAATCCCAACAAACAAGTTTAAGGGTACCAAAAGTCCACTTACCAGATTGCTCCTTTACAGTCGCAGGACCATGTTCTTCCCTCCCACAACTGTGCTGCTCCCCTTCCCCAGCTGCACTACAGATTCAGAACCCGAGGCAAGGCGCTTTCTTTTTCTTGCAAGAAACAAAACTGCCTATTTCAAATTTAAAGCCTGTGGGGCAATGGAAGAAGAGGAGCAGTACAGTTGTGGGAGGGAAGAATGCGCTCCCACTGCAGGTGGAGCAGGTAGGAGGGAGCTGAGGAGAGAGGCAAAGGCATATGCAAGGGGGAGAATGCTAAGGAAGGAAAGAAATAGGCAGGATGGAAAAGACAAGTGAAATGAATGCCTCAAAATGGTGGAGGGAGGGGCTGAACAACAGATCTAAGGACAGAGACTCAAACTTAGCCATAGGCTCTAGGTTTGGGTGGAAGACCAGACTAAGGCTGGCTGAATATTGGGAGTGTATATGGGGATGTAAGGTTTGGGTGGGGTTCCGAGAGGGCAGAAAATAGGAAAGGGACACAGTTTAAAGGACCTGGAGAGTTTGAGAGGCAGTGAGCAGAGGTGGAAAGGGGTTGAATGGCAGGAAGTAACTGGGTCTGGTAAGAGGAAAGTAGATAAGGACGGTGGAAATAAAGAAGTAGAAAGTGGATGAAAGGAAGGAAGAGAGTTAGGAAGCTTGGGAAGGAGCTGAGACAGAGGTGAGAAATGGGAAGACTAGGGAAGTATGAGGAGAAAATAAAAGCTGGTAAGTAATGAAAGATGAAAAAAGGGAGACTGCAGACTAGAAAGGAGACAGAGGAGTTAAAAAAAAAAAAGAGAGAGAGAAAGATTAATGTCAAAGACAGATGTAAGGGAGACAGGGAAGAAGACAGGGAGCAGGAAGGAACAGAGATCCTAGAAAGTATTTATGAGAGACTAGCCAAGAGGAAATGATAAAGAGAAACCAGGACCAACCCAACTGGAAAAATAAAATGATCAGACAATACAGATGCCTTCTGGTGTGGGGTTATTCTTATGGTGTGAGCCCTGCTATCTGCACGGTTCATACTGCAAGACTGACTCCAAGATGGAGGCACAAATGCAAAAGTTGTCTCAGGGTGCCCCAACCCCTTGAGCCAGACCTGGCCTGCAAACTGCCTTCTCCCTGGGCTCAGAGTACAATTCTTAATTTGAAATTGACAATGCTCCAATAAAATGTTTTCACCACACCATTGACTTCTGGGACTTTTTTGATCACTTTTTTTTTTTTTGTGAACTGCAGAGGTTTGTTCTCCTTTGTGTTCCTAATGATCACTTATGTCACAGTGCATAAGAACATAAGAGTAGCTATAATGGGTCAGACCAATGGGCCATCTAGCCTAGTATGCTGCTTCCAAAAGTGGTCAATCCATATCAAAAGTACCTGGCAGACACCCAAATAGTAGCAACATTCCATGCTATTTATCCCAGGGCAAGCAGTGGCTTCCCTATGTCTCTATCAGTAGCAGATTACAGACTTTTCCTCCAGGAACTTGTCCAAACCTTTTTTAAACCCAGATACACTAACTGCTGTTACCACATCCTCTGGCAACGAGTTCCAGAGCTAAACTATTCTTTGAGTGAAAACATATTTCCTCCTATTTGTTTTAAAAGTTTTTCCATGTAACTTCATTGAGTTTCCTCTAGTCTTTGTGCTTTTACCCGTTTTACACCACTCAGGATTTTATGGACCTCAATCATATCTCCCCTCAGCCATCTCTTTTCCAAGCTGAAAAGCCCTAACCTCTTTAGTGTTTCCTCATGAGAGGAGCTCCATCCCCTTTATCATTTTGGTTGCTCATCTTTGATCCTTTTCTAATTCTGCTATTTCTTTTTTGAAATTATAGCAACCAGAATGGCACACAATACTCAAGGTGAGGACGCATCACAGAGCGATACAGAAGCATTATAATACTCTTGGTCTTATTTTGCACCCATTTCCTAATAATTCCTAGCATCCCATGCTTTTTTGGCCACCACTGCACACTAGGAAAAAGATTTCAGAGTATTGTCTGCATTGACGCCCAGGGGCAGAATGGCCATTCAGGCAACTGGGCACTGCCCAAGGGCCTAAAGGCTCTAGGGGGTCCAGAGGCTCTGCCTGGTTGCCCACTGCCACCGCACATTACAGTCTCCCTACCCCCAGCCTCAGTGAGCCCTCCCCTGGCCTATCTTGAAGGACCCTGGTGGTCTAGTGGCCTCTGCAGGGGCAGGAAAGAATCACTCTCTTTCCTGCTCACTGCCACCACTCTGCCTGGTGGCACCATGTTTTAAAAATGGCTGCCAAGACTGGCAAGACTACCATGGAAAGTCTCAGAAGCCATCTTGAAAACGTGGTGATGCTGGGCACAGTAGCGATAGTGGGCAGGAAAGAGTGGAGCTCGTTCCTGCTCCCGAAGAAGTCACTAGACCACCTGGACCCTTCAAGGTAGGTCCGGGGAGGGCCCACTTTGGCTCAGGGGTCTGTGGTAGGCAGACGCTGTAGTGTGCAGGAGGGGGTGGCGGTGCAGCGGTGAGGCAGTGTCCAGGGGGACCTCAATGGCCTTTACTGCCCCTGGTGATGCCTAGATCTCTTCTAGGGTGCTGACTCCTAAGGCAGACCCTAACATCAGGTAACTATGATTTTGATTATTCTTCCCAATGTGCATCACTTTCCATTTGTGCACATTAAAATTTCAACTACCATTTGGATGTCCAGTTTTCTAATTTCTACGGTCTTCTTGAAATTTTCACAGTCTGCATGTGTTTAACAACTTTGAATAGTTTTGCATCATCTGCAAATTTAATCACAACGCTTGTCGTTCCAATTTCCATATCATTTATAAACATTAAATAGCACTGGTTCCAGTACAAATTCCTGCAGAACGCCACTATTCACCCTCCTCCACAGAGTAAAATGGCCATTTAACCCCACCCTCTTTTCTGTCCAATAACCAATTCCTAATCCACAGAAGGAAATTGCGTCCTATCCCATGACTTTTTAATTTTCTCAGGAGTCTCTCATGAGGAACTTTGTCAAAAGCTTTCCGAAAATCTAGACACACTACATCAACTGGCTCACCTTTATCCACATGTTTATTCACAGCTTCATAGAAATGAAACAAATTAGTGAGGCAAGACTTCCCTTGGTTAAATCCGTGCTGATTCTGACATTAAACAATGTTTGTCTATGTGTTCCGTAATTTCAAAATCAAATCAATTTTTATTAAGAATTTTTTGAGTAAACATAAGAAATAAATTTAAACAAGTTGAAAATGAAATTGAAATCAGCATCAACATATTTGTCTATACATTATGATATAAGTAGAATTATACAGATAATCTGGATTGAAAAAAAATCTTAAAAGGTTTTCAAATTTTTAAATGTTTGTCAATGTAGGTTTTTTTTTTTTTTTACATATGACTCATTGATAGAAAATTCGCTTATATCACTGAATCTAAGAAAACATGCTAACTAGTATTGAAACAAGACCTCAGTGGTGCAACGTAATGGACTCAACTTATGCCATCAAGAATTAAACATAATTTTCTTCATTAGCCTTTAAAAATTGTAATTTTTCTTATTTAGGGCCCTGTTTACAAAGGCACGCTAGTGTTCTTTAGCGCATGCTGTGTAGACGCTCACAATATTCCTATGGGTGCTACACAGTTAGCGCACCTTTGTAAACAGCTTATTAATAAGTATTGCACTTATCTGTGTTGGCTTGGGGGCGACTTATCCAATATGAGTCATGTTTTGCAATCTGCTTTCTAAAAGACAAACTCCTCTCATTTAGCCAGATCCATCTTGTTGACAACTGCTTCTTCATCAAGAAGAGTTACAATTTTTAAAGACCAATGAAGAAAATGAGGTTTAATTCTTAATGGCATAAGTTTAGTCCATTAAGTTGGACCACTGAGGTCTTGCTTCATTACCAGTTAGCATGTTTTCTTAGATCCAGTGATACAAGCAACTTTGATATTATTAGTGATGGACATAATTTTGATTGCCATTGTTGGATCATTTATACAAAAAAAAGTAATACAGAGGAGTTCCACCAGAAAGAAAACCTACTACTACTACTACTTAGCATTTCTATAGCGCTACTAGATGTACGCAGCGCTGTACACTTGAAAACCTAAGGGGTCCTTTAACAATGGCACACTAG
Source organism: Microcaecilia unicolor (assembly GCF_901765095.1). Taxonomy (NCBI): domain Eukaryota; kingdom Metazoa; phylum Chordata; class Amphibia; order Gymnophiona; family Siphonopidae; genus Microcaecilia; species Microcaecilia unicolor. The sequence goes on along the minus strand of NC_044035.1, from coordinate 237,213,687 downwards.
CGTTTTTAGCACACGCTAAAAATAAGCATGCACTAAATGTTAGTCACCCAGTGGCATAGCAAGGGCGGGGCAGTGGGGGCGGTCCACCCCGGGTGCCAGTGGGTGGGGGGGTGCTCCGTCTTCTGCCACCACCCTGCCTTTTTTTTTTTAAATCCATGCAGCCAGCAACGCAGGCAGCGCTTCGCGTCTGCCCTGCGTGCTGTGAAGGCAGAAAATCGTCTCGCTGGCATCGGACCTTCCCTTGCTGTGTCCCGCCCCCTTCTGAGGTAACTTCCTATTTCCTTAAGGGCGGGACACAGCGAGGGAAGGTTTGACGCCAGCGAGACGATTTTCTGCCTTCACAGCACGCAGGGCAGACGCGAAGCGCTGCCTGCATCGCTGGCTGCATGGATTTTAGAAAAAAGGCAAGGTGGTGGCAGAAGACGAGAGCTGTCGGCTCTCGACAGAGGGGGGGGGGCTCAGATGGGAGAAGGGGTCTGAAGCTGGAACTGGGGTCTGACAAGGGGGCAGGATGGAAAATGGGTCCATGCCTGGGGCAGGTGGGAGAATGGGTCTGGGGCTGAAAAGGGGGGGATGCAAGGCTGTGGTGGATGAAGGGGGCTGGAACTGGGGGCTGAAAAGGAGGGTAGTTGGGATAAGGGGGCTAGTACTGGAACTGGGGGCTGAAAAGGGGCAGGGGCTGAAACTGTGGGGACTGGGGGCTTTAAAGGGGACAAGGAGAAAAAGCTCGGGACTGGTGAGAGAAAAGGGAGAACTGGCTGGGGGCTGAAAAGAGAGGACAGAGAGAGAGGGGACAGACCCTGGATGGAAGGGGGGAGCGTGAGGGAGGGCAGACCCTGGATGGATGGGAGAGGGAGGGCAGACGGATTTAAGGGGCAGAGAGAAAGGGCAGATGTTGATGAAAGAGGGAGAGAGATGGCAGACTCGGGCAGATGGTGGATGGAAGGGGCAGGAATAGAGGGCAGATGTGGATGGAAGGGAGAGAGAGGGCAGACAGTGGATGGAAGGGACATTAGAGAGGGCAGACACTGGATGGCAGAGAGAGAGAGAGCGAAGACAGATGCTGGATGGAAGGAAGACAGTGAAAAGAAGATGAGGAAAGCAGAAAGCAGAGACAACTGTAAATAAAATATATATTTTTATTTTTTTGCTTTAGGATATAGTATTGTAGCTGTGTTAATAAATGTTTATAAATAGAACATGTAAATAAGGTAATCTTTTTAGTGGACTAATTTTAATACATTTTGACTTAACTTTCAGAGAACAAAACCCCCTTCCTCAGCTCAGGCTAGGATACTGTAACAGCACTATGCTGTATTGACCCGAGGAAGGAGATTTTGGCCTCTGGAAGCTAAATGTATTAGTCCAATAAAATGGTATTATTTTATTTTTTGTATTTATTTTATTTCTATTTGTTAATTTGTAAAGTGGTGATTGGTATTTGTTAGTTTTTTTCAAATTTACATCTGTTGTCTTTATATTTTGCACAGTACTAGGGGACATTTTCTATTTCTGTGGTGTTGCATTGTATGCAGAGTCTGGCATCGGGGGTTCAGTTTAATTTTTGTCTAAATAGAAAGTTTATGATTACTTATTCTATAGTGGATTAGGGTGTATCTGTGTTTGTGAAAAAGACATGGCTTTCGATTGGCATTAACTGTGCAGGATCGATGATCTGTACTAATCTGTCTGTTTTCGTTTTACAATAGGTGAATTGATGTTCTAGTGCTCACTGTAGTGTTTAAGATGCTTTCCTTTTCCTTGTGTGACTCATACAAATGACTGCTTATGGTATGGTAGAATTGCTCTATAGGTCCTGAGTGTTTTGTATTCTCGGTATGCCTAGTACTGGATTTGGGGGGGAGGGGTGTTAAAAAATGATCGGCCCCGGGTGTCAACTACCCTAGCTACGCCACTGTAGTCACCCATATATGTCTATAGACATCGCTAGCGTTTTGTGTGCGCTGATTAGCACGCCATAAAACTGCTATCATGCCTTTGTAAAAGGACCCCTAACTTTTTGACTATTTTTTCATTCAGTAAATATAGTTTTCAGAGCAATGGACATAAAGAAAGAGCATCATCCAAGCATAGAGAACGTAATATGATTTATAAGATAAATTGGTATTACTATGTAAAACTTGAGAAACGCGCTCCCAGACTGAGTAGTACAATAGTAAGGAAGGTATTTCCAGATCAAGAGATGCTCTGAGGTTTCACATATCCCTCTGTTAAAATGCTCCAGAAAAATGCCAATATTTTCTATTTTACTGCACATGGAAAATAGCTGCAAAGCCCAGGATGAGCTCTTATAACAAACACTTGCATCATTACTCCTAAGTTATTAAGTTCTTAAGACATAAAACTGGTTCAGCAAATCAAGATTTATATGTTTATCAGGTCAACACATGGGCCTGTGTCTTTGCAGGCCTGAGAAGAGAGCAGAGCATCTTAGAGCTGGTTAAGGGGTCCTTTTACTAAGGAGAGCTAATGGATTTTGCGCACACTAATGATTAGCAGGTGCTAAATAAGATACTATATTCCTCTGGTTGTCTTATTTAGCGCATGCAAATCGTTGTGTGCCTTAAATCTATTAGCACACCTTAGTAAAAGGACCCTTAAGTCAGTATAAAGGTATTACTTATTACTTGACCTTTTATTGCTAGGTATTCAAGTGGAGTAATATGGAGGGCAGTCTATAAGTGGGCAACGCTCTTTCCTACCACCAACACACCTTCATCAGTCTGCAGATGCACCTTATTACATAAATATATCATGTGTTCCAATGCTAGAACTACAGGGTCAGTGTATATTTGGAAGTGAACTATTTATTCTATGTTGTTTTGCAAGTGTTCACAGCCTTTTTCCATCAAAAAATGAAGTGATTTTAGGATTGAAGCAGAGAGAAGAGTCCTATTTACCCTGGACCAAAAAACATTCCACTGTTCAGCAGAAAGATGATGCTTAATATTTAATTCCCAGAGATTCTGTAATGTTATTAGATTAATATAATTTCTTTTCTAAGTAATTTATAAAATTTGGATACTGACTTACCAAGATGTAGAGCTTCTAACATTATTTTAAATAATTCAGGTGGTGAAGAAGAACATTTGTGAATGATTTTTTCACTTACAATATTAGAATGGAGTTGTAAAAATTGAAAGTACTGGGAAGAAGGATGGGAATATTTTTTATATAACATTTCAAAAGATCTAAATTAGTTTGTATCGATAATGTCTTTTAATGTATATATACCACATTTTATCCATATAGACCAATGAATAGCTTTATGACCAATACTAAACTGATTATCCCACAATGGTGCGTCAAATGATTTATTAATAGGATGGGAAAGAACTTTATCCAGCTAATGGATCACCATTAGGGTGTCATGTATAATATCAAAATGATCCAAAACATTTGACTTAATAGTGTCAAGCCTATACTTGAGTGGAATAGGTTTGTTAAGATTTTGTTCAATGTTAAGCCATACAGGAGGGGAATTTAATAACTATTCTCTAATTTTATTCTTTATAATTTGCCCATCATTGAAGTAAGGCTTCCCAGTCTGTAATTTCATGGATCACCCATGGAACCCTTAAAAAAGCTGGTGTTTCATCGGCCACTCTCCAATCTTTAGGTACTAGAGGTGATTTTAATGACAGATTATAGAATCACTAACAGTAGATCTGAAATTTCATGGTTGAATTCTTTCAGTACCCTGGGGTGCATACATTCCAGTCCAGGTGATTTACTGTTTGTAACAGGGTGTATATCCTGTCAAAGGGAATCTAACTTGCCAGTGCTTATGTTGCTTCTTATTCTCTTCATTCAGATCCTTTTTCCATTTTTTGAAGGATATCCTTTTGGTTCTATTAGCCTCTTTCACTTCACTTTTTAACCATGCAGGCTGTCATTTGCTCTTCTTTCAACCTTTGTTAATACATGGAATACATCTGATCTTGGCTTCCAAGATGGTATTTTTAAACAGCACTCATGCCCAATTTAAAGTCCTAACCTTTGCAGCCAATCCTTTTAGCTTCTTTTTAATCATTTTCTTCATTTTATCACAGTCGCCCTTTCGAAAATTAAATGTTGCCACAGTAGATTTCCTTAGTGACTTCATTTCAGATATCAGCTCAAATCTGATCATGTTACGATCACTGTTTCCCAATGTGCCCAACAGTTACCTCTCGTATTATGCCCTGCATTCTACTAAGGACTAAATCTAAAATAGCTCCCCCAGTCCCCCTCTTGTCGGTTCCTGGACCAGTTGCTCCAAGAAGTAGTCATTTATTACATTTAGGAATTTTACCTCCTTGGCATTCCCTGATGTAATATTTATCCAGTCAATAATCAGGTAATTGAAATCAGCTATTATAGTGTTGCCCAATTTGCCAGCTTTCCTAATTTCTATAAACATTTTTCACATCTATCTGTTCTTTCTGTCCTTGCGGGTGGTAGTACAGCCCTACCAATAAATTCCTTCCCTCCACACATAGAATTTCTATCCATAAGTATTCCACACTGCTGTCTGTTTTATGTAGAATGCTTGACACAATTCCCTCATTAACATATAGATTATGCTCCTGAATAAAAACACCCCAACCCACACAAACATCTTGAGCAAACTTTTATTTAAATAAACTGCAGCCTCCTACTTCTATCACTGGAGATCTTAGAGCGAGTTCAGAAGATAAATTGAAAACCACAGTGAGACAGATGCTATCTAGGACATCATGTTCTCTTGATGAGAATCCTGGCAGAAAGACTGATCAGGAAGCAATCTCTGGGCCCTCCTGCTAAAGAGAACATGTTCTGGAGGAAATGTCTCTGGTCACTCAAGTGTTTAGTTCAGGTCTGTGGAAGTATCATACCAAAAACACCTGGCATCCAGTTACTGGTTCATATGCATGCACTTTAGATTTGATTACTCATCTTTCCAAAGCTGAGCTCAAGCCAAGTCACATAAAAAGTACATTGGGTATTTCTGTGCCCAAAAGAATTTACAGTAGGTACAAAAAAATCTTTATTATAGGGTTTCAACCTAAAGAAAACATCCAACACAGGCTATAAAATAATAATTAACAATCAAAATTACATATATAAAACCCTACAATAAAGATGTATTTGTACCTACTACTGATTTGCTTCGCTTGTTTCCACATTGGAGTTTGTGGATCACCTGCTTTGTTGTTTTTGGGATCAAGAGGATTTACAGTCTAAAGTTTTGTACCTGAGGAAATGGAGGATCTAGTTATTTGCCCAAGGTTAAAAGAAGTGCCAGAAGAAGAAATCCACTACTCTGACCACCAGGTTACTCCTCTTTTCAGCAAATCTACACTCTCAGCCAGCCTTACCATTGAGCAGCTGCCTGGCTTTTTGGCCCCTACAAACTTATGCAAATGAGGCCCTGCATCCTCAGAAAATGGCAGACAACCAGAGCTGATGATGTGAAGCAAGTGACTCAAAGCAGGTTTGCTGCCCATAAAGAACTTGAAGACTGTCCATTGAACATAAAGGTAGATCTACCAATCACCAGTGAAGTAAGTAATAATGATAGCATGTATATTCAAGGATTTTGTTGCATGGCCCAGGTTCACAATAAGACAAGAGGGAATTAGGAATAGGAGAACAGAGATGTTTTGACTTGTGTGAAATTGTATTTTAAGGAGAAAGTAAACAAAAGGCTATAAAACTATTAATTTTAAACTAAGTAGTATTCAGCTAGGTAAACAGTGATTCATTGGTCCCTCCTATCATTACTCATCTCCTCTACACTCACAGCAATACAGTTTTTACCTTCTACTCTTACTAATTATTTCTATAGTACTATTAAAAGTACCAGTGCTATACATATTAAATGCAGGCACTTTCTCTGTCCCTGGAGGCTACCTGGGGTAATTTATTTAGATTTTGCTCACACCTTTTTCAGTAGTAGCTCAATGTGAGTTACATTCAGGTACTCTGGATATTTCTCTATCCCAGGAGGGCTCACAATCTAAGTTTGTGCCTGAGGCAATGGAGGGTTAAGTGACTTGCCCAAGGTCACAAGGAGCAGCAGTGAGATTTTAACTGGCCACCTCTGGATTGCAAGACCAGTGCTCTAACCACTAGTGGAGAGTTAAGTGACTTGCCCAAAGTCATAAGAAGCTACAGTGGGACTTGAACCCAGGTTACCAGGATCAAAGCCAGCTGCACTAACCATTAGGCTACTCCTCCATTCCAAGCATCCCCCCCCCCCCCCCCATATAAATGAGGAGGAATGATAACAGCTTAGTTCAAAGCTAGCCTGATTCAGCTACTGAGGGGAGTTTACCAAAGCTGGCCTAATTAAACTGGAAAGCCCACACCATAGAAGAAGATGGCTCCACTCCTATAGCATCTTTATGAATTCATGAAAAGCTAGGAGGCATTCTAAAGGAACTGCTACATTTTAAAAATCTATTGTCTTAATAGAAGAGAGACAGACCACAGATTAGCAAAACAGAAACACAGAGGTCCTTTTACTAAGGCGTGTAGGTGCCCATATGCGTACAACCTGCGTCAAATTAGAACTTCTGCCTGGCTACTACGTTCCCCGGGAGGCAATTCTAATTTTTACATGCGTCCAATACATATGGCAGAAAATATTTTTTATTTTTTACCACGTGGCACTTACCAGGCAGTAATCGGCAGTGTAAGTGTGCTGACGATTACTGCCTGGTTAACACGTGAGACCTTACTGCTAAGACAATGAAGGGTGGTAAGATCTCAGGCCCAAAATGGATGTGCGCCAATTTTTTTTTTTGCACATCCATTTTTGGCCCAAAAAAGGGCCTTTTTTGCAGACACGCTGGAAAATGGACCCGCACGCGTCCAATACACGCACCTGTGTCCAATACACGCGCCTATACCAACACAGGCCATTTTTTGGCATGCCTTAGTAAAAGGGCCCCACAGTTAAGTAATGTTCTTGTCTCTTGTAATTTGATGAAGATACCTAAACAAAAACACCAACCCAAATACACCAGAATAGGTAAAAAGATGGTTGATGGCACCTGGTCTTTTTCAAATCACATAAAGAACCTCTTACCTGGCTTGGCCTGTTAGTATAGTTGAAGGAATATATATGTTCTGTATTTCTAGCCACCTGCCCAGTGTATAGCGTTCCAAACTCAGCTCCTATGGATGCAGTGGGTCTGTTTCCAGCCACCGAAATGCCCAAGTCCAAAGCTTGTATCAAGTGCAGTTTCCAGAGCAGGGACATTACGATCCCTAGAAACTTATACATAATGATTGTAGCTCCAGCAGTTCCCCGGCTCCCTTGACCACAAACAAGTGTCTCGCGACCCTAGATACAATGCGGGGAATGCCTTCCCTATTAACTACGAGGTGAGACTTAATACAGTATGCTGTGCAGTTCACGCACTGGCTGCTGAAATACTGATAAAGGCTGGGATTTTCTCTCCCATTTTCCTGGTGTACAGTTGTACTGCTGTCTATTCCGCTTCATTACGGAGAATGAGGACTCACTTGCAAAGGCTTGCTCACTTTGTTTTTTTTTCTTTAAAATGCTCACCGGGTGAGAATAAATAGATTAGAAGTGTAATGTAATATACGTGCATTCATCCTGAGCTGGGTAGTCGATGAAAGCATAGATCATAATGTTACTCAATCCAGAATCAATTTTGCAGAGCAATGCAGGGTTTAAATCCACCAGTGAATATTCCCTAAGAAGACAAAAAAAATGTATATATATAAAGAGAACTTGAATAAAACAAACGAGCTTTTAAGTCATACCAGAAGTCTATTACTATTTTGTTTCAAATAGTATTTAATGCCTTATTTAAAGCTGTGCAAAATGATTTTGATCTTCAACACTCAGGATGGTAAGGAATGGTGCCCAATACTCCCTCAACACCATGTCTGAATCTCAATCGTGTGAAATACAAGCTCAAGCAGCATTTCTCCACTTCCCCCTCCCCCGGCTAAAACAATCACCAAACCGAAGATGGAATAAATCAGGTTATTCCCGTTTTAACATACAAGAAAAACTACATTTCAAATATGAATTCTGCGCTAAAATATATTAAAACTGAAGGCAGCGGTTGCATTTTCTTTCTGGTTGTGCATACAACACACGGCAAATTTCCCTTGAGTTTACTTACTCATGACACATTAGCAATATTTTCACTTAATATAAGCTTACTCGTTTTAAATTAGCCAGCACTATAACTTCTGACCAACGATTTGGTTTGTTTTATTAAGAAAATAATTCAATGATTCACCTTTTCTGTCTAAATCTCTCCTCTGTCATACCAATAAGATTCTTATGTCGCTAGTTGCTTATCATCCAAAAAGCTTCAGGGCACACAGAAGGCGATCGTGTTATTCCGCTCTCACTTTACCCCGCCTACTTGAATAGTGAGGCGGGGTAAAAAGGCTACCTTTCAACTGATTGGGTGCAGCCGAAGTCTATGAATTAGAGAAGCATTTGTGATGGTTAATCCGGTTACACTAGAGTGAGCTCATTTGTTTAAAAGGAAAGTATGGTTTTAGGGTCAGGTGCAATGGAATGGAGGAATACTTTTACGCTTCAGTACAGGTAAATGTACGCCAGAATCGATACACCTTGATTTTGCTTTTAGGGCTGTTGGAGAAATGCTTTTCGTATGCCTGGAATAGACTTCCTGAGCCGGTACGTCAAGCTCCGTCTCTGGCCATCTTCAAATCTAAGCTAAAAGCCCACCTTTTTGATGATGCTTTTAACTCCTAACCCTTTTTCACTTGTTCAGAACCCTTATTTTATCATCCTCACTTTAATATTCCCTTATCTCTTGTTTGTCCTGTTTGTGTGTCCTAATTAGATTGTAAACTCTGTCGGCAGGGACTGTCTCTTCATGTCCAACTGTACAGCGCTGCCTACATCTAGTAGCGCTATAGAAATGATAAGTAGTAGTAGTGGTAGTAGTTTTAGATGCCTCTTTATTTTATGAAGATTTTTTCCCTAGCTGTGGAAAGGGACTGGAATGTTTATGGACTTTGACAGCATACTTGTAAGATGATAGTAGGCGTGAGCCTTCTACATTACATAGAGGGGCATAATCGAACGCGAACGCCCATCTCCATGGGCATCTATGTCCGAGAACGGGTACGTGAAGGGGTGGGACAGACCGTATTTTTTAATAAAATGGGTGCCCATCTTTTTTTTTTCGATAATACGGGTTGTGCCCACCAAATGCATCGGATTTGTGTGGATTTCAGCTGGGCAGTTTCGTTTTTCAGCAATAATGGAAACCGAAGGCGCCCAGCTCAAAAATGAACAAATCCAAGGCATTGGGTCGTGGGAGGGGCCAGGATTTGTAGTGCACTGGTCCCCCTCATATGCCAGGACACCAACCGGGCACCCTAGGGGGCACTTGTAACAATTAAAAAAAAATTAAATACCTCCCAAGTCCATAGCCCCCATCCCTTGGGTGCTGAGCCCCTCAAATCCGCCCCAAAACCCACTGCCCACAACTCTACACCATTACCATAGCACTTATGGCTGAAGGGGGGCACCTACATGTGGGTACAGTGGGTTTTGGGGGTGGTTTGGAGGGCTCCCATTTACCACCACAAGCGTAACAGGTGGGGGGGGGGGGCCTGGGTCCACCTGGGTGAAGTCCACTGTACCCACTAACAACTGCTCCAGGGACCTGCATACTGCTGTGATGGAGCTGGGTATGGCATTTGAGGCTGGCATACAGGCTGGAAAAAAAAGTTGTTAAAGTTCTTTTTTTAATGCTGGGAGGGGGTTAGTGACCACTGGGGGTGTCAGGGATGATCATCCCCGATTCCCTCCAGTGGTCATGTGGTCATTTAGGGCACTTTTTGGGACTTGTTCGTGAAAAAAAAGGTCCAATAAAAATGACCCAAATTCGCGTTAAAAACGCCTTTCTTTTTTCGATTATCGGCCGAAGGCGCCTATCTCTCCTCGGCCGATAAACATGCCCCAGTCCCGCCTTCACCACGCCTCCCACACGCCCCGTCAACTTTGCCCGTTTCCGCGACAGATTGCAGTTGAAGATGCCTAAAATCGGTTTTCGATTATACCGATTTGGGCGCCTTTGCGAGATGGGCGCCTATCTCCCGATTTGGGTCAAAATCTGGGCGCCCATCACTTTCGAAATTAAGGCTGATAGTATTTTAGTGTTGCTGTTGCTAAAGTGTTTTGTTTTGTTTTTTTAGTAACTGTAGTGCCGCATCAACTGAACAGAGTTTATTGTGATTCATCCCTTGGCTAAGTAAGAACCCTCAGATTAATGGCATCTGTCATAGTAGGTGGCAGCCTATAAAACAACAGATTGCTTGATTGGTGAAATTTAGTCCCAGGTCAGAAGTTGAGAAAAGAGTGCTAAAATTAACTCTGAACTTGGACCAACAAAAAGTAGTAATTGGGAGATGGAGAGGGGCAGGAGTGGCAGTGTGAGGAAGTGAGGGGGCTTCCTATAACCTCAAGCCAGCCCTCCAAAAATTTGGTCCCAAATGCTCCCAGTCTTCTCCAAAGACCATTACCCCTTGGATAGAGTAAAAGTGGACAATGAGCTCCAGATGTACCTCTGCCACTATGTGCAGAAGCTTCCGAGAAGTATTAAGCTTGGTAGTCATTACTTGAGATGAGGAGTTATAGGAGGGGTCATCGCCTCTGCACTCACAATAACAACCAGTTGGGTACTATGTCAGCAATTTCCACTGTAGCCCTAGCTGGAACTAGTCCTGTACCAGACTAAATGGCAAAGCCAACCACAGGAACATTTAACATCACGTATCCCCATCGCATAAGACTTACCAGCTGCTACTCCATCCAGGAGCTGTTAGATCCCACATAGGGATGTGACCTCTCCCCCCAGTGTAGGAATTTCACTATCAAATAAAGTCAATTCTTTAGCATCAGTAGGGTGATCCCTTAATTGGTAGGGCAGTCCCACAGGTGCTGTGATAGCCATGGCAAGAGCATCTATAATGTGTTTCTTCCAATAGTCAGTCATGAGCAGCTGCAGTAAAATCCTTCATGTGGAATTGTTTTGCTTCAGCCTTGATTTGCCTGTGATAGATAGGTCTTTATTGGGGCACTTTTTGCAACCTTCCAGCCAGATGGTCGGTGCATTGGCACAACCATCTTGGCAATCATGATGCCTCTATTCTGCAGACATGGCCAAATCAGCAGAAGTGTGATTACGTTATCTTTTCAAATTGTTTAATTATACCAGTGGTCGAGCCTCAAGATGCATAAGCTGGAAGTGTTCCAGATGAAAGCTCGCATATGATTCTTGGCAAGTTCTCAGCTAGCAATGTCAATGTTTCTGATGAACAGAGAAAGATTGGCATGACTGTGGCATTAAAAACTATCATCTTGGTCTTCAGTGTAACACTGTTCTTCTTCCGCAGGCAAAAAACAACAGGGGTGGAGGTGAAGAAAATTCCAAATGACCAGGGCAAACGAGGAGTAAGAATGAAAAAAGGACCCATAAGTGCTGGCAAGTCAGATGCAAAGCATTAATAAAGAAGGCTAAAAAAGAATATGAAGAGAAACTTGCCACAGAGGCTAAAATTCACAGTAACAACTGGTACATCAGAAGCGGAAAGCCTGCGAGAGAATCCGTGGGACCATTAGATCACGAAGGAGCAAAAGGGGCGCTCAGGGAGGACAAAGCCATAGCGGAGAAACTGAATGAATTCTTTGCTTCTGTCTATCTGGATTTTCAAAAGGCACTTGACAAAGTACCTCATGAAAGACTCCAGAGGAAACTGGAAAGTCATGGGATAGGAGGTAATGTACTATTATGGATTAATAACTGGTTAAAAGATAGAAAACAGAGAATAGGGTTAAATGGTCAGTATTCTCATTGGAGAAGGGTAGATAGTGGGGTTCCCCAAGGGTCTGTGATGGGACAGTTATTTTTTTTAACATATTTATAAATGATTTAGAGATGGGAGTAACTAGTGAGGTAATTCAATTTTCTGATGACACAAAGTTATTCAAAGTTGTTAAATTGCAAGAGGATTGTGAAAAATAAAGAGGACCTTACGATAATGGGGGAATGGGCAGCCAAATGGCAGATGATGTTTAATGTGAGCAAGTGCAAAGTGATGCATGTGGGAAAGAGGAACCCAAATTATAGCTACGTAATGCAAGGTTCCATATTAGGAGTCACCAACCAGAAAAGGGATCTAGGTGTCATCGTTGATGATACGTTGAAACCCTCTACTCAGTGTGCGGCGGTGGCTAAGAAAGCAAATAGAATGTTAGGTATTATTAGGAAAGGAATGGAAAACAAAAATGAGGACGTTATAATGCCTTTGTATCGCTCCATGGTGCAACTGCACCTTGAATATTGTGTGCAGTTCTGTTGACTGCATCTCAAAAAGGATATGCTGGAATTAGAAAAGGTACAGAGAAGGGTGACGGAAGTGATAAAGAGGATGGGACGACATCCCTATGAGGAAAGGCTAAAGTGGCTAGGGCTCTTCAGCTTGAAGAAGAGATGGCTGAGGAGAAATAGGATAGAGGTCTATAAAATAATGAGTGGAATGGAATGGGTAATGTGAAACAATTGTTTAATCTTTGCAAAATTAGTAGGACTAGGGAGCACACAATGAAGATACAAAGGAGTAAATTTAAAACAAATTGGAGAAAATATTTCTTCACTCAACTTGTAATTAAACTCTGGAATTCATTGCCAGAAAATGTAGTAAAAGCAGTTAGCTTAACAGGGTTTTTAAAAAGGTTTGGATGGCTTCCTAAAAGAAAAGTCCATAAGCCATTATTAAAATGGACTTGGGGAAGATCCACTGCTTATTTCTAGAATAAGCAGCATAAAATGTGTTGTACTGTTTTGGGATCTTTCTAGTTACTTGTGACCTAGATTGGCAACTTTTGGAAACAGGATGCTGGGCATGATGAACTTATGGTCTGTCCCAGTATGACAATACTTGTGTACTTATGTAAGATGTAAGAGATCTGCCTGTACTAGAAATGGTTTTCAAAGCTGATGATGCAGAGGAGCTGAAAGAAATTTTGGTGAACCTGGAAGATGTACTGAGCTAAACTGACAAAGTAAAGAGTAGTAAATCACCTGGATTTCATGGCATACATCCAAGGGAACTCAAAGAACTCAAGCATGAAATTGTTGATCTGCTGTTAATAATATGTAACCTGTTGTTAAAATCATCCATAGCACCTGAAGATTGGAGAGTGGCCAATGTGACACTGATTTTTAAAAAGGGCTCTAGGAGTGATCCAGGAAATTACAGATGTCAGTGCTGGGGAAAATAGTGGAAACTATTATAAAGAATAAAATTACAGAACACGTAGACAAACCCTGTTTAATGGGACAGAGTCAGCATGGGTCTTGCCTCACCAATTTGCTTCATTTCTTTGAAGGCACGAATAAACATGTGGATAAAGGTGAGCTGGTTGATGTAGGTTATCCAGATTTTCAGAAAGCATTTGATAAAGTTCTTCATGAGAGACTGCTGAGAAAATTAAAGAGTCATGGGATAGGAGGCAAGGTTCTGGTGTGGATTATGAATTGGTTATTGGACAGAAAATAGAGAATATGGTTAAATGATCATTTCTTTCAATGGAGAAGGGTGAATAGTGGAGTACCACAGTGATTGGTACTGGGACCGGTGCTATTTAACATATCTATAAATGATCTGAAAATCAGAATGACGAGTGAGGTGATTAAATTTGCAGATGATACAAAACTATTCAAGGTTGTTAAAACAGGTGTGGACTGTGAAATATTGCAGGAAGACCTTAGGAAATTGGAAGACTGGGCAGCCAAATGGCAGATGAAATTTAATGTGAGCAAATGCACATTGGAAATAATAATTGAATGCTAAGGTCCATTTTGGGAGTCAGCACTCAAGAAAAAGATGTAGGTGTTGTTGTAGATAATATGCTGAAATCTTCTGCTCAATGTGCAGTAGCAGCCAAAAAAGCAAACATAATGCTAGGAATTATTAGGAAAGGGATGGTGAATAAGAACAAAAATACTATAATGCCTCTGTATTGCTCCATGGTGCGACTGCACCTTGAGTATTGCATTCAGTTCTGGTCACCATATCTCAAAAAAGATATTGTGGAATTAGTAAAGGTTCAAAGAAGAGCAACCAAAATGATAAAGGGGATGGAACTCCTTTCGTTTGAGGAAAGGCTAAAGAGGTTATGGCTCTTCAGCTTGGAAAAGAGACGGATAAGGGGAGATATAGTTGAGGTCTACAAAATCCTGAGTGGTGTAGAACGAGTAGAAGTAAATCCATTTTTTACTTGTTCCAAAAGTACAAAGACTAGGGAACACTCAAGGAAGTTACATGGAAATACTTTTAAAACAAATAGGAGGAGCTATTTTTTCTCTCAATGAATAGTTAAGCTCTAGAACACTTTGCTGGAGGATGTGATAACATCAGTTAGCATATCTAGGTTTAAAAAGGGTTTGGACAAGTTTCTGTAGGAAAAGATAGTTTGCTATTGAGTCAGACATGGGGAGGCAGCTGTTTGCCCCAGGATTGGTAGCATGGAATGCTGCTAATAATTGGGTTTCTGCCAGGTACTTGTGACCTGGCTTGGCCACTGTTTGGGAACGGGATACTGGGCTAGACCCAATATGGCTATTCTTTATGTTCTAATCGGCATATCCTGCATTGAAAATTTTGGCGGGCTTAACGGCATCCTGTCTGATAATACTGCGGTTCAGTATTTTTTCATATATTGATTTATTATACACCCATACTTTGGTGTTCTACTTTTTGAAGTGTATTACCCCTGAAGCAGACAGATGTATCTCATTGAAACATGGCCCTGTGTCGGGTCAAGTACACAAGTGGTGCTGAATAAAGTTGTTGCATTTTATATTTGTCTGTTCACCCCTACTATTCGGATTTCTTCTTGGTAAATGTTAAGCCATATGCATTACATTCCACGCTGACATGCCCAGCCAAACTTTACTTCATGACTGAGTCGATGGCCGCATTGAATAGCAGTGGTGACTCCTTATCATACACCTATTTGTGCTTTCCACATAGATATATGATGGACATTGTGGAAGGCACTTGTTTAAGTCTATGAATACTGGGATGTTTCTTTCTTCAAATATTTGGCTAATAGAAAAAATTTGATCCATATAGTGCTGAAGACACATTGCTCCTATTGAGTGTTGACTTTCCATATTGGCTGTAGGCAGACGCTAATTATTTCAGTAAACACTTTTCTAACAACTGATAGAAGGCTGATTCCCCTGTAATTCTCACATTTGGTCTTATCACCGTTTTTAAGGATAAGTACAATGTCAGCAAGTTTCCAGTCAGTGGGAACATGTTCTTCAGTCCATATAGCAGAGAATAGTCCGTGTAGGCTGTCAACAACAAAACTGCCTCCTGATTTAAGCGTTATACAGAGATCTGATCTGGCCCAGCTGCCTTGCCTTTCTTGAGTCATTTGGCTTGAGCAATATCAGTTTTAGTTGGTAAAAATGATGCCTTCTAATGACTGAAATGTACCCCTAGAGGATAATTTTCAAATCCAGTTCTGCGGGCAAATCATGTTTTACCAGTAGAAGTGGATTTTTACAA
The DNA here is from genome assembly GCF_901765095.1 of Microcaecilia unicolor. Lineage (NCBI taxonomy): Eukaryota > Metazoa > Chordata > Amphibia > Gymnophiona > Siphonopidae > Microcaecilia > Microcaecilia unicolor. The sequence continues at coordinate 237,198,087 of NC_044035.1, read as the reverse complement.
AACCCTGCTCAATATGCAAGTAAAAATACTGTTATCCACATTGAGCAGAGGCATTCCCCAGAGGCAGGGTGATTTCTTGTGATTGAAAGCACAATATTATCATACCTCCCCCCACTGGCGGGAATGATAGCAGAGAACTCCTGCACAGCTCAAAGCTGCTTAGAAGGAACATTACCTGAGCAATAGATGTTAAAAAAAGAGAAAAACATCTTTCTGCACACAATGAATATACCTGTTTTTAAAGAGGTTACAGTGTAAGTACTTGAGGCAAGAGGAGATAAAATGGGTTCAACAGCTGCAGGGCCAGCGTTAGGAGCTAGCAACCAGGGCAATTGCCCTGGGCACCCAAGATTTGTTACCAAGATTTGTAACAGAGTGGACACTCCAGAGGGAGTGAAAAAACATGAAAAGGGATCTGCAAAAGTTAGAAGAATGGTCTAATGCAAAGTGATGCATTTGGGGAGCAGAAACCCAAGGGAGCTGTATGTCCTAGGAGGTGAGAGGCTGATATGCACAGACAGGGAGAGAGACCTTGGATTGATGGTATCCAAGGATCTTAAAGTGAAAAAACAGTGTGACAAAGCGATGGCCATAGCTAGAAGGGTGCTAGGCTGCATCGAGAGGAGTAACCACCAGAAGAAAGGAGGTGTTGATGCCCCTGTACAAGTCACTGGTGAGGCCCCACCTGGAGTATTGTGTTTAGTTTTGGAGGCCATATCTTGCTAAGGATGTAAAAAGACTAGAAGCGGTCCAGACGAAGGTGACATGGGGCTTGTGCCATTAGACATATGGAAAAAAAAGAAAAGAAAAGAGACATATGAGAAGAGACTAGAAGACCTAAATATGTATAGCCTAGAGGAAAGAAGGGACAGGGGAGATATGATACAGGCATTTAAATACTTAAAATGTATTGATATAGAAACTGTGATAATCACAAGACTGCCCTACCCTAAGGAGGCTGCCAGAGGGCGCTGTCCTACAGAAAGTCGGGAAAATGCCCACTCTGGTCACTAGAGGGAGCCAAGAGGGGTACGTTCCTGTAATGACCTGGCGGGACAGCTAGGGGGTGCTCATAGTATAGGACCGGCCCTTCCCTGAAGAGCCCACCAGGGGGAGCCCTCAGAGTAGGTGAGGGGCAGGTGGAGATAGTTATGGGCATGGACCTTTCTGGAATCAGGGGGAGAGGCCTAAAGAGGTGGGGAGGATTATTAGCCACCCTATAAAAGAGCCCCTCTGAGAAGAGAAAGGGAGGAAGACAAGATGGAGATCTGAAACCAGCTACCTGAAATCCAAAGAAGCCAGAAGCCTAGTGGAGGAGATGCCCTGGAAGTGGGTAGAGAAGGATCCCTCTAGAAGCCAAGAAGGTATTTACTGGACTAGGGACAAATCATTGATGGAACTGTGTATTGTTTGAAAGTAACTAACAGCCCTGAGGTGGAGGACAGGACAGTAAAGTTGAAGTGAGTGAGGAAAGTCCTGTCCAGGGGAGGAGGCTGTTTACACTGAGGCCCAGGTCTCCCAAGAGAGTGGACTCAGTAAAGAAGAAACCAATTGAATAATAAGCTGGAAAGAAGTTGTTCCCCCACAAGACTGTGCCAAATACTAATAAATTGTATTTGCATTTACTTGACTAATTTGCATATTTCTGGAAGCAGAGAAACCCTGGTTATATTCTTAAGGAGGGTGTCCCAGGGACTCAGCTGGAGTACCAAAAGGGTGACCAGTTACCAGAGGATGCAGTGGGGAAGAATTTCCAGAATTGGGGGGAATGAAGGACCAGTCACCCTGAGTTGAAAGGGGAGTCTAAATATTGAGGCTGGGATTACAGGATGCAATAGACATGGTTGTCAGATGGGTAGTTTTCCTACCCAATTGGGCTGTTTTCTGCAACCTGCGTGGGAAACTTTTGCCTGCGGCGGGTTGTGGTTTTTTAGGCTCGTTTTGTGTTTTCTGTGTGGGTTTTGGGGCGGTTTTTTGGATGGCAGGGGGTGGGGCTAATGGCAACAGAGGCGGGGTTTGACATTTTAGGTGGGGTTTGCTGATATATTAGGTGGGGTGATGATGGTGGGGGTGGGGCTGATGACAGTGGGGGGGGGTTATGATGGAAGGGGTGGGGTTGGTGATGGCGGGGGTGGGGTGTGGGCGGTTTTGTATGGGAATTTTTTTTTTTTTTTTTTTTTTGGCAACCCTGGCTATAGATGAGAACAGTCTGAATCCTTCTCAAGAAGCCAAGTGCTTGTGAGGTCGGGTGGAGAGTATGTGAGGCAGGACAAGAGCCACTAGAGGGCCTCAGCACGCTTGAGAAACTCCTAGGGGTTTACAAAACAAATCTCTTCCAGAGAAGGGGGAATGATAAAACTAGAGGACATGAGCTGAGGTTGTACGATGTAGACTTAACAGTAATGTGAGAAAATTCTTTTTCATGGAGAGGGTGGTCGGTGCCTGGAACGCCCTCCTTAAGGAGGTGGTAGAGACAAAAACAGTAATAGAATTCAAAAAGGCATGGGAGAAACTCTATTTAGAAAATGGCAGAAAAAAATGGCTGCAAGGGGTGGATATGTGAGTGATGCTTGGATGGCTACTCTGGCTGTAAAGAACTAAGGCTGGTGCCAGGCAGACTTTGTAGGTCTGTGTCTGTATATGACAATCCGGTTTAGGATAAGCTGGAAAGGGCTTCAATGGCAACTTCAGTAGCTGGAACTGAGGCCAGTGCTGGACAGACTTTTATGGTCTGGGTCCCACAAATGACGAGATGGATTTGGATAGGCTGGAGTGGGCTTTGATGGCAACTCTAGTAGGTGGAACATAAGGATAGAGCCGGGGCAGATTTCTATGGTCTATGTCCCAGAAACGTTAAAGAAAGACTCCTGATAAAGTATATAATATCACATTCATTGTTGATTTAATTATAAATTGATATTGAGTGTGACTGTTGGGCAGACTGGATGGAGCGTTTAGGTCTTTATCTGCCATCACGCTATGTTACTATGGGGCTCATTTTAAAAAGCACCTAGACTTACAAAGTTCCATAGACTACTAGTAACTTTGTACGTGTAAGTGCTTTGAAAATACGCCATCACCCATGCCACAAGGGGCCTCAAGCAAACCTGAAGCATAACCTGAAGGGGGGCTTTGGGGCCCCTTCTCAAGTTTCTGCCCTGGACTCCTGCATATATAACACTAGCCCTGACCAGCTGAAGGTCAAGTTGAATATTAATATAAGAAGCAGGTCTGAATCCTGGTCTGGAAAACCAGACCTGTGTGTGACCGTTGAGTACCATTCTTTCCTCTAAACTTATTCTCACCACTAGGCTATCCCCTTTCCCTGGTGAGATAAAAGAAGGAGAATAGAATAGAACCAGTATTTTAAGACATTTGCAGTATATATTTACAAAAATGATTAGTAGATTCTATACAGACTATATTATTCCCTAGCAAACATGGTAATTAAATTTGATTTAATTACCTAATAACAATCATTAAATCTGATATATTAACTGGATTTTCCCATTTTCTTTCAATGAAACAGTGGTTACTATATACTATTGGCTCCCAGTATAGCACAAAAGTCTGTTATAAAAAGTAGACCGATACACATATATAAAAACAAAGAAATAATTTATTCAAACCAAGATACAAGCAGTATCCCGATACACATATATAAAAACAAAGAAATAATTTATTTCTTTGTTTTTATATATGTATATCGGTCTACTTTTTATAACAGACTTTTATGTAGCAAGTAGACTGTTCCAAAAAACAACAAGGCAAACGATCTGCAAAATCCAATATGGGAAAGAAAGCCAGCAGATCAATGTCACAACAAAAAGATTTTATTGAAGATACCGTGTATGAACAAATTGCCCGACACAGGCCGTGTTTCGCCCACCTAGACTGTTGCCTTTTTTGTTTTTTCCCAGTATAGCACTGCATTGTGATTTTGTCCAGAAAATAACCAAATTATGTATTGAGATTTGATTTTCTGATTAAATAAGGATTTTTTTTATTCTATATGATAGACTGAGATATTTTGAACTTTCTTGTTGATTTATATATATCATCCTCCCCTTTCTACAGAACTGGATTAAAAATGGGGGGAGTGGCCTAGATGACAGCATGAGAGCTGAGGGCGTTGCCTCCATTTCCCTACCTGCTGTGGTTCTTTCATTATAATTCCTTGTTTATCTTCGCCTCATACTAAAAGGATGTGGTCAAGACAGTTCCCTTGACAGACAAGACCTCATCTCCCTTTCAGCAAATGATACCACAGTATCTCACTAGGGCCCTATCATAGGATGCCAGAAGGAGTTCCCTCGCAGTGCCTTCAGGTGGAGGAGAGCCTGGGGCTGTGCGATTTGATGTCGTGCTCTCTCCACCAGTTTACAACCTGCTGCCAAGCTCACCTGCGATTTTGGAAGGGTTTCCTGCAGTGGAAGGTGCTAGTGTGGAGGCCCTAATTGGGGTGAAATGGTTGCATGTAAAGGCAGAAAGAGTAACAGTGCTGACATTTCTGATGCTTTGTCAGTAGAGATTACAAAGCCTATGTGAGTACAGTGGATTATTTATCAAAAAGTTTGGATGGCGCAAAGGTGGAGTTTTCCACTCAAATTCAGAATGTCAAGGAAAAAGTCAAGCCCTTACAAGATTTAACAACAGCTGTTGTTAAGGATAAAGCTATTTTGCACAGAAAGAGCAAATAGAAAATTATAATTGTAGATGTGCAGGGGCATTTTTGATATGACGTCTAAGTTGGACTTTGGACATTTAGGGCTAGTGTCTTGTCTCTTGTGATGGTGAGCCCTTAGGTCCCCTAAGGCCAAAAGATCTCAGCGGACAGCCGTGCAACCCCGAATCTTCACCCGCGGCGGCCGCCGTTCACCAAGGGTTGAGCCCTCAGCTGCAGGCGGCCAGCAGGACTGCTGGAACCGCGGGGTTGACGGTTGGCCTGGCCGGCAGATAGCAAGCACAGTCTATGGATGGTGGCTAGCAAGGGCGGCTAGTCCTCCGTGGGTAACAGTCATAGTCTCTGGATAGTGGCTAGCAAGGGCGGCTAGTCCTCCGTGGGTAACAGTCTCAGTCCCAGAATAGTGGCTAGCAAGGGCGGCTAGTCCTCCGTGGGTAGCAATCACAGTCTCAGTATAGTGGCTAGCAAGGGCGGCTAGTCCTCCGTGGGTAGCAATCACAGTCTCAGTATAGTGGCTAGCAAGGGCGGCTAGCCGTCCAACACGAACTCCCTGGACTTGCTTCGGGACAAAAACCGGAAGCAATCAGGTCCTCTGGTCTCCAAGTTTAAATATCGCGCCGTCCCGCCCCCCCCCCCCCCCCGGGAAGGGAACCAACCAACCCGGTCCCGGAAGGCAGTGGAGCTCCCGGATTGGCCGGCCCGCCCTCCAGGTGGAGTCGTCGTCCCGGTGCGCCAATCCGGCGCGAGGTAGGAGGAGCTCCAGCCTCAGTCAGCGTTGGGCCACGAGAAGCGTCGGCGCCGGCGCCGCCATCTTGGCCGGCATGAAGCTCCATTTCCCGAGGCCGGCGTTCGCTCCCACGGGTCGCCGACCTCGGCCCGACCTGCGGCAGCGCCAGCTTCCCCGGAGGCCCTCTCCCTCAGTCCCGGACGCCGTGACGGTCGCTGGCGATCGCTCCCCACTGCAGGAGCGCAGGTATGGACGCGGGACGGGACAGCTAGATTCTATATATGGCGCCTGAAAATTTCATGCGGAAAAAATACGTCTAGCTGTATTTATTTATTTATTCATGCCATTTATACCCCATATTATCCCGAAATAGACTCAAGTTCAATGTGGCTTACAAACAAACAATAAAGTGAATAAAACATTATAATGTACAGAATATAACACAAATTACAATAAGTTCAAGAAGCAAATAAATACATGTGCAGTAAGTAACCAGGGATTTAGACCATCTCAAGGCCAAACAAATAATTAAGGGTGGATAGGTGAGAGCATAATTCTGTAATGTAAGCCTAAATTTTATTGAATAGGCTTAAATTTCCATGTGGTATATAGAATAACGCTGAGTGCCTCTCCACATGACCAAATGTAGTTGCGGTCATGTATAACATGTTTTAATTGCTGTAAATCCTGATGACTAATTAGTCACAAAGCGGGTGTATTCTATAACAACATGTATAGATTTTAGAAATGCCTACATCCCACCCATGGCCATGCCCCCTTTTCAACTATGTGACTTAGAATTTAGGTGTCCATTACAGAATACATCTAGCAAGTTGTGCGTGTAAATCTGAATGCCAATTAGTGCTGATAATTGCTTGTTAACATCCAATTAACAGCGTTGATTAGTTAGTTAAATTAAGTTACGTGCATTGTTATAGAATACACTTCGATTTCCGTGTGGATAAACACAATGTGGTTCTTGCTGTTTCTCTTGATCTTTCCGCTGCTTTCAGTCTTGTTGATCACTCCCTTCTACTATCCCTTTTATGTTCTCTTGGTATCGCAGGTTCAATCCTATCTTGGTTTTCATCATTTCTTTCTAATCGTACTTACACTATGGTTATCTAGGGCAGCCCCTCGGTTATTTCCCTGTGGTGTCCCACATGGTTCTGTCCTCTCTCCTCTTCTCTTTTATACATTCCTTAGTCCCTTAGCAACCTTAATTCAATCCACAAGTATTTCATTTCACTTCTATGTGGATGATATTCTCCTGCTCTATCCTACGAGCCCCTATAACCCTTCCCTGGGACTTTTTACAGGACTGTCTTCAACTTGTCTCCGATTGGCTTTCTGATTACAAACTCATCCTCAACAAGGACAAAACTGTAACGTGTTGGTTTACAGGTGGCCTTAGTGCCCCTTCTATTCTACTTCAGCTCTTTGGATCCACTCCTCAACCAGTAGATTCTTTCACATATCTTGGAGTCATTCTTGATTCACAATTATCATTCACACTTCAGATTTCAAATGTTTGTGTAGATGGGGTAATAAAAATGATCAGTGCCCCTTTATAGGGGTTTACCTGCTCCGGGGATTTTGGGGGCTCAAGGGACACTCAGGTACTAATATTACCATTAATTTTAAAAAGCTGGTTACATGTTTGAAATTGGTGTTAATTAATTTTTAAACGCTGGGTTTGTGTGCTGGGGGAATTTGGAGTGTTGGGCTCGTGCTGAGGGCTAGAGCTGGGGAGAGGGTTCTAAAGTGACATCACTCTGGGAGAACAGCTGAGCAAGCTGAGACCTGATTGCCTTGGCAACGGCTTGCTGGTTAGTTGGGAGGTGAGTGAGACACTGGGCAGACGTGTGTAAATGCTCTGGGCTCAGATGTTACACCAAATCTGTTTTAGAACAGTTCTGGGAGTATTTTAAATGACATGAAGGAGTGTGGAGTGAATGAGTAAGACTTAGTACTTAAACTAAAAGCCTCACGCGGTTTAGGGGCTTTAGAGAGGCCTGAGCTAACTGAGAAGTGGTGTGGAAAGGCAATGAACATAAACCCTACCAGACTGTTAATGTGTAAATGAGCTGGTGAAACGGGTGGAGTTAATAAAGTGTTATATGTGAGACCTCAGCATAAATGCTGACTATAGTGTATTCTAATATTCCTTCAAATCTAAATGGTCTGGGAAGGAGGTTTAAAAGTATAAAAATTCCCAGTGACCATGAATGGGTAATCATCTATGGGAGAACATTGACTGCACCGTATTTAGGCGGCAGTGTATATGTCATATTGCTGGGAGTTATTTATTTTAATCCCAGGTATTTCTTATGTTCTCAGCCAGTTTAAAGAAAATTACTCTCAACACTCCTTGTATTTGTCAACTGTGGGAGGGAAAGAATAGGGATTCCTAATTATATGTTTTTTTTTTCTGGAAGGTAGATAGGGAGTGTTATCACAGACCTAATTGAATCAGACTGTTAGCTAGAGTTTAGGGTTTATTGATTTGTTAAAGCATAGTGTAGTAGGTATCCCTGTTCCTGGTTCCTGCTCCCTGGCCAGGGGTCATCGCGCCATCATATCTCCTCATGGTACCCACCGTTTGAAGAGGAAAGAAGGAAAAGGGAAAAGAAGACTATCATAGCAAAGTCTACAAAAATATCCTTTTATACTTTTCTATAGCTAAAGGAAAAGGGTTATAGAGACTATTACAGAGATATAAATTGCATATCCAAAAATAAATTTTAATACAGCTGTTCCTTAATATATTTATAACCAATATTTATTGCATTTTAAAAGGAAGCATCTTGTGCAATAAATCATTTGAATCATTTTAATCTAAAGTACAGTGTGCAGTATTGTCATTCTTTAAAAAAATCTGAAACATCAAAGGAAATTCATCTAATATCACACCTCTCTATCTAATATCTTGAATTGCACGCTACTTACCATATATAATATAGAATCTCCTTATTTTTCCTGTATTTCCCCTAATTGGTGAGTGTTTTTAACGTGGGAACCTTACACCGTGATTGAATCCTTTTTGCCATCCGCTTTTAAACCTCACCCATAGGGGATCTACATTTGTAAAACAGGCTTTTTCTTGCTCCGCCAGCTCTGTGCAATCCGTCAGTATTTTAGTTGCAAAATTTTTCATTCCCTCATTCTCTCTTTATTTACTACAAGATTGGACTACTGTAATATCATATACTTAGGCTATACTCAGACTTCTATTCAAAGGCTTCAGTCTCTTCAGAACACAGCTATCTGGTTGCTTTGTCATGCCCATTGTTTCGATCTAGGCTAGGTAGGAATCCACAAGAAACTTTAGCCTTCTACTTTTTGACACCAGCTCTCTGGAACTCTCTTCCACATCAATTTGCCTGGATAAATCTTACACTTTGTTTCATTCTGCACTAAAAACACACATTTTCCAGTTAGCATTTAGTTTACCTTGAACTTTCATTATTGTATGCTGCTGCCGGGTCTCTGTGGCGAGGGAATTGCAGAGATTGTATCTTCTACTGAACTCATGTTTTAGCTCTGGATTTGTATGTCTGCCTTTATGCTCTTCAGGGTGATTAGTTTTATTCTTGTTTGTATGGTTATGGATGGAATCTGTCCTATCATTTTATGGAGTTCCTTTCTCTTATTTTATCTTGTTTTTATTAATTTGGCATCCGTTCTGATTTGCACTGCAACAAGACACGGTATAGTAAAAGCCAATAAATGATAAATGAACATGCATCCCCATTGCTTCAAAAATAACACTGGTTACCAATCCATCAACACATACTCTTTAAATTGTTAGTCCTTACATTTAAATCCCATAGACTTGGTCTACCCCACTATCCCATAGTCTCTGGCTCATCTTCTTCGTTCAATAAATAATCACCACCTAATTCTGCCCAGTCCCAAATTTGCCCAAATCTACTCGTCATCGTGCTTTCTTCTTTGCTGCCCCATTTCACTGGAATTCTCTCCCACTTGACGTCCGTGCCGAAACTTCCTTTAAAACTTACAGACCTGGCTCTTTGCTAAAGCTTTTACCACAGACTGATTTGTTATGGAAAACTGCTGCTGCCCTCTCCCCTCTTCATTTCAATCCTTCTATTAACCCTACCCCTCTGCGTCTCTGCTCTATCCACTTTCCTGTCACATTTTGTAGTTCCTTTCCTTTTTCTTAACTGAGGTTGTTTTTTTGCATTGTAAACTGCTGAGAGCTGCTGGTTAGTCATAGCAGTATAACAAGTTCTAATAAACTATAAACCATATATAGAATCCTGGGGTTAGCACTAAATGTTCCAAATCTGAATAGCATTTTTGAAGAAGCAAAATGTCTATCTTCCCCCCCCCCCCCCAAAAAAAAAGTACCATTTGTAACAAGGTTTTGTGCTCTGTGTTTATCTTTTCAGGCCATTTTTGAAAAAAAAAGAAAAAAGCACAAGTGAAAAAAGTAGAAAATCAAGACATCGGGATGTAGGGGTGGCCAGCATTTTTAGCAGACTGGTCCCCCAGATATCCCAAGACAGCAATGGGACACCCTAGGGGGCACTGTTGTGGATTTCATATAAAAGCTCCCAGGTACACATCTCACCCTTGCTCCCTTATCTTGTCTGCTGAGCCCTCTAAAACCCACTGTCACGAAATTCCTGGCACCTGCCTGGGGTCAACCCTGCAGCCACCTGGGCATGTGCTCTATACTAGCACCCTCCACTCCACCGACTGGGTACCACTTGCTTCTGGGTGAGTCTCCCACTCTCAAGTTATTCCCTGGTGATTTCTAGGTTACTGGGGCCACATTCTCAGTAACCTAGTAACCCAGTGGCCACAGTTCCTGGAAAGCACCCACAGACCCAGCACATAAACCACTATGATTCTTAGTCAGTCCAGGACAATACAGCCAATAAACCAAAAGGTTTACTATGTTACTATGTTATGTTTATTGTCACAGAATTAGAACAATGAATTATATAAAAGAGATGGAAAAGTAACAGGTAATTGAATAAGGATCAATATTAAAACTGTCTAAACACTTTGTCACTACCTGGGTAGTGCCTGGGAAGCTTCAGAAAATTAACTTCTTACAAGCCTTGAAAAGGGTCTCAGGACAGAGATGTTTACCTCTGTGCGCCCATACAGAGACTAAAGATTTCCTCAGTGCCTAGGCGGGAAAAAACTGTTACTTCTTCTGTAACAGCTTTACAAAAAAAAAAAAAAAAAAAAGACAGTCACCATCTGCTGGCCAAACTAGGGAAATGCACTGGGGAACAAATATGTCATATGTTCACATAAGAAGTTGCAGACATAAGTCCCCTGTTTCGTCACTCCCACCCAAAACCCACTACCCCCAACTGTTCACCACTACAATAGACCTAATGGGTGAAAGGGACACCTATATGTGGGTACAGTAGTTTTCTGGTGAGGTTTGGAGGACTTGCAGTTTCCACCACAAATGTAACAGGTAGGGAGAGGTATAGAACTGGGTCCACCTGTCTACAGTGCACGGCACCCACCTCTACACTACTCTGGGGACCTGCATACTGCTCTAATGGACCTGGCTATAACATCTGAGGCTGTCATAGAGGCTGGTGAGTACTATTTTTATTCACATTATTTGGTGGCGGGAGGGGTTCAGTGACCACTGGGGGTGGAAGGGGGGGGGTCATCCCTGAATCCCTCCAGTGACCACAAGCATATTTTCAAAGCACTTAGCCTTCCAAAGTTCCATAGGTTTCTATGGAACTTTGGAAGGCTAAGTGCTTTGAAAATATGCCGTCTGGTCATTTAAGCACCTTTTTGTGTCTTATTTGTTAGAAAAACAGGTCTAGACCAAAATGTTGAAGTTGTCAGCCTTGACATTTTGATTTTTTTCCATTATGTCTGTAAAACATCCAAGTGTTAGGCACGCCCTAAACCCGCCCTAATTCCACCTTCAAAATGCCCTGATACACCCTCTTGTGATTTGGAGACACTGCAGATGAAATGCATAGATAGATGTCTGAAAACAGGTTTTGAAAATACCGATTTGGAAGTTTTGAGAAGAAATCTGTCCAAATGGTGCTTTGACACTTTCAGGACGTTTTTCTGTTTTGAAAATGAGCCCCTTAATCTTCATCTCCTGAAGCCTTTAAAAAATATTGGATTGAGGAATTAAAATTCCCCCAAAACAATTCCTTCTTTAAATTGGATTTATTATATCCCTACTAAAAATGTTTCAGAGGGTAATCAAGGGGCTGTGGTTCGAGAGGCAAGAAATGATATGTTGATTGTATCTGAAATACTTGATCAATCTTATTAATGGCCTCTTTTACTAAACCATGCTAGTGATTTCCACACGACAAATGCAACGCAGCCCATTCAAAATGAATGGACTGTGGCACATTTGCTGTGTCGGGAATTGCTAGTGCAATTTAGTAAAAGAGACTCTAACTGAAGAATCTGAAAGGGCTACCTTATTAGTTTCATTTGTTTTTGAACAAGATCTGAATGCTGTGATGAGCATTTTTGTGAAAAAAAATATCTGGATTTACCTAGATGTAACAAAACACAGGCAAGAACAAAGACAACTTTTGTTGGTTATGAGACAAGAAGTCTTGACTCTGGGTGCAACTTTTTTGTTAGCCTCCCCCTGTAAATTTATGGTCCTAAGCCATGCAGATTACTGCAACGGAATATACGCGGGTTGCAAACAACAACTGACAAAAAAACTCCAAATCACCCAAAACACAGCAGCCAGATTGATATATGGTAAAACACGATTCGTAAGTGCTAAACCCCTCCGTGAAAAGCTGCACTGGCTCCCAATCAAAGAATGGATCTCCTTCAAAATCTGCACCTTGGTCCATAAAATTATCTACGGCGTAGTCCCAGGATACATGATAGACCTCATAGATCTACCAACAAGAAACAGATCCAGATCAGCGTGATCATACCTAAACCTACACTACCTCAACTGCAAAGGGCTAAAATACAAAACAACATTTGCATCTAGCTTCTCCTACACAAGCGCACAACTACGGAATGGACTCCTGCATGCTGTGAGAACAATACATGACCATCTAAACATCAGGAAATCATTAAAAACTCACCTCTTCAAAAAAGCCTATCCCTCCGATCCAACATAACTCCCCACACCCAGCAACATAACATAATCAAGGATCATACTGGACAACCTACTATCATCATTCCCTTCAACCCAGTGACGCATGAATCACATCTACCTCATCTGACCACAACACAATCTTGTATTTGTTACCAATCGTAACGACAAATACCTTTACGGTTACTTGTAAGCCACATTGAGCCTGCAAATAGGTGGGAAAATGTGGGGTATAAATGTAATAAATAAATAAATGTATGATAAAATATGCTTTTGTCCTTCTAGAGCAGAAGAAATTTGCAGCTTCTGATAGCTAATTTTGTATAGGTTGTAAAGTAGGATTTGATGGGGGAGGGGGGATATCACGCTAAGGGCTTTTGGAAAAACTTTGGGACCCTTTTACAAAGCTGCTCTAAAAAGTGGCCTAGTGCTGTGTATGCCTTGTAGCGCTATAGAAATGCTAAATAGTAGTAGTAGTAGATCCTTTGTGCTTGTCTCTTGCTTTCCTGAATTCAGATACTGTTGTTGTCTCCACTACCTCCACTGAGAAGGTATTCTGTACATGTACCACCTTTTTGTGTAAATAAATATTCCTTAGATTAGTCTTCAGTCTTCCTCTTTGACCCTCATCCTATGACTTCTTGTTTTAAAGCATTTATATCTTGGAAATATTTAAATGTCACTGTCATATTTGCCCTATTCGGCCTTTCATCCAAGGTATACATACAGTATTTAAGGTCCCTGTTTACAAAGCCGCGCTAGCAGCTGGCAGTGTGGTACTGCTGACACACCCAATTCACTTTGAATGGGCTGTGTTTGCAATGCCGCACTGCTTTGTAAACAGGGGGGGGTCAATGTTTAAATCTGTCCCCTTATGTTTATGTTTAAGATGAAGATAATGATGAAGAAAAAGCAAATTTGCTAAATAGATACTTTTGTTCGGTTTTCACAGAAGAAAATCCTGGAGAAGGACCGCGATTGACTGGCAAAAGCACGAATGAGAATGGAGTGGATATAGCACCGTTCAAGGAAGAGAGTGTATGAACAACTAAATCTAAAGGTGGACAAAGCTGTGGGACCGGACGGGATCCACCCCAGGATATTGAGAGAGCTCAGAGAGGTTCTGGCGGGTCCTCTTAAAGATTTGTTTAATAAATCCTTGGAGACGGGAGAGGTTTTCATGGGATTGGAGAACGGCGGACGTAGTCCCTATTCACAAAAGCGGTGAAAGGGAAGAAGCTGGAAACTACAGGCCGGTAAGCCTCACTTCGGTTATTGGAAAAGTAATGGAAGTGATGCTGAAGGAAAGGATAGTGAATTTCCTGGAAGCCAATAAGTTGCAAGATCCCAGACAACATGGTTTTACCAAAGGGAAATCGTGCCAAACGAATCTCATTGAATTCTTTGACTGGGTGACCGGAGAATTGAATCAGGGACGTGCTATGGACGTAATCTACTTAGATTTCAGCAAAGCTTTTGACACGGTTCCCCACAGGAGGCTCTTGAATAAACTTGACAGGCTGAAGATAGGACCCGATGTGGTGAACTGGATTAGGAACTGGTTGTCGGACAGACGCCAGAGGGTGGTGGTTAATGAAATTCGCTCGGATGAGGAAAAGGTGAGTAGTGAAGTGCCTCAGGGATCGGTGCTGGGGCTGATTCTATTCAATATATTTGTGAGTGTCATTGCCGAAGGGTTAGAAGATAAAGTTTGCCATTTTGCAGATGATACTAAGATTTGTAACAGAGTGGACACCCCGGAGGGAGTGGAAAACATGAAAAAGGATCTGCAGAAGCTATAAGAATGGTCTAAGGTTTGGCAATTAAAATTCAATGTGAAGAAATGCAAAGTGATGCACTTAGGGAGTAGAAATCCACGGGAGACGTATGTGTTAGGTGGTGAGAGTCTGATATGTACGGACAGGGAGAGGGATCTTGGGGTGATAGTATCTGAGGATCTGAAGGCGACGAAACAGTGTGACAAGGCGGTAGCCGTAGCTAGAAGGTTGCTAGGCTGTATAGAGAGAGGTGTGACCAGCAGAAGAAAAGAGGTTTTAATGCCCCTGTATAAGTTGATGGTGAGGCCCCACCTGGAGTATTGTGTTCAGTTTTGGAGGCCGTATCTTGCTAAGGATGTAAAAAGAATTGAAGCGGTGCAAAGAAAAGCTACCAGAATGGTATGGGATTTGTGTTACAAGACATATGAGGAGAGACTTGCTGACCTGAACATGTATACCCTGGAGGAAAGGAGAAACAGGGGTGATATGATACAGATGTTCAAATATTTGAAAGGTATTAATCCACAAATGAACCTTTTCCGGAGACTGGAAGGTGGTATAACTAGAGGACATGAAATGAGATTGAAGGGGGGGGGGGGGGGGGCAGACTCAAGAAAAATGTCAGGAAGTATTTTTTCACAGAGAGAGTGGTGGATACTTGGAATGCCCTCCCGTGGGAGGTGGTGTCAGGTTTCATGTAGAACCTCTGGGTTAGTGAGCCCTTGGACCACTGCCGAGGAGCGGCAGCGGCAGGCAAATCACCCAAACAGGAGGCAAGGCAGACCACAGACAGACAGGCGCCAGCTGGACTGGAGCAGCTGGACTGGAACAGAAGCACTAAGCAGCAGCAGGAGAATAGTCCATGAATCAAGCAGAGTCTTACTGGCGGGCAGCAAAGCAACAGGGAAACCAGGAACCACACAGAGTCTGTAGGCTGGCGGCAATCAAAAGTAAACCAGGAAGCAAGCAGGGACTTGGGCAGGCAGCAAGCAGTAGAAGAAACCAGGAAACACGCAGAGTCTAGGGCAGGCAGCAGATAGTAGGATAATCCAGTAAACACGCAGAGTCTTGGGCAGGCAGCAGACAGTAGAATAATCCAGTAACACAAGCCGGGTCAAAAACAGGCAAAGCAAGCATTCAGGGTAGGAATCGCAACAAACCAACAAGGACAAGAACAGGACTGAAGACCTCTGTTGCCAAGGCAAAGTCTGAAAGTTCCCAGGTACTTAATAAAGGCCACATACAAGGGAGTTCACCAGGTACGGGTGCTGTTAAGTTCTAAAAATCCCAAGCCAGTCTGGAAGGCTGGAAGATCCGGACCGGACCGGACCGGCATGACTTCTGGAACATGGGAAACAGCAACCAGACAGTCAATCGCAGTCACCAGGTCTGACCACCAGGTGGCGAGATGAATGAGAGCATGTAACAGGGGCACAACCGTGACAGGTGGTGGAGATGAAAATGGTAATGGAATTCAAACATACGTGGGATAAACATAAAGGAATCCTGTTCAGAAGGAATGGATCCTCAGAAGCTTAGCCGAGATTGGGTGGCAGAGCTGGTGGTGGGAGGCGGGGCTGGTGGTTGGGAGGCGGGGCTAGTGCTGGGCAGACTTCTATGGTCTGTGCCCTGAAAATGGCAGATACAAATCAAGGTAAGGTATACACAAATAGTAGCACATATGAGTTTATCTTGTTGGGCAGACTGGATGGACCGTGCAGGTCTTTTTCTGCCGTCATCTACTATGTTACTATCCTGCTTATTTTCGAAAGAGAAGGCCGGCCATCTTCCGACACAAATCAAGTCCGGTGAAATCGGCCGGCCTCAACTGCAGTCCGTCACGGAGCCAGCCAAACTTCAAGGGGGGTGTGTCGGCAGGGTACAGAAGGCAGGATGGGGGCATGCTTAAGAGATGGCCAGCTTCGCCCGATAATGGAAAAAAGAAAGCCGGCCCTGACGAGCACTCGGCCGACTTTACTTGGCCCCTTTTTTTTCATGACCAAGCCTCAAAAATGTGCTCCAACTGACCAGATGACCACCGGAAGGATTGGGGGATGACCTCCCCTTACTCCCCCAGTGGTCACCAACCCCCTCCCACCAAAAAAATAAAAAAACATTTTTTTGCCAGCTTCAAATGTCATACCCAGCTCCATGACAGCAATATGCAAGTCCCTGGAGCAGTTTTTAGTGGGTGCAGTGCACTTCAGGCAGGTGGACCCAGGTCCATCCCCCCCCCCCCCCCACCTGTTATACTTGTGGTGGTAAATGGGAGCCCTCCAACCCCCCCCCCCAACCCATTGTAGCCACATGTAGGTGCCCCCATTCATCCCTAAGGCCTATGGTAGTGGTGTACAGTTGTGGGGAGTGGGTTTTGGAGGGGATTTGGGGGGCTCAGCACACAAGGTAAGGGAGATATGCACCTGGGAACAATTTGTGAAGTCCACTGCAGTTCCCCCTAGGTTGCCCGGTTGGTGTCCTGGCATGTGAGGGGGACCAGTGTACTACAAATGCTGGCCCCTCCCATGACCAAATGCCTTGGATTTGGCCGGGTTTGAGATGGCCGGCCTCGGTTTCCATTATCGGCGAAAACCGATGCCGGCCATCTCAAACCCAGCCATCTCTGACATTTGAGCGGCCCCAATCGTATTATCGAAACGAAAGATGGCCGGCCATCTTTTTCGATAATATGGTTTGGGACTGCTGTTTGCAGCGCTGGCCATATAGATTGCTGACACTGTTCGATTATGCCCTTCTATGTTACTATGATCATTTTAGTAGCCATCCTCTGGACCAATTTCATCCAATTTATATCCTTTTGAAGGTGTATTCTTAAGAATTGTACATAGTTCTCCAAATAAGGTCTTATAGAGGCTTATATAGAGATACAGAGCTGGCCTAAGAGAATCTATAGAAATGCCCCCATTATGCCAGCATCTCCGTTTTCTCATTCCTTTCACCATATCCAGTATATCTTCTTCTCTCCGTATCCTTCCTGCTATGTCTAGTATCGGTCCTTCTCTCTTCTTCCTTCTGCACTGTGTCTAGCATCTCGCCTTCTCTCCCTCTACCGTTCCCCCTGTGCTCATCATCTTTCTGTCCCTCCCCCTCTTCCTGCCATGAACAGCATCTCTCCTTCTCTCCCCCTGTATCTGCCATGTCTGTTATCTTCTCCCCTTCCGTTACTGACGCTGCCACAATCCTACCTCAAACCTCTGAGAAATAGGGTAGTGCCTTTGAAGACCTTTGCACACTCCAGGCCTTTAGCATCCTGCCTCTTCTAACACAGTTGAAGTGTGCAGGACATGACCAAACTTGAGCATATGTGGGTACTGAAAGGCCCACTATTAGCCTCTGGCATGTTTTGTTGGCCTTGCTGGCCCGTACTCCCATCCCTTTAATACTGTCTGTGACAGGGCTACCATACAGAGACACTATTGCCTAATTTTTTTCTGCTGGCTATTTCTCTCCTTACATAACCATGTATCTTTCAGGCTTTTTAAAGTTATTCCTGTTTGACCACTTTAAAATCATTGGTTATAATAACCTCAGATTCCATTCTTGTTTTGTGCACAGAACTTTCTATTTACACAGTACTGTACTGCTCCTTGGGTTTTTGCAACCCAAATGCATGACCCTGCATATATTTAAGGTGCATAGCAGATAGGTACAGTACAGTCTCAACTATCAAACATATAAACGGCAAGTGACCGACTCACCTGCAAATGCGCAGTAGAGTCACTCAGAACGCTAAGAGTGTAGAAGTCCAAGCCCTGCCTCCTCCAGAAGTACAGCCCAATAGGGAGGAGGGCTTGGACATGGGCGTGAAAATCGGAGGAGGAAGGAGCAGGGAGGGAAGGAGGGGGCGGAACTGAGGGAAACACGCTGGGGGGAGGGCAGGGGAGAGAGCAGGGTTGGTGGACCCGGGGGGGGGGGGGGGCAGCCATAGGAAAACAAAAAACTAGCCCGTTGTTACGGGCTTAACAGCTAGTCTGACATAAACGGGACTGGCTCAATGTCAGATAAGTGAAAAGTTGGATAATACAGAAAACAATTGTAACCCCTCAAACAATGCATGGAAAACATGCTTTATGCATGAAGAACAGGTGTAGGGTATCTGTCACGAAACGCCTAGCCACCCATCTGAGTTTACCCTGTGGCCACTTAGAAGGTCTATCCCCAGCACAGCTCAGGTCTGCCTGCACCTGCCACTGGTGCTGTACACTAGCACCCTTCTCCCACTGACTGGGTCACAACTGCCTCTGGGCGAGTCTCACGCTCTCAAATTATCCCCAGTGATTTCTAGGTTACTGGGGCCACACTCCCAGTGGTCCCACAGTTCACAGAAAACTCTCACAGATCCGACACAAAAACCAGACTGGCAGAACAAACAAACAATTCTGTTTATTCTCATAAAAATATTAAACAGTGGACAAAATTGTACAAATAGCAACCAGTAACAAGTAACTGAAAAAAGGATCAATTAGAAAACTAACTAAACATCTATATACTGTCTAAACAGTACCTGGGAAGATCAGGACATACAATTTTTCACAGAGCCTTAGTAAAGAGATCTGTCTCCCTCTTCTTACAGGCTAAGATTGAAGCAACAGCCAGCCACTGCCGGGTAATTTCAGAACTCCAGGCCAATCAGAGCCCAGAACAGTCAAGTTTCAAATAAAAACTAGTTACATCACTACAGGCATTTCCTATTATCTGTGTGCCAAATTAAAGAGAAGTCAGTCTTCTGTAACAGCTTTAAGCATAAACATGCATGATCTGCTGGCCAAATAGAAGAAATACACTTCAGACATATTTAAGACAGGAAAATATCCAATACATCTACAGCTTAAAACACACTGTTTCTTCACACCTCCCCCCTCTTAAGAGAGAGACCCTGGACTGTGGCCTCCACAGATCACTGATCTGGTCTCAATAGCTTACTGTCAGGGTGGTTCTGGCTCTTCCTTTCTGGAAAGGCCATCAGTGTTACTGTGTTCGCACCTTTCCAGTGCTGTATGGTGAAGTTGTACATTTGCAGGGACAGACTCCACCGGAGTAATTTCCCATTCTTTCCTGAGACCCTCTTCAGCCAGACCAACGGATTGTGATCTGTGATAACAGTAAATCCCTTGTCATCAACAGCAGATGAATCCATTAACTGATGGGTTGTATCCTCCTACCAGCAGGTGGAGATAGAGAACACTGAAAGCACATGGTGTTCCAGGACGCCCAACCCCCTCTGCCTTCAGTATAACTCTATCTCCCAGCAGGTGTGGACGTCGCTTCTCAGCTCCTGAATTTCTGCCTGGGGTGGCTCCTGTGGTTTGCCAGTAGAGCAGGGGGTGTTGTGGCTGGTAGTGTCCACTTTAAAGGCATAAATTGGTTTTCCCTGTCCCACCCTTACCCCATACCCCTTCCTCCCGGAGTTCCTCTGTGGCTGCCTGCATCTAACTTTCCTCACAGTAAAAAAAACAAACAAAAAAAAACAGAGAGATGCTTTCTCCTGAGCCTCCTGGTTCGGTGCAGCTTGACCGCAGCTCGTATGACTCGGTGTCCTGAGGTGAGAGTGGTGCCCAGCTCCTCCAGGGAGGTTCCCGCTGACAGCGCTCTGTGTGGGGTAAGTTTTGGCGTGAAGACGCCATTTATTTTTCTGTATTTGAAGGCTCCTGAAGGGGTTAAGTGCTGCTCCCACAGTGGGAAATGTAGGTCAGCAGCGGGGCTTTGCAGCACATGCTGCCTAGATGCTAATGCTGGCATGAGAATGGTGGGCGGTGATTCTTCCTGCCCGCCGAAGTTGGCAGCAGCCGCCATCTTGGAGGCGCCGCGTGACTCGACCCTCGCAGTTGTGCAGGGGGACGCCTCGTTTCAAGGTTTCTAGAGGAGCTATTGCCTCCACTTTCCCCAATGTGGGGGCGGATGTACAGGGTGAGTTTTTCTCCACTGAATTTGTGCTGCTGATGCATAAGGCTTTTATGTTAAAAAGAGCACTGCCTGAGGCTCCTGACAATTCCTGTCGGTCTGGGTTGCCTCTGGTTCTTTATAGCCCAGCGTCTGCTGGAGACTTTATTTCTTCCCCTAAGCTTTTGGCTGACACTAAGTGTAGACGAGTGAATACCCCGTCTGAGGGGGACTCTTCACTCTGTTCTCCCCCGTGGTCTAGTTTCGGGGAGTCTGAGGGGTCTGGCAGGCCCTCACAGACTGATGATCCAGATGAGGGAGGCTGCTTGCCACAGGAGTTGGATGACCCTAAGGCGGTTCGGATTTTCCACTGCGACGAGCTGCCAGCTCTCATTTCTGATGCCTTACAGGTCCTTTGTATTGAAGATCCTGACGAGGGCGCTGCCTCTTCTATTAATCCTAGGATGGCTAAACTAGACTAATCCTAGACTAAACTAGATCCTGCAGTGCCTGTTAGATTCTATCTGTTAATGCTGTGGTACAAAGTTTTTAAAACTAAGTGGAAAAGACTATGGAGATTAGTTGATAAAATTTGCTTTTCATATTTTTATTTTGCCTAACACTAACCTACAATTCTTCCTTTAAACCCCAATCTTTAAGTTCCCAAAGCACAAAGCAAAATAGTGTTCACTTACCAGAGAAATGTCCTGTTCTCTTGGAACTTCTCAGAAAGAAAGTTCAGTGGGACCTTTCCTCTTTATATAGTTTTGAATCTGGGGCCTCTTTTAAACAGGCTCTTTGAAGCTGACTCAGCAACCTGTGCAAGTATTCTACTGCCCCACACCTTAATTAACAGTTAATTGAGGTCGCTGGATGAGCTACCTCTCCAGCAGCCAAGGAACAGAAAATAACTGCCTTTTAGAACAAGAGTTTTTGGCTGTTTTGTTTCTACCTCTAGAAAAGGTTTCAGTTTAAAACTATGGGAAAAATGGCAACTAGTTAATGGTGCTTGCTTCTCTCTCTCTCTCTCTCTCTCTCTTTATTCCCCCCTTAATACTAAACTAGGTCCTGCTTGCTTTTCCCTCTCTCTCTCTCTTTTTATTCCCCCTTAATACTAAACTAGATCCTGCAGTGCCTGTTAGATTCTAACTGTTAATGCTGTGGTACAAAGTTTTTAAAACTAAGTGGAAAAGACTATGGAGATTAGTTGATAAAATTTGCTTTTCATATTTTTATTTTGCCTAACACTAACCTACAATTCCTCCTTTAAACCCCAATCTTTAAGTTCCCAAAGCACAAAGCAAAATAGCGTTCACTTACCAGAGAAATGTTCTCTTCTCTCAGAACTTCTCAGAAAGTTCCGAGAGGCATCAGTCTGTACCACAAATCTTTGCTGGTAGTCAGGTGCAGTTAGTACTGGATCAGTAGCTAATGCTGTCATTAATGACTGGAAGGCTGCTTCATACTCTGGTGACCAGTTAACTATTCAGAGTAGTCTCTTTTTTTTTTGTCAAGGGCTTGGCTATGGTGCTGTAGTGAGGCACAAACTTCCTGTAATGCCCCACTGTTCCAAGGAAGGCCAACACATGCTTTTTAGTTTGGAGAGTGGGCCAAGTTTGTATAGCTTCCACCTTAGCTGGTTCAGGCTTCAGCTGTCCACCTCTCACTTTGTGCCCTAAATATTGCACTTCTGCCATCCCACCTGGCATTTGATGGGTTTTATAGGCAGGCGGGCCTCCCTGATCTGGTCAAATACGCTATTCAAATGGATCAAGTGGTTATCCCAAGTCTGACTGTACACAGCAATATCATCAAGATAAGCCCTAGCATGCTCCTGGAGTCCATCTAACAGACGATTCACTAAGGACTGAAATGTACCAGGGACATTTTTCATTCCAAAAGGCATTTCAGTAAACTCATACAATGCAAATGGGGTAATAAATGCTGATCACTCCTGAGCAGCAGCTGTTAGGGGGATCTGCCAGTACCCTTGGCTAAGGTCCATAATAGTCAGGTACTGGGCCCCAGCTAAGTGGTCTAGTAACTCGTCCATCCGGGGTATCGGATAGGAGTCAAATACAGTACAATCATTAACAGGCTCATTTTCAAAAGAGAAGAACGCCAATCTTTCGACACAAATTGGAAGATGGGCATCCTTCTCACAGGGTTGCACAAATTGGTATAATTGAAAGCCGATTTTGGGCGTCCCCAACTGCTTTCCGTCACAGGGATGACCAAAGTTCACGGGGGGGGGGGGGGGGGGGGGGGGGGGGGGGGGGGGTGTCAGAGGCGTAGCAAAGGTGGGACTTGGGCGTGCCTAACACATGGACGTCCTCAACCCATAATGGAAAAAAAAGGGCGTCCCTGACGAGCACTTGGATGACTTTACCTGACCAGATGACCACCCGAGAGAATTGGGGATGACTTCCCCTTACTCCCCCAGTGGTCACTACCCCCCTCCCACCCTCAAAAGATATCTTTAAAAATATTTTGTGCCGGCCTCCATGCCAGCCTCAAATGTCATACTGTCCATCACAGCAGTATGCAGGTCCCTGGAGCAGTTTTAGTGGGTGCAGTGCACTTCAGGCAGGCGGACCCAGGCCCATCCCCCCCTACCTGTTACACTTGTGGTGGTAAATGTGAGCCCCCCCTTCACCTGTAAGGGCTATGGTAGTGATGTACAGTTGTGGGTAGTGGGTTTTGAGGGCTCAGCACACAAGGTAAGGGAGCTATGTACCTGGGAGCAATTTATGAAGTCCATTGCAGTACCCCCTAGGGTGCCTGGTTGGTGTCCTGGCATGTCAGGGGGACCAGTGCACTATGAATGCTGGCTCCTCCCATGACCAAAGGGCTTGCATTTGGTCATTTCTGAGATGGGCATCCTTGGTCTCCATTATTGCTGAAAATCAGAAATGAACAAGTCTAGGGACGACCATCTCTAAGGATGACCTAAATTTCAGGATTTGGGTGTCCCCGACCGTATTATCGAAACGAAAGATGGACATCCATCTTGTTTCGATAATATGGGTTTCCCTGCCCCTCCATCGGGACATTTTGCGAGGACGTCCCCAGCAAAACTTGGGCGTCCCTTTTGATTATGCCCCTCCATGTCTCCTGTAATCCACACAGAAGCAGGTTGTGCCATCTTTCTTGGGAACTAGAACTACAGGAGATGCCCAGGGACTATGAGACTTCTTGATAACACCTGGGGCTAGCATCTCATCAGTCTCCTGCTTCATTTGCCTCCCCACCTCAGCAGATATTTGATAGGAACCCTGCTTCAGCAGGTCATGGCCACCTGTGTTTTCATTGTGATTAGCCAAATGGGTACGTCCTGGTTTAGTGGAAAACACATCAGCATACTTTCGCAATACTGCTTCTAACTGCTGTCTCTGGGTGGGGGTTAATTGCTCTCCCACTACAATTTGTTGTATAGATCCCTCTGGTAAGGTCTCTGCTAAGTGGTCAGATATGGGCTCAATATCCTGACACTCTTCTGGTAGACTGCATACAGCTAGCACCATAGTGGTGTGATTTGTATAGGCCTTTAACATATTTTCATGAAAAGTATGCTGCTTTCTGTCTTGAGAGTCCATAGATATAACATAGTTTGTATCATTCTGGCACCTTATGACCTTGTGAGGTCCTGCCCAATTAGCTTGAAGTTTATTTTGACGAACTGGGACTAAAACAAGTACCTGCTGGCCCTGGTAAAACTCTCTATTTCGGGCTTTAGGATCATACCAGGTCTTGCTTAGTTTGGGCTGCCTGCAAGTTATCTTTGACAAAGCCCACAAGTTCCTCTACTCTCTGCCACCTATTAACTACATATTCAGTTAGAGGGGTGTCAGAGGTATTAACTTTCCCCTCCCAATGTTCTCTGATTAGGTCAAGGTGCTCTCTCACCTTTCAGCCATAAAGCAGCTCAAATGGGGAGAACCCTTGGTCTGAGAGTATTTCTCATGGATATCCTACTCGGGAAACTATTTCTAGTAGGGCAGTGGCAATTTTCTCCAAGTCTATGGAGGATAAGGCTACCACTTCAGAATATCTGGTATCAAAGTCTACCACTGTCAATATATACCTTTTCCCAATCCGGCTAGGGACAGCTAGAGGTCCCACTATATCCACAGCTATTCTCTCAAAGGACTCACTGATAATGGGTAAAGGTTTCAAGGAAGCTCAGGGTTGGTCATGGGACAGGTTCGACAATAGTTCCGGCCAATAGAAGTTCTGGGTCAATCTAATGCGTGTGCGTGTCACCCTCTGATGTCCTGCTAGTGGAAAGTCTTGTGCAATCTGTAGAAGTTGTTCTCTGTATGCCCTGGGCACTATAGGATCAGCAGAATCAGTCTCTCTGTACAACAAGCCCCCTTTCCATAAGATATGATCTTTATCAGTCTCATTGGTTGGCTGACCAGCTCTCTGCCTCAGGGCTTTCAGGTCTGCGTCAGAGCGCTGTGCTTCCTGAAAAGCATATCTGTCCTATATCAGTATCCATATCTGGAAGGGTCTCCGCTGGTGACTCTGACAAATCAGAGTCATCAGTCTGATCAATAGGTGTGTCAGTTAAGTCAGGCTGTTCCATACTCATGGCCCTGGTCAGCTCTGGAACTGGTGCTGCTGGAAGCACCGGAGCGCCTCCTCCTGTTACTTGGTCAGCTGGTCCCACCTGGACTGGCTCAGGATCTGGAACTAGGGAGGTAATCTCTGCTGCTTCTGCTTGTTGGGCTGCTCGGGCCTGACTACGGGTCACCATAACGGAAATGCTGACTCCGCTATCAATGGTAATGTTCATTGGACCCAAGTCGGTCCCACACAGCATTGTTACCAATATGTTTTTCATTATGTTTACTTCTCTGTACCCAGGCTTGGTACTCCAATCCAGGAATACTTGAACAATGGGTACAGTCTCTCTGGATCCATTGGCTAACACTACCTCTGCAGTGCGCATTGTTAGAATAACATTTTCCGGCACTAGCTCTAGTCATAACAAAGTCATGCTAGAGCCAGTGTCCATAAGCCCAGCCACCTGGGTCTGGTTCACAGTTCCTGGAGTGCTGTAGTGTTGTGGAAATCCATCTGCTTCCTTGCTTGATGAATGGCCAGTAACCGTTTGTGCTGCAGCAACTGTATGGGTCTCCTTTTTGGTACTGGAGCCACCCACAAAAGCCACCAGCTTAGGTGCAGGAACCGGATTAGTGCAGGCTTGGGATTATCTGGGCAATCTGCTTTGAAATGACCTGTATGCCCACACTGATAACAAGAGCGCTCATGCCTAACATCTTTAGATTATTGGGGAACACTGGAGGGTTTGCTGATAGTCTCTGAGGTTGCAGGGATATTTGGCTTAGAGCCCTGGCTGCCCTTAGATCCCAGTTGCTGCGGATAAGGACTGCTTCTGTTTCTCAACCAGGGACAGTTAGCCATAAAGATGTCAGTCAACTCAGCTACTTTCTCTGGAGTATGGGGCTGGTGGTCTTGAACATGTTCCCTCACCTCTGGATGACAATGCTGCAGAAACTGCTCCAGGACTATCAGGTTTTGGCAGTCCTCCAGGGTTTTAATTTCAGCTCCACTGAACCACCGCTGATGCTGGTATCTTAGCTGGATCACAAACTCGCTGTGAGTATCATCCACCCCCTTTTGCAAAGTCTGGAACTTTAGTCTGTAGGTCTTGGGGATCACGTCTCCATGGACAGTCTTTGAAAGTCCTCAAGTGAGCTTTCCTCCCAGATAGCGCACCCAGTCTTTCTGAGGAATCTCTCTTGAGGCGGCAAATTATTTCAAAGGCAGTTAGATATCCATCTATGTCACCTCTGGTATCATCAAACTGTGAAAAAAAGTTGGGCCCAATCCAGGTTGTTGATCCTGCCTCGGGCCTTGGCATAGAAGTTGGGCTGGAGCTTTGGATGTGAGCCATTTCCATTTCCAACTTCATTTTCTGCAGCTGGAATTCATGCTCTCGTTCCTCTTGCTGCCATCGCTCTTCCCGTTCCTCTTGCTGATGGTGCACTTCCTGTTTCTCATGCCGCAGCTGGTCTAGCCGCTATTGCTCTATCATGCAGATCTGCCAGATTTCAGCTGGTGTGGCACCTGGCCCTGCCAACACACGGGACGTTGTCCACAAGGAATCTGGTCTGTTCTCAGGAGAACTCTGCGCAGACTGGTCCTGCAGTTCTACCTCGCTGAGGCCATTCGGTTGTTCTTGTGTTAGATCAGGCATCTCTAGTGTCTTTTGACCACTGCCAGTCACCATCAACACACTGCTAATCTTCTAAAATACCAAAAAAATAAAAAAAGCTGAACAGGAAAGGGACCCTGTTACTACTGCACTTGTTCACTGTGCTCTGTGTCTGGAGGTTACAGATAAAAAAGACTCTGAACAACTCAGTGGATGGTAACCCTCATGTCACATGCTGAGCCTGACAATCCCACCATGCTACCACCAAAAAAGAAGGACAAAGGTCTGTCATGCCACGCGTCAATTTTGGGTCTGAGACCTTACCACCAGCTATTGACCTAGCGGTAAAGACTCACGGGCGGTAATGACCTATGCTTGCCAAATGCCACTTGGTGTGTGTCCATTACACATGCCTGAAAATAAAACATATTTTCCAGATGCTTGTATCGGACACGCGTGAAAAATGAAATTACAGCAAGAGCCATGTGGTAGTCAGGCGGTAACTCCATTTTGGTGCGCGTTGGGTGCATGTAGATGCTCACGTGACTTAGTAAAAGGACCCCACTGTTTCTTCACACTATCATAAATTTATTAACACTAATCAGCAATGAAAAAAATTGTACAGCAGGCAATTTGAGCACAAATACAGAGCACAGCAATTGTAAAGCAGGCAATGTGAACAGAAAAACAGTACTGTACAGGTTCAGAACCAAGCAAGGGAAAGCATATTTATCAACTGTAAATATATAAATACAGAACCAAGCAGAGCCCCATTTCTTAACCTCATTTGAGTTGTCTTCTCCAGTCAATAACAGTACCGTATGCAACAGAAATCAAGACACCAGAACCAAGCAGAAATCCATGTCTTAAGACAGAAGAACTGCAACTGGAAACCTTCCGGATCTAAAAATGAGAGTAAGAATAAAGAAAGTGCTGTAAATGTAAATGAGCAAACAGGAATACAGTAGTTGTACATACAGTACTACATAAAACTCATTGTACATAAGAATCTTACCATGGTTCTGTTTCTGCAAAAGCACAGCGCAGATCAAAAATGGATCCCTGGCAGGAAAATCAGGCTCTCAGTCACATAATGCAGGTCCAAAAATGTATGCAGAAGCATGGTCTCAGTTCAAAAATGGTTCCCTCGCAGGAAAGCAAGATCTCAGCACAAAACATCTTTAGTGTTCACTTTCTTTAGCACTTTCTTTCTGAAAATGTTTCTGCTCTGTAGACAAACAACTTTTTCCTCTTTCGGCTGCCCAAAAATTGCTGCCATGCTCAGTGGCGTAGCCAGACTGCCAATTTTGGATGGGCCTGAACCCAAAGTGGGTGGGCACAAAATTTTCTCTCTACCCCCTCCCCCAGCAAAATTTAGTCACGCTAATCAGATGCATTTGTCACACAGGGTAAAGTGCTGCTTTTCAGTGCATCAGATTTCAGAAAATTTATGCCTATCACCCTTTTCAATGAGCTTTCAGAGGCCAAAACCTCCTGCCTCAGGTCAGTATAATGCTGTTACGGTATCCTCGCCTGACCTAAGGAAGGAAGTATTGGTCTCTGAAACTTCATTAACACAGGTACCATATTACTTTATCCTAAATTAAAAATAAAATTATTTTCTTTACCTTTCTTGTATGGCCATTTACTTTTTCTCAATGCTCCCAGTCTCTAGATTCTGCTTTCCTTCGTTTTCGCTTAACTCTTCTGCCACGGTTTCCTGGCCATTTCTCATTTTTCTCTCCTTTTTCTTTGCTTTCTTCAATATTTTTCTGCCTCTCTCTCTCTGTCCTGATTTAATTCATTCTTACTATCCATTCTTTAATTTCCTTCATCTACTTATGGCTTTTCATCTTTTTCTCACCCTTGTTCTCCCCATGCCCCTTCCTCTTATTCTCCAGTCTTTCACTACTCTCCTTTTCCATCCAGCAGCTCTCTTCTTTCTCTCCCCATCCTTCCAGTCTCCCCTCTCTCTCCCCATCCTTCCAGTAGTCTCCCCTCTTTCTTTCTGCATCCTTCCGTCCAGTGTCACCTCTTTCTCCCTACCCTTTCATCCAGCGTCTTCCCTCTTTCTCTCCCCATCCTTCCATCCATCTATCCTCTCTCCTGATCCTTCCATCTAATGTCTCTCTCCCTCTTTCTAACCAGTGTCTCTGTATCACTCTACCCTTTTCTGTTCAGTGTCCCTTCTCTCTCCACATCCTTCTAGTCTCTCACCTTTCTCTCTGCATCCTTCCAGTCTCTCCCCTTTCTCTCCCCATCCTTCCATCCAGAGTCTCTCTCCCCATCCATCCGTTTTCCCTCTTTCTCTCCCCATCCTTCCATCTGTTTTCTATCTTTTCTCCCCATCCTTCCATGTTTTCCCTCTTTCTCCCCATCCTTCCATGTTTTCCCTCATTCTCTGCCATCCTTCCATCTGTTTTCCCTCTTTTCTCCCCATCCTTCCATGTTTTCCCTCTTTCTCCCCATCCTTCCATGTTTTCCCTCATTCTCTGCCATCCTTCCATCTGTTTCCCTCTTTTCTCCCCATCCTTCCATGTTTTCCCTCTTTCTCCCTATCCTTCCATGTTTTCCCTCATTCTCTGCCATCCTTCCATCTGTTTTCCCTCTTTCTCCCCATCCTTCCATGTTTTCCCTCATTCTCTGCCATCCTTCCATCTGTTTCCCCTCTTTCTCCCCATCCTTCCATGTTTTCCCTCATTCTCTGCCATCCTTCCATCTGTTTCCCCTCTTTTCTCCCCATCCTTCCATGTTTTCCCTCATTCTCCCCATCCTTCCATCTGTTTCCCCTCTTTTCTCCCCATCCTTCCATGTTTTCCCTCATTCTCCCCATCCTTCCATGTTTCCCTCTTTCTCCCCATCCTTCCATGTTTCCCTCTTTTTCCCCATCCTTCCATGTTTTCCCTCATTCTCTGCCATCCTTCCATCTGTTTTCCCTCTTTTCTCCCCATCCTTCCATCTGTTTTCCCTCTTTCTCCCCATCCTTCCATCTGTTTTCCCTCTTTTTCTCCCCATCCTTCCATGTTTTCCCTCTTTTCTTCGACGAGGCCCGCCCTGCATGCCAGCGCCAGCCCCCATTGCTGGCCACTGCTGCTTTTCCTGTTGAGCAGCAGGGCCGGCGCTACAAAAAAGAAGAAGCGCTAACGGCGCTAAGGACGAGAAATGTTTAAAAAAAAAAAAAAAAGCGCGGCACCGGCAGGCACTGTCTCGGCAGCCTTGAGGCATTGGCTGCTGAGGCATTGGCTGCTGGCTCACAGGCTCCTCCCGCAGACGGGAGGAGCCTGCGAGCCAGCAGCCAATGCCTCAAGGCTGCCGAGACAGTGCCTGCCGGTGCCGCGCTTTTTTTTTTTTTTAAACATTTCTCGTCCTACGGTCCTTAGCGCCGTTAGCGCTTCTTCTTTTTGTTGCGCCGGCCCTGCTGCTCAACAGGAAAAGCAGCAGTGGCCGGCAATGGGTGCTGGGGCTGGCGCTGGGCGGGCCTGGGCTGAAATTGGGTGGGCCTGGGCCCACTCAGGCCCACCCGTAGCTACGCCCCTGGCCATGCTGTAAAGCTCAAAACTTCTTCAGTGGTTCCCTCACTGCACAAGTGGGGTCCCAGGTCCAAAAATTACTGCCATGTTGTAATGTTATAAGAGCAAGGTCTCAGCTTAAAACTTTTTCACCAGTTCCCTTGCTGCACAAGCGGGGTCCCAGATCCAAAAATTTTAAATGTTTTTAAATATACCTATATTTTACTTAAAATAAATTTAAACACATGTATATAAAATAATAAATAGATATCAGAAAGTGAATGCATAAAATTCGCAGTTATATTATTTATTTATATTTTATTTACTATTATTTTTTATTTCATACTAGTAAAAATGGCCCGTTTCTGGCGCCGATGAAACGGGCGCTAGCGGGCAAGGGACTCCGTTCCCCTCCCCTTACGGTACCTGTTTGGTCGGGGCAGGAAAGAAAGAGCCCCCTCTTTCCTGGCCGTAGCGGTGGTGGTAGCTTGCATCGTGTGGGAGTCTGGCTCTCGGCGTTTCAAAATGGCCGCTGAGCGTTGAAGTCTCGCGAGGCAGCTTGAACTCTCGGCGGCCATTTTCAAACGCCGAGAGCCGCACTCCCACACGATGCAGCAAGGAAGCCACCGGTACGGGAGGAAAGAGGGGGCTCTTTCTTTCCTGGGCCGACGGAACAGGTACCTCTAGACCACCAGGTAGACACACGTAAGGGGAGGGGAGGTGACGGGGGGGGAGGGAGGTTGGTGAGGTTAAGCGTGTGCTACCGTGGACGGGGCGGTAAGTTGTAAGGGGCGGGGCTATGTGGCGAAAGGGGCCGGGTTCATGTGCACGTTGGCGGCGGCTGGGATTTGTTGGAAGGGGAGGAGTAGGGAAACACGCTCCGCGTGTTTCCCTACTGCTCCCCGTGCGTTAATTTGTTTTTGTGTTCCGCCCTTGACGTCATCACGTGTGACGCGAGGGCGGGGCATGAAGATGTTGTGTGGCTTCACCACCATGAAACCACGAACCGGTGTGTGAGTGACGTCAGTGTCCTCAGAATGTTGAGGCTGCGTTTTATTATAGTAGATGGTTCTTTTTGCATTAGATAAACATTATTCATTTATTTAAGAAGACTACTTTTAAATTTCTCTTTGATTGTAATTGTTTTTATCTTTATTAAAATACCAAAATAATATACACTTAAAAACTTGCACATGTACAGCAATTTATTTATGTTCTTGATATATTTTTTTCCAATATGTTTTAAAAGTATATGATGTCATTTTAATATATAGGATACAGGTTGTATGTCTCTTCACTTTCTGATACCTATTTATTATTTTATATACATATGTTTAAATTTATTTTAAGTAAAATATAGGTATATTTTTAAAAAACTTAAATTTTTAGATATCTATATATTCCATTTTTCATATCTATATATTCTATTTTTACACACTATAAATGTAAGTAACTTATTTGTATTTTTATCATTTTTTATTACCTGTGTATTAAATTTTATTTTAGACTCCTGATGGAGGCCTAAAGGCCGAAACACAACGTTGTGTCGAGTCTATATACTTCAATAAACATTTCTACTATTATACATCTTCTCAGACTTTGGTATCCTTGGTCGCTCTCCGACTTTTATTCTATTCCCTTGCAGAGAAGCACAGTCTCAGCTTAAACATGACTCAATGATGGTTTCCTTGCAGCGTATGAAGCCGGAAAACAGGAAGAGAAGCCACATACTTCTTAACGGCAGTGCAATGACATCACCAGGGGAGTCTGTCGGATATGCTGGATGGCTGGATTAGTGAAGTTCAGAAAATCAAGACTGCACTGTAGTTCAGTTAGTTTAGGGAATGGGAGTGTGACCTGGTCGTCTCCTCCAAGTTTCCAAGTTTATTAAAAGACTTTCTATCCCACTCATAAAAGCATGTCTGAGCAACTTACAGTCTAAAAATGGGGGAGGGAAGTGTAAAGACAAAATTGTCACAGTAATAAGAAGGGGATAGAACGACATAATTTAATAGGACAGAGGGGTAGAGAAGTACAGTAGGAAGTTACTCTGGGAACACTGAATTGTTCGACACCAGGTTGCTTTTATAAAAACAAAAGAATAAAAAAAAAAGAAGGGCCTAAATGAGGTCATGCAAATGCATCTGAAGATAGTTATGCACATGCATCTGTAAATAGAAAAGTTTTAAGGTCTATTTTAATTTTTGAAAGAGATGATTCCAGTCTGAGATGTTGTGGGAGCAAATTCCAGAGTTCAGGCCCTTGAACTGAAAAAATGGAGCTGCAAGTGGTGTCACAGACAATTTCTCTGAAAGTAGGAACAACAAATCTGTTTTGTTGTGAAGATCCAAGTGATTGGCTAGAACAGTAGGGGATCTGAAGCCTAAAGAGGTAGGGTGGTTCTCCTGCATGGGGGTTTATAAAGATTAAAAGCAGAAGTTTATATGTGATGCAGTGAGATATCAGTAGCCAATGGGCTGATTTAAGAAGCAGAGTTACATGGTCATATTTTTGATGACTGGTGATTAGTTTAATGGTGGTATTATGAATCTTTTGCTGTCCTTAATTCTGATTCCTTTATATAATGCATTGTAGTAGTCCAGTTGACTGATGACAAGGAAATGAACAAGGATATTTAGTGCTGAAGGATGTAATAAGGAGCAAATTGATCGGATCATACAGAGTTTGTAGAAGCAATGCTTGACTACTGTAGAGATTTGAAAGGTAAATTTTAAAGCAGAATCTAAGATAACCCCTAGTACATGAGTTGTGGGCTCTAGGGGAACAGGAGTAGAACAGAGTAAAATACGGGTTGCAAGCGATTTGTACTGATCATTTGTAAAGAGGACGGTCTTTGATTTATTTTGGGTTAAGAATAAGTTTGTTGGTTTGTAGCTAATCCTCCCACTCATTTGGGTTTCCAGCTCAATCGGAACTGGGTCTGGGATTGGATGCCATACGACTACCCATTCCCCTCCTTCAGCTAAGACTTACCCAGCTAGCCTAGTCATTGCAGTGGAAGTCTTTAGCCAGGGGCCATGCAAAATGGCTCCTTCTTGGACTCTGCAATTATAGGAGCTAAGCTGTTTCCTTATGTCCTGGGAGGGGTATTTGTATTGTTTGGCACCCCGAATCATTTTGAAATGTTGGTGCATATGCATGTAGTCATGGTGGGCTCCAAAGTTGGGCACTAGTGTTTTCGTTACACAATGGCTGTGGCTATCCATACTCCCCCCCCCCCCCCCCCCCCCCCCACTGAATGCTTCCTGTACACTATCCTCAACCTTATTGGGTAGCTGAATACATGAAGAAGGATCTGAACCTTGGCTCTGTGATATGTCAGTACACAGCTCTGCTACTAATTTCTGGGATAAGCAGCATAAAATGTATTAAGCTTTTTTGGGATCTTGCAAGGTATTTGTGACCTGGATTGGCCACTGTTGGAAATAGAATGTTGGGCTTGATGGACCTTTGGTCTGTCCCAGTGTGGCCATGTTTATGTACTTAATCTGGTCCATTATGAGGCATATTTTCAAAGCACTTAGCCTCCCAAAGTTCCATAGAAACCTATGGAACTTAGCCTCCCAAAGTGCTTTGAAAATATGCCTCCATGTACTTCATTTCAACTTTATATCTTTGTCCTGATAGTTCTTGTATTTGTGAGGAAATAGGGGGTTTAGGAGATATTCCTAAAACTAATTATGTGCTTATTTATTGTCTTACACTAAGCCTACAATAAACTATTATAAAAAGAGTGGGTATGAAATCACATTAATTTTCAGGGGTGGCCAGAAACCTGTTTGGGAATACAGGAACCAGCATATAGAAAACCTAACTCCACAAAAGTCTTTGATAATTTTATCGATATCTATATAATATTATTGGATCCACCAGATTCAATCCTCCTGCAGAAACTTAGCCATAACATTAGTGAGATGATATTCCTACTTACATCAATGGATCAATGATGATTATTTTCCTTAATGCTATGGCCAGTGTGTTTTTTCTAGCAAAAAAGGTGCTGGTACTCAAATGTTAGGCCACCCTTCAGGAGTATGGTGATCACTGAGGAACCCACCCTATAATAGCCAGGTCCCCTGCAACTAGTCACAGAATCTATGACAAGGCAGAATTGGTTTGTAGAGCCTGAGCTCTATCATTAAAACTTGGGTTCCATGGGTCAATTTTAGCAGACAATGGAAAAGGTGCCGGTACTCAGTACCCCTCAGTACCCCCAGGGTCGCCGAGGGGGAGGGGCAGGGCGGACGAAATTCTCCGGGCCTCCATGGGGGGCCCGGCGCCACAGTCTCACCCGTCCACCCTCGGCTCTGTCAACCGTCCGCCATTGGGCCGGGCCCCCTTTATTCAAATCGCAGCGCCTCACCACCTCGCTCTGTGTGTAAGCGCAGCAGCGGCAGTCTGCAGATCACCTCCCTTCGGGCCTTCCCTCCCTGTGTCTTGCCCTCGCGGAAGTTACGTCAGACGAGGGTGGGACACAGGGAGGGAAAGCCTGAAGGGAGGCAATCTGCAGACTGCCGCTGCTGCGCTTTCACACTGAGCAAGGTGATGAGGTGCTGTGATTTGAATTCAGGGGGCCCGGTGGTGGATGGAGGGGGGGCCCAGCCCAGTCTCTCTGCAGCCCTGAAGTACCCCCTCAAAAAAAGCCCTGGCTATAGCTAAATTGGAGTGGAGGAGTGGCCTAGTGGTTAGGGTTACCATTTTGTGTCCTCTGAAAAAGAGGACACATGTCACGCCCCCCTACCCCGCCCCCGCCCCGCCTCATGCCCCGCCACTGCCACGCCCCCTTCAGGTCCGGGTTCCGCCCCTATTCCCCCCCCCCGTCACATAGTCCCCTCCCCCCCATCACATACCCCCCCCTCACTTACTGTCTAGCCCTGGTGGTCTAGTAGCGTCTTCTCTTCGGGGCAGGAAAGAGCCCCCTCTTTCCTGCCCGGAGCGCTGCCTGCCCTTGCCTGCTGCATCCTCCTCGGTATGGCTGGGGATTCAAAATGGCCACCGAGAGTTGAAGCGGCCTCGCGAGAGTTCAACTCTCGGCGGCCATTTTGAATCCCCAGCCAGACCGAGAAGGATGATAGACAGGGGAGGCAGCGCTCCGGGCAGGAAAGAGGGGGCTCTTTCCTGCCCCGAAGACGTCACTAGACCACCAGGGAACATGGTAAGGAAGGGGAGGGGAGGGGACGGGAGACCACGCGCCGATCGCCCGCCCACACGCCCACCGCACGCACGCGCCTGCCCGCACCCGCGCCCACGTTTGTCCAGAAATCCGGACAAACGTGGGCGGGGGCAAAACCGGACGCCCCGGACATGCCCTCAAAAAGAGGACATGTCCGGGGAAATCCGGACGTATGGTAACCCTAGTTAGGGTGGTGGACTTTGGTCCTGAGGAACTGAGTTCAATTCCCACTTCAAGCACAGGCAGCTCCTTGTGACTCTGGGCAAGTCACTTAACCCTCCATTGCCCCAGGTACAAATAAGTACCTGTATACAACATGTAAGCCAAATTGAGCCTGCCATGAGTGGGAAAGCACAGGGTACAAATATAACAAAAAAGTTACTGCAAGAGGGTTGAAATATGCAAGTCTGACAAATCCAATAATATTATAGAAACTGATAAAATTATCAAAGATTTTTGTGGAGTTAGGTTTTCTATAAGCTGGTTATTTTTTACCTTCTCCCAATTAAAGAATTGTGCTAAATTGTATATCGGGAATACAGGAGGCATATTGCACTTTGTGGCCGAAGTTTGATCAATTGTGTTTTGAAGTACCGTTATGAATTCTCTATTTGTAATCGTTTCTGCAAAAAGACTGAAGTCCCGAATCGAGAGAACATAATTAATTTCCTTCGCGCCTCTCAAGCCTGCACAGTTTTAGCTTCATGGGTTGCTGGGGTAACTGAAGAAGGAAGCAGCAAACGGATGTGACGTTGGTGCTGCGGCCTTTTCCTGTAGGCGGGTATTGAGAGCTCGGCGGCGGCGGTAGCGTTTGAGTCCGTTGTTGCTGAGGTAGGCGTGAGATAGTTAACAGGTACTGGGAGACCTGTTGTTAGTCGGGGATGAAACGGGTAGGTTAGAGGAAGAGCCTGGGAGAGCAGCTGCTGATGAGAGGGAGAGTTTGAAGTACGAACAATAGGACACAACCTATCTGGCCAGTAGCTTGTTTTATAGGATGTTTGCCTGAGTTGAAGGTACACAAACATATACTTTTCCCCATGTTACCCTCTCCCCACCCCCCCCCACATGTAAATTTGTAATTATTTTACCTCTCTTGGGGGGGTGATGATTGCCAGTGGATTATGTTTGCGTATTCTATTACAGGACTGAAGTTTATGGTGCTCATTTTCAAAGTACATAAACTTACAAAGTTACATAGTATCTACAGTGGGTATTTTCCAGTGGTTGAAGGGCTTACAATCTACTTTTTCTTTCTGTGTCTTCAGTGTGATGTGAGCATGACATACTTAGAAACTTCAACAAACCCAGCTCCACTAGATATTTCTCTCCAAAAAAACACTTTAGAAATACAGGCAAACCGCAGTGAATAAGAATCTGTATGGAGACTGACCTTGAGACAGCCATCAGCGAAATGTGAATTCATGTCGGTCTGATGTGTCTCCTATGATTTTACATGCATCCCATAATGAAGGATTTAAAAAGAAGTAAAGCTAAGTACTTGATATATATTACATATTGGGAAGAAAATGACAAAAATATATAGATAAAGAATCAATGACGATTACATGCTCATCCTTATTTTTGCTTGGCTCAAATAATTTAGCCTAATGGTGTAAACATTTTTTTTGTTACATTTGTACCCCGCGCTTTCCCACTCATGGCAGGCTCAATGCGTATCTGATGGATCCAACAGTAACTCAGTAATATATTTCTAAAATGTTTATTGTCAAGAAATATCTAGTGGAGCTGGGCTTGTTGATAATGTGAATTTTGTTGCCTTTTCCTTTAATATTTAGTGGTGCTTATTTCATTGGATACTTAGAAATTTAGCAGAGCTGGTGCACAACAGTGTAGGCAGCACAAGTTATTTACGTCATGTCATGAAAAACTTCATGTGCACTCAAGTAGTAGTTATAAGAATACGAGGATAAATTACCTAACTATATTTTCTGTGCCTTAAATCTATATATATAAAACTCACCCTCAACATTCTGAAGACAGTGACGTCAGTGAAGCCAAGCCCTGACTTCCTTCAAGAAGGTTCGTGGTGGTGAAGCCACCGAAATCGTTCCGGGCCCCGCCCTCGAGGGCGGAGCAATGGCAGAACAACGAAGGGGTTGGCAGGGAGGGAGGCAGGGGGGAAATCGCTCCGGGCCCCACCCTTGCGTCAAACATCATGACGTTGAGGGCGGAGCAATGCCAGAACAACGAAGGGTTGGCAGGCGGGGGGGGGGATGTTGCCGACGAAAACCTTGATGGCACAGCAACGAAGGGGTTGACAGGGGGGGGGGGGGGTTGCGAAATTGCTCCGGGCCCCGCCCTCGCATCAAACGTCAAGACGATGAGGGCGGAGCAATGGCAGAACAATGAAGGGGTTGGGCTGGGAGGGGGGGGGGGGTGTTGGCGACGAAAACCTTGCGCCTGTTTCATTTGCTCAGAAACTGGCCTCTTTTACTAGTCTCCTTATACTTTAATAGATCAGTGATTATTTCCAGAAAGGAATTGCTACAGCAGTATTGCAAATATTTAATTTTGATATTCTTGATGCTGTGCATATTTGTTTAAATAATTGCCATTTCTCACTATCTAAAATTCTAGGTGAATTAAGGTAACTTTTGTACCTCAATGTAGGTGCTGTTGCATGTGTATTGCATATTTTAATTTGAATATCTAGGCTTTATACAATTTTTTTGGTTCAACTTTTTTTTTTTTTTTTTGTATAGATGTCATTTCTGAGAGCAGCTCGCTGTCATGGTTCCTATGGAAGAGGAAGGAAAATACTGAAGTCTAAGAAGAACATTCAAGGAAAACAGGCATGGGATGTGAGTTACAAATTTAAGGTTTTGATCTTATTCAGGAAAGATAGCAAATGCTGAAAAGTAGTTTAGCTATACCATGTTCTAGTCCACCAAAGGACAATGCAAAGTAGCTTGCAAGTTGAAGAATTCTCATACAGAATCGTGGCATATCTGCTTCAGTTTCAAATTGTGTGGATGGAGGTTTTGCTACATCACTGTTCCCTGACCTTGTCCTGAATTGCCACTGTCTCTTCTACAATGTTTGGTCTTTAGCATTGGTCAGCTGAATAATCTACCTAAAATTTGAACATTTTTTTCTTTTCATAATAGAACAGACCTGTTGAGTACATAGCTATCACACTTTCATCAGGGTCTACATATATTGTTTCTACAATGTGTTCAGTTCCTGCAGCATCTGATTTTGGATTCTCAGTGCCAGCCTAGAAAATTTCAGCTCATGAAAGGAAAAAGCTAGAAATTTGGTTATATTTTGCTTTTCCTATTTTGTAATAAAATGTGTAGACATGCTTACTGTCTTACTGTACTTGCATTCCCCACTTCATGATATTTGGTTTTGTATGTTTTGTTTATTTTAGAATACTATCAGTGATCTGAGTGTACATCGTGCAACTTCAGAAGAGCTGGTATGTTAAAATAAGTGACTATCCACATGAACCCTTGTATGTGTTCTTTACTGTCCCTCTTATTTTCAGTCACAGAGCAATAAAACCTTGAAGTTTTAATGCTTGTTTGTGAAGCGTTCTTTTAACTATATTTGTCTTGACTGTATTTGGAAACTGTCTTGAAATAGAAGTGTCTAGATCTTTCTCAGACCAAAGCACTTTAGCAGCTGTTTATGAAGAAGCTGGAGAAAAAAAATGTATTGAGCATTGAATCGGGTTCTGCAATGCAGAAAGAAATATTGTGTGGATTACTGGAGCAAAAGTTGGGTCTGGATCAGGCCTGGGCTTAGTACTTCAGTAATGAATGGCAGACAGCTGAGAATGAGCTGAGCCATAGGGGTTAGAATGTCTGGCACTCAAATCAGTCTACAGTCTCTGTTGTAGATGCTGCTTAGTGCACTGTTGGGATATAGACTGCAATATGAAACAAGGTTAGGTTTTATTCTTCCTTTAAAATAGTATGGTTTGTTAAACTGGTCTGCATGTGTTCTATATTCTTACTACCTTCTTGAAGATGAACAGTCCTAATTCTGTATCGGTACTTGATTAATTACCCCAAAAAACAGCAGGTTTTGATGACCATAACTTCAAAACACTGGTGTTTTAGTGAGTTATGATCAATTAGTATCAATATTTTTCTTTAAATATTTGTGTATTTTTGTGGGCTATGCCACATTTTAATATTTGCTTACCTACTGAAAAATAAATAAAGTAAAAAGGGCTATAACAAACATTTAGGGCCTTGTTTACTAAGCTTTGCTATAGGCGCACTATTGTTTTAGCGTGCTCTTAACACTAGAGACATACATAGGAATATATGGGTGTCTCTAGCATTAACACACTAAAAATGCTAGTGCACCTTAGTACATATGGCCCTTAGTGAAAAGTAAACCATGAAATTAGTGTTAGCAAGCCAGTTTGTATCTTGTAGTCAGCTGTTTGAAGTAGATTATCTCTAAGTTTCTCTATTAGTACTACTATCATTTCTACAGAGCTACTAGACATATACATAAGAGATGATTTCTGCACCATGGAGTTTTTTACAATCTGTTCAAAACAGAGAAGACAAGAGATTTCAAGAAATCTATTTAGTGCTGTGAAAATAGCTAAAATGGACAGTGCTGTGATAAGAAACTATTAGATCCTATATACTATAGCAGTGCTTTTCAAGCCTCTTGTGGAAGTGCACCTGGCCAGTCTATTTTTCAGGTTTATTATAATGAATGAATATATCAAACATATAAACGGCAAGTGACCGACTCACCTGCAAATGCGCAGTAGAGACTTCCCTCTCTGTCCCGCTCTCGCGTCAAGATGTGATGACGTCAGAAGGCGGAACAGAGAGGGAAACGGAGTCGGAGTCACTGTTGGATGCTGCCACCTGGAAACGAACATTGCGCACACCAACCTCCCCCTCCCCTCCCCCAATCCCCGCCGCCGCTCCCTCCCTCCCTCCGCATCGGGCCCCCTGCACTGACCTGACAGCGCCTCTCACCTCCGTGTGGAAGCGCTGCAGGCAGCAGCAGAGCGATCTGCTGCTGCCTGCAGCGCTTTCACATGGAGGTGAGAAGTGCTGTCAGGTCAGTGCAGGGGGGAGGGAGCGGCGGCGAGGAGGGTAGCTGGAAATCTCGCCCGTTTTTACGGGCTTAACGGCTAGTATGTATATGTATATATATATATATATATATATAAGAGATTTTCATGCTGTGGGTCTCTAGCATATGTAGATTTATTCTACTTATTCACTGTGATAATTCTAGCTAGGTGTGCCTTTAGGAGAGGGTTGAGCACTGTAAGGTAACTGGACATCAGTGATGACTCATTAAGGATACAAAACTGTGTGTGAGGCTCACTTTTCATACAGTGGAGCCACACAAAGTTATATCACAGTAAGAAGACAATCTCCTATATAATAATTTGTCAATCTGTGTCCCTGGATGGCTGGCTGTTTTTGTAACTGTATGCAAATGAGCTACTACGTAATCAGCTTGCCTCTAGCCTTCCCTTCTGTCTCAGTGTCCTGCTCTCATTGAAAGAGGAAATTACGTCAGAGGAGGGTGGGACACAGAGGGAAGGAAAGTGGAGGCGAGCCGAGCCTGCCGCTTTCACTGACGCTGCTGCGACTTCAGGTAAAATAAAAGTTTTAAAGGAAGGGTGTCAGGAAGGAAAGGAGGGCTGTTGTGGGAGAAGAGGGCTGGGTTTGAACTGGAACTCGGGTGCTTAAAAGGGAGGCAGGTAGGGGCTGGGGCGAGTCACTGGACATGGAGTGGAGGAGAGAATCGCTGGACATGGAGGGGGAGGGCAGGGGAGAAAGGAGAAATCGCTTAAGAGGATATCCTTCCTAGGGCCCGTTTCATTTTTCGAGAAACGGACTTTTTTGCTTGTGTTTCAGTAGAACCACATGCTAAGTTTGTAAAGGACTTGAAGCGGTTCAAAGAAAAGCAACAAAAATGATATGGAGTTTGGACCAAAAGACACATAAGAAGAGACTTGAGGAACTGAATATGTATACCCTAGAAGAAAGGAGAGATGGGGTGATAAGATACAGATGTTTAAATATTTGAAAGGTATTCATATGCAAACAAATCTTTTCCAGAGAAGGGGAAGTGGTAGAACTAGAGGACATGAACTTAGGTTGCAGGGAGTCAACTTAGAAATAATGTCAGGAAGTATTTTTTCACAGAAAGGGTGATAGATGCCTGGAATGCCCTGCCACGGGTGGAGACAAAAACGGTAACAGAATTTAAAAATATGTGGAATAAACACAAAGGACCCCTATATGGAAAGAGAATGGAAGCAAAACAAAACTTAGCAGTGCTTAGATGGTAACTCAAATAACTGGGAAATAAGGCCACTGCCAGGTAGACTTCTATGGTGTGTGCCCTGAAAATTGCAAGGACAGATCAAGAGTATATATGCTATATTGCAACAGATGATATGAGTTTATCTTATTAGACAGACTAAATGGACTGTGCAGGTCTTTATCCGCCATCATGTACTATGTTACTATATGGCAGAGGAAAGCTAGCAAAGTGGAATAAAATACAAGATTCGGGTTTTGCCATTGCTGGTATCTTTAGTAATGGAGACAGAGCTTGTATTTGTCTTACTATTGATATTGTTGGATTTCAGGCAGCCTGCTGGAAGAAGTGAATTAAAGGGTATGGATGTGCACTTTCATTCAGTTCTTTATTGAGCACGAAACCAATTCTCCGAGGACAAGCAGGCCATATTCTCACATGTGTGTGATGTTATCCATGTCACCCAGTGAGGAGCTTTCCAAGCATGCATGAGTGCCTTCCTGGCCGCTGCAAGAGCACTGTACCATCAGTCTCTTCTGATCCATAATGAGGAGAGAATGCGATTGTCCCAATCTCCTCACAGTATCTGGTCTGTGAACATACGTTTTTGATTTTTATGCCTTCGCTTCAGGGTTTTTTGCCTTGACATTTTGTTCTCTTTTCTTCAGAAAGGTCCCTCTCCCTTCCTATATAGTTTTAGTTTATTTTCCCCCACTTTTAGGTTTTTTTTATTTTTACCGCGCTGATTAGGCCCTCTAAAGCCTGACCTCCGTTCGGGTATTTCTCTCTCGATTTTTCTGGTTCATGCCCATTTTTTTTAGTTACCATCGAGCTGTTTGATTTGGCCATGACTGTTTTCTGTTCCAAGTCATCGAAGATTCCCAGTGGCTTTAAGCGCTGTACCTGGTGCAATAGGACCATCTCTGGCAAAGATACTCAAGGTATCTTCAGTGTTTGGGCCCTGAACATTACCCCTTCTAGCTGTGTTTTTTGATCTCGTATGAAGAAAAGAACCCAACTGGCCAGAGAGGCTCAAAGGGAAAAGATTTTTGGAGCCCGGTCCAAAACCTCGGTATTGGCATCGACATCAGGAGTTACATCGGGCATCAGTTGCATTGGTACATATGGCTGAGAGGTCTGTCTCAGACACTGGGAATGGACACGCACCAAGTAGGTCTCCCTCTGCCTCAACGTTGGCTGCTCTGCAGGTCCCCTGAGACTGGTCAGCATTGGACCTGTCATTGAGGCGATGTGGGGATTCGACCTCATCCTCGACGGCACCAAGGAGCATCAATGACCAGGTTCGGGCAAAGGCCAGGAAGCATCGGCGTTGATCCCCCTCGACACATGGAGCCGGGAGCTCGGGGCACTGAGGGATTCGGTCCCTGAGAAGCTTCAGCACCAGGAGGACTACTCTCCCTCCATACAAGAGCGTTGATGTGTGGGTGTCCATGCAGCCAGGACCAAACACCTATCTCGACACCAGTAGTTCAGCACTCTGTCTCTGAACCAGCACCTCAGCCTTTCCCGATGGCATCTCTCGATGAGCCCATTGGGCCATGCTCCCTTATCTCGGTGCAGTTTTTACAGCAGTGTGCACTGGCATCTGGGGTGCTTCCACCAGCTTTGCCAGTTCCTGCTGACCCACAGGGCCCTCAGCTCAGTGAGGTCTCAGACGCCAGTGTTGTGTGCAGCACCCATGTGGGCACCCCCTTGTGTTGGTGGAGGAAGCTTTGCTGGAGTCTAGGCTGGAACCCACTCCTCAATGCCCTTCTCAAGGCCATGGCTCCTCTGTTTCGAGGCAGGCTTGGTCTCGGCCTTTCCATGAGGAGTTTTTTCTTGATGCTGATGAGCGCTCATGGGTGTCTGATGTGGATCCATGGTACTTTTCAGAAGAGGAGTCCTATGGCGTCCCATCTGACCCCTCCTTTCCAGAGGAAAGGAGGAAGTCTCCACCAGAATGCCATTCCTTCCCAGGTTTTGTGCAGGAGATGGCTACTGTCATTCCCATTCATTTGGAGGCAGGACGAGGTGGGATGTCCCAAGACCCTGGACTACAAATCTCTTCCTAAAGAGGCTGTGATATTTTCTCTTCACTGGATTCTGAAAGATGTTCAGGTGAAGAACTGGGAGTTCCCTCTGTCGGTCCCTGTCCTGCTTAAGAAGACTGACATCATATATCGGATCCAGAATTCCCCAGGATTTGACAAACGAAACGGAGGAAATTTTTCTTCACTCAATGCGTAGTTAAACTCTGGAATTCACTGCTGGAAAAGGTGGTTAAGATGGTTAACTTAGCGGACTTTAAAAAAGGGTTGGACGGCTTCCTGGAGGAAAAAGCTATAGAATATTAGTGAATGGACAAGGGAATACAGTATTTCTAGGATGGGCGGGACAGATTGCTTGTTCTTTTGGCCGCTGTCAGTGACAGAGTGCTGGGCTCGATGGACCCTTGGTCTGTCCCAGCATGGCGATGCTTATGTACTTATTTTGGATGTACTGCAGCACAGAGTTTGATGGGTAGAATCAGGGAGTGCAAATTCCATATGAATTTGGGATGTGAGGTCACATTAGGACTAGTTGAAAAGTCTCTCTTTTGGAACTGGATCACGTGGCAGCTCTATACACAGCTAGTTGATAGTGGGGGCGTAAAATGCAAGTTCAGTGCCATACAGATGTAGAGAAGGAAAGAAAGAAGACAAGAGGCGAGAGAAAAATGGAAAGGCCAGCCTGGAAAAGAATTTGTATGGCTGACTCATGGAACATGGAAAAAAAAGACTGGGACCAGCCAAATTCCCAGACAACAAAGGTAGAAAATGTTATTTAATACTTCGGAAGGACTGAGATGTACCTGCTTTGTGAAATGTACAGGAGAAAATGCATTTCTGTCTCTTTTCTACCAGCATTGCACTGTTTATAGAGTCTGGCTCCCCTGGACAGAGAGTGAGGGGGTATCTATTTCAGTTTTGTTGTTGTTTTTTTTGGTGGCTCCCTATTCTGTATTAGATTGGTAAAATGGAATGTTGTCACAATTTGGGTTTCTGCCAGGTGCTTGTGACCTGGGTTGGCCACTGTTGGAAACAGGATACTGGGTCTGACCCAGTATGGCTAATCTTATGTT
Organism: Microcaecilia unicolor; assembly: GCF_901765095.1. Taxonomy (NCBI): domain Eukaryota; kingdom Metazoa; phylum Chordata; class Amphibia; order Gymnophiona; family Siphonopidae; genus Microcaecilia; species Microcaecilia unicolor. Next base: position 237,153,608 of record NC_044035.1, on the reverse strand, counting down.
TATATAGATGAGGGTCTGTCCATGTTCTGCATTTGTGAATGAGGTGAAGGATTCTGCTAGCATGTAATGTCTGTGTAGGAATGTGTAACAGTGCAGTTTATTCCAGTTTCCCAATAGTATGTATATTGGTGCTCCACAGTCCAGTGTTAAGTGTATATATATATAGCACTGTCTTCTGATAGGTGGGTTAGGGCTGTTATGGTGTTGTAAGTTTTGTGTTCTAGGGCAGTCCTGGAGTACCCCCTTGCCAGTCACCACACAAATAAAAGTCCATCTGATTTAAACAAGGTGTCTAGCAGTGGAAGGAATATGTGTGCTATTCCTGAATATTTGTACTTTGTAGTTAAGAAGACAGGTTGCCTGCTCTGGCCAGTCCAGGGACCTCTTCTGCTTCCTGCCTCCTGATGTAACTTACTGTTCCCTTGTAGGCAGGACGCAACAGAGACCGCCTGTATTAATCATTGGCCACCATAGCACCTGAGCAACAACACAGACTCTGCTGTCTAGCTGACACCAACCGGCGCCTATTTTATAAAAGTCTGCTCCCCCTGAGATCAGAACCTGACTACGCCTCTGTGCCTACCCCCATGTAGTCTGTATGTACTGCAATAAAGCTACTGAATTTCGATACAAGTGCCTTTTTGCTTACTAGGGATATGCATTTATTTGTGCGTATTTGTTTATTTTAATGGTCCTTAAAAATTTGTGTGAAAATAAGCTAAAGGAACTGAAATTTTGGCCTTATACATTCTTATTGTTCACTTGGTGGTACTATTGTTTACTGATTTCTACAAACAAATTTCCATAGTTGAAGAATATGTTTTGTTTAACAAAAGTAATCGGTCAGTAACAATTGCCATAAGATGTTGAGTCCTCCTGCTAGTAAACTTTTACTGGCTGCAATCATTTCTTGCAGCCACAATATGTTAAAGCCTTTCCTGAGGAGAGGAAGAAAGCATTGGCAAATAATCTCCAAGTCTAAACGTCTTTCAAGCATAGCATGTGACTTACCTACTACTACTACTACTATTTAGCATTTCTATAGCGCTACAAGGTGTACGCAGCGCTGCACAAACATAGAAGAAAGACAGTCCCTGCTCAAAGAGCTTACAATCTAATAGACAAAAAATAAAGTAAGCAAATCAAATCAATTAATGTGTACAGGAAGGAGGAGAGGAGGGTAGGTGGAGGCGAGTGGTTACAAGTGGTTACAAGTCAAAAGCAATGTTAAAGAGGTGGGCTTTCAGTCTAGATTTAAAGGTGGCCAAGGATGGGGCAAGACGTAGGGGCAGCAATCCAGAAATATCCATTTGGACGTTCACATAACGTAAAAGAATCAGCTGTTCCATAGGGCACTAAAGACAAGTGATGATGTAATGGTAGCATTATGACTCAGTGTTTTAGAAGCACAAGATATGTTAGAGTTGTACCAGCTTTGTTTACCAGCAGTCATATTTTGTTGAGGTCAAATTTAGGGAAACTCTTTTTATATAGTAAATGTTTTGAGAAATGCATAGTTTTCAAAGCTGTGAAACCTCTCATGATACAAGAATCTTGAGTTATTGTGAATTATTTTAAGATAAATCATTTCATTTTTAACAAAAGTTTCTTGTGTAGTATTTTCTGTAATGGGCAATTCTCTAGAAACTGAAATCAAAATGCTAAAAAATAATTCTGAGTATTAACATATCTAGTTGTCCTTTTTATTAAAGTAGGATGTCTAAAGAATGTAGGACATTATTTAATTTTAATATAATGCTAAGATTGAAGAGCCTGTAGATATATGAAACACTATCTTTATCACGATTAAAAATTTTGAATCATTTTTGACAAAATTCAAAACATCCTAACCCTCAAAGCCAAAGTACAACTTATGTATGTCATACTGCATAATAGATCAAATAGAACACAGTTCAGTCCTTAATATGAGATGCTGCATCACAAATAAGTACAAATAGCTGTCATCCAACAATATGGCATTTTCTATTGGTTCTTTGTTGACGTCATCAGAGGGGCGTTGCATTCTGAGAGCCTTTATTCGGACTGCCACCATTTTGTGCCTGGTTACATGACTGAAAAAGGTTTTCGTCCTGGTTGTCATTTCCCCCTGAGGCAGAAGAGAAACAAGGGTGCTCCTTGTGTGGGAGCTGCTGTGTGTTACAGAGAGACTACTGATGGAGCCAGATCCTGTTGATTACAAGCAGATATCGTGTAGTTGCTGCGACCACCCAGGTGGATAAGCTAAGTAGCAAAACGTTTTTTACTCTGTGCACTTGCAGCATGTTTTGGACATTTTTTCAGTAGTTTATAGTGTTTCTGACACTAATTCTAGAGAATTTTGTACAGCTAAACGTTTTTCTCTGTTTTTTGGCTTCAGCGGTTTTTTTCTCCTGAGGGTGGTGTTTTCTGCTGAGGTTTGTTTTGCAGAGAATTGATTGAAACCAATGATAAATGCCTTTTCAAGGGTAGACCATCTATGTAGGCTCCTTGGGCTATTGAGGTTTCTTTTCTTTAATACATTAATGGTCTGGAATCTCTGGGGTTACTGTTAGACTTTGGAGCAAAAGGTTTTGGTGATTGTAGAAAAGCTGCAGTTCACCATTTTGAAAATGCCTTGAGCACATACAACTTCTTGATACTTGAAAGGAGTGATGCATTTTCCCAAAATAAATCATTACATGGGATATCCTGGTCACTGATAAAGATTACAGTTGTGCTGGGCATGAGACAAGCAGCCAATTTCACCTCTACTCATAACTGCAGACCTTACTAATGATTTTTCATGGCCTCCAATGTTGTCTACAACACCCTTGCCATGAGATATTGCACTGTACTTCCAGGAAAATGTTTTGTTATACTGTATACTCGGAATATTAAAGAGATGGGCCATTAACCTCAGAGTGTCTTATCAAGGGAGGGACTGCTGGAATAGCCCCTTCTCCCATCACATCCTCTACCGAACCTCCACAAAGCTAAGGGACTTGACTATCTTCCCCCAGTGTTGTTCCTACTGCTAGCACTTCCCGAGGAGCTGGCATGTCACTGATTGCATCAGGCAAAGTAATCTCCGTAGTCTGACTTGAGCCCAACAGAGGGTTTCGCGGTTGTGAAGGAGGTGCTGGTCCAGCGGAGCTGAGCGAGACTGCTCCAAAGGCCCAAAGTTTCCTTCACCAATGGGCCAGTCGGTATGCCCCGAAATGAATGCATCACAAAGCTGGTAATCGCTACCTGCCAAACCGAAGAGGAGTCTTGCTGCAGCCAAGCAGAAGCTGTTTGCTTCCCCCTCTTCTTCGGCATCAGAAAAATATTACAGCCAACGAAAGGTAAGAGAAAAATGAGGTAAGCAGGGACAAATCCACCAGTGCCCTCACTGTGTGGCTGTCTTGGATTTCTACCAAATTTATTTTGTTTTTTACTTCAAGGTGGGGGGGGGGGGGGGTCCTGGGGGGTGAGGAGACACCTGGTGGGAGCCATATGAGCTGCGGTCCCGCCGCGGGTGCTCTGGAGCAGCAGACTTGTTTTTAGAGCTGCAGGAGGCTCGATTTTTGTAAGGGTCAGCTTTAAAAAAGGCCTGAGCCTCAGGGTCGCGTTATGGGGACTCCTGTGGCTCCAAAAGCACATCTGACGCTCTGGAGTGCCTGCACCCACAGTGGGACTGTAGCTTATGCCCCCCCCCCCCCCCCCCCCCCCCCCCAGAATAGGTTAAAAAAAAAAAACCTCGTGTTACATATGGGAAGCTTTCAAATAAAAAATCTGTCAAAAAAACCCCAACACACACAGGCAGTCATAAACCTCATAAGCTTGCTATTGTTTTCAGTAGCGTCTGCGAATGTTTGGGGTAATTCACTATTGCAGCAAGCTCCGCCCACTGGCTTCAACCCACAGAATGGGCCAGATAGGATCATGCCATCTTCTGTCATAAAATCTCCTTGCCTCTCTTGCTAGCTGGTTGTCTGGACCCTGCATCTTTAGACCACTGCCCCAGCTTGAGCACAGTCCTTCCCAACATACTGAATTTTTACTGTGATTAAATAAAATACTGCTGTCTCCATGTTCTCTCTGAATTGAAACACCCTGTTCTATCCCAGCACACACAGAATAAATACTGTCGCTGCCTGTGTCTAACAGTTTTCAGTTTTCCCCTCTCAAACTGCCACTCCCTCTTCCTTTGAAATGACCTGTGGCACTGGCCTGCGCACTCCAAAGGGGAGTCATCCACAACCCAGACAGTTGACAAGGCTGCTCTGAGAGCAAAGTGCTACAACAATATGGTTTTTAGTCCACTGACAATATTGTTGCATTTATCACGTCCCGTGCATCACACTATTGCAGGTCAATTAAGTTGCACTGACTGACTTTACTATATAATATTTAAATAAACTTCTAGCACAGTTTAGTCAAGCTTTGATTATGTAAATATTTGGTTTTGAAATTCTATCTAACTGTAGTTCACAGAAATTTGCAACAACCCCATGGAACATGAAATCACTCCAGTTGTCTGTGTTCTATGCATCACACAATAAATTATTAATTTTATTTTCTAGCAGAGAACATATTCTAAACATCCAATAATAAGGCATGGCATGTAGTACACAAGTATACAACTTTTTTCTAAGAAGTATATTTAGTGCTGTAGGTAATGTCATCCAAATGTCCCATGCATCACACAGAAAATCGCTCTAATTGAGAGAGGTCCAATATTTTACAATTTTATCATTGCCAAATAAATCCATTCAAATGTCTATATGTTCATTATTCCATGTAACCTCTCGCTTCCTTGCAGTCTCATTACCTGTACTATTTCTCTGGAACATGCAGCCATCAGGTATCCAGGCTTCTCCTTCTCTCTACCTTCTGTTTAAGTACTTTAAGTTTATTTTATTCTTTCTTGGTTACCTTTTCATTTGCAACTTTGAAAAGGATCTAGGAGTCATTGTTGACGATACTTTGAAATCCTCTGCTTGGTGTGCTGCAGCAGAAAAAGCAAATAGAATGTTAGGTATTATTAGGAAAGGATTGGAAAATAAAAACAAGGATGTTATAATGCCTTTGTATCACTCCATGGTGCAACCGCACCTTGAATACTGTGTGCAATTCTGGTCGCCACATCTTAAAAAAAGATAGTGGAATTAGAAAAGGTACAGAGAAGGACAATGAAAATGATAAAGGGGATGGGATGACTTCCCTATGAGGAAAGGCTGAAACAGCTTGGGCTCTTCAGCTTGGAGAAAAAGACAGCTGAGGGGAGATATGATAGATGTATGTAAAATACTGAGTGGAGTGGAATGAGTAGACATGAATCTCTTGTTTACTCTTTCCAAAAATACTAGGACTAGGGAGCACGCAATGAAGCTACAAAGTAGTAAATTTAAAACAAATCTGAGAAAATATGTCTTCACTCAACATGTAATTAAACTCTGGAATTCGTTGCCAGAGAATGTGATAATGGCAGTTAGCATAGAGGGTTTAAAAAAGGTTTGGATAGCTTCCTAAAAGAAAAGTCCATAGACCATTATTAAATTAGACTTGGGGAAAATCCACTATTTCTGGGATAAGCAGTATAAAATGTTTTGTACTGTTTCGGGATCTTGCCAGGTACTTGTGACCGGGATTAGCCGCTTTTGGAAACAGGATATTGGGCTTGATGGACCTTCGGTCTGTCCCAGTATGGCAACACTTATGTACTTGTGTAACCAAGAGACCTTATTAAATGATGCCCAGGATTGTGTCAGCATTCTGGGCTAAGTGGAAGCAAAGGTGGTGAGATCTGAGGACTGGACCTGAATGGCTCAGCACAGAACAGAGTGAATAGACGAACTGAAAACTTAATGTAGATCTTCAAACTGAAGAAATGACCAAATGCCTGCAGTGAGTAAGGATGGTATAGACGATTTATGACTTCCTTGGGTCAAATCTGGTTATAATAGCAAATAGCTACTTTGGCCAATTAACTGTGTTGTTAATCAAGTTTGAATAATAGGATTTATGAACTTCTTTCAGCTTTTTGTGATAAAACTGGAGGGAAGCTTTGCACCAGGTAAGGATATCATTGCCCCTAGCATTTCCCCACTGTCTCTGCTTGCCTTGCTTCATGTGTAAGAGAGTCTGAGGACTTGATGATACTGTGTCTGCTGGCGAGAAGTGTAGGGAGGATAAAACAGCTTTATTAGAGCAATGGAATTCAGGGCTGACCACAGTGTCAGGTCTCAGGAAGTGGCCTGATCATAGAAGGATTGAGCAAAAATATCTTAGGGGAACAGGGAATTAAGAGAAGGTAATGAGGAGATGTCAATGTGCCCTAAACCTTGAGAAAAAGGAGTCATATCAAGGAGGTGAGAAACATCTGAAACTGTAAGATTAGAAGATTTAGTATGTGATCTGACTAGAAAACCAGCAGGGCAGAGAAATTGTTGAGATTCAGGGGAGATGAATTTGGAAACCACCAGGTCTAATGTGTGTCCTGCTGTATGTATGGGAAAGTTAATATACTGTTGGAGACCAAGGTCAGAAAGGAAAGTGAGAAAATGTCTGTCTTATGGGTAGATGGGTTAAAATCACCCAGAATTAGAAGGTTATGGTAGTTGACCAAAACCTCTGGACTAGGTCGTGGAGAGAGAGAGAGAGTCCCAGGCAATTATGTCAGCGGCTGACAGGTAGTAGATATGCAGTTAATGAATTGTAGAACTGAAATTGAGGCAAAGAAGAACTGATTCTGGGTAGGCATGGAGATTAGGGGAGAGCTGCATGGTTGGGAGGATATTCACAAAGATGACTCCATCACTCATTTTAGAGGCCCTGGGCATTGAAAGGACCCTGTAGACTGCAATGATAAAGCTAGGTTTCAGTTAGACAAAGAAACTGGATCTGGGAGGCCATGATGACTTTATGGATGGCGGCTGTTTTTCTCCTGCATAATACCTGTAGGTTCCTTAATTGACAGAGCAGCCTGGGATGGATTTGATGTCGGTTGTGTAATAACCATGGAGTAAGATGACAAAGGCTGAAATAGCCTACCAGTGGAGGTGGCAGAGACTGGTTCTTCAACAGGTTTTTGACATGCTTGGGACTGATAAGAGAGTACAACAGTAGGAAAAGGGTTGAAAGTTCAAATAAAAGACATGGTGGATGGGGAACTGTTGTTAGGTTGAGTATGGAAATTTATAAACAAGTTTGTCCCAAAGTGAAAGAGTTGCAGAAAGCAAGGAGGCCCCTTATTCCTTTCAAAAGATGCAGAGAGGGAGCTACAAGTCTTGCATATGTTCAACAGCTTGTTTTTTTTAAACTTTCTACCATGGTATTACAATATATACTTTTTTTTTTAATATAACCATCTGATCCCCAGCCTTAAACCAAAACTACCGTCCCCCACCCTTTATCTTTTATAATACACTTTAATTCAACCGGACTCCATGTATGCTTTCTGTTGGTCTGAGTCACATGCAGTGGAAAGTGAAAGATTGAGAATAGGACAGATAGAAGGGATGACAATAGGAGAGAGTGTGCAGAGTACATGGGTGGGAATGGGATCAGAGGAACAGGTAGTAAGTTTGGAGGAGGAAAAGAAGATGCGCAGGTTCCCCTTCAGTGATTTTATAGTTTATTTAAATTTGCTAGACCGCTCTAGCTATTGTTTGGGCCTGTTGGGGCTGGCTGGATCACAGAACCAGAACCCAAGCTCCTACCCAAACCAAATACCCTCAGCTGTATTTTTCTTGGACACCAGCCTGGGCAATCACAAAAAGATAACTACAAACTGTTATCATGTTAGCTATACAAATGTGTTAATAATAATAACAATAACTGTTTATTCTTACAAAATTAGCAGCAAAGCAGAAACTAGTTTCTTGCAAGAATAAGCAGGGGGAAATTGGATGCATAAGCAAAAGGGAAAAACAGCAAGTGAGGCACTTACTAAGCCTCTGGCTCCACAGAGACTCAGGACTGTCATTCCCGGCCCTTGCCTTTCAGACCAGACATTTTATATAAGAGTTTCTCAGCCCAAAGCACAAAGAACTGTTTTTTTATTTTCAAGGATATATCATTTGTTTGGTTTTTGAAGGATATGTCATTCATTTGGCATAATTGCCAAAAGGTACATAAAAAAATTACATTTCCTTAAAAGATACATTTCAGTTCTTTTGTTAATTAAACACATCCTCAGTAAAACATCTCACTTCAAAAGGTTAGGATCCAGTTCCCACAGAGTCTCCACTCTCAGAATATCTCTTTTCCTCCATTGACTTAATGCTAAACAGGAATCTTGTCTCCTCTTCCTCTTGTCTGTCTCCTTGCTCCCTTCAAATAGTAATTAGTTCTCAACAGAGAGAAACCTGCTGCGTCCAAATAGTTTCCAAGTGCATCTTTGAAGACACCTATCGAAAACAATGAATTTCACGACTCATTGTCTTTAAATTACCTGGCCAGAAGAGGGGAGGAAGTGGGATGCTTGCTTGTGCTGGGCACCAAATTGCCTTGTTTTTGTAATCCACAGAAGAAGAAAATATCTCCACACTTCACCGTCTGTAGATTATAGTTTTTCTTTATATTAAACACATACCAGCACTGGACCCATTTGGTCTAAACCTTCATAATTGTACCCCCACCAATGCTACCAAGGCAGAACAGAGTGGTGTAAAGATTGCAAATCAATTTGAAAGAGAAAAGAACTGTGTGTGAAGGAGTGGCCTAGTGGTTAGAGCACTGGTCTTGCAATCCAGAGGTGGCCGGTTCGAGCCCCACTGCTGCTCCTTGTGATCTTGGGCAAGTCACTTAACTCTCCAGTGCCTCAGGTACAAACTTAGATTGTGAGCCCTCCTGGGACAGAGAAATATCCAGTGTACCTGAATGTAACTCACTTTGAGCTACTACTGAAAAAGGTGTGAGCAAAATCTAAATAGTAAATAATAAACTCCATTTAATGATAGGAAAGAGAGGGAAACACACAAAGGGAGGCAAAAGAAAAAACAATAAGAGATATAAAATAACATTAAAAAGTTTCTCTATTCTGGTTGGCAGCCCCAGTCTGTCTCCCTGAAAGCCTTTCTAAACAGCCTGGCCCTACTTTGAAGGGTCTTAAGTGATAATTCACTATGAAACGAGATGGGAAGATTGTTCCACATTTAGGGGGAGAGGAAAAAAGAACGCACAGTGTCTGGTTCAAGGTGAGCAAATTTTGAACCTGGCAGAACCAAATGATTGTTTACTGAATGGAGGACCCTAACTGGTGAGTAAGGTGAAACAGGAAAGATAATCATGGGTATCAATCCTAAGGGCCTTTAAATGTTAGTAACTCAATTTTGTACGTGTTCCAAAATTCAACAGGTAACTAGTGATGGATGATGTTTCAATAATGATGTATTATCCGAATGACGGGCACAACAAAGTAATCTTTTGGCAGTGTTCTGAAGAGTTTGTAATTTTTTAAAAGCGAAATGAGGTAAGCCTGCATAATTGATATTGTAGTAATCCAGATGTGACGTAAAAATAAGGAAAGGAGTGCATGGAAACTATCATGATCACAAAAGTGACGAATAGCCCTTAACTGTAAAGAAACAGAGTTTAGAAAAGTGTGGGGTAAAAAGAGAGTTTGTCTTGGCAAGTGAAAGAGCAGACTGGAAGGAGGTCAACAAAAATTTGAAATGAATGAAGTCAAAATAGGTGCAGAATTTTAGGAAAGGGTAAAGTTTGGGTGAGGGATTGAAGGAAGTACCTGCGGGTGAGAGTGGAATGGATCTTAGTGGGTACAGGTGAGTATGGGTTACATTCAAGTGGGGACAGATGGGGATAGGCAAAGTTTGTTTCCATGTAACCTCTCTACTCAGATTTATTTTTTCAGTCGTGTGAATATTTTTTTTTCTTGGCGTCTCTTTTTTTGTTTGAATCTGTCCTTTTACAACAGTTGCTGTTAGGTTAAATCTGCATTTACTCAGGTAGTTCCCCTTCAAGACTCAACAAAATGTATGACTGCACCAATACCTCTACTTCTATGTAAGGACCTGGGCTATCTGCACTAGAAATAAAGAACAGCATAAAATTGTTTTTCTGATGTTCAGCATATTGTGAGGAGCAGCTGTCTCCTGAGAAGAATGAACTCCATTCATGACACTATAGATTTCTTTGAAGGTGAAATGTTCCAGACACCATGCCAAGTATGACAATGTATTTATTACAGTAAGTGGAAAAGAAATATATAGAGATTTTGAAGGGAGGACTCTTTAAACTTTCCATGTTTGTACACAAAGCAAGGCTATCATTATGTTACCTAGATGCTCCTGTGCTGTTAATTGTGCATGGTTGAACAATTTTCTGCTCTAATTATATCTTACAATGTCCTATATGTAAGACATTTTTAAATCAGTTTCGAGATGGTGGTTGTTACAGTATATTTTCAGAAAATAAGTACAGTGCAATCTGCTTAAGTGCAAGAGTCTGGGACCAAAGAAATGCAGTTAACCGGAGCGTGCACTTAACCGTTGTGACCCAAAGAAGCTTGACATCTGATAAACATATGTACAGTACTGTTTATTATATGTACAGTATACAGTCTCCTTTAACTGACGTTATACAGTCTCCGTTAATTGACGTTAGGCTTACTTGAAGTAATCAGTCATAGTCCTCTGTACACTATTGTGTCTGTGAGTTCCATAGACTGCGTCTGCCAGACTGTAAAAACTGTCATAGCACTGACATCCAGTGGCCTCCAGATAGGCCCACACAGTGTTGAGACTCTCCAGCGTTCTTGCAAAAGTGACAGGAGGTTGTTGAATTTTGTCAGCATGTGCCTGCGTGTAGGCACATATCTCCACATCAGTGCTGTCTTCAGCTGTTTGTAGATTGTAATCAATAGCTACGTTGTGATGAAACTCCTCTTCAGTAACACCGGCTGGGATGTCAATAGCCTGTTCATCTGACGCGTTTGCAACAGCTGCATCTGTTTCATCCCTCTCCACATCCTTAACAAAGCTTGCCCACTTGTAGCAGTTCACAGTGGTTGCTTGTGTAATATGATTCCAGGCTTCTTTCTGCATATGTAGGGAATCCAGCATATGTAGGGAATCCAACAGTGATAGATTACGAGCCAGTTCAACAGCACGTTTATCCTTGCCAGTCTGGTCATCCATAACGCTCATCAGACGACATAGCACAAGAGCCCGATAATGTTTTAAATTGGCTATTACGCCCTGATCCATAGGTTGGATCAGAGAGGTAGTGTTTGGTGGCAGGAAGACCACCTTGACGTTAGACCGCCTGACATCATCACTGTGTGCAGCACTGTGTGCAGCACAATTATCACAAAGCAACAAAATCTGATGCTCTTGTGCCCATATTCTAGTGTCTAACTTCTTTAACCACTGTTTCCAAATTTCCCCAGTCATCTATGAATTTGCGTTAGCCTCATATGACACAGGAAGTCGCTTAACATTTTTGAATCAACAGGGCTGTTTGCTCTTTCCAATGACGAGTGGTTCCAACTTCTCACTCCCATCCATATTGCAGCAAAGGAGGATCGTCAATCGGCCATTCAGCGTTTTACTTCCTGTAGTTTCGGCATGTTTGAATGCAAGTGTTCCATCAGCAGAGATAAATCTAATTTGATAGTAGAGCAAGTTCTAAATACTAATTTTTTTTGGATTTGGATTTTGCTCACACCTTTTCAGTGGTAGCTCAAGGTGGGTTACATTCAGGTACACTGGATATTTCTCTGTCCCAGGAGGGCTCACAATCTATAATTAATAACAGTAATTAAGGTTCATCCAAAAAAACCTGAAAATTATATACACAAAGTCTGAGAGAACACCATTAATGATAAAACCTGTTAGTAAGATATCCCTTTCTGTTTGGCATGTCGGTTTTGTGGCCGCTACTGTATAATGGCTTTATGTACTGTTATATTTTCTGTTTTTCTTTCCACCTCAAAATTAATGTGGCCTTTCATGAAATTTACTTAGTTTCTATGGCATTCTGCTACAAACTATCCCTATCTCTAGCCAGTATTATTTTATAGCTTCTCACCAACAGAGCACACAGGCTACAGCTGAGCAAAGCTCTCCTAGGATGTACTCATAAATAAAATATAGAAACAGAGAAAAATGTAGGCAGATAAAGACCATATGGCCTATTTGGGATAGTAGTAGTAGGATAGTATCTGTTATAAAACTTAGTGCTTTTGATTGGACAAGTAGGCGTGCTCTAACTTTGCTCAGATGCTGCTGGTTTTAGCAGGACTCCACAAGAAGGAAAAAAAAGGGGAGGCATAAGTTTTAACATAGTAATTTAGTCTTGCGTTTATATAGATGCACCGACATGAAATACATAAGTCAAAGAATCAAGTGCTGGCCCAGTGGGAACTTCGAGAAAAAGCTCTAAAGAAGAAATGGAGAAACAAAAGGCATGGGACACCCGATCCTCTGGAAAAAAGGAGACTGGCCATAATGAAAGAGGTAATCAGTAATATTGTAACAGTGAATCCAGTTGACATTTGTTTTCAGTGTTTAAACATAAGCTAGACCTGCTTAGCTGCTATGATGTCAGTGGGGGCAGGGCTTTAGGGCAAAGAAATTGGGTGACTGGTGTTCAAAAAACTGAACGTATTTTTAAAATTTGCAGAATTGATGGGCTTGGCTTAAATTTCAGTGGGGATGATGTATTTTAATGTCTAAAGTCTTGCATTGGTGCAGTGTTAAAAATGTCACTTGGAGTGAGCCTGAGAGTGCATCTAATGTTTCCATGGGAATCCAAAAATTTGTAAAGAGCACAAATCAAACTAAGCATCTTAAAGTATTGTAACTGCACAATAGACTGCAGGTAATGTGGGTTATGATGTAACAAGCTGGAAGAAATAAAACTAGGCTTCTAAATATCAAGCATTCCCAGACATAGTACATTTATCACTGTAGATTCTGTTCTGCTCTAGAGACTTTATTGTAAAGACTGTTGGGGAGACAGCAGGTCCGTGAGATTAATAAGGTATTCTTGTATGGTTTTTGCCTCTTTTCAGCTAGGCTTTCAAACCGTTTGGGACCTTGATGTCTGCAAAGTTAATACTACTTAACATTTGCCTTTGCATTTTTCACTCTCTCTTAAATTACTTCATTAACATTGTCCAGCAACTCAATAGTTAGCTCAGACACTTCAGTGATAGTTCTCTGAAGAAACGTTAGGTTCTGTCCTCCTGGATTCTGGTGTGAATGGGCCCTAGAGTGTGTTAGTAGGTACTTTAGACTTTCTGCTCTTGGGTATCTTTGCAATACTCATAGCTTCACCAGGTGTAAAAAGAAAAAATAGTAACCAGAGTTAAGAATCATTTTTGTGGGAAATCTTTAGGACAGGATGAAGGTTGGACAAAAATAGGTTATAGTAAGCGAGATGAGCTTGTTTTGATCTGATATTTTTGTTCTGTTATGCCTGTAGGTTCTCTTCGATCAGTATCAACTGAAAGATGTTTTGGAAAGATCTGATCGAGCAATGGCTGTGGTGAAGGACCTTTTTGGTGATGTCCCTCACAGACATCCAGGTAAAACACATAGCAGGATTAGAGGAGGCAGTAAGATTATTTACATTAAACAAGTACCATACTTGTCATGGTGCGGTCAGGCAAAGGTGTAAGCAGCTCAAAGTCAGAAGTCAGCATGCACAGAAGTGGGAACAAAAAGAGCTGTACCAAGCCCACATATTCTGCCTGCACAGGCTTCCGCCTTGGTTTGAGCCTGCAGGTGCTCATGGCTGGCAGGAGATGGAGCCTAAACATGACAAATGTGAGGAAGCAATAAGGCAAGAAAGCTAGACTTGATCAGGAGAGAGGTTTCTGAAAGAAGGATTCCCATGTATGAAGTGCAGGAGGGGGGGGACCAAGTTCTGGCAACCTGTAACCAGGACACCTGGAAGTATGTAGTAAATGGTATGTATATAATGATAATGTATTCTGAACGGAAAACAAGATGGCCATCATCAGGCTATGTGGGCCATTGAGCTGGGAGGACCTTCATGGCAGGAGGCAAGAACTGCCTACCATGGCTTTACAATACCCTGTTCCTTCCAGCAGTGACCAATGGATGTTCCATCGTTAGAAGACATTGTGTATGAAGATCATTTACATCAAACCAGGATCTCTCTTCTAGTGAACCAGTTTTGTCCTGCAGTCGAATATGGTGGAATCCAGTACATCCTACACGTCAGATTCAGGCTGCCCTTTGGACAAGATTGACACTGGAGGTGTTTAGTTTCTGGAGTAGCTGGTTTCAATAAAACACATGATATCAGGAGGGAACCTTGAGGTTTTCAGGAAGCTGAAGCTGCATGGTTATAGGATTGATCCTCTATTTAAGATTTGTGAGAAGAACTTCAGATGACTTAAAAACATGCACATCCCTACACAAATCATACTCTACAATACACCAACAAATTGACATAAGGAGTATAATCAATATAGCTCAATTATAGCAGTATAAAAACATAGCATCAGGTAACAGTAATCCAAAGTAAGATACATCTAAACAGGTCTCAACACAAAAAACCTTCACTTTTCATTGAACAACTAGGTCTTACAGGCCTTACAAAAAGGAAGATAAACATTCCTTGATTGTAATGCTGTTGGAGCTTTATTTCATAAATTAGGGGCACTTAAAAAGATTCTCTTCTGGTTATCAGAATACTTCAACTCAGATACACTAATTAGTGGAGATGAAAACTCTGAGAGGACCACAAGATACATGTAGGTTCAAATCTTATTTATTTTGTCTTCAAAACAACTTGAGTATCCAAAAATAGCACCTTAAATATAATTGATAATTCTTTAAATATTTTATGGTCCTCAACTAGAAGCAAATATAGCATGACCAAAGCAGGCAACACTGGGTTAGTGTAAGACCTGATAAAATTCTGCTTGCATGATCCTGGACATACAATACTGTTTCTTAAAGATCCATAAGCAAAATATTATAATAGTCAATATAATGATAAAAAGCATAAATAACGATATAATTTATTTTCTGAGGACAAGCAGGCTGCAATATTCTGACTGATGGTTGACGTCATCTGATGGAGCCCAGCATGGGACTCGCTGTCCAGTGTCCATTCTAGAAGTGTTTGAGAGTGGCTCACCTAGCATGTGCATGTCTTCCTACCCTTGTCACCATGTGGGACCAGATCAGTCTTGGTTCTTTCATGGAGCAGTGTGGATTAGTTTTTGCTTCTTTCCATATACAGCATGTGTCTTCAGCTACTTCCTTCTTCTGTATCATGTATAAGTACTCGAACGGGGCCAGTATCCTCTATTCCCCCTTTTTTCTTTCATTAGCTAGATTTTATGGCATTTCTAAGTTTTCTTTGTTTTTCCATGGCCCACTAGGCCCTCTTTCTCACTATCAAGCTCTTTCATTTCATCTTGGTTATTTTTCCTACAATGTCGTAGAAAACTACCAGTGCATCTCAGGAGGATTGCACACAAGTGAGACCAAGGAGTGGAGGAGTGGCCTGGTGGTTAGGGTGGTGGACTTTGGTCCTGGGGAACTGAGGAACTGAGTTCGATTCCCGCTTCAGGCACAAGCAGCTCCTTGTGACTCTGGGTAAGTCACTTAACCCTCCATTGCCCCATGTAAGCCGCATTGAACCTGCCATGAGTGGGAAAGCGCGGGGTACCGTAACAAAAAAAAAAAACCCCCAACAAGATGCCAAGTGCCTACTGTTGAGTTGAGACGGGTGATAATTTGTTGTATCTCCTCTTGGTCTAATGGTCTGTCATTGATGGCTATGACAGAAAAAGGTGTAGGGTTCGATCTGAGGAGTATCTTTGTAAATAGATGAAATCTTGAATAGTGAAAGAATTGATGAGGGCTGATGCTCTCATAAAGCTGAAGACCAATGCTTTTCAAGCTAGTAAAGTTGGAACAGCCTACCTTTACAGATTAGATTACAGCCCTCTTGTAATTGTTTTCATAGGCATGTGAAAGCTTTTTAAAAATTTTTATTTTATAAAAATTTGATGGAACATTGTCTGATAGCATTTTTGTTCTGTCTTTGTATGGTTTATTATATATCCATGATAGGATTTTGATATAATTTCTCACCAATATTCTGTTGACCTTACTGTAAAGCCGCTTTGTACTTATTGGAATTAGATGGGTTACAAATGACTAGAATAGGATCATAAAAGCTGAAGTCAACAAGCTTGGAGTTGCATGAAGCACTGAAAGGCTAGTCAGGCTAGATCTAGGTTTGTGAGGATATTTCTTGGTCATGTCATCCTGACGGGTACAATAAAGGCACATACTCTTCTTTCCTCCTCAGGATAATGAAACTCCTTGAATTCTTCAGGCCACATGGCAGAATTGGGTTGCAAGGTGGAAGGCACCAGTCTTTGGGGAGAATGCTGTTGCTTAAGCAGTGTTTTCTAATAAGGGCATTAACATGCAAACAGACGGATACTATGGAATCTAGATCTGAAGGCAGCTCTCTGATCTTCTCCAACAAGCCATTCTAGAAGACTTCATAATTATTACAGTGTATCTCTGCTGCCCCACTATGTGTAATTGAATGGCATACTGGTCGACTGTATTGGGGATCCTGTTTAATCAGGAGGTGGATACTGGAAATATATATCAAGGTTCATCAAAGACATACTTAAAGGCAGAGACAAAGGTGTTGCTATAATTAAAAACAAAAAAGGGGGGGGGGGGGGGAGGATCTTAGGCTCATGCTTAGGTTTCTCAGCCAGCAAGGATATAATATAGGGAACTCTGGATTTGCAGTCAAAAGAACAAGCAGTCTGAAGGGTGTAAACAATTGAACACTAGTTCAGGGATTCTGTGCTGGCCTACAGGTTCCTTGAAAAATGCAGGTGAGTTTTAACCTGGGACTCCTTAAGGAGTTGTGCAGAGGATAAAGAATTCATAAAAACTGGGGCAGCCTCAAGTGAGGGGGCTAAGGTAAGTAAACCCATTTGCTCAATTATACAGTCTAAATGTTAGTTAACTCACCTGGGAGATTTCCACGTGTGGCCAAAGTTAGTGCCAGCTCAGTGGGGTCCATAGTCAAAATTTATTGTTGTGGCAAGATGTGAGTTGCTGTGCTTCAGATGGACCTCATCTACCTGCATATGCTGCCTTGGCCTTCATTTTGAGCCTGCGGGCACTGGTGATTGACAGGACTTCAGCAGGACAAACCATACAGCATTAAGTAGGAGGAGTTGGAGCCAACCCAAGGAGAACCCGAGGAAGGGATGAAGCAGGAAAGCTGGACGTGAACTTTTAAGTAGTTCCTGAAGACAGAATTATTACGTATGAGGCACATGAAGAGACCAAGTTCTGACAACCTGTAATCAGAACCTATGTGAATGTAATGAGGTGTACTATGATGATGAGACCACTTTAGATTTTTTTTTCTTTGCATGAGCACCAGTTTCCCCTGCTTTTACTTCTGCATGGTTTGACTGCATAGAAGATGGGAGAGTTAGAATATATAGCACAAAATGATGAGGTAGATATAATAGGCATCTCAGGGACTTGGTGGAAAGAGGACAATCAATGGGACACTGTGTTAACAGGGTACAAATTGTATTGCAATGATAGAGAGGATCAAATTGAAGGGGGGGCTGCACTATATGTTAAAGAGGGAATTGAGTCAAATAAAGTAAACATTCCACATGACACAGCATGGAATTATTATGGATAGAAATTCCACTGAGACAGAACAAATAGACGGATGAAGAAATGTTTACAGATATTAGGAAAGCTGGCAAATTGAACAATGCTAAATTAATGGGTGGTATTAATTACCAATATATGTTACAGGATAAGTAGAATATCAAAAAATCATCAACAAATTCTACTGTTCAAAACCCTGTATCAACAGTCCATACTCTTTTGCATAATGTCCAATAGTCAAAAGCCCAACAGGAGAACCCTGTTTCGTCACCACCGGGCTGTTTCAAGGGCTAGACATACTTTCAAATTCCAAGCTTCACACGTTCACCACCATAATGCCTCTTCTTGGCGTATGGACTGTTGATATCAAGAAGATTCAAGCTAAGTTATAATTTAAGTATATTTCACTGCATTTCTGGCTTAGTTATGAGCCTCTACCTTTTTGTATTGTCAAAGGTGTGTGCACAGGTATTTTATGAATAAGAAGAGTGGAGTTTTTTTTTGTGAAGACTGGTGATTGAAGAACGGAGTTCTCTTGATTTTGAAAGGTGTTCCTTTATAGAGAATTGTCCTGTGGTTTCTGAAGTCTTTTTTTCTCCACATATTTTCATAAATATATGTGAATCTACACCTGCAATACAGGGTTTTGAACAGTAGAATTTGTTGATGATTTTTTGGTATTAATTACCCCAATATTAACTGGATAAATGTTACATCAGGGAGTGCCAGGGAGAGAAAATTTCTAGATGTAATAAACGACTGCTTCTTGGAGCAACTGGTCCAGGAACCGACAAGAGGGGGAGCCATTTTGGATCTGGTCTTTAGTGGCATGCTGGGCATAGTGCGAGAGGTTGTGGTGTTGAGTCCCCTAGGAAACAATCATCATAACGTGATCAAGTCTGAGCTACTATCTGGGATGAACCCACAAAGGAAATCTACTGTAGCTGCGTTTAATTTTCGAAAGGGCGACTATAATAAAATGAGGAAGATGGTTAAAAAGAAACTAAAAGATCATCTGCAAAGGTTAGGACATTAAATCAGACCAGATGCATTCCACGTATTTGCAAAGGTGGAAAGAAGAGAAAATGTCAGCCAGCATGTTAAAAAGGTGAAGTAAAAGAGGCCATTACAGCCAAAAGATTCTTCTTCAAAGAATGGAGAAAGGACCCAAATGAAGAAAATAAGAAGCAACATAAGCACTGGCAAGTCAGATGCAAAGCATTAATAAAGAAGGGTAAAAGAGAATATGAAGAGAAACTTGCCACAAAGGCTTAAACTCACAATAACAACTTTTCAGGTACATCAGAAGCAGAAAGCTTTCAAGGGAATCCGTGGGACCGTTAGATCACGAAGGAGCAAAAACGGCGCTCAGGGAGGACAAGGCCATACTGGAGAAACTGAATGAATTCTTTGCTCCTGTATTTATGGAAGAAGAAGATGTGATAGATCTGCCTGTACTGGAAATGGTTTTCAAGGGTGATGATGCGGAGGAACTGAAAGAAATCTCGGTGAAGCTAGATGTACTGAGCCAAATTGACAAATTAAAGAGTAGTAAATCACCTGGACCGGATGGCATATATCCAAGGGTACTGAAAAAAAACTCAAGCATGAAATTGCTGATCTGCTGTTAGTAATATGTAACCTGACGTTAAAATTGTCCATAGTACCTGAAGATTGGAGGGTGGCCATTGTGACGCTGATTTTTAAAAAGGATTCTAGGGGTGATCTGGGAAATTATAGATTGGTAAGTCTGACGTTGGTGCGGGCAAAATAGTGGAAACTATCATAAAGAATAAAATTACAGAACATATAGACAAACATGGTTTAATGGGGCAGAGTCAGCATGTGTTCAGTCGAGGGAAGTCTTGCCTCACCAATTTGCTTCATTTCTTTGAAGGCATGAATAAACGTTTGGATAAAGGTGAGCTGGTTGATGTACTATATCTAGATTTTCAGAAAGCTTTTGATAAAGTTCCTCATGAGAGACTCCTGAGAAAATTAGAGTGATGTGATAGGAGGCATGGTTCTGGTGTGAATTAGGAATTGGTTATTGGACCGAAAGTAGAGGATAGGGTTAAATGGTCATTTCTCTCCGTGGAGGAGGGTGAACAATGAATTGCCACAGGGATCTGTACTGGGACCTGTGCTGTTTAACATATTTATAAATGATATGGAAATCGGAATGACAAGTGAGGTGATTAAATTTGCAGATGATACAAAAATATTCAAGGTAGTTAAAACACATGCGGACTTGGCATCCAAATGGCAGATGAAATTTAATGTGGACAAATGCAAGATGATGCACATTGGAAAGAATAGTCCGAATCATGGTTGGTTACCTGATGCTAAGGTCTGCCTTAGGGGTCAGCACGCATCAAAAAAAGATGTAGGTGTCATCATAAATAATACGCTGAAATTTTTTGCTCAGTGTGCTTCGGCAGCCAAAAAAAACAAACAGGATGCTAGGAATTATTAGGAAAGGGATGGTGAATAAGACCGAAAATCCTGGTGCATCTGCACCTTCAGTATTTCGTTCAGTTCTGGTCACCATATGTCAAAAAACATACAGCGGAATTAGAAAAGGTTCAAAGAATAGCGACCAAAAAGATAAAGGGAATGGAGTGCCTCTCGTATGAAAAAAAGGCTAAAGAGGTTAGGGCTCTTTAGCTTGGAAAAGAGACAGCAAAGGGGAGATATGATTGAGGTCTACAAAATCCTGAGTGTTGTAGAATGAGTAGAAGTAAATTGAGTTTTTATTTTATTTATTTGTAGTATTTGTATCCCACGTTTTCCCACCAATTTGCAGGCTCAATGTGGCTTACATTATGCCGTAATGGCGATCGCCATTTCCGGGTAGAGATTTACAAATGGTATTGCATTAAGGCGCATACATGGTGAAGTATAATACAATATGGTATTGCATAGAGGTTCCTCAGTGATAGAGTAAATTATAACATAAGTTAGATAATCAACTATAAAACGTTCGTTTCCGACATGAGAAATAAAGTGGTAGTGCGTATTGCATAACTTTCATTAGTAGCAACAAGGTTATCAGTCAAGTGTAGGGAGTTCTGTTTTGTCTAGTTCATGCAAAGTCTAGTTGTCTAGCATTTAAGATGGATCGTTGTGGTATGCCTTCTTGAATAGGTCAGTTTTCAGTAGTTTTTGGATGATTGTTAGGTCATGCATTGTTTTTATGACCTTCGGTAGTGCGTTCCATAGTTGCGTGCATATGTAGGAGAAGCTGGTTTGGATTTATATTTAAGTCCTTTACAGCTGGGGTAGTGGAGATTCAGGAATGTGCGTGCTGATCTTTTTGTGTTCCTGGTTGGCAGGTCTATGAGGTCTGACATATAGCTCGGGGCTTCACCGTGAATGATTTTGTGGACCAGGGTGCAGACTTTGAACACAATTCGTTCTTTTAGTGGGAGCCAGTGTAGTTTTTCTCTTAGGGATTTGGCGCTTTCGTATTTCGTTTTTCCAAATATGAGTCTGGCTGCTGTATTTTGGGCAGTTTGAAGTTTCTTAATGATTTGTTCTTTGCATCCGGCATAGATGGCATTACAGTACTCTAGGTGACTTAGCACCATTGATTGTACCAGGCTGCGGAATATTTCCCTTGGGAAGAAAGGTTTGATTCTTTTTAGTTTCCATATTGAGTGGAACATTTTCTTTTTTGTATTTTTCGCATGGCTTTCGAGTGTAAGATTTCAGTCAATTGTAACTCCAAGAATTTTCAGACTGTCTGAAATAGGAAGGGTGTAGCCCGGGGTGTTTATGGTGGTGGGCTTGTTCATCTTATATTTGGAAGGCTAAGTGCTTTGAAAATATGCCTCATTGTGTCTTTTCTGCGTTTAGCTTTAGTTGGAATGCATGCACCCATGAATTCATTATTTGGAGGCTGTGTTTGATTTCATTTGTAATTTTGGTTAGAGTGTGTTTGAAAAAAGTCCAAAGACTAGGGGACACTCAAGGAAGTTACATGGAAATACTTTTAAAACAAATAGGAAGAAATATTTCTTCACTCAGCGAATAGTTAAGCTCTAGAGCTCTTTGCCAAAGGATGTGGTAACAACGGTTAGTGTATTGGGGTTTTAAAAAAGTTTGTACAAATTCCTGGAGGAAATGGGAAGCAACTGCTTGCCCTGGGATTGCCAGATATTTCTGACCTGGCTTGGACACTGTTTGGAAAACAGGATACTGGCCTGGATGGACCATTGGTCTGACCCAGTATGGCTACTCTTATGTTCTTAATTGATGTGAAATTGTCAAAGCAAAGGTGGTTTTTTTTTTTTTAGAATTGGACCCTTTGTTTTTTTTAAATAGATTAGAGGGTATTTTGATAGATGATGCCTTTTGCTTGCAAACTTACCATACACTGATTCCAGGGAAATGAGGTCATAGTTTGGGATGTTAAGCTGGATGTTACCCTTCTAATCTGCTACTCTTTTAATAGTTGACAGTGGATACATTATAGTGCGTACTGTAGGTTCTACCTCAGCACGTCATATCTTTTTCTGTCTTGCTACTGAATAACTGAAATTCAAACAATCTCTGGTAAAACTGTAACGTGCATCTTTGATTTTTTTCTGCATTACAGTGTTACAAAGGAAACTTTTTATAGTCAGTTGTGTATGTAGAACACTTGCTGAAGTAGCATGCCCAAATTTTGGCACACAAATCTAGGTACCATATATAGAATCTGGGGAATATTGCATAAATATACAGTAGGTACTTCTATGTGCCTTATGCCTACACCTTGTACCATGTGGAATTGAGTGAATTCATGTGTCTTATCTCTAGGGTGATTTTGTAAATGTGTTGTCTTTTATAAAATAAGTAAAACATATGCTCCAGTATGCCTTGACAGTCTTAGTGCTCTGTTATAAAAATTACCCTTGGTGTGACAAATCAGAAAAGGCAGAGTGGGTTTTGTAATCAATTTTATCCTTCTTTTGATATTTTTAGGTTTTCCTAATGTAACTATGGCTCCTTATTGTGATTCAGAATCCTCTCAAGGTCCCATTGTACAGAAACGGGACCCTCCCACACAGCTATCTATTCTTAGTGAGTCAGTCATGGATCGCCAGGTAACACACACTGTCTCGGGCATATGTGCATATTTATTCTTACATGTATACATGATGCACATTGTTCAATAAACATTACTTTGGGTGCCTTGCTAGAAGTTTTCATGCTCAGTTGTTTTATGTAAAACTGCATTTACTTTGCCCTGACATATGTTTATATGTTGAAATTATTTTCATGCTACTTCTCCATACGAGATACCTGAAAATGGGAGACTATTTCTAATAGCACTGTTGAACAAACTGTTTTCTATTCACAAACTACAAACGCCCATAGTATTTTTGGTTCATAATTGGACTTTTCTAAAGTTGTATTGTGGGCTGGTCACTTTCTGAGGAAAAATAATGTGGTAATCTTTCTAATTATCTGCACCTGAAAGAGCAGTAGTTATTAAAAACTGATCATTCTCTAATGCAGTTTCTGCTCTGGGAAGAAATTCTTGCTGCTCACGTGGAATTCTGAGTGCCAGACTTTTCTTTCTTCTTGACCCATCTTGGCATGATAGGATCTTTGGCTCACCTCTTCTCAACCATTTGCTCTTCATAATTTCAAAGTTGAGCAAGGGCTTTGAATTTCAGCTACATTTCCATCTTTACTTGGATTTCTTCCAGTTTGCTCTGAATAGTCAGTTACTTTGAAATGTGAAAGGACTGATACCTGTGTTTCTAATTATTTTATTTTTATTTTTTTGGTCATGAACTAGGCTCTGAATGACGTAGAAAAAGAAGATTCCTTCCTCAGTCGATTGGAGAGCAGTGAAGATGAACATGATATTTCTGTGAATTTCCAATCCAATCTTAACACAGACAGGTTTGTGTTTGTTTGAAAAATCCATTCTCTCTTTTTTTTTTTTAATTCTTTATAAATTTTCACATTTACATCTCATGACATAAACATAGGAAATATCAGAAATACTACTTAACAAGAAAAACAAAATTACTTATTACCAAATTTGGTTCCAAGTAGGAAAATATCAAATTATATTAGTCCCCAATAAGTTGAGTCAAGATACTAGGAAATTGAAAAAAAAACAAGCCTATAAAAATAATCCAATTATTTATAACGGTAGGGACATAGCTGGTCTCTACAACCAACGTAACAACGCTTTAATTAGGGAGGCAACACATTATGTAATTGAACATTTTCCTTAGATGAAATAATAATTTTTGAGGGGTAAAAAGTATATAAGATTTTGAACCAAACATTACATGACATTTGCATGGGAACTTCAGCAAAAAAGTAGCACAGACATTACATGAAGATAGCTGGTGCCAGTCAGGTTCCTACCCCGGTGGGCCAGCATTTTACAAGACCAGGACACTGCACCAGTGATTTCATAGTCAGAATCCTGAAAGGTAACTTTAAAACAATACAGGAACGTAAGATCTTTGAAGTCAGAATGATTGAATATTTTGACACCCAACAGACAGGACTTAACAAGGATCTGGGTTTTCTAGCCCATTATAAACCATAAAATTGTGTTTCTCTGTTTATCACGTTCTCTCACCTACCCACACCCATCCTGTTAGAATATCAATGAACTGCTTTGATGTCCCCATGCATACCTCCTGCCCACCCCCACCCTCCCTCCCTGTCAGACTGTCAAAGTAATGCTTAGATGTTTCACTTATATATACTATCTGCTACCACATTTGCTTATTTCCGATCTGATGAAGAAGGGCAACCTTTGAAAGCTAATCAAGAAATGTATTAAGTTATGTCCAATAAAAAAGGTATCATCTTACTTTCTTTTCCATGTTTTATTTTGTTTGATTTCTATTGATAACCTTAAGAGTGGACTAACACAGCTACCTCACCTCTCTTTAATTTCCAGAATTGTACTTTCTGATCATTAGGACATAGCATTATGTCTGCCCATATAGGTGCATGATCAGATCACATAATTACATCTATGTCAGTATTGGACACCCGAGACATTAAAGTATTATCTAGAAACAAATAATCCTGGAATGTGATTTATGAACATGGGAATAGAAAGTAAATTTAGTAACGATTGGATGTACTACTCTCCAGGTATCTGCCACTCCCATGTGCTGGATAAAAGGACTTGAGCTGCTGTGTCCTTCCTGTGATAGTGTATCTTGGAGGTATTATCAAGGGGTGGAAACAGTGACGTATTGAAATTCCCCCCCCCCCCCCCCCCCCACTATAATCCATATGCCTTCCCCCATCTCCAGTAATTTTTATTACAAGGTTGTTTAAACATCAGTCTGATACAATGTAAAAAAATAAATCCTTGTGTATCTACTGTATAGTGTACTGGGCTGCGTTTGGATGCCATTCTCTAAACATCTTACAAAATATTATAGAAAAATTATACAGGAATCAGAGAATTTAAATTCTTTTTTATTCTTATTCACCAGCACAGCTTCAGATATCATTTGGAAGTTATGGAAAAATAATAACACACTTACAGAATCTAATATCAGTAGTTTTGGTAATGATAAGCAATCAGACTAATTAGATAAAGAACAGCTGTAAAGAGAAGAAAATGAGAGAGAAAGGAACCACTAATAGGAAATATCATAGATCCTGAAGGGAAATAAAATATAAAGAGAAACGAGAACAGTACATAGTTATCTATTATAAAGAAATAGTTCTTACCCGAAACAAGCCGAAACAGACAAAGGAAAATAATGTATTTCCTGGAGAATAGCCAATTAGCAATGATAATGCCCTGAATCAGAAAACTCTCTTGCAAAAAGGCTCATTCTAAGGATTTCTTTTGTCTGCAGGTATTTTTATAGTAATAATGATGTCATGACCTCTCCTCTCCCTTACACCAATCAAAGGTTGCAAATACACGATTGGTTCTTTTGTCCTTACCATCTCGTAAATGAAAAAAGTTATGTGTAACAAGACACTGGGCTGCCATAGTAACGAGGATATTATCAGAGCTTGTGATCAGCCAGAAATTCTGCATTCCTGCATATGGCTAATAGCAAAGACCAACAGCCACATACAGAAAAGAAAGATGGGGCATGGGAAGCAGTGCAGCACACCTGAAGTAGGACAATAGCCACGTATCTACCCAATGGAACAGATTATTGCTCAAGGAGTGTCATCCTGATCTCCCTAGAAACTAAGATACCCACCCCATTTATTTTCCTCTGTGGGTGAGATGCCAGGATAGCAAAAGCGAAGGAGTTATAACTACTAAGAAGCCCACCTTCTAAGATTGGTCCCTTGTATAAGGCAAATTGAAGACTAATCTAGATCAGTGTTTCCCATTACGGTCCTGGAGTACCCCTTGCCAGTCAGGTTTTCAGGATATCCACAGTGAATATACATGAAAGAGATTTGCATATAATGGAGGCAGTGTATGCAAGTCAAATTCATGTATATTCATTGTGGATATCCTGATAACTTGACTGGCAAGGGTGTACTCCAGGACTGGACTTGGAAAACACTGATCTAGATAACTTCCATAGGCATTGCCTCTTAAATGGGGGATTTAATCCTTTGACATTGATAGTTACTACCTTAGCTTGCAGCCTGCTCATACTACAGAGTATACACAAACAAAAACATATTGGACTGGACTCAAAAATATTAAGATACCAACGCTATCTATTGACCTGAATAACACTCCCCATCCCCAATCTCTTCCCCATATTTCCCTTACCCCTCCTCCCTATCTCACCCTCCCCCCAACTGTAGTCAGGATGAGCGTGTGAGGAAGGAACCACCAAACCACAGGATCAGCACAAGGGATCTATCATAACTTTAAAGCTTGTAACAGGGAAAATACCATTTACTGTCCGATTGGTACCAGTCTATTAATAACCGACTCTACAGAAATGCATCTTCTTCACCTTCAGGGCTGAGGATTCTCAAGTAAGCATAACTGTTGAATAATGAGAACAAAAGAACCAAGCAAGTAACTGTTCATTTGGCCACTGATTGTGCATGGGGAAATTGCTTAGGTTGGTGGCGAAGTCTGCCTCTCCCCGATGGGACTATCTCCCATTTAGGTGGTGAGTCTTTCTGCACAGAAAGCTCGACCATAGATTCTGTATGCTCTGACCAGCCAAGCTTAATCAAAGTGTGGATAGCCATTTCCCACAACATCGCTCTATATGAGTTTCCTTGAGTCTGAAAGGCTAGACCAAATGGACATGTCCATCTGTAGCGGACATGATCCTCTCTGAGGGGCCCTTTTACAGAGGCATGGTAGGCTCTACATGCATGTGCACGCCAGAATGAGACAACTGCAAGGCTAGCTTGCCTCCCTGGTGGTAATTTTGGATTTGGAATGCGCACATAACTCCTGGACAAATGATTTTTTAATTTCCTACCACACACGATGTTAATCGGCAGTTGGTGTGCGCCAGCCGGTCACTGTGCATGTAGTGCGTGAGTTTTTACCACTAGGTCAATGGGCAAAAGTAAGGTCTCAGGCCGAAAATGGATGCGCATTGGTTTCAATTTTAGCTCACGTCCATTTTATGACCCCTTAAAAAGCCCTTTTTCCTAGATATGGTAAAAAAAATAACCCAGCGCATGGCCAAAACACGCACTCGCACTACCGCAGACCACGTTTTACTGCGGCTTAGTAAAAGGACCCCCCCCAATTTGCACACAATATCATGTAGCTCCCCTTTGCCTCTGCAAGGTAGTTGGAGACAAATCCACAAAGATTTGAACTCGTGTGTCCCATAGGAGCTTCTCTTGCTTACAAGCTGCCAGTAATACTGTTTCACCGAAAAGGAATGAAAGCAGGCAGTGTTATCTTTTGTTGAATTTGCTCTTAAGGGACCTTGATCTTGTCCACCAGAGACTGTTTCCTCACCTGCGCCAACAAATGGGAGGATATCATCTCTAGCACCACATCTTTATAATCAGGAATCTCTGTGAGTCCCTGTATACAGAGATTGTTTCTCCGACTCTTATTTGTTAGACATCTCTCCATGCTGTTTCTGCAGATTTGCATATTGGTGCTCCAGTAGTCATCATGATCCTCAACCCAGTTCACTGTTTCTTGTATACGGTGGCCTAATTTGACCAATTCTGCCCATAGCTCCAATCCAAGCGCAACATATCTGCACGGGCCACTGCTATCTCATTCTTAATATCCACCAACCAATTCTTGATCTCATCCATCAATAACGTTTATTTTTCCTCGCTCGTTTGGGGATTTTCTACTGTCAAATTGGCCTCTCCACACTGGGTTGGCATTGCTATACTGTTTTCATCCTGCTGGGGCTGTGAACTGCTCTGATACACAAATTCATGGTCAATATGTCTCCTTTTACACAAATCGTCCAGTAGCAGTGTGTCTCACGTACTCTTATATTACAAAAGCAAGCCAAAAATTGTGTTTACGGAGGTAGATGCAAGCTGATTCCCCTGGTTTAGTGAGGAGCCATGGGCTTAGGCTTCCATTCGGCCCAGTGACATCACTTCCTCTGTGGTCTTTGTTTTTGACAATAATTAAATCTCATGTAGTGGTGAACCTGATGTTCATTTTATATAAGCTAATAAAAAACTTATACTATTTATTATAATTTTCTGTGAATAATGTTTTTGTTCATCATTAGTACATAAGTGCAAATCCCTAAAACTTTCTGGAAACCCTTTCTATCTAGCTGCTGTTTGCATTCTAGTCTTGTATCACTCTTCTTCTTTTATCTGTCCATCTCTCTCCTTTTCATATTATTTGATCACTGTCTTCCTTCATCACTATATCTACCTGTGTGTCATACCATTTTATCCTTCTGTCTTCCATAATTTCCTTTGCTGTCTCCCCTATGTCATTGCCCTCCTTTTTTTTTTTGTCTTCTGCTTCCTGCCGGTGTGAGCACGCAGGCTAGGCTGCTGTGTTGCTGATTTAGAGGCTTCTGAAATTTGTGGAAACTCTGTACAATTCTTGCACAAGTGCCACAGTTCTGACTAAGGAGAAAGGAAAGTATCCTGGTGTTACAGGTGATCGGGATAAGGAATATAGTGAAGACCAAAATATTTAACATTTTTTTTATTTTACATTTTTATTAAGATTTCCATTACAAAAAACAGCTAATATGTAACAAAAATACGAAAAAAGGAGGAAATAAAATGTGAAGCATCAACATTCCACCTTACTACTACTACTTAACATTTCTAAAGCGCTACTAGGGTTACGCAGCGCTGTACAGTT
Organism: Microcaecilia unicolor; assembly: GCF_901765095.1. Lineage (NCBI taxonomy): Eukaryota > Metazoa > Chordata > Amphibia > Gymnophiona > Siphonopidae > Microcaecilia > Microcaecilia unicolor. The sequence continues at coordinate 237,124,724 of NC_044035.1, read as the reverse complement.
TAACAAAGAAGGACAGTCCCTGCTCAAAGGAGCTTATATTTTCAATACAATCACTAGAGAACCCCTCCCCCCCAAATCCCACCTTCCCGTATCAACTCTTATACAAACAGACATACATAACAGGTAAATACACATCCAATTTGCAGGATAGCGCCTGTTTGGAAGTTGAGAATAATAGCAGCAAGATTAGACCCCTCCAGTTCTACCTATAGACAAAGAGAACCATAAGAGTACTATAAATTATAAATCATAATGGTATAGATGCCCATGTTCTGTCATGTTGTGCAGATTTGCCTTTCAAGCCACATACAATTTTGTCATACCTTCTCAATTCTGCACATATGGCTTTCCAGGTACTAATTGTGGGTACCTGTGTAGACATCCCCAACACCACTAGGTGAGTGTCGGCCTTCCAAGAGCAATTGCTATTTAATGGTTCCCTCAGAGTCTCTGTGTTGAGCTGTTTAGAATGAGAGATGATGCTTTTTGTATATTGTACATATTTCCAAAGCTGGTAGGTATATTTACTACCAAATATGGCACAAGCGTTGATCTATTTGATTAGAAATTTTGAAAATTACAAGGTGCTGAATTTTAACATGACAAACATTATTAGACTATTTTAGGATTGTAAGAACATCTGTTTCATTTTAATTTTCTTTTTCTCTTTTGCTTGTAATTTTGTGGCATTTAGAGTGCTCCATCTTTTGAAAGAAAAGGATGAATCTGCTTTGCAGCTTTGGGCAGATGAAAGACTCAAGACAGATGGAAGAACACAAGTAATGATCCCACCTTTGACTCCATGTACACCTGCTGCTTCTCAACTACCGGACCAGACAGGTTAGCACTTTTAATGGACAATCATCTCATAGAATAGTAAGGAACAAGTTAGGTATTCTACTTGGAAACATCTTTAGGTAGCGTAAATCAAAAGAAATGTGCCTTTAAACTATTTTTATTATTCCTTCATAAGTGTTACTACGTATCATAAGAAAACATTTTTCATTTGAAAAGAAAAAACATTTGCCCCCATTTTCATCCTAACAGTAACAGAGAGCCGTAGAATGAAGTGGTATGTAAACAAATCTTCAGTTCAATTTTGGTTGCCTTATCTCAAAAAAGATATAGCAGAATTAGAAAAGGTTCAAAGAAGAGCAACCAAAATTATAAAGGGGATTTAACTCCTCTCATATGAGGAAAGGCTAAAGGGATTATGGCTCTTCAGCTTGGAAAAGAGACGGCTGAGGAGGAATATGATTGAGGTCTACAAAATCCTGAGTGATGTAAAACGGGTAAAAGCGAATTGATTCTTTTACTCTTTCAAAAAGTACAATGACTGGGAGACACTCAATGAAGTTACATGGAAATACTTTTAAAATAAATAGGAGGAAATAGCTAAGCTCTGGAACTCGTTGCTGGAGGGTGTGGCAACAGCAGTTAGCGTATCTGGGTTTAAAAAAGGTTTGGACAAGTTCCTGGAGGTAAAGTCCATAGTCTGCTATTGAGATAGACATGGGGGAAGCCACTGCTTGTCCTGGGATAGATAGCATGGAATGCTGCAACTATATGGGTTTCTTCAAGGTACATGTGACCTGGATTGGCCACTGTTGGAAATAGGATACTGATGGACCATTGATCTCGCCCAGTATGGCTATTCTTATGTTCTTATGAAGTTATTCCTATAACATAGTAGTATAATGTACATATGTCATCTCTTGAATTTAGACCACCAGAGAAAAAGAATTTACTCTTGTGCTTGCCTAGGAAGGGAATAGGGAAAAGCTTTTCTGAAGGAGCATTTCTCTGAGGACAAGAAAGACATGCAGTTCTCACATGTGGGTGACATCATCCACGGAACCTCAGTATGGATACTGCCCAATGTTCTACAATTTCTAGAAGTCTTTGGCAGGCCCGACCATGCGTGTGCATGCTTTCTTGCCTGCCCAACTTGCATAGACCCGCAAGTTTTCAGTGGAGCATTGAAGACTCTACATTTTTCCCTCAGATGCGTGTTTTTTTCCCTTTCCATAAGTATTTCTTTGTCTTTCCTGCCTGTTTCGCTCTGAGTAGTGTGGGACCTATTTTCTTTTCAGTTTTTTTTCTTTAAACCCATTTTTTGTTAGTGTGTTTATCTTTTTAAAGTTTGCTTTTGACTCGTAACCACTTGTAACCACTCGCCTCCACCTACCCTCCTCTCTTCCTTCCCGTTCACATTAATTGATTTGATTTGCTTACTTTATTTATTTTTTGTCTATTAGATTGTAAGCTCTTTGAGCAGGGACTGTCTTTCTTCTATGTTTGTACAGCGCTGCGTATGCCTTGTAGCTCTATAGAAATGCTAAATAGTAGTAGTAGTAGTGCTTCCTTTTACATAGCTTGTGGTCTTGGCCTGAGATCCTGGCCGGGTCTTTTATTTTTGGGGAAAAAAAAGTGTCTTACACCACTGAGCTGTTTGATTTCGCCTAAGCCTTGTTTCCCAATATGTCCCAGAAGCCTCCCAGTGGCTTGAAAAAATGCTAGAGGGTGTGGTAGGACCATGTGTGTGACAGATCCTCACAACTGGTGCCTGCCATGCCTTCACCCTGCCCATAAGTCCTCTTATTGTAAACTCAAATGCAGAAAAGGATACAGAAGTGTTGAGAGGCCCTGCTCAAGAAACTTCTATGCGCTGAAGTCCAGTCCATTGACATCAGCAGCGGAGGCCTCAGACCTCACGGCTTTAGGATGTTCACCAGACACTGGGGACACATTGGCATCAAGGAGGTCTCCCCCTGCTTTGACGTTGGTAGCACCCGCTCGGGACGAATATATCCAAACCCAGCACTGGAGACACATGAGGATTCCGCATTGTCCTCATCACTATCAAGGGATCCCGATGTCATGCATTGGCATTGGTCCTTTTTGAAGCACTGTGCCAGGAGTTCGGTGACACCAGCATCTCTGGTGCTTGAGAAACATTGGTGCTGAGAGGACCGCTCCCTTTCTATAGAAGCAGTAGTGATGTGCAAGTCTCCCTGAAGCTGGGACCCCATCTCTGATTCAACTCCAACATCTTTGCAGGCTGTCCCCATACTGGCACTGACCATGCCTTTATTGATGCATGTCCCTGAGGAGTGGCTTTGCGTCATGTTACAAGAGGAACTGAAGCATGTCCTGGCTTGACATGCTGCTGAGGTCTCAAGGGTGTTGGTGTCAACTGTGGTGCCCCCCAAACCATCTTGGAGACCTACAATCTGCCTCTCTGGAGGTCATCAACACTGGTTCCTTGTCGGGCATCGGAGCTGGCACTGACTGATTTGGTGCTCCTTTCCAGCCCATTGGGAAATGAAGTGATTCTAGAGTTCAGGAGAAGACCCATACCTCAATGCTCTTGTGTAGAGCGTGGCCCAAGGCAGGTACAGACTCTGACTTCTCATCAAGAGTTCTTTGCTAAGTTTGGCACGGACCGTTCCTGGGGTTCAGACATTGAGTCAGAAAAACCCTCGGATGAGAGATCCCTTGGCCTCCCTTCTGACCCCTTTCTGCCTCAGGAAAGGAGAATGTCTCCCCTAGAGGAGCTCTTTTGTCAGTTTTTTTTCAGGGAGATGGCTGAGGCCATCCCTTTAAGTTGGAAGCTGAAGATGAGCCCAGGGTCAAGATGTTGGACATCCTTGATTATGACTCCTCACCTAAGGAGGCTGCGAGAAAGTCCATGTACAACATCATTGACTACACAGATGAGTAATTGGGAGATCTCTCTCAGTGTGCAGTTTTTAACCAAAGAAGGCAGACTCCAGGTATAGAGTCCAGAAGGCTCCTGGATTTGAGAATTAATAGCTTCTGCACCATTCCATGGTGGTTGATTTGCTCTCAAAGTCAGAAGCTCGAGGACCCATGCCTCAGCTCCCCCAGGCAAGAATACTTGCTCTCTAGAGTCTTTTGGGAGGAAAGTGTTAAAGTGTTCGATGCTCATTTCCGGCATCCAGTCCCACCAGCCCTACTTGAAGAACTTGGTGTGCAGTGTGATGAAGATGGCAGACACACTCCGCCTCCAGAGAAGGCCACAGAACTCTGTCAGCTAGCATCAAGCAGAAGGAGTGTTGAAAGCACTTGGCCCAGGTAATTTTTGATGCTTTTGATGTGATGTCCAGATTTTCTTTATTAGGTATTGGCATGCACAGATGCTTATGGCTGTGTATCTCTGACCCAGAAACAGCAGTTCAAGAAAGGCTGGTGGATGTCCATTGCTGAGATGAAAATCTTTTTGGGGTGGAAGAGCTTGCTGACCTCATTAAGAAAAGTTGTGACCTCATAAAGCCTCCACCTCTAGGAGGTTTTTGGGTGCTAGTTGGAAGGGTTTCTACTATTTTCAAAGGTGTAAGTTCACTCCCTTGACTCGTCCTCCACAGCAAGCCCAGGCCTCATGCTCTTGTCCTCGGCAGCAGTGGGCCCAGAAGTCCCAATGAGCTCCCCACTTTTGACTGGTTCCAGCAGAGCACAGCTAAAATAAGTTTTCCTTTCCGGATGACCTATTGGTAGGAAGGAGGTTGAATTTTTTCCAAGAAAGGTATCCTCTTGTAACCTCAGACTGATGGGGTCCTACAAATAGTCTGGGAGGGTTACACCCTCATTTGCCGTCAGTCTCCTCCAAATTACCCATTGAGAGCCTGAAAGTTCAGCTCTCAGCACAAGAAAGTGCTTGCAGAGGCGCTCTCATCCCTTCCCTGTGCAGTTGAACCCATTCCACTAAAGGAAGAAGGGATTCTATTTCAAGTACTTCCTTGTGCCCAAAAAAGATAGGGGGATTTCATCCTATCCTAGACCTCAGGGCCCTGAACAAATATGTGGTCAGTGAAAAGTTCAGGATGATTTCCCTAGGCACCCTTCTCCCCATGCTTCAAGCAAACATTTGGCTATGCTCCCTGGACTTAAAGGATGCTTATACCCACATCCAGATACATCCCAGTCACAGGAGGTATCTCGGATTTTAAGTAGGGAAACACCACTACCATTATCGCATTTAGCCATTTGGCCTCACATTTGCTCCCAGAGTGTTTACAAAGTGTTTTGCTGTAGTCACAGCATTGCTACAGAAATGGAGTGTATGTGTTTATCTACCTGGACGATTGGCTGATAAAGAACAAATAAAGGACGGTGCTCAAGGATCAACGCAGAGAGCTATTTGGGTGTTGGAGCTACTAGGGTTCGTTATCAACTACCCAAGGTCCCACCTTCTCCCAATTCAGCAGTTTGAGTACATAGGAGCCTTGCTAGACACTTTTGAAGCTTGATCCTACATATCCCAGGTTAGGACGGATGCTCTCATTTCCATCGCCCATTAGGTTCAGAACAGCTGGCAGGTAACAGCTCAGCAGATGCTAAGGTTGTTAAGCTACATGGCCTCCACAGTGCATGTCACAACCATGTCACTGCTCGATTGTGAGGTGTTCAATGGACTCTGGCTCCCAGTGGTGAGCCCACAAGGAATTTAGCGGATGTCATCTTGGTCATCCTAGAGCTGGTGCAGTTGCTTCTGTAGTGGACAGTTCAGAGCAATTTGACTCTGGGACTTTCATTCCAAATTCCTCATCCCCAGAAAATTCTTACCACAGATCCATCTTAACTGGAATAGGGTGCTTACATAGATGGGCTTCACATTCAGAGACACTAGTGCTTTCAAGAAACTTGGCTTCACATCAAGCTCCTAAAGCTATGGACAATCTGGCTGTCATAGATCAGCTGTTGAACCAAATTATTCTAATCCAAACAGGATGCCATATAATATATCCTCAAGCAGGGGGTACGGAATCCTACCCCTTGTGTCAGGAAGCATTCAGGATGTGGCATTGGGCCTCCAGTCATGGCATAGTACTCAGAGCCACATACCTGGCCGGCAAAGACAACAGTCTGGTGGTCAGGCTGAGCAGGGTACTGCAACTGCATGAGTGTTCCATTCATATAGGCATTGCCCAAAAGACCTTTCAAGAGTGGGACACCCCCTCAGTGGATCTTTTGCTACTCATTTAAACAAAGTCTCTTGTTACTGCTCCAGACCACACAGCAGATTAGTGTTGATCTTTGTCCTGGATTTGGGGAAGGGCCTGCTGTATACGCATCTTCCCAAACTTTGGTCTGGAAGACTCTGTTGCAACTCAAGCAGAAGTTGGGACACCATGATTCTCATTGCACCTTACTGGCAGAGACATCTGATTCCCTCTTCTGGAGTTATCCTCCGAAGAACCTTTTCTGACCCTCATCCCACAGAACGAGGGATCACTTTAGCATCTCATCCTCCAATCCCTGGGCCTCACGGCTTGGATGTTGAGTGCATAGAAATTGCATCCCTTTGACTGCTGAGGGTGTTTCCAGGGTCTTTGTCATCTGGTGTGAGGGCAAGGCCCTAGATTCTTTCTCTTGCCCTACACAAAAACTCCTTGAATAGCTTCTACATCTCTCAGTCTGGTTTGAAAAGCAACTCTGTAGGGGTTCACCTCGGTGCAATTAGCGCTTACTGGCACTGTGCAGAGGGTAAGCCCATCTCTGTATAACCTCTAGTTGTCTGTTTTTTTATGAACTTTGCTTCTGACAAAACCCCTCATCAAACCTCCTACTGTATCATGGGACCTCAATGTCGTCCACACCCAGATGATAAAAGCTCCTTTTAAAGTCACTTGATTTTTGTCATCTGAAGTATCTGACCTGGAAGGGCTTGGTTTTGGTGCCGTTAGCTAGCAGAGTTGGTGAGCTTCAGGCAATAGTAGCTGACCACCTTACACAAAGTTCCACCATAACAGAGTAGTTTTTCACACACATCCTGAGTTCCTTTCTAAAGTAATGTTGGAGTTCCATCTTAGTTCTTCCAACAATTTTCCTGAATCCTCATGCCCATCCTGGCAAAAGTGCACTGCACAGTTTCGACTGGAAGTGAGTCTTAGCCTTCTATCTGGAATGGACTAAAGACCATAGATAGTTCACCCAGCTTTTTGTTTCTTTTGACCCAAACAGGATGGGGGTAGCAATTGGTAAACACACTTTATCTACCTGGCTAGCAGACTACACCTCCTTCAGTTGTGCCCGGCCTGGGTTGACTCTGGAGGGTCATATCACGGCCCACAATGTCAGAGCTGTGGATGCGTCAGCCTCCATTGAAGAGATTTTCAAAGCTGCAACATGGTCTTCAGTCCACACGTTCATATCTCACTACTTCCTTGAGCAAAATTCCCGACGTGACAGCCAGTTTGGTCAGACAGTTTTGCAAAATTTGTTTGGAATCTAGAATCCAACTTCTCCCTTCTAGGCTACACTGTCATAACAGGGTTTTCTGTTTGTTAGAGTTATTAATTATTGTTGGCCTTGCCTTTGCAAGTCCCTGTTGACCGTTGTTTTTGGTGAACCCGGTAACTAGGGATTCCTTCATGTGAGAACTGCATGTTCTGCTTGTCCTTGGAGAAAGTGAAGTTACTTACCTTTAGCAGGTGTTCTCTGGACAGCAGAACCCATTTTCTCAGATATCTTTCCACCTCCCTTAGGAGTTAGATTATTTATGCCTTTTTTATCCATGGGTCCCATGTAGGGTGGGCAGGAAGGCATGCGCGCATACACAGGCCTGCCAAAGGCTTCTAGAAATTATAGAACAGTGGGCAGCATCCACACCGGGGCTCCATGGATGACGTCACCCATGTCTGAGAACATATGTCCTGCTAGCCTTGGAGAACACCTGCTATAGGTGAGTAACTTCGCTATATCTCTTGTCTATTATACAGACCTTTTCCCAGAAACAATGTATACATCCTATCTATAAAAACTTAATTTTCCAAAATAGCCTAAAATATGGAAAGTAGTATTCATTGATACAAGTTTCTTAGTTGTAGTACCTGTGTTGTGTAATATCCAAAGTTGCAGCTCCCTCAGTATTAGTTTCAGTAATTTTCTCTGTCCAGCTATTACATTTGTACATATTATCATCCTTCAGGCTCACATTTAAGGGGGAAGTTATCAACGTGGGCTAGTGTTAATATGTGTTATTTTAATGTTAACCCCAATTATTTGTAACTAGGTCTCGTATTAAATGGGACCTGTGCTAAAATAGCATGAAATGAGTTGGTGGTAAAATAACACATCTTATGAGTAGCCCATGTTGATAACTATGCCCCTAAATCTTTGTCATTTAGCTTTAGTGTTTTGAACACTGATGACAATTGTTGATTATTCAAATATTTGTAGAGCTCAAAGTTTGGGGATTATTATTGTTATATACCATTTACTTGCACCCAAGGACAATCATGATGGTTTACATAAAAATCCAAAATAAATTTGTCCACCTAACGGTCACAGAAAAGTATGTAATAACCAATCAACAAAAACAGAACAAAAAGAATTCAGGAGGAAAAGGGATGAGGAACCTCTGTGCCACTCAAACCCAGGAAAAATCAAGGTTCAGAGACTAGCTAGTAAAACCAGAATTTTGAACCAGACTTAAATTTATCCAAAGAAGTTTCCTGCTTACGGTGAAGGGGCAAATGATTCCAGAGCTGCATATGAGAAAGCAGCAGGTGAGTGCTTTGTAACCAAATTCTAGCTAGTGGTGGGAAAGCACATAAAGAAGCCTGTGATAACTGCAGATTGTAAGCTGCAATATAAAGAAAAACTGACAGGTAAACAGGTTGACTGGTGTGGAGTGCTCTGTGCAGCAGAATGAACATTTTAATCTGGTATGTTACTAGGAGCCCCAGTGCTAAGTAGGGCAGCAAACAGAGTGATGTGACCTAATCTTCTATTTTCAATCAGAAGTTTCACCACAGTATTCTGTATTGGCTGAAGTTGTCTTAGTTTTCCAAATGAAGCTCACTGTAAAATACATTACAAGAATCAATACGTAATAGAACAAGGGCACAGAGTAATGACATCAACTCTGGAATATCCAACCACTCTGATCCTATGAAGCACAAAAAAGATGACTTTGTTATAGGTGTCATTTGAGGCCCAGATATTATGGAGTGGTCAAAACATCTCAAACGGATAACTTTACGTTGGGCTCCTGGATAACAGGTAAAATGTTAGGAATAGGATGTTGTCTTTGAAAGCCACCATAGCTTTACATTTAGTGAGGGTTCCAAACCAGCTGTTGGTTTCATCTTGAGCCTTAAACCTGTGGCATCTGTTTACTTAAGACAGGAGGCCCATGTAGAGAGAACAATGCAAAAGGCCACCTTTGTCGTTTCCCTGATTCTCAGGAATTTGTTGCCGGTATTGTTTCTTCTAGAAACAGGTGAAGATCTGGCTCTTCTGCAGATCATTTTGCTTCTATTGGTTTATTGTGGTGTGTTTTTATTTTTGTTAGGCAAGAGAGCTGTATAACTTTTGTTGTGGTTTGGTAGGGGGGTTTCGTTTTATATAATTATTAAGCTTTATGTTTTATTTTGGATGTTATGCTTGAGTTGTGCATGTTGTAAAACATAAGCTCCTATTAGGATTATATGCATATAATAAATGAAATGAAGCCATAATTCCATAAAGGATTATTGCTGAAGAAATATCTGGATTTTTGTTTAAGCAGCATTGAATGCCACCACTGCTGTTCACAGGACCATGTCACAGCTTCTGACTGAGGATGAGCGATCGGCAGAATCAACTTCTGTGATTGGACAGGTGCTGAATCCTCTCCAGAGAAAGCAGAAGCAAGCAGGAACTAAAGGTTTTGCCTTTAAGTAAAAAATTATTCTTTTGAAATCTACTACTACTACTACTACTATTAAACATTTCTATAGCGCTACTAGACTTACGCAGCGCTGTACAAATTAACATGAAAAGACAGTCCCTGCTCAACAGAGCTTACAATCTAAATTGGACAGACGAACAGACAGCTAGGGGTAGGGAAATTGCAGTGGTAGGGGTGATAAGTGAGGGTGTTGAGTAAGAAATCTACTCTGTTCCATACTTTGATGCAATCTCTCTGTAAACTGTGCTTGAGCTTCTGTCTGTAAGATTAAGTTAGGATAGAAGGGGATTGTACTGTGCAACAAAATGCTGTCTGTAGTGACTATTGCATAAGTTCAGACTACTTTTGTGCCTTTTATCTTATTTCTTGCCTTGCCAATACCATTTTCTGCTTTGGTTATGTCATAACTTTGCAGATATGAGAAAGAAGGGTGCTTAGGTGTGGGTGAAGTGGTAAATCTGATATGCTTGTTTGCCTAGGATGGGGTAAAAATGACAAGATGACAAAAATGTTCTTGATAAGGAGAGAGAGATCTTATAAGGGGTTCTGCTTGCCAAGTGGTCCCTGTAGCATATTCTTGCAGAATGAACAGAACTAACTGGGAAGACTGGATAAGCCAGATGGCCTTTTTCTGACATTACTTAATATGTTAATATGTTACAAAGGAATGTGGGTAGTTTAATAACACTAGCCAGGAGAACAACATCATTTTTTAAGTGTTTTCTTAGTACTTCCAACAAGAGGATAGCAAAATGTTTTTAAAAATATACATATTACCTGCAGGGAACAGAAGACTTGATTATACTAGAATGTTCCAAGAATGTTTGTCACTGATGCTGGGAAGAATGTTCCTATAATATTGAGAGTCCTTTTCCTCTTTCTAGTCAGTTCCATGTAGTTCCTGTGCTGCAAGGTTATTTCTCTTAGAAACAGAGAAATATGATGGCAGATAAGGGCCAAATGGACCATCCTGTCTGCCCATCCTCAGTACCACTAACTCTTCCTTTCCTAAGGGATCCTACATGCCTGTCCCACACTTTCTCCACAACCTCCACCAGGAGGCCATTCCACGCATCACCACCCTTTCGATGAAAGAGTATTTTCTTAAATTCCTCCTAAGTCTGTGTCCTCTTAACTTCATTGTATGTCCCCTCATTGCAGAGTTTTCCTTCATTTGAAAAAGGCTCGCTTCCTGTATATTGACGCCACTTAGTATCCACGTACTGTTCCTAGAAGTTTTTCCTCTATATTGTACATTTCCAATGGGAATTTTCATTGTATATGATGCAGATTGTTGCAGATTGAGAAATCATAAAAATACACCAATGACTATATAAAATAGATCTCCACAAATTCTTTTAATTTTTTGTTTTTCATAAATTTCTGTAAAACTCAATGTGGCAGAAATGGTGAAATTAATGTGAGAAGCAGAAATTTATAAACCTTTTTTCAAATTTGGCATAGTAAAGTGTAAGGGCCTCTGTTCTGCTTTCATTTTTTTCCTGCAATTTTTTCTTGCAATTTTAGATTGGCTAAGTGGAGTTGGAGAACCAGCTGTCCATCTTACATTTTCATGGTCATTTCGTACTACTGTGGAAGGTTTACAAAGTTATATCAGCTTGTACTGTTCTACTTTGGGGCTATCTCTACAAGGCATACCCCTGCATTATAACATTGGCATTATAACATTGATGTGACATCACAAAGTGGTCCTGGTAGCCAATCAAATTATGACTTTTAACAGCTTAGTGTCCAAAGTCATGTAATGGTGCAATTTATCTTGGAGCTTGGGTGTCCTGGATCATCTGCGTGAAGTTCAGTTAATATGTGAGTCTTCTTCACACATTTAATAGAGAAGTAAGTTTATTATGTGACTTATATTTGAATAACAATACTGACAATTAGTGCCTTCATCCATATTAAATCATTTTTTTCTCCTCCTTTAAAGTGAAAAAGAAATCAAGTTCTTACACTCCATCTTACAACAAGACAGACTACTCGCTCTCGGACACAACGTTTCACCTTCAGAGTAATCAATCTAGCCTGGATATCTTGAACCACCTAATAAAGGATGTGGAATATGAACTGGAAGAGTATGAACGGCAGACAGGGCGTCAGGTGACAAGTTTGCAGAAGAGTTCTGGGCTAACAGGATTCAGTCTGACACTAGTAAGCTCTCTAAGTCGGCTAGTGCGCTACGTCAAGGAGGTAAGGTGGTTTTGTGTTGTTGCCACTTCAGTTATATTTTTGGAATTTTCAGTCCCCTTATAAAGGGATTTGAATGTTGATACTGCAGAGCTAGAAACAGAGAAAACTGAAGGCAGGTAAAGCCCATGTGACCTATCCAGTCTGCTCATCCATATCATCGACTATCCCTTCCTGTCCCTCAGAGATCCCACATATCTGTCCCAAGCTTTCTTGAGTTCGTATACAGTCTGTTTCCATCACCTCCATCAGGAGGCCATTCCATGCATTCACTACTCTTTCCATGAAGTAGTATTTCCTGGGGTTACTTCCGAGTCTGTCTCCTTTCACCTTTACTCTGTTCCCCTCATTCCAGAGCTTTGTTTCAATTGAAAGAGACTCTCTTGTGCATTTATGCCATGGGGTTATTTAAATGTGTCTCTCATATATCCCATCTGCCTTTCTTCCAAAGTCTACATATTGAGATCTTTAAGCCTTTCCCCGTACACTTCATGGTGGCCCTTGACCATTTTAGTAGCTGTCTTCTGGACAGACTCCATCCTGTTTATATCTTTTCGCAGGTGAGGTCTCCAGAATTGTGCACAGTATTCTAAATGAGGTCTCAACAGAGACTTGTAAAGAGGCATTATCACTGCCTTTTTCCTGCTGTCCATTCCGCTCTCTATGCACCCAGGCATTCTTCTGGCTTTTGTGTCACCCTTTCTTCGTGTTTGTCCACCTTAAGATCAATACATACGATCTCCCCCCAAGTTCCACTCTTCACCCCCTAAATTGTACTGCTCTCTCTAGTTTTTGTAGCCCAATGCATGACCCTACATTTTTTAGCATTAAACATTAGCTGCCAAATTTTGGACCAAGTTTTACCAGGTTCCTCCACGTTATCCACACCATCAGGGGTGTCTACTCTGTTGATGATTTTGGTATCATTTGGAAAGAGGCAGGCCTTACCAGACACCCTTTTTGCAATATCACTTAAAGAACTGGACGAAGAACAGGCCCTTGTGGCACACCACATATAACATGCTACTAATTGGGTTTCTGCCAGGTACATGTGACCAGGATTGGACACTGTTGGAAGCAGGATACTGGGCTACATGGACCATTTGGTGTGGCTCAGTATGGCTGTTCTTGTATTCTTAACGTCCCTTTCCTCAGAATGGGTTCCATTTACCACTACCCTTTGTCTTCCACTTAACCAATTCCTAACCCATTCTGTCACTTTTGGGCCCATACCAAGGACACTTGGTTTATTTATAAGTTGCCTACATGGAACTATGTTGAAGGCTTTGCTAAAATCTAAGTACACCACATCTAGCACTTTCTCTTGATTAAATTCTCTGGTCACCCAGGCAAAGAAATTAATCAGATTATCAGATTTGTCTGACAAGATCTGCCTCTAGTAAAACCATGCTGCCTCGGGTCCTGCAATCCATTGCATTCCAGAAACTTCGCTGTTTTAGAAGCATTTCCATTAATTTATTTACTACAGAGGTCAGACTAACCTGTTTGTAGTATTCAATTTGTGAAGAGGGGCTTCATAAGCTCTTCTCCAGTCCCCCAGGACCACTTCTAACTCTAGAGTAGCATTGAAAACATAAGACAGCGGAGCCATTGGAATTTCCTAAGTTCTTTTAGTACCCTTGGATGTATGCCATGTGGCCCCATCACTTTGACCACCTCTACTTTAGCTAGCTCCTCACAGTCCTCTGAAAATTGTTCAGGGTCTACCATGCTTTCTATTTCTGTTTATATTGTGTTGTCCTACTCCCAGCTCTTCATCTGTCACAATTCTCTCTTGAGACACGGGATCATCTGAAGTTACTAGTGGATAAGGGTAAAGTGTGTGGAAAATGCATGTTTTTGAAATGGCTTCAAGAGTTTCATAATTGCCAGCTTTGATCTCAGCTATAATGAGCACGAAGTGCTAGCTGGTGTGCTTGCAGGGAGATAATCTGTTTGGAGAAAAGGTCAAAGGAAGCTATGGATCAGATCAAAGATCCATATGCTATGCTTCAGACCCTGTATGCAGCCATTTCCAACCGAAATTCTGCATTGTCAGGGAGATAGTCAAGTGCAGTGCTGAGGAGATGCTTTTATTATCCAAAGAGGCACTTTCCTCTGCCCCCTTTTCTCTGCAATAGAGAGCTCAATCTTGCACAAAACATCAGAGGGTCCAAAATCCACAACAGTCAAAACCTGGAATGGGTTTTGACTAGAGAGAACAAGACTTTGCCAGTATTCCAGTATCCATTCTGAAAAACCGTCCTGTGAAAGGGAGGCTAAATTTTTATGTAAAGTGTTAGTCCACTAAACCTTGGATAACATAAGCAACTTCTCACCCCAAATAAAGCTAAGAAAATCCCATTGCAGATAAAGTACCCAATTAGGAACCTCTATAGGCAAAGTTTGAGAAAAAACAAGAGGTGAGGGAGTACTTTTATCTTGCAGTACGCCATCCACCAGGATAGCCACAACCCTTTCCACTGACTCAAATCCCAATGTATCTGAGTAAACAGAGGATCATAATTATCTAATATAATAATTTGCTCCGCCAACATTCCAATGTGTCTCACTGGAATCGTAACCACCTGCTGACATCACTCCTCCAACGTTCTCCTCAAATGTTCCAATGTGTGTCACTGGGATTGTAACCACCTGTCACAATCCATGGGACCCTGGAACTGGGAGGGAGGGGGAGGGAGGGGGACACTGGAACTCGGAGGGAGGTGGAGGGGGCAGGGGAGAGATGCTGCACATGGATAGATGGAGGGGACAGAGCACAGAGGATGTTGCCTGCATATGGATGAATGCAGGGGAGAGAGCATAATGCAGGGGAAGGAGGGAGGGGACGACCCTGGAACTCAGAGGCAGGGAGGGGATGACCCTGGAACTCGGAGGGAGGGAGGGGACGACCCTGGAACTCGGAGGGAGGGGGGGGAGGGGGACAACAACCCTGGAACTCGGAGGGAAGGGAGGGAGGGGGGACTACCCTGGAACTCGGAGGGCGGGAGGGAGGGGGGACCCTGGAACTGGGAGGGAGGGGGGGCCCTGGCACACACACTCATGCTCACACACACACTCTCTCACTCTCACAGACACACTCGCACCCAGTCTCACTCTCTCACACACACACACTCGCTCTCTCTCACACAGTCACTCTCACACACACTCTCTCAAACATACACACTCCGAGGAAAACCTTGCTAGCGCCCGTTTCATTTGTGTCAGAAACGGGCCTTTTTTACTAGTGAGAATATAAAAGATTAAGATTCTGAGTAATCCTGACTCCCAAATACCTAAAACCCTCAGCGGCCCATTTAAAGAGGAATAATCGCTGTAACCTGTCTTCCTCCTTCCGTGTTGTAGTGACCCCCCATCATTTCAGTTTTGTCCAAATTCACCTTAAGGCTGCCCCCCCCCCCCCAAATTCCTGAAATTTGTGCAGTATGATAGAAAGGGTAAAGAATATTGTCCACAAATAATGCAATTTTGTGTGAAATTCCACCCCCCTAAAACCCTGAATATCTGGATCAGACCGGATCCGATGCGCCAAGGGTTCGATAGAAAGCACAAAGGGGAGAGTGGAGAGCCATCATGCGTACCTCGCTCAGTAACAAAAGAATCCGTATACCGCCCGTTCACTTTATCAGCAACCTGGCGCCATGGGACAAACCCAGACTGATCCAGATGGACTATAAGCTGGGCAAAACCAAATTCAGATGGTCTGCCAAAATCTTGGCAAGGATTTTAACATCAACATTTAGAAGCGAAATCGGGTGGTAAGAACTGCAGACCTCTGGGTCCCTCCTGGATTTCAGCAAAATAGAAATTCCTGCTTCCTCATGCTAGGAGGCAAAGAATACCCCTCCAAAACCCCATTACCCACCCTACATAACAAGGGCCCAACCTCCCCCGCAAAATATTTGTAAAGTTTCACTGAGAACCTGTCCAAACCCTGGGTCTTCCCACTTGGCATCCACAATAATTCATTCTGTTTCAGAAAGCAAAATTGGCACATCCATCCATTCCCTATCCTCCACAGAGAGGCAGGGCAATTCCACCTCAGCCAAATAGTTCATAATATCAGCAGGCTGGGTAAGAGTTGTTTCACTATGCAATGCCAGATAGTATAACAAAAACTGATGCCGAATATCCTTGCCAGAGTAAAAAAGGACATCACCAGTACCCTTTATTTTTCAAATGAGCTGAGCCGCTTGTACTCGCAACCGATGAGCCCAACAGTGTTCTAAATTCAAAAAAAGTGCTTCCGCAGCTGCTTGCACATAACTCTACCCATTTGCAGTCGGCCTAGATCAGCCCTGACTTGTGCTAGTTCTTCAAAATGAGCTGGATCATGATGCTCCTGATGTTGCCGTTCCAAGCGCACCAATTGTTCCAGTAAATGCAAATGCAATAAGTCTGCTGCTCCACTTTATTTGGTGGCACCAGAAAACTGCCTTAAGGTCGTCCCACAAATGACTATCTCTGACCTCGCCATTATCATTATCAAATAAATGTGCATAACCCCTTTGAGGTCCTGTCAATCCCCTAGAAAATGTTCATTAAGCCTCCAGAATCGTGACGGGGTTCCCCCCTACCCCTCCAACTCCACCCACACTAGAGCATGATCAGAGATGGAAATAGTCCATATGGGCCTCCCAAATATGCCCCCATAATAATCTGACACCATATGAAATCAATTCTGGTATAACTGATCCGAGGATGTGAATAAAAAATATAAAGTCCACTGAGTGGGATGATACAAGTGCCAAGCATCGAACAAATCTAATGCCCCCATCAATTTCAAAAAAAGCCCTTTTATGAGACTCCCTATTCCCATCATGGCCCTTTAGAATGATTCAATGAGGAATCAGACACTGAATAAAAATCACCCCCCAACAAGACCGCACCCTTCACAGAAGTAAGAAGAAAGGGCTGAAGGCCTGTAAATAATTTACGCTGCTTGAACATTAGATGCATAAATATTAACAATAGTGATCTCAAGCTTCGCAGGCGCCCAGTAACTGCGAGGCACCGCCCCATGGGTCCTGAAAAATCTCCCCCACCTGAAAGGCACATCCTAGAAAGAACGAGGATAACGACACTAGTGGTGCCCCCTGTAACCCATGAGTAAGAGAAATCTCAAAATTCTTGAAGTTCACTAGATGTTTATCCTGTTTCCACTAGTGAGTTTCTTGTAATGATGTGATGTCCCAGTTTAATCTCTCTAATTCAATGTACACTATACTCTGCTTGCCTGGGTCATTCAGCCCACAGGAACACAGTGTCAAAGGAAGGCTCAAATCATACCCCCCCTGATTTCTACCCCCCCCCACCGTTCCCCGATCTTACCCCTGTCCAGCCAGCCCGTCCTACCCATGGAGAAAGCCACCCATCGCCAGGAGCAGCACCCATTGTCACATGCACTCGCATCTCCCCCACTCCTAACACCTTTGAACCCCCCCCCCCCAAAAAAAAAAAAAAAAAAAAAAAAGATTTCCAACACCTCTACCACCCTGCCCAATCAAACACATCATGCAAAGCAAGCAGATGACACCCAAACAAACACAGAGGAAACATATAGGCCCAGAAACCATGAAAAATAGTAAATCAGCAAGAGCAAATGTAAAAATGAAGGTAGTAAGAAGGGGAATAACCAAGAGTACATTTAGGAAAAGTCAAGTATTGGAGCTGTCCACTCTCTGCAAAGTTTTAGAGCGTATACCCAGGACTTTTGCCAGCCTGTCTTCACAGCTAATTCAGAGGAGGGCTTATCCTGACCCCCATGCATGGAAATTCATTTCAACCCAACTCCTCTAAATCCTTCCAGGCCTCAGAGCCGTTATTTGCCTTTTTGGGTTTGCCAACCACTGAAAACAAGTCCAAAGGGAAAAAGGTACCAGTAATTTGCGGACTGCAAGAACCTGGTGACCCACCTGTATTTCTTTCTGCTTGGCCAAAGTCGTGCCCTCCAAGTCCTGGAATACAGCTACTTTACAATTGTTCTACAATATTTCCTTCTGAGAGCAGGCCTTTATCAAAATTTCTTCCTTGAGAGAGTAATCATGAAAACGAACAATTATGTCCCTGGGCGCAGAAACTCCTTATATGCCCATGCTCCAGTGTGACCTGTCCAGTTTCACCAATTGTGATCCCAAGAAGCCCGTTCAACAAAAAGTGACAGATTTGAGTTATCACCTGTCCACAGTCTTGATATTGTGTAGTTTCTGCTTTAAATTGTAAATTACATCAGCGAGACTGGTTTTCATGGTCTTCCACTAAGCCCAAAATAGTACGATGCTTGCCCCAATGTTGCCATAGTTATATAGTCTGCCACTCAACATTAAGGCAAAATAGATCTTTTAAAGCTGGATTATTATAAATAGCTGTTATCAATACAATCCAGATTAAATCTTCTTTAGATCTTTTAGGTCTTTAATATAGTAAAAGTCCTTTTTCAAGAGAGCACAGCTCATAATACAGATACTTCAAGATCAAATCATATATTTATCCCAGAACCTCAGTGATGTTAATCGCTATCCATTTAGGATACAGCGATTTCAATAACATCAAGCTCTTCACCGGTTCTTTTTCTAATTTCTTAATTTATATATATATATATATATATATATATATATATATATATATATATAGCTTTAGCATTACTTATCTTTTCAATTTATTATACTTGTCGGACCCAGGGGATCATCTGCCCGACATGCACGTTTCGCCCATAATGGGCTCTCTCAAGGACATTCCCCCCGTGTTTCTTATAGCGTCAGCTCAGCAAAAGTTATCAGCAATAACCCTCCAGTGCATTTAGCTGCTCTGCGGCCTGTTTTTCTGCCCCCAGTCTCATGCACATACTTACGAATTGCACTAGAGCTGCCTGGACAATCACCTCTTGTGGAGGAGTGGCCTAGTGGTTAGAGCACCAGTCTTGCACTCCAGAGGTGGCTGGTTCAAATCCCACTGCTGCTCCTTGTGATCTTGCGCAAGTCACTTAACCCTCTATTGCTTCAGGTACAAACTTAGATTGTGAGCCTTCCTGGGACAGAAAAATATCCAGAGTACCTGAATGTAAGTAACTCACCTTGAGCTACTACTGAAAAAGGTGTGAGCAAAATCTAAATAAATAAATACTGCTTTCACTTCTGCCTGCAGTGCATGAAACCACCAGGCAATGTCTTTTTTTTGTGATCTTATCCTCATTATCAGGATGGAGCAGCACGTTGTCACCCTCGGAGCCGGAGCACTCCGGCGCCATCTTCCCCACAGTTACACTTACTCGGTCTGCACACAAGCAGCAGTGATCCTCCTCTGGAACGTATTTAAACTTATCCAGGCACTTTCTAGTGCTCATCCCGACTGTGCAGACACTGCATTCCACCAAAGAGAAACCACAAAAGCCTGAACACGGGAGAAATTCACTAATTAAACACTGTCCCAACAGCTAAACTCTCAAGTTCTCCAGTTAGGATGTCACTTCCTCTCCAAGATTCCAGTTCTTAATCCAAGTTCTTCCTTTAATGCAGTTGCTCACAAATTCAAGGAAAATAGACACTTAAAAGTTGTGATGTGCTGGATTAGGAATTCTGCCCCTTACAGATTGAGTCGATTCTGTCATTAGTCCCTCTCACAGGGAAGAGGGACTGGTACAGACTGGTGATGTACAAATACTTATCAGGTGAAAAACACCATGGAATGCTGAGGGCTCGAGAGGAGAAGCAGCAGTAGCACTGCCTCATCATTGAGAGCTGCAGAAGCCTCTCAACATGCTGGCTCTCTCACTCAAGTGCATCTCTCTCAGCTTTCTGCCTTTTTTTCCTTTCATAGGCAGGCAGGCATTCAGAGGGAGGGGGGGGACTGCTTCTCCCATCATGCATAGGGCAGCCAAGCTAACAAGATTGATTCCATAAGGCACTGGGAATAGAGCTCAGAAAGGGCCAATCACCTAACAGGGACTTGTAGTTCATTATATACGGCTTAATACATAGACAGAATAAAACATGGAAAAGAAAATAAGTTGATACCTTTTTTATTGGACATAACTTAATACATTTCTTGATTAGCTTTTGAAGGTTGCCCTTCTTCGTCAGATCGGAAATAAGCAAATGTGGTAGCAGATAGTATATACAGTGGTGGAAATAAGTATTTGATCCCTTGCTGATTTTGTAAGTTTGCCCACTGACAAAGACATGAGCAGCCCATAATTGAAGGGTAGGTTATTGGTAACAGTGAGAGATAGCACATCACAAATTAAATCCGGAAAATCACATTGTGGAAAGTATATGAATTTATTTGCATTCTGCAGAGGGAAATAAGTATTTAATCCCTCTGGCAAACAAGACCTAATACTTGGTGGCAAAACCCTTGTTGGCAAGCACAGCGGTCAGACGTCTTCTGTAGTTGATGATGAGGTTTGCACACATGTCAGGAGGAATTTTGGTCCACTCCTCTTTGCAGATCATCTCTAAATCATTAAGAGTTCTGGGCTGTCGCTTGGCAACTCGCAGCTTCAGCTCCCTCCATAAGTTTTCAATGGGATTAAGGTCTGGTGACTGGCTAGGCCACTCCATGACCCTAATGTGCTTCTTCCTGAGCCACTTCTTTGTTGCCTTGGCTGTATGTTTTGGGTCATTGTCGTGCTGGAAGACCCAGCCTCGACCCATTTTTAAGGCCCTGGCGGAGGGAAGGAGGTTGTCACTCAGAATTGTACGGTACATGGCCCCATCCATTCTCCCATTGATGCGGTGAAGTAGTCCTGTGCCCTTAGCAGAGAAACACCCCCAAAACATAACATTTCCACCTCCATGCTTGACAGTGGGGACGGTGTTCTTTGGGTCATAGGCAGCATTTCTCTTCCTCCAAACACGGCGAGTTGAGTTCATGCCAAAGAGCTCAATTTTTGTCTCATCTGACCACAGCACCTTCTCCCAATCACTCTCGGCATCATCCAGGTGTTCACTGGCAAACTTCAGACGGGCCGTCACATGTGCCTTCCGGAGCAGGGGGACCTTGCGGGCACTGCAGGATTGCAATTCGTTATGTCGTAATGTGTTACCAATGGTTTTCGTGGTGACAGTGGTCCCAGCTGCCTTGAGATCATTGACAAGTTCCCCCCTTGTAGTTGTAGGCTGATTTCTAACCTTCCTCATGATCAAGGATACCCCACGAGGTGAGATTTTGCGTGGAGCCCCAGATCTTTGTCGATTGACAGTCATTTTGTACTTCTTCCATTTTCTTACTATGGCACCAACAGTTGTCTCCTTCTCGCCCAGCGTCTTACTGATGGTTTTGTAGCCCATTCCAGCCTTGTGCAGGTGTATGATCTTGTCCCTGACATCCTTAGACAGCTCCTTGCTCTTGGCCATTTTGTAGAGGTTAGAGTCTGACTGATTCACTGAGTCTGTGGACAGGTTTCTTTCATACAGGTGACCATTGCCGACAGCTGTCTGTCATGCAGGTAACGAGTTGATTTGGAGCATCTACCTGGTCTGTAGGGGCCAGATCTCTTACTGGTTGGTGGGGGATCAAATACTTATTTCCCTCTGCAGAATGCAAATAAATTCATATACTTTCCACAATGTGATTTTCCGGATTTAATTTGTGATGTGCTATCTCTCACTGTTACCAATAACCTACCCTTCAATTATGGGCTGCTCATGTCTTTGTCAGTGGGCAAACTTACAAAATCAGCAAGGGATCAAATACTTATTTCCACCACTGTATAAGTGAAACATCCAAGCATTACTTTGACAGTCTTACAGGGTGGGAGAGTGGACTAACAAGGCTACCACACCTCTCTACATAGACAGAAAAATCTGCTTCCATTGCCTAAGGTTTCACTGGATTTCTGCCTTAACCAGAAATGTTTCCAGCATTTTTTCCTCATCCACATACTAGTAGTGGTGAATCTGCCATGTACTGTTTGGATTAGAAAAAAAGCCTTAATTTTTAACTTGGACCAGACTAAAGCTCTTAAAGTCCACCGAGCTTTTTGTTTTCTTTGATTCCAAACCTGTGAATGCCGTAGCCATGTGCATTCTAATTGGATAGCAAACAGCATCTCTTTTCCTTGTGCTCAGGCTATGTTGATGAGTGATTGTCAAAGCTCATAGTGTCAGAACCATGGCAGTATCGGTGACCCACCTGTGGTTGGTCTCCATTGAAAAGATTTGTGAGGTTGTGGCATGTTTTGGTTAGAGATTCTTGATAAAACAGTATGTTTGATTAGTCTTTCCTGAAACAGTCTTTTGTGGTTTAGAATCCATCTTCATTCCTTCCAGAGCCCATTTTAATTATTTATAGGTTTCTTTTGTTTGTTTTTTTAAACACTTTTAGAATTCAAAACAGCCTTTGTTTGACACCAAAACAAACTTTATTGCCCATTGGCGTTCTGTTATGCCAGTGTTTTCCCTTTTTTTGTTAAAGGCAACTTGTAGCTATGAATTCCCATCTATGAGTACTTCCTTTCCTCCTGCTTGTCCTCTGAGAAAATGAAGTTGCTTGCATGTAAGAAGCATCTTCCAAGAAGAGAAGAATATGCCCTTTTAACACTCACCTGCTTCACTGATTTGACTTCTGCTTTAAATCTAAATACTGAACTGGGTGACCCCACACAGTCGTGTGGGCAGGGGAAATCATGCATATGAACAGATTTGCCTACTAAGTAAGGTTTTACAAACTTGTCAAGTTTTGTAACACTTGTTGCCAGTGGTGTGCTGGAGCCGGCTCGCACCGGCTATCAAGAGCCGGTTGTTAAATTTTTTACCATCTTGCGAGCCGGTTGTTGTTCAGGGCAAGCCGACTCTCCTCCCTCCTTCCCTCGAGCTACAGGCTCCCTCCCTCCCTCGAGCTTCAGACTCCCTCCCAGTGTATGGATTCTTCGGGGCAGGCAAGAAAGATCCCCAGTCTTGCCTGCCCGCTGCCAGCGCTGACCCTCCCCCGCTGCCGGATCCTTTAAAAATGGCCACCGAGACTTCCAGCCGCGGCCTTGCGAGACTTCTGCTGAAGTCTTGGAGGCCGCCCTTGTAAGTCTCGGCGGACATTTTGAAGAGCGATGCAGTAGCGCTGCGGGAGCGCCAGCAGCTTGCAGGAAAGACTGGGGATCTTTCCTGCCTGCCCCGAAGAATCCACTCAACAACTGACAATCGCTGGGAATGGGTGGCTGGACGGGGGGCAGGGGAGAGAGGACATTCGCTGGGCATGGGTGGCTGGAGGGGGGAAGGGGAGAGGGGACAATCGCTGGGTATGGGTGGCTGGAGGGGTGGACAGGGGAGAGAGGTCAGTCGCTGGGTATGGGTGGCTGGAGGGGGGGCAGGGGAGAGGTCATTCGCTGGGTATGGGTGGCTAGAGGGGGGGCAGGGGAGAGAAGACAATCGCTGGGTATGGGTGGTTGGAGGGGGAGCAGGGGAGAGAGGACAATCGCTGGGTATGGGTGGTTGGAGGGGGGGCAGGGGAGAGAGGACAATCGCTGGCATGGGTGGTTGGAGGGGGGCAGGGGAAAGAGGACAGTCGCTGGCATGGGTGGCTGGAGGGGGGCAAGGGAGAGAGGACAGTCGCTGGCATGGGTGGCTGGAGGGGGGCAGGGGAGAGAGGACAGTCGCTGGCATGGGTGGCTGGAGGGGGGCAGGGGAGAGAGGACAATTGCTGGGTATGGGTGGCTGGAGGGGGGGCAGGGGAGAGAATATGGGTTGCTGGAGGGGGGCAGGGGAGAGAAGAGAATCGCTGGACATGGGTGGCTGAAGGGGATGGGAGGGCAGGGGAGAGGAGGGTTGCTGGACATAGGTGGATGAAGGGGAGGGCAGGGGGAGAGGAGGGTTGCTGGACATGGGTGGATGGAGGAGAGGGAAGGGAGAGAAGAAATGCTGGACATGGATGGAGGGGAGGGAAGAGTGAGGAAGGAGATGAGATAAGGGAAAAGGAAGAGAGGAGAAAAACTGCACATGGATGAAGAAAATAGGCAGAAGCTGGATTCACTGGACAGTCAAGTCTGCAGAGGACCCAGCTTTTACTTACGGATGTAGGGCAAGAAATGAAGAAGAAAGGCAGAAAGTAAAGAAATAAATGGATAGGAAGCCCTGGAAACGGAGTTAAGAGGACAGATAGCAGCAGAATCGGATACTGGGCCAGCATGATCAGAAAAACAAAGTCACCAGACAACAAAGGTAGAAAAAAATCATTTTATTTTCATTATAGTGTTTGGAATATGTCCACTTTGAGAATCAGGTGCTCAACATTAAAAGTTTATATTTATTTACTTATTTATGGCATTTTATCCCACATTAAACATGAATTAGATTGGAACCTGGGATCTTTTAAATTTTTTTTCCTGGAGTAATGCATTGCCCCCCCAGGCTCTCTCCCCTGCTATAGCCAGCTCTGCAATTTGGGAGGGAGCGCAGAGGTGGACCTGGGAGAGAGCTTGTTGTTAAACATTTACCAGCACACCACTGCTTGTTGCTGAACCATGCTCCATTGTGAGGACTTATACCTGCCAACTTCGAAGAATAGTGGTTGCAGGTAAGCAACTTTGTATTTTCATTCCATAAACCTAATAGCTTCAGTTATGTTCCTGATTAGTAGAAGTTGTCCACTCTGTGTCCAGTTAGAAATCCCTTTTCAGTCTAATCAAATCCTCTCCATTAAGTGGCCATACTCTGATATGCACTCTTATTTATTATTTCTTCTACTGCATTGTGTTGGTGGTTAATTTTATTATTGAGGGTTTTAGGAATAGATTTACTTTTAAATACACCCCATCTAACATGGATGTTAAGTCCAAGATCTTGACCGTGTTACAAGTGAATCAGCATTATAGCAGCTCTACAGTGTATTATTTAAGAACAAAAAAAGTGGTCCATCTCTTGACTTATAAGTGATCCTCAGTTATAGCGAACTGTTATATGGGTCGACAGTGTGTTGTTAAATAGTAAGGTCTAATTTACCTAGATGATTCATTATGTAAGAAGTATTCCTATAGTGGTTCGGAGAATATGATCGATCTTAGTGGATTTTGAACTTTTCAATTGATTGGTTCATTCATCATAGGGTGAGCTCCAGCTACTTCAGGAAATGTCAAAGAGGCAGCGTCTTGAAGTGGAATTGAGTGAGCATCGAGCGTTAATTGATGCGCTAACAGCAGAAATCCTTTCATTAAAAGAAGTGAATGCTGCCACCCAGGTAAATCAGTACACCTACCCCCTTTCTCTCAGTTTGTGTTTTTCAAATCTGATTTTAAAATGTTACCTGATAATATGACATAATCATAGTATATCAGTAGGAATGTGTTCTTCTACATTAGTAAGGTATAATGCAGATGTTACTGAAGCCTATGGATGAATAATTTAAAATTATTAATTACTTTTTCATTTCTAAAGCTCTTAAATAAATGGGATGGTGTTGCGGAGGTGGTAAAGTTGTTAAGGCTTAGTTGTAAACCCTCATATTTTTGAATGATATTACTTTCCAGGTTGCTCACTATTTATAATTGTTCATTCCTACATCAAACTCTCAAACTGGCTCCCTGAGAAATAATTTCTAGGTAAAAAAGAAACTGATCTGTAAAGGTGCTGTGGTAGAACATTTGAATATCAGTAGGATGGAGATGCATTGGGGAAAGGGTTATCTCTCCTTTGGAAAGAGAACGTTCAGTTATCTTAAGAAGGCTTTTGTGATTTGCATTTGTAATGACTGCTGCCCACTGGGGGGAAAACATTTCATGTTTATGGGCAGCTTTCAGGATGATGATTCCATTGTCATAGTATACTAGGTAAGAAATATTTTCTTTGGTTTATTTTAAACTTACTACTTAGTAGCTTCATTGCATGCCCCCTAGTCCTAGTATTTTTGGAAAGAGTAAAGCGATTCACCTCTACCCATTCCACTCCACTCATTATTTTATAGATCTCTATCATATCTCCCCTCTGCTGTTTCTTTTCCAAGCTGAAGAGCCCTAGCCTCTTTAGCCTTTCTTCATAGGGAGGTTGTCCCATCGCCTTTATCATTTTTGTCGCCCTTCTCTGTACCTTTTCTAATTCTGCTGTATCTTTTTTGAGATGCAATGACCAGAATTGCACACAGTATTCAAGGAGCGGTCCCACTAAGGAGCGATACAAAGGCATTATAACATTTGGGCGGTGATTCCTAATGTGGAATCTTGTATCATGTAGCTGTAGTTTGGGTTCCTCTTTCCCACATGCATCGGTTTGCACTTGCTCACATTAAAGGTCATCTGTCATTTGGATGCTCAGTCTCGTAAGGTCCTCTTGCAATTTTTCACAATCCTCTTTTGATTTAACAACTTTGAATGACTTTGTGTTATCAGCAAATTTAATTATCTCGCTAGTTATTCCCTTCTGTAGATGGCTTATAAATATATAAAAATCAGTGATCACACACAGACCCCTGGGGAAACCCACTGTGTACTCCATTGAGAATGCTGACCATTTAACCCTACTCTCTGTTTTCTGTTTTAATCAGTTTTTAATCCAAAATAGGACATTACCTCCTATCCCATGACATTTTACTTTCCTCAGGAGGTACTTTGTCAAATGCCTTTTGAATATCCAGATACACAATATTAACCAGCTTACCTTTATCCATATGTTTATTCCCCCTTCAAAGAAATGTAGTAGATGGGTGAGGCAAGATTTACCTTAACTAAATCCATGTTGGCTTTGTCTCATTAATCCTTGCTTATGTATATGCTCTGTAATTTTGTTCTTTATAATAGTCTGTACCATTTTGCCCTGCACTTGTGTCAGGTTCACTGGTCTTTAAAGTTCCCGGATTGGGACTTCCGATGGAGGCATGGAGCGGTGAAGACGTGAGACAGAACTGCTCCGGGGCGCATATCTAAATCTGCGCTCATAGAATCGAGAACCCACCCCAAAATCGAAACACAAACAAGCGAAGGCATATCGCACAAAAATTGGCTGTTGGTGACGGCTGAAGCGACGCGGATGGCTGCGAAAACGGCTCGCAAAGATCCAAAAGAAAAAGCCTGCGCTTTGGTGAACAAAATGGCGGACAGGGCCGAGCTAGCATCGCCATCGCCCGGCACATCGTGGGCTGCAGAAATCACGGAAGAGGTGAGGGCAGCGGTGGAACAAGCGGTGGGCAATAAGCTGCAGCTTATATTGGACAAACTAGAAGGGCTGACTGAGAGGCACACGCAACTGTTTACTGAACTTCAGGAGGTGCAGCGTAGAGTTGGGCTGGCGGAGGAGGATATACAAAAGGTCTCAGAGGAACAACCGAGAATGCAGGCGCGCCTTGTGGAGGTGGAGGCAAAGCTCGACAATCTTGAAAATCGTTTGAGACGGAACAATCTGCGCCTTGTGGGGCTGCCTGAAACCCTGCCTGAGCGAAATCTCTGCGTATTCCTGGAAAAATGGCTACCGGAGGCGCTTAGCAACGAGGAACTGGCGACAGCATTACGGGTGGAAAGAGCGCACAGACTCGGCCAGAGGAGGGAAAATACAGGAAGGCCTCGAGTGGTGATCTTTAGGATCTTGAACTATGCCCACAAAATGCTCATCTTACAAGAACTGCGTGCAGGCAAGCAATTGGAATATAAAAGCAAAAAAATCCTCTGTTTTCAAGATTATTCCACTGCAGTGTCCGCAGCGCAAAAAGGCTTTGCGCTGCTGTGCACCAAACTTTTTGGGCTCAAGTACAGATTCAGTCTCCTATACCCAGCTAAGCTCAAACTGCTGGAAAATGGCCAAGCAGTCTACTTTGAGAAAGTGGAAGAAGCAACTAAATATGTAGACCTAATGCTGGCCAAAGAGCGTGAGGGCTGAGAACAAGAGGGAGCTCTATCAAGGAGAGAAGAGACTACACTGAGCATCGCTTACAAGTTAACAGCCTCAGTGGAGATGGACTGGTCCATACAAGTACAAGTTACTGACATGTTCGGGCTACAGGAGTATTGTTATGCAAGTAGCAAGTTATAAGTGAGTTTGACTGGCTCATATCAGGAGATACTGCGAGATGAGCCGTTGCCCACTCCTGTTGTTTGTGTTTTGAGAGTTTACAGTTGGCCCAGTTGTTAGAAGCATTAAGGACACTTGGCACAGCAGACAGCTAATGACAGAGGCAAGACAGAGGAGTAGTGGCCATAAAGGCTGTAGACAGTGATTGTTTGAATCTCCACTGAGGATTTATTACGTGCCAAGTTCAAGCAAAGTGGATAAATGTGGCTGTTCGGGCTAAAAGACATGGAATTCTCAGGACTACAGCCTGCCAAATGATTACTGGCACAGTGAGGGGCTGGCACAACTGTTAGCCTGAGGAGAACTGAGGGTGCTTACGATGGACATGAACAGAAGGGACATTTTCGTTGGTCTTGTTTTAACACAAGAGGCTTGGTGAGAAATAAGTTCTGGTGACGGGTTGGGTGGGTGGGGATAGCCACAGATACATGAGGCGCCCTAGCCTTGGAAAACAGGAAGTTATGCCAATAGGCAAGGGACGACAGATGGTGGGTATAGAGGGGGAAGGGGATACGGGGGGTGGGGGGGGGGGGTGGATGGGAGGGAGGGGTACGGGAAGGGGAAATCCCTGTATGCATGGAATTGAAAAGGGAGAAGTATGAAGGAAAACCTAGGGGCGGCCCGAAGGAGAGGGCGGAGGCTGGGACGCTCTCTCTGTGTATAAGAAAGAAGAGTGTAAATAAAGCCTTACAAGTAAGACACAGAACAGAGAGAGGTGTGACATGACAACTTTGCAATGCATAACATGGAATGTGGGGGGCATCCACTCGCCGATTAAGAGGCAAAAAATCCTGAAAGTGTTGAATGATAAAAAAGTGTCCATAGCGTTCTTGCAGGAAACGCATCTTACAAGGGATGAACATGAGAAGTTGAAAACCTGGTGGGTGGGAGAGCTATATGATGCGCCAGCAGTTGGGAAAAAGGGAGGAGTGGTGATATTGATAAGGAAAAACTTGAATGTAGAGGTCAATAAGGTGGTGGCTGATAGAGGGGGGAGATATGTTATAGCCTCAGTGGTTGTGGAGAGACAGCCACTCCTACTATGCAATATATATGCTCCCAATACCTATGATAGGAAGTTTGTCACTCAAATCACGCGCAAAATCCATAGCTTGGGTGACATTCCCTTAGTGGTAGGAGGAGATCTGAATGATGTATTAGACCCGATTTGGGATAGGTCCCAGCCAACTGGGAGAGATCTGGCTAGAAGGGAGAGAGGTAACTCTAGAATTTGTGACATGTTAGAACTGGTGGATGTATGGAGAATATTGCACCTGGTAGACAAAGATTTTACACATCTCTCCAGAGCACACCAAACTCTATCTAGAATAGACTATATATGGATCTCCAGAGAGTTACTAACAAAAGTGGAGGAGGCACAGATAGGCCCCATAACGATTTCTGACCATGCTTGGGTGAGAGTCCAGATTAAAGTAGGAGAGGGAGGATTTCAGTTAGGGTCATGGCGTTTTCCAACCTATCTTTACCGCGACCCCCAGTTCTTGCCCTTCCTGGTGGAGAAATGGAGAGATTATAGCAGTAACAATGAACAACATAGGATAGATCCTGTACTCTATTGGGAAGTGGCGAAGGCGGTACTTCGGGGAGATATAATATCCTATCTAGTTTTTAAAAAACGGGTCAGAAATAGGGAGGTGATGAGGCTGGAAAGACAGGTAGTAGCGCTGCGGAAGAAATATGGGGTACATCATGAACTGAGACTTAAAAGACAGTTATTGGAGACACAACAGGCCCTCAATGAACTTTTACATGAGCAAACGCAGAAAACGAACATATATTACAAGTACAAGCTATATAGGTTTGCTAATAAAAGTGGTAGATTTCTAGCTTGGATCGTCCACAGGCGATTCAGTGCCAAAAAAATACTTGCAATGGAGGATAACACGGGAACACGGGTAAATACGGATGAAAGTATAGTCAAAATATTGGGGGACTTTTTTGGCCGCCTATATGCAAAACAAAAAGACCTAGTGAGACCTAGTGAGACTTATCTTCACAGTGTGGACCTGCCACAGATTTCAGAAGAGGATGCAGAGGTATTAAATGCTCCTATTACAGAAGAGGAGGTAGACCTAGTAATTAAATGGAGCAAATTGGGGAAGGCACCGGGGCTGGATGGCCTGCGGAATAAATTCTACAAGCTCCTTAATAGTGAGATCAGCCCTGTATTGACCGCAGTGTTTAATGACAACATACCACAAGGACAACTGCCTAGGCACCTAAATAGAGCACAAATTAGCGTATTGCCGAAACCGGGTAAGCCAGCTGATAAACCAGACTCGTATAGGCCGATCTCGTTGCTGAACACTGAATTAAAACTCTTAGCAAAGATACTGGCAAATCGGCTAGCCAGATTTTTTCCATCTTTAATTATAGATTCACAAGTGGGGTTTACGTGTGGGAGGGTAATAGCTAAGAATATGCGTAGAATATGGGTCGCCCTGGAAAAAATAAGACATGATAGGAGCAAAGCTCTGCTTATTAGTTTCGACGCCGAAAAGGCGTTTGACCGAGTTGATTGGAATTATTTGTTTGTAGTGTTGAAGGCCTATGGGATCACAGGTTTATATGCGAGGGCAGTCAGACCTTTGTATACAGACCCGCAGGCTCAGATATTCGCCAATGGTCTACGGTCTGACTGGTTCCCGATAAAGAGAGGCACGAGACAAGGATGTCCACTATTGCCATTACTTTTCATATTGGCGTTGGACCCTCTCCTCAGAGAAATCCAACATAATACTGATATTCAGGGAGTCACGATAAGCGACCATAGTTTTAAAACAGCAGCCTTCGCAGATGATCTGTTGGTATTAATCACTGATCCCAAACGATCTCTGCCACATCTCATGGAAAGTTTAAAGGAATATGGGGACTACTCAGGATTCAGATTGAACCTCCTGAAATCTGAAGCGCTAGCTAGCAATGCAGAACTCGAGGGGGAGTGGGGAGATAGATTCCCTATAAGGTGGGCAAGGGGTTCCTTTAGGTATCTGGGAATACAGCTCCCTATGGATACCAGACAAATTTATGACCTGAATATCGCCAAGCTGCTAAAGGATACTCAGGAACAATCATCCCGTTGGTCTGGGCTACCTGTGTCACTTATGGGTTGGATACAACTATTTTGAATGATAATATTCCCGCGCTGGCTTTACTTACTGCAAGCGTTACCATTGCGCCTGGGAAGGCGAGAGTTGGTAGCATTGCGAAGATTAGTAGTGAAGTATTGCTGGGCTGGTAGAAAACCTAGGATGAAGTGGCAATACCTAATAGGGAATTGGAGGCAGGGAGGGTTAGGCATTCCAGATATGAGGACATATAATCAGGCATGTCTATTGAGGCATTTGAGGGATTGGGTCCTTGATACAAACACCTACACGGATGTGGATCTAGAAAGGGCATACTTTCATCCCTGGCACCTGAATTACTTAATCCATGTTAGGAGAAAAGGACAACTACCTGAAAAAGTTAAAGATAGCATGTTGCTGGGGCCGCTATGGCACATATGGCGGGAATTGGTACAAAGGTGGGGTCAAGGATCCAATGGCTAGCAGACTATTACCTCTTGTTGAGAATAAGGATTTCACACCGGGCAGTGATAATGCAGTGTTTCACACACTTCAAGGCCAAGGGGTGGAGTTATTGGGTAGTTTTCTCAGGGACGATAACACTGTGATTTCCATAGCTGACTTTCAAAGTAAGTGTTCAGGGGGGCCATTGGGGATATTGGCTTACCACCAGCTCGCCCACTACATACATAGTATCCCAAAGGGAGGACTAATTCATAGATTTGAGATTAAGTTGAGGGAGTTCTTGGAAGGGGATGCGTTGGGACAGGTCTCTGTATCTTGGTTTTTTAGAGAGCTAGAGAAAGGGCTACCGGTGAGGCGGGTAACTGAGGTGGCGATGAAGTGGGAAACTGAAATTCATAGGAATATCTCTGAACACCATTTACAACACTCATTGAGGGGCATGCAGAAGGTGATACATAGTGCAGAGTTGCAAGAGTGCCAATATAGAATAATACATAGGGCATACCTCTCTCCCAGAAGGGCATTTCATGCACGGGTGACAGAGACGGATGGGTGCCTAAAATGTGGGCAGGGCGGTGCTGATCTAACACACTGTATATGGCAATGTAAGACCATAAAGGCATTCTGGGGGAGAATAGGCCAATTTGTAAGGGAGGTCACAGGCTCCCAAGTTCTTATTACGTTTGAAAGAATGCTGCTGAGTGTGCCTGAACAATGGGATGCAGGGACCCAGGGAGAAAGAGTGTTCCTGAGCAAATCTTGTATAGTGGGGAAAAAATGTATTATTTATTTATTTATTTATTTATTTATTGCATTTGTATCCCACCTTTTGCGGGCTCATTATGAATCACTGGATATTGGACACCCCCCCCTCTTACTGGTACTGGCGGAATAAGATGCACCAACTGATGTTATGGGAAGCGAGAGGGGCGAGAGTGACACCAAAACGGCAAGTGCGGTTTTTGACGGTGTGGGAACAATACATAAATATGATTTCACCGAAAGCAAGAAGCCAAGTGCTCAATGGGTTGCCATGGGGAAATGGAGAGGATAGGTTGAGATAAGGCTGAACCATGCCAACAGGGGTGGGGTGGGGGGGGGGGGGAGAAGCATAAGATTTGGCCAATAAGATTGAGACTAAGGTATGGTTGATGATAAGGGGCTGTAATAGAACCGTCGAATCATCAGAACGTTATATTAAGGGAATGAAAAGGGGGGGTAGGGAGGGGAGAAAAGTGATTGTTTATAATTCAGTTCACGTTATTACAATGTTGATAGCATTATTATAGGAAATGTTGTACAACTGGACTATGTGTTGTATTATTTTGGAGTATATTCAATAAAAATGTTTGAAACATAAAGTTCCCGGATCATCTCTGGAACCTTTTTTTAAAAGCTGGCATTACATTGTCAAACTTTCAGTTGCCTTATCTTCTAAAGATAGAGGAAGAGAGTTCCTAATGTAGCTCCCGTCCCAGCAAGCACTTATTTTTAAATTAACAAAAATATGCCCTTGTCACCCTCCTTCTCATGGAATCAATCCAAAACATTAATCCTAGAATCCACAGGGATTAGCATGCTGATGATCCTCCTAAACCCTTTACACTGGTATGGTCCCAATAGCTCTTTATAGCCGGTATCCCATATTATTTATTTTTTTATGCTTGTCTCATAATTACTCATGTGCTGTCTTTAATCTTTGCAAGCGTACCTACTTTCCATTCCCTCAGTAGCATGAGTCTAATACAATCAAGTCTGACTTTGCAGCTTCCCCTTGTGGAATTCAATACTTCTTTCACTTTGGTCCAAATGTCCATGAAGAAGTTCAAGGCAGGTCTCAAAACTCGTTTCTTCTGTCATGCCTTTGACAATCTATGATCTGGGGTCTTTAGCTGGTGGTGGTTTGGAGGGGGGTGCTCTGGACAGACCTAAGCTCCTTTGTACTTTTTTCCTCCTTAGCTGTCCTGTCATTTAAAGTTTTTCTTTTTTTTTTTTGTAGTTGCTTGTATGCTTTCTTTGTTTTTGTTTTGTAAGTTGCTTTATTTTGTCATGAAAGGTGATATAGGTGAGTGTTTATAGAAGATTAATAAAGAAAGTCATGAATAATTCTATGTGTGAAGAATATGGGCCAATAAATCCCATTCTCCACAGTGTTTCCATGAAGAATAGCTGTTTCGTCTTTTTAAAGTAGATAACATTTTAATTCTAGTTACGCTGTAGTATTATACATTTAGTGGAGTCTAAAGGTTTCTTTGACAGATGTGTTTTCCCCCCCCATCTATAGGATCCAGTATTATAATTATTATTACATTTGTACCCCGCGCTTTCCCATACAATGCAGGCTCAATGCGGCTTACATAGTAATTTGAAATACAAAGTTAATAGAATTTTAATAAAACAATAGTAAAACAATGTAAAGTTGGGCTTAGTAGTGTATGATAAGTTGAGCTAGATAATATATGACTAGTATAGTATGGAGCCACGGTGTATTTCTTCAAGTCTCACTCCCTATAATTGTCTTGCTTTGTTCTTATCTTGTCTTCTGAACCCTTGTACAGATGTTTAAAGTAAGGACTTCTGCCTGTCCTAATGCCAGTGGTTCTACTGGCTCTTTCAATTTGACTTTGAGCAAATCACTCGCTCTCTCTAGGTCTGTCTAAGCAATTCAGATTGAGTGGTAATGGTGTTTCTTTATCATCCCACCAGACCACTCCATATGCTTGGTTTGTATTACCCTACTAGCAGGTGGAGACTGAGAACTAATGAGCTGTGATGTCATCTCTCAAAACTCCTGTGCATTAGCTTAGCCAGCCAGCCAGTATTTCTCAGTCTCCAGTAGATGATGGTATGAAGTGACTCTTTGTAAATAGAGTAAAAAAAAAAAAAGCTCACTGGAGGGTTGTGGTGGCCCATATTCTGGCTGTAGCAACTGCAGGCAGCATAGTTAAGGCTGCTTAGTGAGAATCCCAGGGTAGTGATGAGGTGCAGTGAGGCAGAAAGAGCTCAAGAGCTGCTGGCTGGTGTTGGGGCTGCCGGTGTGAGAGAGAGAGGAGCCAGTTATAGCCACATGCCCAAAGGTTCTTGTGCCTACAAAGAGGCGGCATTCCGGGTCTGGTTGTGCTTTGAACCTGCTGTTGCTTGACATGGTCTAGAGCAGGAGGTTCCTGTGGTTTTTGAGCAATGACTGTGCATGTTTGCGAGTTCGTGCATGTGCAGAGGGTAACCAGCTGACATTGAATTGTGCCTGTATGGGATGGCTCTGGCAAGGTACAGTGACGGCTGGAGAGGCTCAGGACAGGTTATGGCATCATCGGGAGGTGGGTGGAGGTGGACATTTGCTGAGGACTCCTTGGATTGTATATACATGCACAGGAACACGGATACAGGGGGGAGCAGGAGTGTTGATATACAGGCTCAGGAAGTGGAGCCGTGCAGGGAAGCATGGGATAAAAATGGAAAAAGTAAGGGAAAGAAAGAGAACTTGAGCAACAACAGGGAGACAGACCCTGGCAAGGTAATGGAGGGGTGCTTAGGCCTGGGTTGATTTGTGACCATGGAAGATATACATGGGAGAGTAGCACCAGCTCATATGACAGCTTGGACTTGAGCTGTCATGAGAGAGAGCTTGAAAATTCCAAAAGTTCCATTTGGGCAGTTGGGAGGGAACCACTAAATTATGTGTATTTAAGTTTGAGTCTCTGTGAAAGGATAGAAAAACGCTCTAATTTGAATAGATTTATTATGTGCTCAGAAGTTTTAAAAGTGTGTTCAGGTATGACTCAAAGATCAGAATTTCTGCAGACTTTCTCCCTAGAATTTATTTTATTGCTCCACAAAGCATGTTATTTTGGGGGTGGGTGGGGGGGAAGCCTTCTACCTCTTTAGTTATGCTGAATTTTTCTGGTCCTTCAATTACAAATGCTATCAAATGCCTCAGATTAGTTAGAGCAGAATAATGATGGTACTATCTGTTGCTTCAGGTGACATGGAGGGCCAGGATTTCTCTCCTGTAGACCAGCGAGACCCTGTAGAAGGAGAGAATTTTTTCTGAGGGGGAGGAGATTCCTTCTGAGGAGAACCTTTCTGTGGTACAGATATTTTTTAAGGAGGGTTTAGCATCACTAATTATTTGTTTTATCCACCCTTAAAATATCTGTGGATCCACCTTCTAAACCTTATACTTTTCAGGATCCTTTGTTGGTAAGCATTAGGTAATTCGTTGTAGATGATGATATTGTTGCAGAACAAGAAGTTCCTGATTCTTCCTTCTGTGTTTGTCATTCCATGTCCAGTTGTATCTGGTGGGTTCTCATCCAGCAACTAGGTTTAAGTTGCCTAAAGTAGATGGCGTGGTTTCATCTGTTAAGAAGACAACCATTCCAGTAGAAGATGGTGCATTGTTGAATGATCTACAATATCGCAGAATGGGATCTCTCTTGAAACATGTCTTTGAGTTCTCTATGCTGGCTTTGCAAGTGGCAATATATGGTGGTTATGTAGCTGTTCTAGGAGGTCAGAACAGTTAGTGGAGAATTCTTTGCAAACATTTCTTGGAGATGTCTCACCTCCATCCTTTTTGTATTTGGGTATTACCTATTTGTTAAACACCTTCTATGACTTGATCAGAGCTTTTGTCAAACATATAGCTCTTCTGGAAGCTGTGAGAAGATGTTGTGGCTTTAAAATTGGTCAGAAAACATTGCTTCTAAGACTCATCTTATCTTTCAAGGGCAGTTTACTCTTTGGAGAAGACTTAGAAGAGTAAGTTTAAACTCTTTTTGGAGTCTAAGGTACCTAGATTACCAGCGGATCATCCCAAACCTTCTGGATCTACAAATCTTTTTAGCAGATGGCATTTCGCAGATGCTAGAATATATAGGATGGGAATACTAAATGCTACTCAGCTAGATTTTCCTGTAGAGGTTAGCCCTTGTGGGAGCCTTGTAGTGGAGGCAGGGGATTTTCCACTGTCTCCACGGGCAATTCCAAAAGTGCACACTGAACGTTTGTGGGTCTACTCTCTGGTGCCATCAGTAGGCGGTTGATTAGTGTTTATCAGAGGCGGACCCAGATTACTACAGATCAGTGGGTCTTAGAAGTCACTTGTGACAGACATGCCTTAGTTTCCTTGGCCTGTTCCCAAGGCTGTTTCTGGAGTCACTTTGTTGATCTTGTTTAAAGGTAGCAGTGGTCAGGCAGATTCTAGACTGCCTTATTCCATTGCAAGCAGTGGTCCCTGTGCTACTATTCCATTTATTTTATAGTGCCAAAGAAAAGGTATTTTTCAACCCATTCTCATTCTAAAAACTGTCAATAGCTTTCTGAAAGTTTAAAATTTTGCATTTTAGGGATTGTAGTGGTACAACCAAGAGATTCTTACTTCAGATTTGACAGAAGCTTACCTTCACATCCCCCCATCAGGGCATCTCATCATTGCTACCTCAGGTTCACAGTTTTGGGTCAGTATTTCCAGTTTTGTGCTCTTCCATGTGGTTTGCTCCTTTAATATTTACAAAGATAATGGTAGTTGTAGCAGTGGCCCTATGCAAGGAGATATTTTGGTACATCCATATTTGGATGAGTGGTTAATATGTGCAAAGTCACTAGAGGAAAGCAAGGCAGTTACAACTTGAGTGACTTAATTCCTACAGGAGTTAGGATGGGTGTCCAGTTTTTCCAAGAGCAACATTGTTTCTTCCCAATGTCTGGGATTCTTAGGAGTAAGATTCAACACTGTCCTGGGCAGTGTTTGTCGGCACTGGAGAGAACTATTTCAGATTGAAAACCTCAAACTTTGCAAACCTATGGTATGGCATACCTACAGGTGTTGGGCTTGATGGTTGCAACCTTGGACTCAGTGCCATGGGCCAGAATGCATATGCAGCTGCTACAGAAATCCCTTCTCTTTTGCTGTTCTCAAACTCGAGACTTCCTCTGAGTTTTAAAATTAACACAGGCGCAGCGAAGGAAAAGTCTCAATTGTTGCTTGTAGAACAGTAGTCTTTACAAAGGAAAGCGTCTTTACTTTACACTGGTCTTATATCTCGCCAATATCATAAATAGTTCTAAGCAGGTCACAAGAGACAAGAATAAGCCAAATATTCAGAAGATACATCAGCCATATTAGCAGATATAGACATAAAATCAATAAAAATCTGCATTAAACATGAAAATGCTTCTTAAATTAAAGTCTTAATTAACTTCCTAAAAAGTAAATAATTGCTATCTTTCAAAGGTCTAATGGTAATGAATTCCAAAATGATATCCTATATAATAATTCTCACCTCCAACGTTCTATGCGTCTTGCTGCCTGTGTCAGTGGCTTTCTTCGGAGTTGGTCTGCTAGGCTCCGTAGATCAGGCTGACATCACACGCAGCACTGACCAACCGCACGATAGCAGCATGAGGCGCCGCCCCCCCCCCCCAAGGTCGCAACTGCTCCCCCCTCCCCCCCCCCCCCCGAGGTCACCATTGCTTCCCCCTCCACCCCCCGAAGTTGCCGCCGCTCCCCCCTCCGTCCGCCACCCAGCTGGGCCCCCTGCATTGAAATCCCCTCCAGCCACCCATGTCCAGCGATCTTCCTCTCCCTCTGCCCCCCCCTCCAGCCACCCATTTCTAGCGACCCTCCTCTCTCCACTGCCCCCCTCCAGCCACCCATGCTCAGCAACTCTTCTCTCTCCCCTGCCCCCCCTCCAGCCACTCATGTCCAGCGACCCTCCTGTCCCCCCCTCCAGCCACTCATGTCCACCGACTCTCCTCTCTCCCCTGCCCCCCTCCAACCACCCATGTCCAGTGACTCTCCTCTCTCCCCTGCCCCCCTTCAGCCATCCAAGTTGTCCAGCGAATTCTGCTGAAGTCTCAGCGGCCATTTTGAAGAGCGATCCGGCAGCAGGGGAGGGTCAGCGCCGGCAGCGGGCAGGCAAGACTGTGGATCTTTCCTGCCTGCCCTGAAGAATTTGCTGGACAACCTGGGTGGCTGGAGGGGGGCAGGGGAGAGGAGAGACGCTGGACATGGGTGGCTGGAGGGGGGCAGGGGAGAGAGGAGTCGCTGGACATGGGTGGCTGGAGGGGGGCAGGGGAGAGAGGAGTCGCTGGACATGGGTGGCTGGAGGGGGGGCAGGGGGAGAGAGGAGGGTCGCTGGACATGGGTGGCTGCTCACAGAGAGTCTGTGTATCGCACACATACTCTCTCACACACACTCTCTCACACACACACTGTATCTGTGTGAAACACACTTTCTCTCTCTCACACTCACTGTGTCTCAGATACGCAGTCGCACACACACTCATTCTCACACACTCTCTCTCTCACAGACACACTCGCACCCAGTCTCACTCTCTCTGTCACACACACACTCGCACATTCACTCTCTCTCTCTCTCTCTCTCTCTCTCTCTCTCTCTCTCTCTCACAGTCACTCAAACATACACACTCCGAGGAAAACCTTGCTAGCGCCTGTTTCATTTGTGTCAGAAATGGACCTTTTTTACTAGTTGCCTTATAAGAGATAGAAGTAGCCAACAATCTCTTAAACCTAACATTACAAATAATCAGACTTATAGCAGCTAGTAGAAATATTGACTTGACCATTTTCACAACATAGTAAGTGGCTTCTCCATGCAAAATCTTAAAAACGATAGTCCCTAATTTGAACAGGACCCACGATTCCACCGAGCCGGTGCAAATCAAACAAAAAAGATATTAAATTTAGTCAAGAAAAAATTAGCCTGGCTGTCATATTTTGGACTATCTAAAGAAGCTTTAGTACAACCTGAAAAACCGCTGTTGCAGTATTCAATTCTGGAAAGAATTAAAGACTGGACCACTCATCTAAAAGTGGAAGTAGGTGACGTATTTCTTAATGTAAGTCAACTTTTTCAACAGAAAGAAAGACTTTTTAACAAGATTATATAAGGTCGATAAGTAAGCATATTATCTAGCGCCACACCAAGCACCCTAGTTGACTTACCAATTTGAAAATAATCAGTCCCTAATATTAAATTGCAGACAGCTGAAAGGGTGATCAACAGATCCCAATCAAAGACATTTTTTCTCCTCTTTGTTTAGCTTAAGCTTATGAACCGTAATTAAATTTTCAATTATAGTAAAACAACTTGTTAAACCATCAAGAGTTACAGACCAATCAGGGAAAACAGGGCAAAGAATCAAGATATCTACATCAATGAAATAAGATTAGCTTGTTCCAAAATAACTCCCAAAGACTGTAATAAAACATTAAATAAAGTAGGTGACAGAGGCAAACCCTTCAGAACACCACAAGGCGACCTCCAACAAGCTGACATTTCCTCATTCCACTTTACTGAATAAGACCTGCTGGTGAGAAAACCTTGAAGCCACTTTAATACTGATAAGTACATAAGTAATGCCATACTGGGAAAAGACCAAGGGTCCATCGAGCCCAGCATCCTGTCTACAACAGCGGCCAATCCAGGCCAAGGGCACCTGGCAAGCTTCCCAAATGTACAAACATTCTATACATGTTATTCCTGGAATTGTGGATTTTTCCCAAGTCCATTTAGTAGCAGTTTATGGACTTGTCCTTTAGGAAACCGTCCAACCCCTTTTTAAACTCTGCTAAGCTAACCGCCTTCACCATTTTCTGGAGATTTATTTATTTATTTGTTTGTTTGTTACATTTGTATCCAAGTAACAAAAGAAATAGGGATCACTCCGCTGGATTATAAATCATAACAACCAGAATACAGCGGATATTACATATCGATTGTGAATAAGTGACAGAGGGGGAGAGGACCTCAGACCAGTGACGCTTTTTTAATCAATGAGATTATATTGATGTGGTCACAAACGTGTAATCACTGGTCCTCTACCAGCCTCCTCCCTCAATATTCATTTGTGTGTTTCTAATATTTGCTAGTGCTAAATATCACAAACATATTCAATAGGTATCAATCACCACAGCTACTTAGCTTATTGTTGCTCCAACCAGGGGCTCCCCAACGGTCCCGTTTTGCCACTTGGAGCTTCGTCAGGGGAAGAGCACCCTGCTACGCCAAACTGTGGTAAACACCTAAAAAACAAACACACAACATACATTCAATATCTCACATATCTCACAATCTAACCTGCAAAAACCCAAAAGCAATACTAATCACTCCAATGTAACTCACCCGGCAAGCCAGTAAAGCCGCCGACAAAATGTGCGCCAAGGTTACCCACAATCCCATGGGAATTTAAACCCTGCTATGGGAAACAGCTGATTGAACGTAACCGGACGTCAAATCCGATGTAAAAATTCTAAAGAAACAAGGCAACCTTGCTTTACCCACAAATACACTGCACTGTTTTGACGATGTATATATCCAAAACAAAACATCGTATCTCCACAGTGCACAACTTAAATCTGAACCTATAGGGTATCAAACAGGCAGGCAACTGGACCATCTCTGCTACCGATCCGCACTCCTGGTGCCTTCAGTGCTTTGGGCCCGACCATCGTCCGGAAAGTTGTAAGTTGTGCCTGAAAATGAAAAAGCGCACTCAACTTTCTCGAGAGGCCCAGAGAGAGAAACTTTTCGGATCCGGTGCCTCGGCGTCGACATCGGTACCGTCGACATCGAGAGCAGCGTTGGCATCAGGAGACCGGGTACCAGCTGCTAACAGACCGATGCACGCTGGGAGCAGTGATACATTGAGTGGGTCTCCACCTGCCTCGGCGCCTCCTGCTTTGCAGGCCCCCCGGGACCGACCCTTATCGGACCCGGCCCCGAGGAAGCGTGTGGATTCCACGTCTTCCTCACCGGTAACAGGAGTCTCGATGACGGGCGTCGGGTGAAGGCCAAGAAGCACCGTCATCGTTCTCCTTCTCGACACGGTACCGCGAGCTCCGGGTCATCGAGGCATTTGGTACCTGAGAAGCGTCGGTGCCGAGAGGATCGCTCTCCCTCAGTCTTGGAGGTATCGACGCGCAGGTCGTCTGGCAGCCCGGTATCGGCTCCCCAGCCTCTGCAGATTCTGCCTCTGATGACCACACCGGCACCACAGCCTTCCCCGACAGCTTCTGTGGATGAGCGTATCAAGGCTATTTTTCCAGATTTTATGGAAGTGGTGCTGCAACATTTGCACCCGGCACCGGAGGTACCGGTACCGACGGTGCCGGAGGCTCCTACAGCACCGTGCCTTTTGCCGGTGGTGAGGTCTCCTTCTCTGGTAGCGCTTCCAGTATCGGGGTCGGTTGCCTCCCGGGTCGACTCTCCACTGCCTTCGGTGGAGGAAGCTTCACCGGAGTCTCCTGGGGAATCGACTTCTCGACACTGTCATCGAGGTCACCGCACCTCTGTCGAGACGGGCTCGGATCCAGGCGGCTCTTTCTGAGTTATTAGCCCCATCTGATGATGGCTCATCTGATGAAGATGGGGGGTCATGGAGTTTTCTCTGCCGAGGATTCTCTAGATCTTCCATCTGATTCGACCCCCTTACCTCAGAGACAGCTCTCCCCTCCGGACAGTTTGTCTTTTTCATCTTTTGTGCGGGAAATGTCTGAGGCCATTCCCTTCCCTGTGGAGACTGTGGATGAGCCCAGGGCCAATATGCTCGAGGTCCTGGATTATCCATCTCCACCTAAGTCTTCTACCACAGCTCCTTTTCATGATACACTCAGGGAAGTGCTGATGAGGAACTGGGAGAAGCTTCTTTCATGTCCAACTATTCCCAAAAAGTCTGAATCCCAGTATCGGATCCATGGGGAACCGAGTTTCGTCCGGCCTCAGTTGCCTCATGATTCTGCGGTGGTGGATTCCGCTCTCAGAAGCGCTAAGAGTTCTAGGAACTTTGCCTCGGTGCCCCCAGGGCGAGAACATAGAACCTTGGACTCTTTTGGGAGGAAGGCGTATCAGGCTGGCATGCTCGCTTCCAAAATCCAGTCCTACCAGCTCTTTACAAGCATTCATTTGCGGAACTCTGTGCGGCAGCTTGAGAGTTTGGTTGATGCACTCCCACCGGAGCACGCCGAGCCTTTTCGTCAAGTGGTCAGGCAGCAGAAGGCGTGTCGCAAGTTCCTGTCCAGGGGCATTTACGACACTTGCGATGTGACATCTAGATTTTCTGCTATGGGTATAGTGATGCGCAGACTCTCATGGCTGCGTGCCTCTAACCTGGAGGAGAGAACTCAGCAGAAAATTGCAGATATCCCTTGCTGAGGGGATCATCTTTTTGGTGAGAAAGTCGAAGAGTTGATTGATCACCTCTATCAGCGTGTTAACGCTATGGACTCTCTCTCCCGCCAGGCGCCTTCTGCATCCGCTTCCTCTTCTAGGAAGTTTTTTAAAGGGAAGGGAAGTGCGCCTTATGCCTCTAGGGGCCGTAAGTACACTCCTACTTCTCGACAGTCAGTTCAGGCTCTGCCACTGCA
This sequence comes from Microcaecilia unicolor, assembly GCF_901765095.1. Lineage (NCBI taxonomy): Eukaryota > Metazoa > Chordata > Amphibia > Gymnophiona > Siphonopidae > Microcaecilia > Microcaecilia unicolor. Next base: position 237,081,878 of record NC_044035.1, on the reverse strand, counting down.
CGCTCATTCTCGTGAACAGCGTGCGCCCAAGCAGGCCCCTGCAGCTCCCCAGCAAAAACCAGGGACGGGTTTTTGACTGGCTCCAGTTGAGCATAGCCACCATAAATGTGTCCGTGCCGGACGACTTGCCTGTCGGGGGGAGGTTAAAATGTTTTCACCAAAGGTGGCCTCTGATAACCTCCAACCGGTGGGTTCTTCAAATAGTCCGGTTAGGATACACCCTCAATCTGGAAACCAAACCTCCAAATTGCCCACCGGGAGCTCAGTCCTTCAGCTCCCAACCCAAGCAGGTACTTGCAGAGGAACTCTCCGCTCTTCTCAGCGCCAATGCGGTCGAGCCCGTTCCACCAGGGCAAGAAGGGCTGGGATTCTATTCCAGGTACTTCCTTGTGGAAAAGAAAACAGGGGGGATGCGTTCCATCCTAGACCTATGGGGCCTGAACAAATATCTGGTTCGAGAAAAGTTCAGGATGCTTTCCCTGGGCACCCTTCTCCCCATGATTGCTGTCGGGAAACGCACCATATCTAATTGGCTAGCAGATTGCATTTCCTTCACTTATGCCCAAGCTGGGCTGACTTTAGAAGGCCATGTCACGGCTCATAATGTTAGAGCCATGGCTGCGTCAGTGGCTCATCTGAGGTCAGCCACTATTGAAGAGATCTGCAAGGCTGCGACGTGGTCATCAGTCCACACATTCACATCTCACTACTGCCTTCAGCAGGATAGCCAACGCGACAGTCGGTTTGGGCAGTCGGTGTTGCAGAATCTGTTTGGGGTTTAGAATCCAACTCCAACCCTCCTAGGCCCATTTTTATTCTGTTCCAGGCTGCACTCTCAGTTAGATGTTTCTTGTTTCAGGTCAATCTTTGTTATGCCCTCGCTGTTGCGAGGTCCAATTGACCATTCTTTGTTGTGTTGAGTGAGCCTGGGGGCTAGGGATACCCACATGTGAGTATATCAGCCTGCTTGTCCTCGGAGGAAAGCGAAGTTTCTTACCTGAAGCAGGTGTTCTCCGAGGACAGCAGGCTGTATATTCTCACAAACCCTCCCACCTCCCCTTTGGAGTTGTATTTCTTTCATCTTTTGGATTCAACTGAGGAGCGTGTCTGCGCGGCGAGCGGGAAGACGTGCGCGCGCATGCGCGGTGCGATTGCTCGCGCGACAGAACGCTGTTTAAAGAGACTTTTAGATTTTGCTAGAAAATCCTCCGGGCCGACATGATGTCACCCACATATGAGAATATACAGCCTGCTGTCCTCGGAGAACACCTGCTTCAGGTAAGAAACTTCGCTGTCTGGCCGACAGGTTGAGCAGGATAATGCAACCTCACGAGTGGTCTCTCAACTTGGGAGTAGTACGCAAGATCTTTCAAGTGTGGGGCACCCCCTTGGTAGATCTTTTTGCCACTCAGACCAATCACAAGGTCCCTCAGTTCTGTTCCAGGCTTCAGGCCCACGGCAGACTAGCATCGGATGCCTTCCTCCTTCATTGGGGGGAGGGCCTCCTATATGCGTATCCTTCCATACCTTTGGTGGGGAAGACTTTACTGAAACTCAAGCAAGATTCCAGAACCATGATTTTAATTGCGCCTTTCTAGCCCTGTCAGATTTGGTTCCCTCTTCTTCTGGAGCTGTCCTCCGAAGAACCGTGGAGATTGGAGTGTTTTCCAACCCTCAGAACGAGGGGGCACATCTGCATCCCAGCCTCCAGTCCCTGGCTCTCACGGCCTGGATGTTGAGAGTGTAGACTTTGCCTCCTTGGGTCTTTCAGAGGGTGTCTCCCGAATCTTACTTACTTCCAGAAAAGATTCCACTAAAAAGAGTTACTTCTTTTTATGGAGGAGGTTTACCATTTGGTGTGACAGCAAGGCCCTAGATCCTCGTTCTTGTCCTACACAGACCCTGCTTGAGTACCTTCTACACTTGTCTGAGGCTAGTCTCAAGACGAACTCTGTAAGGGTTCATCTTAGTGCAATTAGTGCATACCATTACCGTGTGGAAGGTAAGCCGATCTCAGGACAGCCTTTAGTTGTTCGCTTCATGAGAGGTTTGCTTTTGTCAAAGCCCCCCATCAAACCTCCTACAGTGTCATGGAATCTCAGTGTCGTTCTCACCCAGCTGATGAAACCTCCTTTTGAGCCACTGGATTCCTGCCATCTGAAGTACTTGACCTGGAAGGTCATTTTCTTGGTGGCAGTTACTTCAGCTCGCAGAGTCAGTGAGCTTCAAGCCTTGGTAGCTCATGCTCCTTATACCAAGTTTCATCATAACAGAGTAGTCCTCCGCACTCACCCTAAGTTCTTGCCGAAGGTGGTGTTGGAGTTCCATCTGAACCAGTCAATTGTCTTGCCAACATTCTTTCCCCGTCCTCATACCCGCCCTGCTGAACGTCAACTGCATATATTAGACTGCAAGAGAACATTGGCCTTCTATCTGGAGCGGACACAGCCCCACAGACAATCTGCCCAAATGTTTGTTTCTTTTGATCCCAACAAGAGGGGAGTGACTGTAGGGAAACGCACCATATCCAATTGGCTAGCAGATTGCATTTCCTTCACTTACGCCCGGGCTGGGCTGACTGTTGAGGGTCATGTCACGGCTCATAATGTTCGAGCCATGGCTGCGTCAGTGGCCCACTTGAAGTCAGCCACTATTGAGGAGATTTGCAAAGCTGCGACGTGGTCATCTGTCCATTACTGCCTACAGCAGGATACCCGACGCGTCAGTTGGTTTGGGCAGTCTGTGCTGCAGAATCTGTTTGGGGTTTAGAATCCTCCTCCCTAGGCCCATTTTTATTCTGTTCCAGGCTGCACTCTCAGTTAGTTGGTTAAGTTAGGTCAATCTCAGTTATGTCTTCGTTGTTGAGAGGCCCAATTGACCAATGTTTGTTGTTTTGAGTGAGCCTGGGGGCTAGGGATACCCCATCAGTGAGAACAAGCAGCCTGCTTGTCCTCGGAGAAAGCGAAAGCTACATACCTGTAGAAGGTATTCTCCAAGGACAGCAGGCTGATTGTTCTCACAATCCCGCCCACCTCCCCTTAGGAGTTGTGTCTTCCCTTTCTTTGCTTTTTACTGGACTGAGGAGCACGCTCGCGTTCGGGCGGGAAGACGATCGCGCATGCGCGATACGCACGAGAGCGCGAGGCTAGCAAACTATTTGTTGCTAGAGAGAATTCCGATTCTGGGGCTGCCGTCGACGTCACCCATCAGTGAGAACAATCAGCCTGCTGTCCTCGGAGAATACCTTCTACAGGTATGTAGCTTTCACTTTATACGAAGTTTCATCATGTAAGGAGAGTAAATAAAAGCAAGAGAAAAGGAAACCGATATGGTTCTCCAAGCAAGTGGCCGAGAAAATAAAGGCTAAAGAGTTGGCGTTCCTGAAATACAGAAAAACTCAAGAGGAGGAACATGGAGAGGAATACTGGATGAAACTGAAAGAAGCCAAGAGAGAGAGACGTCTGGCGAAAGCGGAAGAACAAATGGCTAGAAATGTAAGGAGGGGTGACAAAAATTTCTTCAGGTATATTAGTGAAATGAGGAAGGCGTAAAAGGGAATTGTGAGACTGAAAGATGCTGTGAACTGCTATGTAGATAATGATGAACAAAAAACAAATTTGCTAAATAGATACTTTTGTTCTGTTTTCACAGAAGAAAATCCTGGAGAAGGACCGTGATTGACTGGCAAAAGTACTAATTAGAATGGAGTGGATATAGCACCGTTCACGGAAGAGAGTGTGTATGAACAACTGGAAAACCTAAAGGTGGACAATGCCATGGGACCGGACGGGATCCACCCCAGGATATTGAGCGAGCTCAGAGAGGTTCTGGCGGGTCCTCTTTAAGATTTGTTTAATAAATCCTTGGAGACGGGAGAGGTTCCGTGGGATTGGAGAACGGTGGATGTGGCCCCTCTTCACAAAAGTGGTGATAGGGAAGAAGCTGGAAACTACAGGCCGGTAAGCCTCACTTCGGTTATTGGAAAAGTAATGGAAGCAATGCTGAAGGAAAGGATAGTGAATTTCCTGGAAGCCAATAAGTTGCAAGATCTGAGACAACATGGTTTTACCAAATGTAAATTGTGCCAAAACGAATCTCATTGAATTATTTGACTGGGTGACCGGAGAATTGAATCATGGACGTGCTATGGACGTAATCTACTTAGATTCCAGCAAAGCTTTTGACACGGTTCCCCACAGGAGGCTCTTGAATAAACTTGACAGACTGAAGATAGGACCTGACGTAGTGAACTGGATTAGGAACTGGTTGACGGACAGACGCCAGAGGGTGGTGGTTAATGGAATTCGCTCGGATAAGGAAAAGGTGAGTAGTGTAGTTTCTCAGGGATCAGTGCTGGGGCCGATTCTGTTCAATATATTTGTGTGACATTGCCGAAGGGTTAGAAGGTAAAGTTTGCCTTTTTGCGGATAATACTCAAATTTGTAACAGAGTGGACACCCGGGAGGGAGTGCAAAACATGAAAAAGGATCTGCAGAAGCTAGAAGAATGGTCTAAGGTTTGGCAATTAAAATTCAATGTGAAGAAATGCAAAGTGATGCACTTAGGGAGTAGAAATCCACGGGAGACGTATGTGTTAGGCGGTGAGAGTCTGATATGTACGGACGAGGAGAGGGATCTTGGGGTGATAGTATCTGAGGATCTGAAGGCGACGAAACAGTGTGACAAGGTGGTGGCTGTAGCTAGAAGGGTGCTAGGCTGTATAGAGGGAGGTGTGACCAGCAGAAGAAAAGAGGTTTTAATGCCCCTGTATAAGTCATTGGTGAGGCCCCACCTGGAGTATTGTGTTCAGTTTTGGAGGCCATATCTTGCTAAGGATGTAAAAAGAATTGAAGCGGTGCAAAGAAAAGCTATGAGAATGGTATGGGATTTGCATTACAAGACGTATGAGGAGAGACTTGCTGACCTGAACATGTATATCCTGGAAGAAAGGAGTAACGGGTGATATGATACAGACGTTCAAATATTTGAAAAGTATTAATCCGCAAACGAACCTTTTCCGTAGATGGGAAGGCGGTAGAACTAGAGGACATGAAATGAGATTGAAGGTGGGCAGACTCAAGAAAAATGTCAGGAAATATTTTTTCATGGAAAGAGTGGTGGATACTTGGAATGCCCTCCCGCGGGAGGTGGTGGAGATGAAAATGGTAATGGAATTCAAAAGTTTGGGATAAACATAAAGGAATCCTGTTCAGAAATGGATCCTCAGAAGCTTAGCGGAGATTGGGTGGCAGAGCCAGTGGTGGGAGGCAGGGCTAGTGCTGGGCAGGCTTCTACGGTCTGTGCCCTAAAAATGGCAGATACAAATCAAGGTCAGGTATACACAAAAAAGTAGCACATATGAGTTTATCTTGTTGGGCAGACTGGATGGACCGTGCGGGTCTTTCTCTGCCGTCATCTACTATGTTACTATTTTACTATAACAGCGTAGTTCTCCGCATGCACCCTAAGTTCCTACCTGAGGTTTTGTTGGTGTGAAGAAAAGGGTGTTCCTCTACAGCCCTCAATTTCAGATATCCTTGATTTTCTGCAGGTCAGTCTGGCTTAGCACTTGCTTCTTTAAAGGTTCATCTGGCAGTGCTGTCATGCTTCAGAGATAGTAAAAGGTAAGACCTTGTCTTCTGATCAGAATGTGGTTTATTTTATTAGTGTAGTTAAATTGATTTATTTTCCTCACTATCCAATATTCCCTCCTTGGGATTTGGTTCTTTTCACTTTGTTACTAGCTACTTTTGAAACATCCCCCCCACCCAGCCACAAGAGATATGTTTGAAAGATCTTACTCTTAAGTTGGTTTTTGTTGACTTCATTTGTTCAGCTTAACAAATCTGAGTTGCAGGCTTTATCCTGTAGGAAACTCTTCTTGGTTTTTAGTAAAGAGAAGGTTGTTCTTCGACTGGTTCCATCCTTTCTTCCTAAGGTGATTTCTTCTTTTCATCTGAATGTGTCCATCTTCTTTCCTATTTTTTCAGGAGGTAAAAGATAAGAGAAAAGCCTGTGTCCTGAACAAGTTGGATGTAGGTTGTGTGTTGAAGTTTCTTAAGAGAACGAATGATGTATGCAAAATAGATAAGTTGTTCTCTTTGGTGGAGCCTGTACGGGAGAACCAGTGTCGAAAGTGACAATAGCTTGATGAATTAAAGAAGCTGTTGCATCAGCTTACATACTTCAGGGACATTCAGTACCTACTGTTTTGATAGCACACTTTACTAGAGGACAATTATCTCTTGGGTGAAACACTCTTTAATTCCACCACATGAAATATATAAAGTGGTGACCTGGGCTTCTATGCACTCCTTTGGTTGTCATTACAGGTTGGATCTGCAAGTGTGGCTCTTAGGGCAAGGTGTTAGAAGCAGAAATTGTGGGGTCCCACCCTATATTATAATTGCTTTGGTACATCCCAAGCACCCGGACTGGTCTGGTGGAGTGATAAGGAAGGTTGAATTAGTTCTTACCTGTTAAGTTTCTTACCGTGAGTCACTCCAGACTGGTCCAGAACCCACTCTTTGATAACTTTTCAGTGTTTTATTTTATTCTGCATGTGCTCAGTGTTTTTCATTGCAACTTTTTTCTCTCCACCTGTAATTTCACTGACATGCATATACTTTATCAGTTTTAATAGTTGTCTGTTAAAACGTTCTTAGTTCATTGGGGAGTTTTATATTATATGTCCTTTGACTACTGCTCTGGCTGGCCAAGCTACTGCACAGGATTCTTAAGAGATGATATCAGAGATTATTAGTGGTCAGTCTCAACCTCTGATAGGAGGACACAAACCCAAGTTTGGTTTGGAGGGACTCAAGGAAAGAAAATTAGCAGGTAAACTAATTTAACCTTAAAGTTCTCGATAAAATTGTCTCTCTTCATCCCTTGCATAGACAATTCCATGTAGGTGAGACAGGGAACCTTGGATAGAAATACTTCCAAACGTTTAAGGCATATGCATTTTTCTGGAATGACAACCTTTATTTTTTATTCATTCTGCCCCCTAAAGAAAAAGTTGCAGCAGTACATTGTGGAGACAGATGAGCATTTGAGTTCATTCACCCGGGCACTAGAACTGAACAGAACTCTCAGTGCCACTGTTTCTAAAACAGTCAGAAGCTCACCTAGCAGGCTGGGTATGTATAACCTGTTTCCTACTAAAATCACCTATAGAGGTAATGAGAATATGCCGGCATTCACTGTTGCTAGTTGATGATTAGTGGTAAATCAGATGTTGAGAGAAAATCAGTCTTTTTCACAGGACAAGTAGGATAACAAGTCTTCACAGCATGGGCAACATTAGCAACAGAACTCACAGGGGAGGCTTCTACAGCTTAGAATATATTCACACATGCATGCCTGCTGCTGCCACATTGGACCACCTTACTTTAGTCTCTGTCTTTCCTTGGATAATATTTTCTTACTAAACTTAATGCTTTTTTTTTTTTTTTGTAAGATTTTCTCATGTCCTGTTGCTGATATACAGTACTTCTTCTCTATTAGAATCTTAGGTTTTCAGTTTCCTTTGGTTTTTCACATTGCCCAGTGAGGACCTCAGGCTTCCATTCTGGATACTAATTTTCAAAATCAAGTTGTTTTGATTTCACAGCAGCTATTTTTGCTGGATGAGATATCAAAGAAAAAAGCCCCCAGCAGCTTTAAGAAGTGCACTTCTTGCATAGTTCCTTTTCAGTTCTTCATGGGTATGGGCATGCACTTACGGAACAATGTGCACAATGATGGGGAGTTTGCAGGCATTTTTGCTTGGGAGAAGGCTGAGCAGCTCTGTTTGCTAGTAGAAATAGGGAAGGAGCAGGGAAAATACATAATCTGAGGAATCGATTATGTTTTCAATATGGCATCAAGAGCTGCTGCAGTGGATGCTTGTGCCCAAAGACTTGCCTGGTTCTGGGCTTCAGTTCAGACCTCAGATATGATGTGCAGGTAAAGCTTGCAGACATCATGAAGTACAGGTAGGGATATGACTGTTCTTTTTGGTGTCAAAGCTTGCTGACATGCATGGAGAGAATCTCGTTTGGAGAAGGGAGGCTGCTTCCCTAATAAAGCAGCAAAGTTACACTCGCAAATCCTCTTCATGCCCACTTCTGACCTGACTGCTTCTTCAAGGAGGTACCAGAGTGGAGAGAAAAGGAGATCCTATTACTTTGCTCCCTCATTCCCCAATCCAGAGAGGGATCTTTCTCTTGACCTAGACAGCAAAAGGCCCAAAAGACCCAAACAATTGCTGCATTCAAAACCAAGGGTGGGGTTTTGACTGCCTCCACGAGAACATAGCCAGCTTTCCTGTATCCATGGACCCATACTGGCGCAAATAAAGGTTTTGTCTTGGACAATTACCTTTGTGGGATTTTTTTCGCATATACTCCCAGAGCTGCTACTCTTGTTGTCTCCTCTACTTTGTTTTATTGCCTTTGTGTTCCCGTAGAGGTGGTTTCCTGTTCTTGCTTCAGATTCTGATGATTGTCCATCTAGGATACCATATTCATCTATTGGAAACTCCAGCAAAATTGATCACCAAGAGCATGTTGGTTAAGCACCTAGCATAGGGAATACTTACCAAGGAGCTCTCTTCCTTCTTAAATGCAAATGTGTTTGAACCTGTTCCACCAGGGGATTTTTCTCCAACTATTTCTTGTCACAGAAAGATCAGGGGATTCTGTCCCATTGTAGACCTTAAAGTGCTGAGCAAGTTTCTAGTAAGAGAGAAATTCAGGATGGTTTGCCCTTGGAACCCTAATTTCCTTTCTCCAAAAGGTTGAGCAGTTATGACCTATACTTCCTATAGAATGTATCTCTGATTTGTCAAACTGCCATTAAACCTCCACCAGCTCCTTGGGTATTCACAGAATGGCTTGTGATTACAGTAGCTTATCTACAGAGACCGGAGTGTCTTTGTTTTCCTATTTGGATGATTGGCTGGCAAAGATCACATCTCAAGAAGAGGTAGAAAGGTGGGCGCATACAATCATTTAGGTGCTGGAGTTACTAGGCTTTGTTATGTGCTATCCCAAGTCCCATTAGAACTTGTTGGAACTCTTCTAGACATGACCCAGGCAAAAGCCTTTCTGCTGCTGCTGCAAAGGATTACCAAACTCATGCCCATAGTGGTAGAAATTCAAGAGAGTCAGCAGACATTAACATTAACATGCTGAGAATGTTGGGCCTCATGACCTCAACAGTGCATGCAATGCCCCAACACATCTCAAATGAGACAAGCTTGATGGAAGAGGCAGAAACTTTCTAGAAGAAGACCTATAAAATTGAACCATTCCCCATCACTGATCATGGAAGCTCAAGGGATTCTCTTGCACCCAACATAAGTGTTCCTTGCCCTCACAGCTTGGGATCAACAGGGTAACTAACTTTTGTGAAATTACCTGACAGTGTGTTGCAGGTATTACTGGCTTCCAGGAGAGATTCTACTATTTACAAATTTAAATGGAGGAGGTTTGCCATCTTTTGTGGCAGAAGGGTCCTAGACCCTTTTTCCTGTCTCCACAAAAATGCTTGAATACCTTCTACGTTTTCTGAGTCAGGGTTAAAAAAACCAACTTCATTATGGTGCACCTTAGTGCAAGTGGTGCTTATCACCAGCATGTAGAAGGGAAAACCCATCTCTGTACAGCCTTTAGTTGTTCAATTCATACAAAGCTTGCTTCTGCTGAGGCCTCACATCAAGCCTCCTGCAATTTCATGGGACATAATTGTGGTATTAACCCAGCTCATGAAAGCTCAGTACCTGAGCTGGAAGGTTTTTTTTTTTGTTTTTTTTTTTGTGACAGTGACTTCAGTATGCAGTGAATGAGCTCCGGGCTCTTCTAACTGATTCACCTTACACTAATGGGCCGATGATCAGAAGCAAATGCAGGCTATTAGCGCCATACTAGTTCCTGCGTTTGCTACCGTCCCATGATCAAGGCACCCGAGCGTGTAAAACAACGCTCTCGCGTGCTCTGAACGCAACTAGTATGCAAATGCATGCAAAACAGGGCTCTTAGCACAAGTAGCATGCAAATGCATGCTGAACGTATTCCTCCCCAGTGATCAGTGAGCAGCGCTCCAAACCCTGCGCCAGCTCAGAGCTTGGAGAGGAATGGTGATACCTGTCCAGCATGCATTTGCATACTAGGAGGCCCCCCCATTCTCCCCAATGCAGCCCCTTTCCCTCCCATCGCAGGAGCAGGAACCCTTACCTACCCCAGAGACACCGGGGGCTGGGCAGGGCTTCATACCATACTTCTTTATATGGTGTGAAGCCCCGCCCAGCACATCCCAGGATGCAGTGGGCAGGCTGGATGCCACCATTTTCGAGGTGGTGCTGCTGGAAGAGGAGGGAGTGTACCTCTCCTCCAACAAAGGTTAGGGTGGGGCCTTGATTTTCAGCACTACCAGGGCTTTTCTTTGGGGGGGGGGTGCTGGGGGGGTAGGGGGGGTTAGGAGGGCTGGAGAACCAGTGGATCTCCAGCCCCCCCCCATCGCTGGCTCGGGTGGGGGTTTGGTGGGGGCACTAGGCCACCAGGGCCATGCTGTTTGAGGTCTGGTGGTCCCACGAACCTTCAGCCCCTGTGTTTGACAGGTCCGGGCTTTTGACAACCCAGGCTTGTCAAACAAGTGCGGGAGGATTCTCAAGCACAATCTCCCGCTCATTACACTATGATCAGAGTGTACATAAATTTGCATGCCATTATCTCTGATCATAGGGGCGGTAAAGCCCCAAGCTGTTCCAGCACTATTTTTAGATCACTGTTTGGAACAGCACAGGGGCTTTCGATCATCTGGGCATAAGTTCTTTAAACGGTGGTTCTGTGCACTCATCTCAAGTTTCTTCCTAAGGTAATGTTGTATTTTTAAGTGACTTGCCCAGAATCACAAGGAGCTGCCTGTGCCTGAAGTGGGAATCGAACTCAGTTCCTCAAGACCAAAGTCCACCACCCTAACCACTAGGCCACTCCTCTACTCCACAATAAACCTGCAACTGTCATCAGTGAATACATTCTGTCCTGTTGACAAGCAGACTGCATTTGTTTTGCTTATGCCTAGTTGGGTTTGTTTGTTGCTCATATCAAAGCTCACAGTTTGAGTTATGGCAGGGTTGGTAGCGTACTTGAGAGGGCCACTATGGAGGAAATTTATAAGACTGCAGTATAAACATGTGTTCATAAATTCATAGCCCACTATTGTTTGGAAAATGACTTCTGACTCGACAGTAGGTTTGGCCTACTAGTCCTCTAATCAATTTAGGGATTAGAATCCAATTCCATCCCTCTTAGACCCATTTATTTTCTGTTCCAAGCTGCTTTCCTTTAAAAAAATAAGTAACAAAAAAGAGTCGTGCTGCAATAGGAAGACACCAACATGAATGTTTTTAGTGGCAACTAGTTATTTTCCCCTATTTTCTGTTGAGGGTAGCTTATAGCTAGGGAGTCCCAGGATGCGAGGACTTGGTATCCTGCTTGTTCTCGGAGAAGACCAAGTTACTTATGTAGCAGGTGTTCATTGTGGGCAGCAGTATACAAGCCTTTGTGCACCCATTTCCCCAAGGAGTTGTATTCTACTCAGCCTAAGTCAGTGGTCTTCACAAATTTTTTAATTGGGGCCACTTTGGATCCAAATGATGTGAAGGAGAACTGCCAAATATTTTCTTACACGGGGTCGCAATACTGCTGACCAGCATATGTCAGTGACATCCGTCCTCACAAGACTGTATTTCTCTCAAAAGCTCACCTTTACCTAGGCTTATGCCACCAGACTCTCTCTGTCAAACATCTCCACTCCATACCTGTGTATAACTAGTCTCTCACTCAAATCCCTGTCTGACTACTTTCTTTCAAACCCACCTTGTAATAAAAACAAAAGTCTATCCATCCTTCCTGCTGTCTATCAGTACCCCAATCATCATATATCTCTTTCACCCAATCTCCAAATCCATGCTCTTCCCCTCAATCCCCAGCATTCCATCCCCAAACCAAGTCCTGCTCTCCCAACCTTTCCATATTTGCCTACCGACCTACTCCCTGCCCAGTCTGGCACATCTCTCTAAGTAAATAGCTCTTGTACTGCAAGGAAGAGACTTCATGAGTGAGCTGAGGGTGGGCCTCGACAGAATTCACCACTCTTGAAAAAACTTCAGGCCTGGTACAGTGAGTGGGTCAATATCCAGACCCACTTTCAGCTCACTTCAGGGGTCTCTTTCTCAGTGCCGTAGCGAGGGCTAATGGCACCTGGGTTGGGTCGCCGCTGCGCACCCCCCCCCCCCCGGAGCGCATTCTTACCTGTTCCGGGGCAGAGAGAGCAGGGAACCAGCGGGGCCGGCACCCCCCGAGCGCGTGCACCCGGGGCGGACCGCCCCTCCCGCCCCCCCCCCCCCCTTCCTACGCCACTGCTCTTTCTTGCTGTATAATCATGACAGTGACGACAAACTGCAGAAAGACTGACAGGCCAGCAACAATATAAAAGGGAAAAAAATACTCAAAGCATAAGGCAGGCCTACATAACCATAAAATGCATTGATATTTTTATATTAATGTTGACCAAATGCATTACCTCCACCAGATCCCAGCTACCTCAAGGGTGACCTGTCCCAAACATTGAGATTTGCCACAACAGTGAGTGAGATTGAAGGCCAATCAATGAGGTTTTTTTTCCTCGTGGGAAGGCCAGAGAGGGTATTTGGGGTATAAATTTGGCATGATCTGAGACCTGAAAAAAAGGCTGCTGGCTACACTTATTGATAAGTAGTGTCTATAGATTACTAGAAATTACTAGCAGCTAGCAAAATACTACACTTTGGTCATAGACAGACCCTCAACAAATAAGCAAGGTAGCAGAGAGCAGTAATAGAGATATGAAGAGAAAAAAAATAAAAGCCTAAAGTTGGACTCTGCATGTAAAGTAACACTAGAGACATAAAGGCTGAAATGAAAGATATCAGGAATATGCATTTTCCCAAAATGACATATTTATAAATTCAGAATAAAAAAAATGTTACTACCTTTGTTGTCTGAGTATTATATTTTTCCATTCACTTTGAAGAGCACTGGTCTAAGTATATAGACTGAGGTGGACCCATGAGGCTGGCGGTAAGTGGTCTGCATGCATCGTTGAGCCATTCAAAAGCTTCAAGTATATTCTAAACTGTGTAACCCATGCTGTGAGGACTTGCTACAGATAAGTAATTTGTTTTTATCCTGTTTGTTACATTCTAGTATTCGTGTAATAACTTCTTGTTTTCACAAGGACACGTATATAACAATTTAATCTTATTGCAAGTATATAGTACAGCAGTGATCTATTGTTGACTGAAGTAACTAGCAATGTCAGTAACATGCTAACCTTTGTTTCACACAATCTCAGCTATGGTGGTAATGCAAAAACCATTGGTCGTTGATGCAGTGCTACTATATGTTCATTATAGCTTTGACACTTTGTAAAACTGAGTTGTAATCTCTCAGGGTGACTGATGTCATGATTACAGGGTCAGATGAACAGTGCCCCTGTTACACTGTGGTCCTTTATTGAATGAAGATTTATTTCAATAGGCAGAAAATGAAGAGGTCATTTCTGAATAAGGCCTAAGGTAGATGCTTTTAATATGTGTTCTATAAGGAGTCATTTTTCCTCCTGCCTGGATCACCTGTGATTTTTTTTTCTTTGGTTTATAGACCAAAAGTTGATGCACTGTTCGAGGGCTGCAGCTATGGGTCCCAGATAGCTTTTATAAACAACTTACTCTTTTGTTATTCACAAAGTACTTTGTAGTTACAGATAAGTTTTTATTTTATTTTATTTGTTGCATTTGTATCCCACATTTCCCACCTCTTTGCAGGCTCAATGTGGCTTACAATACATCATGAAAAGTGGAAATATATGAGAAAATATACATTTAGTAATAACAGAAGGATCTTGGATAACATGAAAATGATAAAACATGATAGTGGTTTAGCAAGCAAATATTGTAAGAAATATATAAGAAAATATACATTTAGTGATAACAGAAGGATCTTGGATAACATGAAAATGATAAAACATGATAGTGGTTTAGCAAGCAAATATTGTAAAGGCAGTTCTGGATATGTGTACATGAGTTCATATTTGTTGATCCTTGTTATATGCCTTGTTAAAGAGATGGGTCTTTAGTAGAATTCGGAAGTTGAGTGTTTAATTATGTTTTAAAAGCTGGAGTACTTCTTTCCCAGAAAGTGCAATATTTAATGTCAAGAGCTGCAGGCCTTCAACCTTCAGAAATGAAGATAATGAGCAACATAAAGCCTCCCAGGAGAACCTGCCAGTTAAGCTTTGTCAATGGCCCAGTCCATCCAAAGAATCTAAGAAGAGCATTGATTTGCTAGCAGAAGTGTTCCAGCCAGCAGTGTTGTTATCGCCACCGAGACAAAGGAGCCACCAGGAATTTTCTTCTGAAGGTAAGAAATCTCTTTACCACTTTGGAACTTGTTGCACTTCCTCTGCCTTTGAATAGTTAGTTGCCTCCTGTTTGATTTTTAATGTTAACTTGCCAGAATATTCTGTGGAAATTGTTTAGTAGTCTTACAGTAAACTATCTGCCTCTGGTTCAAACCTCTAGAAGACTGGTCAGCCAAACTGCTTGTTTGAAAGAGTTTAGGAAGGGGAATTTTTCTTGGTGACCAGAGAGTTGGATTGGGGTGAACACTCGATGCAGTGTACTTAGATTCGAGCAGTTGCGTAAGAGTTGAGAGAAGGTAGTGGTAAATGGACCTCACTCTGGGGAAAGGGAATTACCAGTGGTATGTTGCAGGGATTTGTGCTCCATCTTTTGTGAGTAATATTTTGAGGTAGGGCTACTGGGAAAGGTTTGCCTTTTTTGGATGGTAACAAAATCTGAAATAGGATAGATAATAGGAAAGGTGTAGAAAACATGAGAAGGAATCTAGAAAAGCGTAAGTACATAAGTATTGCCATACTGGGACAGACTGAAGGTCCATCAAGCCCACCAGCAGCGGCCAATCCAGGTCACAAGTTCCTGGCAAGATCCCTAAACAATACAGTACATTTTATGCTGCTTATCCTAGAAATAAGCAGTGGATTTTCCCCAAGTCATCTCAATAATGGCTTATGGACCTTTCTTTTAGGAAGCCATCCAAACCTCTTTCAAACCTTTCTAAGCTAACTACATTCTCTGGCAACGAATTCCAGAGTTCAACTACACATTGAGTGAAGAAATATTCTCTCTGATTCGCTTCAGATTCACTACTTTGCCTGAGAAATAGCCTAGTTTCATAGATAAGATTTAATGCTAAAAAATGTAGGTCATGGATTTGGGTTGAAAAATTCACGGGAGGGTAGAATATGAGGGTGAAGTTCTTCTGTGCACAACGAAGGAACTAGATCTTAAAGTGGTCAAACAGGTAGATAAAGTCAGAAAGATATTTAAGTGCATTGGAAGAAGAACAACCAGCCCGAGAAAAGGCGGTGATACTACCTCTGTAGAAAACTAGGGAGACTTCATTTGTAATACTGTGTATAGTTCTGGAAACTGTATTCTCATAGGTATATAAACAAGATAGTTACTTGAAAGGGTAGCTACTAAAATGGTCAGTGGTTTTCATCATAAAGTGTATAAGGACAGACTGGAAGAAAGAGGGGAAAGAAAGGGGTGATAGTATTTTAAATAACTTAAAGGAATAAGCGCACAGGTAGGAGATTCTAGAATTAGAGGATATGGGTAAAAGAGGAGAAGACATAGGAGTAACCTATGTAGTTCCACTGATAAAGGTCGCTACCATTGGCCTACAGAAGGTAACATTTTTCCTCTGTCCTTTTCTGTGCTGCTGATTATATAAGGAAATGAGTTGTGTTGGATTAAATACATTATTTGTGTAATATTGAGATGTTTAATTTTGAGTACTTTCCTTCTAAACTAAGTCACTTGTGGCTACCAGGCAGAAGCTGCAAGGTTAACTGTGACTGGCAGGAAAAGTCACAGGAAGCAAAAAAAAAAAAACAACAACAAAAAAAGACACTTTGATCATGAACTTACATGTAAGAAGTCTGCAAGCAGACTTCCCTCTCAAGCAGGTGAAATAGCAGAGAGAGAGGGAAGCACTCTGCAAGTTTTCACATGACCCAGTAGGGATATAACCTAAGTCTTTTGAATTCTGGCATCTTTTGCTGGAAGAAATAGGAGAAATGCAAGAGGATCCTGAACATGCCTAGCAAGGGGAACAAGAGAAGGTGCTGACCAAACTCCATCTTAGCCATTCGTCAGATTAGCAACACCAGCAAGAGAGAGAGTGGAAGCTGCTTACCTGCAGGTTGTGAATAAACTGCTACACATAAGGAGGTTTGAACAGAGTGACAAAGAGAGAGAGTCTGTAATTAGCAGTGCTGAAACCAGAGGCCCAAAAGCAGTGTGCTGGAGCCAAGTATGAGTGTTTTACATATGCTGTAGTGTCCTATCCTGTGTCGCATCTCAAGAAAGATATAGTGGAACTGGAAAAGGTGCAGCGAAGGGTGACTAAAATGATAGCGGGGATGGGACGACTTCCCTATGAAGAAAGACTAAGGAGGCTAGGGCTTTTCAGCTTGGAGAAGAGACGGCTGAGGGGAGACATGATAGAGGTACATAAAATAATGAGTGGAGTGGAACAGGTGGATGTGAAGCTTCTGTTCACGCTTTCCAAAAATACTAGGACTAGGGGGCATGCGATGAAACTACAGTGTAGTAAATTTAAAACAAATCGGAGAAAATGTTTCTTCACCCAACGCGTAATTAAACTCTGGAATTCGTTGCCGGAGAACTTGGTGAAGGCGGTTAGCTTGGCAGAGTTTAAAAAGGGGTTAGATGGTTTCCTAAAGGACAAGTCCATAAACCGCTACTAAATGGACTTGGGAAAAATCCACAATTCCAGGAATAACATGTATAGAATGTTTGTACATTTGGGAAGCTTGCCAGGTGCCCTTGGCCTGGATTGGCCACTGTCGTGGATAAGATGCTGGGCTCGATGGACCCTTGGTCTTTTCCCAGTGTGGCATTACTTATGTACTTATGTACATTAAGGGGAAAGGACAATGACTCTGAAACCTTAGGTTTCCTTGCTAAATGAGACTTCTTGGCGAGTCAGGTCTAGAAATGGAAGCACACCTACATTACAGTATATTAAGTTACAGGTTTTAGGGCATTCCCATATGCAACAGTTTGAAAGAGGTTTTACTTCTAAGAGGACTTAGCCCAGCACTACTTATTCATTCATCTAAAAAGACACTACCCTTTTTCTCAAGTCTACTGTATGGTGCACCCAGCAGTGCAGAATATTAGAGAACTCTGTCTTGCTATTTATTTAACTATATGTAGCTTTGATTTCTTTGTATCTGATTGATGCCTGAATTATTGACCTTTATGATTACTGTATAAATATGTGCCACATTGTTCACTATTCTTAATGAATTTGTTCAGTAAAGTGGAGTTTAAAAGAATCTCATAAGAACATAAGAATAGCCAAACTGGGTCGACCAGTGGTCCATCCAGCCCAGTATCCTCACCATACCTCTTCAGGAAATCTAGGCTGCCCCAACTTGACATTTCGCCCATTAGATTTTAAGCTCCTTTGAGCAGGGACTATCCTTTTTTGTTAAACTGTACAGCGCTGCGTAACTCTAGTAGCGCTCTAGAAATGTTAAGTAGTAGTAGTAGTATCCTGTTTTCAACAGTGGCCAAAAACAGAAAAAAACAACACTGGGCCTTCAGGATGGAGATAAATGTCATCCTTTTTATTCTGAAAATGATCCGACACAGGCCGTGTTTCAGGAACAAATGCCTGCCTCAGGGGTCTTAACATAAAAGCATATAAATATGATAATCATAAGTAGTTGTCAATCAAAACAAAAATTACATGTATAAGAAAAACATTTACATAGATTAAATGCTTAATAATAGCAAATAGATTGCCAATTTCACAAAATCAAACCATGTTGGACAAAAGAGGACCAAACAAATTAAATAAATAATATAGTGCAAACCGAGACCACTACCGTATCAGAGAAATTGTAGTAAAACAATCTTACCAGAAAGCTCTTATAGGTATAGTCATGGAAATTTGGAAATAACCAAACAGTAAGGCTATATTGCCTAATGTGCAACAAAAGAAGGGGGGAAGGTTTTTGTCATCCATCGTAAAAGATTAATTTTCCTAACTATGTGAAATTGGGAAGACCACGAGGCCATTCAATCCCCAACTGTTAATAAACGATATATACAGAGGCAGCTCTTAATCGAATGAGCGCGATGTGAACCCATAGTATAGATGTGTCCCGTAGCTAAAAGAACTAATCAGTACATGAAGGGGCTTAAAATGCAGAATCAGCCACGAGAAAACAGGGTAGATGGAACCCATACAATTCTAAAGTGCAGTATATGGAAGGTAAAAAAAAGTCCGAGACATAGGAAAATATTCTTCCATGCAGTTGGGAATTGAATGGTTCAGTTGGCTCCCAGTTGAGCTTAAGGGGCCACTGTGTGATCCAAGGTCATACCTAGAGGTCTCTAAGTCACTGTCCACCCCCACCTTCCCCATCCTTTCCACCCCTCCCTCCCCCATCCTTTCCACCCCTCCCTCCTTGTACTCTATTTACTCCCATCATCCTTTAAAAAAAAAAAAAAAATACCTTAGCGTTTGAAGCTCTGGAGGATTCTGCTACAGGGAGTTGCAAGATCAGTGGCAGCAAGTCTGATTCTTGTGCTTTAAAAATTCTTTTGGCTTCCCTTTGGTTTTGGTCTGGAGTTCCTGTCTGCCTCCTTTCTTAGCCACAGTCCATGGCTGTCTTACCGCTGGCTTGCAGTTCTCTTTGCTACTCACTACCTTAGTGTTTCCTTTCATGGTATCTCCTGCAGAAGTGGTGAAACATTGTTCCTGCTGTGGGTCCTCTTCAAGCTCACCCTAAATTTCTTCCTGGAGTAGTATAGGGTTTTTCATATTTAGTCAGGCAATAGTATTTCTGGGGTTTTTTTTTCACATCTACCTCATGTTAATACCTAGGAACAAATTTTCTATCCACTGGACTGTAAGGATGTTATGCAGCTATATTTACAAAGAATATGATTTCAAGACAGACCACCTCAGTTGTTTGAATCAAAAGACAAATAAGATGAGATGACTGGTAAACAAAAATAATTTTGTTGATTTGGATTACAACTGTATTGCTTCTTGTAACAAGGCCATTGTATCACTTTACTCAGAAAGTAGCAGCTCACTAAGGCCCAGATGATCAAAAGCCCTGCGCTGTTCCAAACAGCGCCCTAAAACTAGCGCCGGGACAGCGCAGGGCTTTTCTGCATCGATGATCAAAGATAATGCATGCAAATCTAAGCAGCGCTATTATCTTTGATTATCATGTTTAAAGTGCGGGAGAATTGTGCCGAGCATGCGCTCAGCACAATCCTCCCACACTTGTTTGACAGGTCTGGGCTGTCAAAAGCCCAAACCTGTCAAAACAGCCTGCCCGAGGCCCGAACGAGGCCCCCCCCCCCCAAACCCCCAGAAAACGTTGGGGCCGCCGCCGGCCAACCCCCCCCCCCCCCGGCGGGGGGGGGGGGGGGGGGGGGTTGGAGGTCCGGTGGGTCTCCAGCCCCCGAAACCCCCAGAAATCGTTGCTCCATCGACGAGGGGGGGGGGGCTGGAGGTCCGGTGGGTCTCCAGCCCCCGAAACCCCCAGAAATCTTTGCTCCATCGACGAGGGGGGGGGGGGTTGGAGGTCCGGTGGGTCTCCAGCCCCCGAAACCCCCAGAAATCGTTGCTCCATCGATGAGGGGGGGGGGGGCTGGAGGTCCAGTGGGTCTCCAGCCCCCGAAACCCCCAGAAATCTTTGCTCCATCGACGGGAGGGGGGGGGGGGGCTGGAGGTCCGGTGGACCTCCAGCCCACCCCAAATCCTTCCCCCAGCGTTCTCCTTAAATTCCCTGGTGGTCCGTGGTGTCGTGACACCCCCCTGGCCCCCCTACCTTGTGTTGGAGGAGGGACGCAGCCTGCCTCTTCCTCTTCCAGTCAGTCGACGCCCAAAATGGCAGCGCCCAGCACCGCCCACTGCATCCTGGGATGCATTGTGCGGGGCTACAGACCATGTAAGGGAGCGATTCACTTACATGGTCTGTAGCCCCGCCCAGTGCATCCCAGGATGCAGTGGGTGGTGCTGGGCGCCGCCATTGACTGACTGGAAGAGGAGGGAGGCAGGCATGCTGCGTCCCTCCTCCAACACAAGGTAGGGTGGCCGGGAGGGGCCCAGGGGGGTGTCATGACACCACGGACCACCAGGGAATTTAAGGAGAACGCTGGGGGGAGGATTTGGGGTGGACCTCCAGCCCCCCCCCCCCCCCCCCCCCCCCGTCGATGGAGCAACGTTTTCTGGGGGTTTTGGGGGCTGGAGACCCACCGGACCTCCAGCCCCCCCCACCCCCCCGTTGATGGATCAACGATTTCTGGGGGTTTCGGGGGCTGGAGACCCACCGGACCTCCAACCCCCGTTCGCGTTTGCCTTGGGGGGGAAGGGGGGCCTGCCAGCATGCAACTGCATGCTGGACAGGGCTCACCATTCCTCTCCAATGATCCGCAAAATCTAACGCCAGCTTGGAGCTGGCGTTGATTTTGCTGCGGCCAGCGACCCAGTCTTTGGCGCGCTGGTCGCTGATCATTGGGGATGAATGTGTTAAGCGCCAATTAGCATGCATTTGCAAGCTAATTGCGCTAGAAGCCCTGTTTAGCATGCATTTGCATGCTACTTGCGCTGAGAGCCCTCGAGTGCGCTGTTTCAGGCGCTCGAGGGCTCTGATCATGGGTCGGCTGCAAACTCTGGCGCTAGTATGGCGTTAACAGCCTCTAGCGCCAGAGTTTGCTTTTGATCATGAGGGCCTAAGAGCAACAACAGCAGCAGAGATTTAGCTGTCTTCTGCATAGGACATCTGCAGAGCTTAAATGTGGTCCTTGGTATATATATTTACAAGACATTGTAGTAATCAGCCACCTAAGTTCTGACAGTGCTTTTGGTCAAGCAGTTCCAAGGAATATATATTTTTAACACATCAACCTACCTCCGCCTCCTTTTCTTAATTGTTTGGATTGCATAAAATATAATTGAGCATGTGAGAAGTAGCAACCTTCAGCTTGGGAGTCTTCACTTGTGTGAACATAGCAATCCTGCTTGTCCATGGAGAAAGCATAATTGCAAACCTGTAATAGATGTTCTGTGTGGACCAGCAGGATCCCATATCTGCACATTCCCATTCATCCTCTCAGGTTGAAAATGACTCAAGGAACTCAGCCATTAGGGAGCGTGGGAATGCCTGCTGAGGCTCAGAGAGCTTTTCCAGAATTTTTCAGAGCTTGTTCAGACTTGCTGCTTCCCGGTGGCATTAGCTACGTCTGTGGCTGTAGGATCCTACTATCCATTATAGATATGGTGATATGCCCTGAACAGTTTTATAAGAGCCTGTTGAGCATGTAACTGCTGTTCTATATGCTCAGGTCCCTTGTAAAATTACGCTCTATCATGGAATGCCTAGCACCTGCCTAGGGCTAACCCTGTGACCACCTGGAGGGTCTGTCCCCAGCACTGCTCAGGCCCGCCTGAACCTGGGCCCGTGTTCTATACTAGCACCCTCCACCCCACCGACTGGGTCCCATTTGCTGCTGGGTTAGTATCCCACTCTCAAGTTAATCCCCACTGATTTCTAGGACACTGTGTCCGCACTCCCAGGGGTCCTACAGTTCCTAGAAAGCACCCACAGACCTAAAACACAAACCACCAGGATTCTTAGTCCAGGACAAACAGAGCTAATAAATGAATTGATTTATTATAATGAAAAATGTGAACAGTGAACAATATGAAACAGATGGAAAAGCAACAGGTAACATAATAAGGATCAATATTAAAATCTATCTAAACAGTTTGTTACTACCTGGGTAGCACCTGGGGAGTTTCAGGAAAATAACTGCTCACAAGTCTTGAATAGGGTCTCAGGACAGAGATGCTTCTCCTCTGTACCTCCAAGCTGAGCCTAAAGAAAATCCAGTACCTCCTGGCTAGATTTTAACTCCATGGACAATCAGAGGCCAGGGCACCAGCTTTGAAAGTATCTGGCCAATGGTACTGCAGATTGCCTTTCACCAAGCTTAATCTGGAAAAGAAAGTGTTTTTCTGCAGCAACTTAAAAAAAACAAAACAAACGCAGTCTGCTGGCCAATTAGGGAAAATACACTTCATGAAATAATTAATACAGTTCATAGGCTTAGAAACCCACTACTTTCTTTACAGCCCCATGGTAACTTTCATATCACAGCTGCTTTATTCTCCTTTCTGGTAGTACAGACTGAGGTACTTATTAATTTTACTATAGAACATTCTGTATACTTCAGAAGGAAGACCTGTTGTCTTGCATTTATATTCTGCCTCAGCTATATCAGGACCTAAAACATAAAACAAAGTAAACATTAGGAGCTAGGGCAGTAAAATAATCATGATGCTAAAATATTCTGCTATGACATAACAAAATTACAACTAAGTCATGAGAGATTAAGGGACATAGCTGATCTTTTTTATGCATCACTGTCTTCATGATCATATGACTGGACTTCTATAACTGCCTCCCCAGGCTAATGCAAATGGTGTGTTGTATGCTGCATAATGTGGCAGTAGTTCAGAAGAAACACCTTACACACTTTGCCTAGCAGTAATGATAGGAAACCACCTCTGTGATCCTATTGGGATATAGCCTACAGAAAGCCAAGGGAGCCTTCCCAAACAGCCCTTGAGGAATGATTGGCAGCACTTATAGCACTCTAAAGATGCATTCTAAGTATGAAGGAACAGAACTGAAGGCCAAAGCATCAAGAGATCAAGTATTCTCTACCAACAAGAAAAAAGGCAAACTATTAGTCTATCATCTCTCTCTCTCTCTCTCTCTCTCTCTCTCTCTCTCTCTCTCTCTCTTTCTCTCTCTATATATATATAATTTCCCGGATCGCTTCTGGAACCCTGTTTAAAACTGGAGGGTGGCCAGTGTAATGCTAATCTTCTTTAAACAGGGTTACAGAAGTGATCCAGGAAATTATAGACTGGAGAGCCTAATGTCAGTGCTGGACAAAATGGTAGAGACACTTATAAAAAAAAACAAAATTACAGAGCATATACATAAGCATGGATTAATGAGACAAAGCCAACATGGATTGAGTTAAGGTAAATATTGCCTCACCAATCTACTATATTTCTTTGAAGTTGTGGATAAAGGTGAGCCAGTCGATATTGTGTATCTGGATTTACAGAAGGCATTTGACAAAATACCTCATGAAAAGACTCCTCAGGAAATTAGAAAATCATGACATAGGAGGTAATGTCCTATTGTGGATTAAAAAGTGGTTTTAAGATAGAAAATAGACAGTAGGGTTAAATGATCAGTATTCTCAATGGAGAAGAGTAGATAGTGGGGTTCCCCAGGGGTCTGTGCTGGGACCACTGCATTTTAACATAGTTATAAATGATCTGTAGATGGGAATGACTAGTGAGAATTAAATTTGCTGAAGGCTCAAAGCTATTCAAAGTTGTCAAATCGCAAGAGGATTGTGAAAAATTGCAAATGGATTTTATGAGACTGGGCATCCAAATGGCAGATGACGTTTAATGTGAGGAAGTGCAAAGTGATGCATGTGGGAAGAGGAACTCAAACTATAGCTACATGATTCAAGGTTTCACATTAGGGATCACCACCCAAGAAAAGGATCTAGATGTCATTGTTGATGATAAGTTGAAACCTGCTGCTCAGTGTGCGGAGGCAGCTAAGAAAGCAAATAGAATGTTAAGAATTATTAGGAATGGAAGACAAAAATGAATGTGTTAATGCCTTTTGTATCACTCTATGGTGTGACCGCACCTCAAATACTGTGTGCAATTCTGGTCACCGCATCTCAAAAAAGATATAACAGAATTAGAAAAGATACAGAGAAGGGCGTCACAAATGATAAAGGGGATGGGGCGGCTTCTCTATGAGGCAGCTTCCCTATGAGGAAAGGATAAAGTGGCTAGGGCTTTTCAGCTTGGAGAAGAAATGGCTGAGGGGAGATATTATAGATGTCTATAAAATACTAAGTGGAGTGGAACAAGTAGAGGTGAATCACTTTTTTACTCTTTCCAAAAATACTAGGACTAGTGGGCATTCAATGAAGCTACTAAGTAGTACATTTATAACAAACCGGAGAAAATATTTCTTCACTCAACGTGTAATTAAACTCTGGAATTCGTTGCCAGAGAATGTGGTAAAAGCAGTTAGCTTAGCAGGGTTTAAAAAAGGTTTGGATAATTTCCTAGTAGAAAAGTCCATATGCCATTATTAAGATGGACTTGGGAAAGTCCATTGCTTATTTCTAGGATAAGCAGCATAAAAATCTGTTTTCTGTTCTGGGATCTTGCCAGGTACTTGTGGCCTGGATTGGCCACTTTTGGAAACAGGATACTGGGCTTGATGGACTTTCAGTCTGTCCCAGTATGACAATACAACTTGTGTGTGTAGAAAGGCATTTTACTTGCTCAAGTAGGCATATAAATGCCTAAAAACATGCTAGACTAGCATAGTGGCTACTTTTATATGATATGTGTAAGCATTCTGGGGGCAGAGAATGGATGGAGCAGGAGCAGCACTTACGCATTCATTCTGTAAGATACATGCATAACTGCCAGTTCATACTGAAATTTACTTGTGCAGGATTATGTCTGCCTTGCAGCAGGTATAATTTGTAAATCAGTTTTATGGAAGGCAATTTTGTAAAGGCACATATGTTCCCTTTAGTGGAGTGGAGGAGTGGCCTAGTGGTTAGGGTGGTGGACTTTGGTCCTGGGGAACTGAGTTCAATTCCCACTTCAGTCTCAGGCAGATCCTTGTAACTCTGGGCAAGTCACTTAACCCCCCATTGCCCCATGTAAGCCGCATTGAGCCTGCCATGAGTGGGAAAGCGCGGGGTACAAATGTAACAAAAATTTATAAAACCACACTCTGGTGGATATTATTTTAAGAAAATCATATACTGATTGGGAAGGAGGGAACGGTTAGTGTTCGTTAAGCTATGAAGAACAACCCTGAATTTTCGCTCTGAATATGGAAACTTCCATTGGATGATGTTTTGGCTTCCTGGACCATGGGATGATTTTCCAAGGGCTGCTGAGCAGAGATTATGTCCATCTATCAAAGAAGGGAAGAAGTGTTTTCAGCAGCAGACTGACTAACCAACTGAAGAAGGCTTTAAACTAGAATTGTTGGGGCTGGGTGACCTAAGCCCTCAAGCAAGTGAAGCATTAAATATCTTTATACCAATGGGGGGAAAGGGGCAACATCTGGAAAGCAGTATAGCAGTGTATGCTAATTGCACATAGTATAGGAAATAAGGTTCTGAATCTAGAGGCTATGATGGAAGAGACCGATTTGGATTTAGTGGCAGTCATGGAGATATGGTTAACAGAGAACCACAATTGGGAGATATACAGGGCTATAATCTGGTCAGGAAATACAGGGTAGGACGGAAGGGAGGGTGGGTGGCATTTTTTTATTAAAGACTAGTAAAAAAGGCCCGTTTCCGAAACCAATGAAAGGGGCGCTAGCATGTGGCTTTTTTTTTGTGTGTGTGTGTATGTGTATGTGTCACAGAGTTATTTTGTGTGTGTGTGTGTGAGAGGGTGCGGTGTGTGTGCAGGTTGTTGATGTGTGTCTTTTTTTGTTTTGTTTTGTTTTTTGCTTGGGGGTTGGGGGATGTGCTGTGCTGTCCTTGGTCGCTGTTTGCTGCTGGCTGGGTCGCGGGTAATCCTTCCAGCTGGGCTGCAGCTTGTCCTGTTCACCCATGTCCCAGATGGTGACGGGCACGTTGTTTTCCGGCTCCTCTGACTCCATGTCAAGCGATCCCAAATATAGTCTGTGCTATAGGCCCTCTGGCACTCTTCAGTACTGGCATTAGGCATTTAAAAATTTCCCCCACGGTCTATTTTTGCACATACCCACAGCAGGAATATTCTTCTCTCGTTCCAGCGGTGGTTCTGTGCTCTCCGTGCTGCACAGATAATGAGCCATTCTGCTGGGGAATGCTCCTCCCTTATTGTCACGTAGTTTCCTCTGATTGGTCCATCTTACGTTGCCTAGTGTTGCCTGGGAACGGTGTTGTGATGGTCCTTTGTGTTTCAGAATGTTGAGGGTGTTTTTTCTGATTGGTCCGTCATGCGAGGGCGGGGCAGAGAGACATGGTCAGTGTTGTGGCTTCACCACCATGAATCCATGAACCCTTCAGGGAGTGACTGAGTGACTTCAGAACGTTGTCTTCAGAATGTTGAGGGTGAGTTTTATTATAGTAGATAATATTAAAGCCACACAATTACAGGACCTGCAGGGTTAAGAAGAGGCACTGCGGGTCAATCTGGAAATAGGGAATGGAAAATGTATTTATATTGGTGTGATATACAGGCCTCCTTCACAGACAGAAGAAGTGGACAGAGATTTAATTGCAGACATTCAAAATATAACTGTGAAGGGGGAATTACTATTAATAGGTGATTTTAATATGCCAGATGTTGATTGGTGTATCCCTATTGTGGGGTCTTCTATAGATCCCATATTCTGTACGGTTAAAACTGTTCTAATAGCTGGTAATGGAACCAACATGGGATTGGTCCATACTGGACTTAGTGCTTACTAATGGGGAGAGTGTTTTTTTTTTCCATTTAAAGTTTTCAGGGTAATGCACTAAACAGAAGCAGTAGAAAAAAACAATATGCAAACATTGAAAACCACTGTTAGTATAAAAAATATAACTCTAAGCATCAACAACCCCAACCACACTCTCCCCTCCCACAAAACAGAGAGAAGACTGCAATGGTGCCCATAAGTGAACAAATTGTTGGTCGTTGCCATTTTTAATAGCTGTGAGGTTTTCCATCAGCAGAATGTAACATTAACAATGCCTCCAATCTACCAAAAGGAGCTTGGGATGCTTTCCATAAACGGGCAATTTCATGTCTGGCAGCAGTAAGGCAAAAAATAGAACCCGTTGCAAGGTGGTATCCAATGATGGGGAAGGAGCATTTAGGATGCTGGGGTAAAGGACCAAATCTCAGCATGAAATATATGGCCAATCTCTCCTCTGACTGCAGACCAAAATGGGTGTAAAACAGCACAGTCCCACCACATATGGAGATAAGTGCCGGGAGAACCACACTGTTGCCTGCATAAAGCAGAAAGATTATGGCAAATATGGTGAAGTCGAGAGGGAGTGAGATACCACCTCATCAGAACCTTGTAGTTATGTTCCTTAAGTTGTACAGAGACAGACATCTTGTAGTTACTACTCAAGACACTTTCCTAGTCTGGTTCTAATTCTGATTAATATCACACTCCCAAGCAACCATACAGCGAGTCCTCTGGAAAACAGAGGGTTTCAAGATATCATAGAGAGCAGAGCTGAGACTGTTGGAAGAAGGATGATGTTGCCAAAGCTGGTCCAGAGGATGCCACTCTCTAGATATAGTACTTTTTCATGCTGCTGCTGCTGCAGATAGTCCATGTCTAGTCTGTAGATAATGGTAAAAATCAGAGGGCTCCAAACCATACTTCTGCTTCAGCTGTTCAAAAGATTTCAAGCCTTTAGTATAAAAATGCTGAAATTCACTATGTAAAGCCTTGTTGTGATCGCAGCCTTTCGCTGTGCAGGCACTTCTCCATATATAAAACTGATGGGTGATACCCAAGAAGACCAACCCTGACCCCCAAATTTAAATAACTGTTCATGCCAAATAAGCAATACATTCTTAAAGTATGAATTGTTAGCCGTGAGATGTTTTGTTCAAGACCCTGACATACATGGTAAACGATACAGTGGCATAGTGGTAGAGAATGATTTTTCAATCTGCACATAGGGCTTGACATATAGTGTGGGCTGCCAGCTACATAATAAGAATATAAATGAGTAACCCCATGACCTCCCAGCTCTCGTTTACAAGTCAGAATAGCCCATGAAACTCGAGGTGTGCTGCGGCCACATATAAAATTAAACAAAAACTTTTGCCAGCTAGTAATAATAGGCAAAGAAATTGGAATGGGCAGAGACTGAAAAAAATATAAAAATTTAGGTAGTACTTTCATTTTAATAATGGCCATGCGCCTAAACCAAGAAAATAGTCCTCGAGACCACTGTCTGAGATCAGCTTTAATCTTATGCAATAAGATGCCATAATTAGACTCAAATAGGTGATGAGGGTCACAAGTAAGGAGAATTCCTAAGAATTTTAGCTTAGCAATCACACATTTAAAAGGAGAATTCTCCTTCATCCTCCTCCAATCTTATTCCTCCATATTGATATTCATAGCTTCTGTTTTATCCAGGTTAGCTTTAAACCCAGAAACCTGACCATAAGATGACATTTCTCTCATAATGATAGGTAGAGATATATGATATTGAGTACAGATAAAATAATATCATCTGCAAATAGAGAAATTTTGTGAGGTGTCCCATTGATTGTAATACCTGCTATATCCTCAAAATCTCTCATTCGTTGAGTAAAAGGCTCCATAACAAGAGCAAATAGGGAGTACATAGGGCACCCTTGCCTAGTCTCTCTACCCATGGGAAAAGTAGCTGTATATTCCCTGTTAATTTTTAACATGTCCAGGGATCAGTGTACATTAATTCCAAGCAACTTAAATAGCCTGCTCACCTATCTAGTTTTTTCAAAACCTCAAACATAAATTGCCAGTGGACACGATCGAAGGCCTTCTCAGCATCCACTGCCAAAAACAACAACGCTGGTTGAGCCCTCGCCATGCTACCCAGGAGAGATAACGTACCCTTTTAATGTTATCTGTGGTTTGTTGGCCTGTTGTAAACCCAGCTTGATCTGGATGAACAATGTCGGGCAAGATTGAACTCAAGTGATCTAACATTTTGGATAAGATTTTGAGGCCAACATTAATCAACGACATAGGCTTATAAGATCCACAAGAAGTAGGATCTCACCCTAGTTTGTACAAGATTGTAATGCCTTCTGTATTCATCTCAGCTGGCAAGGAACTACACCCCTTTGCATTATTAAAACACCTGAGCTAGAATAGCCACGGAAAGTTTCGAAAAAAATGCATTAGAGTAACCATCTAGCCCTGGTGCTTTGCCTGATGGTAAATTCTTTATAGTAGAGAGGAGTTTGGCCACTGTAATTATGTGATCTAAAGATACGACCCATTCCTCCTGCAAGCATGGTAATTTCACCTTCTGTAGGTACTGAGCTGTGCTATCAGTGGGTTTGTAATCTCATCCTTAGCATAAAACTGTTGGTAAAAAATGTAAAAACCTTTTTTGTATCATCCCCTTCTGATAAAGCAGTTCACCTTTGTGATTGCTTAATTAAAGCTTTCTGAGCTTAGAGGCTAAATATTTCCCACACTTATTTACCAATTCATAGTGAGTTTGCTGACCCATCTGCAGTTGGTGAGCAGTATCTGCCAGGCGGATATCCTGCAAAGTTGCTCTACATTTAGCATCCTCCAACTTGTAGGATCGATTCTTAGTAGAGCAAACTGTCTCATCAAGAGCTTTTCTTGGGCCTGTTTATCCCTTTTAATACATGCTCCCCGATTGATAAACACCCCTCCGAGTACAGATTTAAGTCCCTCCCAGAGGGTAGGATCTCCCACATAGAACTAGAGGAAAACTTGGGAAGCCAGAACTGATCACCATAAAAACATGTCAATCCTGGAACGAGAATCATGTACAGCAGAATAAAATGAATAATCCCTTGTACTTGGATAGAGCGCTCGCCAGAGATCTGTTAATTTAAATTCCTTGATCAATCGTGTTAAAACTATCCTCACTCCTTTAGCACGGGTAGGCCTAGAGGGTGATGCATCAGTCAGGGGATTGCAGGCTAGATTAAAATCCCCACCCATTAGTAAATGGCCTTGGGCATAGTCTCATATGAATTCCATAAGCTGCCGAGAAAGAGTGCTGAATTGTCATTGGGAGCATAGATATTCAATAGCGAGACTGCTACTCCATAAAGTTCCCCATTATTTAAGAGAAATTTACCCTTGCTGTCTTTGGCGCTATTCAAAAACTGCCATAGCAAGTTAGGTTACAAAAGAATTACTACCCACCTTTTCTTCTGGCTGCCCTTATTTGAGCTAAAGTATAGAGACGTGTAGGAAGGATGCTTTAGGAAGAACTCAATCCTAGGCAACAAATATGATTCCTGTGCAAACGCTATATTTAGTTGCAGTTGGCCTAGTTCTCTATAAAGCAAACCTCTCATTAGGGGAGTTCAGTCCATTCACATTAATAGAGCTCACCTGCAATTTAGTTCCACTTGTCTTTGTTCAGACAAATAATCAGCCAAGCAGTACTTCCCTCCCTCAACCTCACAAAGTAAAATGTACACAGTTTATCCCCCCCCCCCCCCAATGAAAAAAATTTCTCAGCAGATATTCCCTTAGCCCTCCTCTCTTCCTAAACCTCCAGGTAGAAGAAAATGCCAAAATAAGTAGTTCCCCTCCCCCTCCCGGTAACCAGGGTGCACCATCCATCAAATGCTCTGGAAGAATGACTGATTACCCAACCAAGATGCCCACCAACAGGACAAAACCCAACCTTGCCATATATGCCCTTTAGGAACTACAAATCATACATAATCAAAGAATACCTCCCACAGACCTTGTCAACTAAAAAAAACAATGTATGCTATCAATAAAGAAATGTAAAATTAAAGTGTAATGCAAATATATGTGACTAAAAAGGGAAACCTTCAGTTAGCACCTGTAATGTCCCACATGGATATTAGACTAAATATCCGGTGTAATCTATAAAGGGTAATGCATATCATCAGTCTCCCTTTATTTTACCCAGTAATATCAGCTTCCCAGTTTCATAACTCATGTGCAAAAATATTTATGCGAAATAGTTTTTGTTCCTATAATCATCCATTCACCAAACTTTATGTAGACAATATCAATGCACTTTTGTGTATGGCCAAGCTGACCACAAAATCGCTGTTCCTCCAAATCAATAGCATCACTCACGAAGCCTCTGAAAAGATCCCCATTTAATCCATACATTTATTCACAGATATTTGCATTGCACTTTAATTTTACATTTATTTATTTATATCCTCCATTGTACCACATATATTTTTTCAAGGAAATTTTGGAT
Organism: Microcaecilia unicolor; assembly: GCF_901765095.1. Lineage (NCBI taxonomy): Eukaryota > Metazoa > Chordata > Amphibia > Gymnophiona > Siphonopidae > Microcaecilia > Microcaecilia unicolor. The sequence continues at coordinate 237,050,668 of NC_044035.1, read as the reverse complement.
TGTTATGTTTTATAAAGGCAATATGAGGCCAGATCCATCACCAATGGCATGCAAATGCTGATGCACACATTTATACCTGTTCTGAAGTAGGTGTAAATGTATGTGTGTACTGTAGGCATCTATGAAGTTAGTTTCTACATCGCAATTTTGTCCCTGTACCACCCAAACTGTGCCCCCAAGAATACTTTCATACAGTTTATGTAAGTATGTTATCTTGGTGAGTGTACTTGCATATGCCACAACATATTTGTAAAAGGCTTTTCCACGTGTACAAAATGCTTTATGCTTGATTAAATCCTTTATAAATATTATTCCTTCCCCCATATGCCTATGACATGGCAATAAAATCATATGTAAATAATATATGTATAAACACAAGAGAATGTAGTGATGGCCATGGAAACATGCACACATTGGGTGTGCAATAGCTATAAAGTCAATATTTTGTGTAGAGATTGTACTGGTATCTGGAGAAGCATGTGCATTAAATAGATTTGTGTCTCTGGAATATGTGGAGGGGCATAATCGAAAGGGGCGCCCAAGTTTTCCTGAGGACGTCCTCGCAGGACATCCCGGCGAAAGGGCGGGGAAACCCGTATTATCGAAACAAGATGAGCGTCCATCTTTCATTTCGATAATACGGTCGGGGACACCCAAATCTTGACATATAGGTCGTCCCTAGTGATGGTCGTCCTTAGACTTGGTCGTTTATGATTTTCGGCCATAATGGAAACTAAGGACACCCATCTCAGAAACGACCAAATGCAAGCCCTTTGGTTGTGGGAGGAGCCAGCATTTGTAGTGCTCTGGCCCCCCTCACATGCCAGGACACCAACTGGGCACCCTAGGGGCACTGCAAACATAGCTCCCTTACCTTGTGTTCTGAGTCCCCCAAAACACACTACCCACCACTGTACACCACTACCATAGCCCTTACAGGTGAAGGGGGGCACCTAGATGTGGGTACAGTGGGTTTGCGGTGGGTTTTGGAGGGCTCACATTTACCACCACAAGTGTAACAGGTGGAGGGGGGCTGGATCCGCCTGCCTGAAGTGCACTGCACCCACTAAAACTGCTCCAGGGACCTACATACTGCTGTCATGGAGCTGGGTATGATATTTGAGGCTGGCAAAAAATATTTTTAAAAAATGTTTTGGAGGGTGGGAGGGGGGGTTAGTGACCACTGGGGGAGTAAGGGGAGGTCATCCCCGATTCCCTCCGGTGGTCATCTGGTCAGTTCGGGCACCTTTTCGTGGCTTGGTCATAAGAAAAAAAGGACCAAGTAGTCGTCCAAGTGCTTGTCAGGGGCGCCCTTTTTTTTCCATTATGGGTCGAGGACGCCCATGTGTTAGGCATGCCCAGGACCCGCCTTTGCTACGCTTCCTACATGCCCCCGTGAACTTTAGTTGTCCCTGCGACGGAAAGCAGTTGGGGACGCCCAAAATCGACTTTTGATTGTGCCGATTTGGGCGACCCTGGGAGAAGGACACCCATCTCCCGATTTGTGTTGAAAGATGGACGTCCTTCTCTTTTGAAAATAAGCCTGATATTCTGCCCATTAAAGGTGGTATTTACATTTCTGCAGTTGAATGCATGGCCTACTGTTTCACAGCCATCTGCTATTTCCTTTGCATGCTCATTTTTAAATAGAAGTCTCTGCATCTTCCTTTATCAGAATCAACTAGGAAGCATCATACATACATATTTTAGATAGTGTCATTTTTCAACATTTTCCAGTTAACATCTCTGCACTCAAACTCAGTCCATATACTACCCAATGAAAAATACTTGAGGTTGAGGCTTGTAACTGATTTTTTGTCAGCATAGGCAATACGCTGCACTGTAGAAAAATAATTTATCTCAAACATCCGCATCACAACTAAATGTGAGCTATTGTACTGTGAAAAAGGAAGTAACTGACATACTTTATATGCTCAAAATACATCAGACAATTCTGCACTTTCTTTTGGAAGTTTGGCACTATTGAAGTTTATATTTAAAATTACAATATTTTTATAACTGTATAAGTTGGTGTTGTAAGTAGAATAGAAACTTTGAAGGTGATACTACTACACAATTACAAGCTTGTGATGCATCAGAAACAGACAGTGATAATTTAATTTCCATCTCTTCACCACTCCATCTGTTATGTTGGAAGAACGCGTTTTTCCTCAGGAGGGGGAAATAAAGCCATACACATTGGTGACTTCGCTCGATGATGGCAGCCATGCAAATTTCAATAAATATTTACTTTTGAAAGCTTCCCCTCTGCGTACTAGCAGTCTTGCACTGGCAATGACTATTCAAGTTTTATTAAGGATTTGCTAATCCGCCTATCAGGGCAATTGTCTAGGTGGTTTACATACTAAAAGGTACATTTAAAGACTTAACATACATATGTTGTGACAATACATGAAATACAAAGGGAAGGAGGTGGAACTACATAGGAAAGGGGGGTGGCGGGAGAGAGGGGATTTCAAAAATTGTGCAGCCAGACTCTTATTTCCGTTACATGTTGCATGATGTGACATTTCAGCTTAAAATACACATACACAAAAATTGAAAGTGGAGTTCATGATTGTTGAGAGGCCACCTATATTTATTTCTTCTCCTCCATAGAAAGACAGTTGTTTAACCTTGCTGAAAAAGCATAAATCTAAAATAGAAACCAAAACTCATGACTCCCATAAGCTCAAGAGCATATGTAAGAAAGCAGCAACTGCAGTTATGGCACCAAAGCATGAGCCTTCCCATATAGAAAACATTGAGAGACTGAGATCATACGCCACATACCCTGGCTTAAGAATGAGGTTCATTACTGTCATGGTATGTGCATAAATAACCCATTTGCAGAAATTGCCCCGAGACAAACATAAGCACAAATCTCTTAGACGGTACATGATTCTAGAGGCAAAATGCTGTGCAGCAAATTTATGCACCAGATTTTAATCATTTAGATAGAAAGGACTCGTATAACCATTCCATGATGACTGTGTGTCTTCCACAGGTGAAAAGTCAGCACTCTTGATTCTGGTCTTATTCTGTGTCCTGCAAGCCAGTAACGCTTAACCATCTCACTAAAAAGATCAGAAACTCTTATTGCTCTAGCTTGTTCAAAAATTAATTCAAGCGAAAACTACTGAGCTCTCAGTATTGTCTAGCATTACAAATATACAGCAAGGGTTACAAACTTGCCTATTTTCAAGAATCCCAAAGACACTCCAAGACATTGCCTTTGACTGAACTTCACTCAGAAGCACTTTTGACTGGTTCTGATGATGTAGGTTTTGCGGAAGCTGAAGCAGATGCTATTTTAGAACCCGTATCACTTTCCTCTTCATTAGGAACTGATTCACCTGCTCTTATTATAATTGATCCTCCCAGTGAGAACACATTATACCCTGAATTCCTTCTGAAACTATCACAGGTACTTTCCCTGATGAGGCAGAAGTTTCAAATAATAAATGTGATATTTATCTCATATTAAAATCCACGATTACCCCTCAAGCAGTTATCTCTTCTGATCCGTTAGGTTTTCCAAGGTCTGCAGTTAGACATTTGACAAAGTCTGCCATCTGCACACCCATAACAAAGTAAAGCCACGGTTACTTCATCAGTCAGAAGTGGTAGAGGCAGCTCTTAAAAAATCTGAAACTCAGAAATCGAGAACAAACACTCCTTCAGGCAGCAATCCTAAAATATTGGATACAGTGGGAAGGAATGTTTATCAAGCAGCCCTGCTGAATTCTAGTATAGTGTGCATTAGCTCCATATCATGCCATTATCACTATTTCTTGAAGAAACGGACTTATCCACGGTGAAAGTTTGTATTAGGAATACACTGCTATTTAGCATTGAAGAAAATGGTTTTTTACTTAATCCATTCTACCCATGATGCTAATGAAATGGCCTTTAGAATTGCAGCCATTGAATTGGTACCTGTAGAACTGCTGTGCTCTCAACATTTTATATATGTAATTTCTTATATATCACCTGCAAATCTGAAAGTCTTTCGGCGGCCCTGGTATTATTGACGACGACACCCAGATCCCTTTCTTGGTCCGTAACGCCTAACATGGAACCTTGCATGACGTAGCTATAATTCGGTTCTTTTTTCCCACATGCATCACCTTGCACTTGCTCACATTAAACGTCATCTTTTGGACTTCCGTCTTTCTTTTCTAATTCGCGGAATATGTTTAGCCTGGGCCTTTAGGATGATATTTTTGAACAGCGTCCATGCCTGTTGTACAGTTTTTACCCTCTCAGTTGCCCCCCCTAAGTTTTTTTTTAACCGTTCTCATTTTATCATAGTCTCCTTTTTTTAAGTTAAACGCTAACGTATTTGACTTCCTGTGTATAGATACTTCAAGGTTGATATCAAAACTGATCATATTATGATCACTGTTATCAAGCGGCCCCAGTACCATAACGTCCCTCACCAGATCATGCGCTCCACTAAGGACCAAGTCTAGAATTTTTCCTTCTCTCGTCGGCTCCTGCACCTGCTGCTCCATAAAGCTGTCCTTGATTTCATCAAGGAATTGTACCTCTCTAGCGTGTCCCGATGTTACATTTACCCAGTCTATATTTGGATAATTGAAGTCACCCATTATTATCACGTTGCCCATTTTGTTTGCATCTCTGATTTCTTTTTTCATTTCTGCATCTACCTGCTCATCCTGGCGAGGTGGACGGTAGTACACTCCTATCACCGTCCTTTTCCCTTTTATACATGGAATTTCAACCCACAATGATTCAAAGGTGTGTGTTACGTCTGTGGCCGTGACCACCCTCAGACTTACCCTGTTTCTGGGAGTCAGTGGCTGTGCTGGCTTCTGCTTGTCTCTGTGTCTGTCTCTGTCTTAGTTTCTCTCTGGCTGTGTGTGCTGATTGCCCTACTGAACCTCACCTGTGTGGGCTATGCCTTTTCCAAGATGGCTGCCGCCGACTCCTCTATGCCAGCATCCAAGATGGCTCCCGCTGGGCTGACTGCTCTGTGTGTCAAGCCTCTGTTTGGATGCAAGGTGATTGCTGCAGCTGTGCCTCTGGTGTGGAAGGGGTTTATTAATCACTTAGAGACTACAGCCCTGGCCTTTGCATTTCATCTAGGGCCCTGGTGTATAGAGTGCTCTGTACACTGTTTCAGTGTTTGCTCTGTGTGAGTTTCTATGTTTGACTAGATAGCTTAGGCACCGTGTGGCTTGTTAGCCTGTGTATAGCTTTGCTAGTGCTCTGTGTTTGTTTAGCCAGCTTAGGCACCGTGTGGCTTGTTAGCCTGTGTATAGTTTTGCTAGTGCTCTGTGTTTGTTTAGACTAGCCAACTTAGGCACCGTGTGGCTTGTTAGCCTGTGTATAGCTTTGCTAGTGTTCTGTGTTTGTTTAGACTAGCCAGCTTAGGCACCGTGTGGCTTGTTAGCTTGTGTATAGCTTTGCTAGTGCTCTGTGTTTGTTTAGACTAGCCAGCTTAGGCACCGTGTGGCTTGTTAGCCTGTGTATAGCTTTGCTAGTGCTCTGTGTTTGTTTAGACTAGCCAGCTTAGGCACCGTGTGGCTTGTTAGCCTGTGTATAGCTTTGCTAGTGCTCTGTGTTTGTTTAGACTAGCCAGCTTAGGCACCGTGTGGCTTGTTAGCCTGTGTATAGCTTTGCTAGTGCTCTGTGTTTGTTTAGACTAGCCAGCTTAGGCACCGTGTGGCTTGTTAACCTGTGTATAGCTTTGCTAGTGCTCTGTGTTTGTTTAGACTAGCCTGTGTATAGCTTTGCTAGTGCTCTGTGTTTGTTTCCAGTGCATGACTTGTTAGCTTGGGCACAGCTTTGTTGTTAGCTGGTGTATAGCTTTCAAGTCTCCTGAGTGTGCTCTGTGTATGTTTCTTGTGTATGACTGGTTTGCCTGGGTATAGCGTTTCTATTAGCCTAGGTACAGTTTACTAGTCATTGTGTTTAAACCTGCCGACTGCCAGAACCCAGACAGTCCCTGCCTGTCGGCCTTGCCTGCGCCTAGGTGCCAGGGGGCACTCCTGGATCTTCATTCCTACTGTTCCTGCTTGCAAGTTCCAGTTCCGGGTTTTCCTGTAAGTCCTACTGGCTGCCAGAACCTGAGGGCTCAACCCTCGGGGAAAGGTGGTCAAGCGTAGGTGAAGCCTAGGTCCAGTGTGTTCCAGTCCAGCGGGTTTCACTCCTGTATGTTCCAGTCCTGTGGGGCCCTCCAGTGTGTTCCAGTCCAGCGGGCTCCACTCCAGTGCGCACCCGTCCGGTGCGTTCCAGTTCCGTGTATTCCGGTGTAGAACTCCAGTCCGGGGTTCTGGTCCAGTTTTGTCTCATCTCTACCTTGGAGGTGATCTTGCCTGCCACTGCCGCTCCACGGTAGTGGCCCATGGGCTCACGAACCCAGTGCTCCCGGGGAAGAAGCCTGACAGTATGCCAAGGTCCACGAGCACGCGACAGTGTGGTTTGTGTCCTGCTGAATTTGTAATCTATCTGAGTCAAGGGTCTCGTTAATATACAATACTACCCCTCCACCAGTCCGGTCCACCCTATCACTACGATATACTTTGTACCCCGGGTGATGATACTTGGGATGATAGTTTGATGGTTGAAGTGGATCAATCTTTAACTTACCTCTCTTCTCCAAACTTTTAGAGAAGCAAGTTTTTAACCTACTATCAGCTTTTTCAGACAAAATATCACAGGCAGGCTGGATTTAGACTCTTCCGTCTGCCTTATAGTGAAATACGAATTGCTTTAAATAAAAAATCAGCCGTTGTCACTTCCTTAGGTTTATCATTGGATTGATCACGATTTACTTTTGAATAGATTATCCTCCATTGGAATTACATCAACTGCTATGACTTGGTTTCAGTTCTATCAATCTCAAATCCCCAATATCACTTCTTTTTCAGATACAGTTCTTAATCTTGGTGTTCCCCAGGGATCTATCATATTAATTCAAACCTGCAGCTGTAGTCCATATTGCTACGCGGATAATATTCAAATTATCTACACTTACTCATTTGACTCTTCACTACTCAACTCTTGCCTTGGCCAGGTTAGCAGCGAGCTAGAAAATCGTAACATTTTCTTGAATGTTACCAAATGTAAGGCTATTCATTTTCCCAATGCCTGAGAAAATAAGGATTTTGAGCATAATATTTGATTATAAACTGACATTTAAATTACAAATTGATAAAGTTATACACTCCTCTTTTTATGCAAACTGTTAACATTAGTACATAAAGGGTTAGCACCACTGGCAACCTCCTATTTATCAACATCTCTATATCATATATGCCATCTCACACATTACCTTCTCCAACACAGATGCACTTAGATGTCGCCCATGAGACAGCAATCAGAACTGTTTCATACATGGTTCAAAATGCTTCTCAAAACCTGGCTATTTTCATGCACTTTTTCTGAGAAACTCTTCTCTTCCCCCCCCCCCCCCCCTTTTTAGTACGCTATTGATTGTGAACTGCCTCAATCTATTATGAGTGGTGGTATATCAAGTATAAAATACATTAAAATAAAACCCTTTGTTATGCCTAGTTCATCACTACCTCACCTACTACTCCTCTGAAATTTGAGATTACAAACAAGCTCTGTATGCCTCTGCTTGATTACCATAAACACATAGATATGTTTCCATCTATTCCTTAATCTCTAGTTTCATGCAAGGATTAGTGAACATGAAATGACCAAAGAAAAGGTCTTGTCCCATCCCTGGATCTCAAGATTGTGCTGCAGCAACTATTACATACTCCCTTTGAGTCATTAGGAAAGCACCTCCGAAATTATTTTAAATATTAATTTGGAAGATGCTATTCCTAGTTGCAATAACTTCTGAATGCTGAGTAAGTGAACTTTGTCCTTTATATACTTAATTCTTTCCTAACCGAGTGATGATCTGCACACCCCAGATTTCTGCCCAGAGTCATTTCTGAATTCCATCTGAATCAGAACATCATTATAGTAGTGTTTTTGTCCCCCAAACCACATTTTCACAGTGGACAAAAAACTCTACATACATTAGATAGTACTGTCTTCAAGCTACAAAACATTTTAGGAAATCTCAATTAGTTGTTTCTTTTAACCCAGGTCTCATTCATCTGATAGCAAACAAACCCCTCAAACTGGATTTCAGACTGTATACAGTTTTGCTATAGCACTCCAGACTTTTATTCTCCAGTTTGGATTGGAATATATCAACTCGGAGCAAAAGCAGCATCCGTTGTTAATCTGCATGCAGTTTCAATTCAGGCTGTATGCAGAGTAGCAACCTGGTCCTCAGTCTACACTTTTTACAAAACATTACTGTCTGGATAATTTGCCAAGACCTAATAGCATGTTTGGACAATCAATCAGAAAAAAACCTTTTCAGTTAGATTACAGCTTCAACGCCAGATCTCTTATTGCCTGGGTTGTACATATATCTCTAATCTACAGCTACCTTCAGCTTTAGAGTCATCAGTGTGTATGACTGCATTTTCTCCTGCAATCACTGGAGAAAGTGGAGTTGCTACCTGTAATATAGTTTCTCTGTCAAGAGGGGGGAAATGGTCACATCCCCCTCCCCCCCCCAGTCCCATTGACTTAATGTGCATAAAGAGCTAGGTTATAGATTGATGTTGGGTGGCCATTGCTGATGCAGGAGCGCTAGTGCATGGGAAAGGAAGCTTTCAGTAGTATACAATCTTAATGAAATCTAAAAGGATGCCATTACTGAATGATATCACCGATATGCATGGTTGCATTTTCCTATTGCAGATAAGCAAATCCTCTTTCATGATATACTCGAGCAAAAAAGGGGGGGGGGGGGGGGAAAGAAAACATCATTCCTAACAATTTTTTATTGCTTCTTGGTAGCCTAATAGGATATGTTTTGGGATGTGTTTTCAGTTTTCTCTTCATGTTGAAACTCTTAATGAAGATTTTAAACATAAAGCCCTTCCTTTCTTCCTCCCCCTCCCCCACATTTTTTCTCTTACTGCTTTGGGTGCCTTCTTTCAACACATAGGATGTAATGGTGAACAGCAAGGTTCAACTAACAATCATCTCAGTAATCAGTCATTTATTTCCTGGAACTGAATTTGTGAGAAAGTTGGAGAGCAGGTTCAGGATATTTGAAAATCTCAACCTGATTATGTATTTACTTCTTCTCTCTTAATACCGGCAGCACTGCAAAGGGCCATTCCATCACATCCCACATCCCAAGAATTTTATCTTCTGGAGAAGAAGCAAGAGGAATATCAGAACACAAAGAATTCTCCTGTGTCCCTGAACACACGCAACTCTTCAGAGGAGAGACAGCTTTTCAACCACAACTGGAAGACTGCATTTCTTGAGGAGGATTTGGAAAATTTAAGCCAAGCATCCTCATTTCTCAGTTTACCTCGGTCAGGTCTCCAGCAATCAAAAAATGCTACTTGTTCAGGAGGACCCAAAACGCTAGGAGACAATGCAGGGAAAGGGGATGGGCAGAGTTCTTATGCTGCCAATGAGAATGTGCTCAGTGAGGATCTGGTTGCGCGAATTGCTCAGCTAACAAAGCAGAACGTTGCCATTAGAGCTCAACTGAACAGATCTAGAGCGCAATCACTAGAGGCTTTGGAAGGGGAACATGTCATCAAAACACAGGATGGTGAAAATGAGATGTTTTTAAATAAAAGTTCAGGATTAAACCGTAAAATGCAGGTAAGTGATTAACAAAAGAGGGCTTTTAACTGTTTGAAGAGGCTTTTGGAATAGGTTAATATAAGGGTAGTTTAAATAATTTATGCAGCATTGGATATTTAGGAGTGGCTTTTGTGTGATCTATGGGAAGGGAATGGAAGGGGGGAGGACTTGTGTAACTTAGTGTATGTGTATTTGATTGTGATATTTTAATTGTAGCCCACTTTGGCGTTCATTTTCAAAGCAAGATGAACGTCTCAAAATAGCCAGAAAAATGTCCATCTGCCAAAAACGTCTAAATTGTGATTTTCAAAAAGGCATAATTGGGATGTTTATCACTGAGTTCGTCCAAATAAAAGAAGATGTGTTGAAAGCATGACAATGCAGGACCAGGGTGGGCCGAAAAGTTGGATGTCTTTCAGTGATAATAGAATAAGAAGAAACGTCCAAGGCAAAAAAAGACATTTTTGTCTAGACCTTTTTCAATCACATCCAAGTTATAAAAAGGTGCTTTGACTGACCAGATGACCACTAGAGGGATGAAGGCATGATCCCTCTTTAATTCCCCTGTGGTCACTGACCCCCTCCCACCCCCTTAAGGAGTGACAGTGACAGTAGATGCCAGGCTGCCTGACATCTGCAGGTATTATGAGCATACCCAACAGAGTGTCAAGCAGGTCGCTAGATTTGTCTAGTGGTCAGTGTAGTGGAATGTGCACAAGGGGACCTGGCTCCATGTCCCACTCTACCTATTTCATTTATGGTGGAAATTGTGAGCCCTCCAGAACCAACCAAATACCTACTATACCTAAATATAGGAGTCACCTGCAGGCTGGAAGGCAATTGTAGTGGTGTACAGTTAGGTAAAGTAGGGTTTTTTTCTGTTCTTGAAGGGCTCACATTTCATCATACAGGAGTTATGGTGGAAGAGGATGCCATTGTTAAAACCCACTGCACTGACCTCTTGGCTGCCCCTCTGCTCTGCAGGGACGTCTGTGTGCCACTTCTCTCAAAATGATGCCAGATAGACGTTTATGTGCCTGTTTTCTTGGCGTCCAAAAGTTGGGCATTTTTAGATTTTTTTTTGGCTAAGACATTTTTCTCGTAGCCCATTTTCAAACAGTAAAACTGGATGTTTTTCCTGTTTGAAAATGGCTGTCAGATTTGGGGGGGGGGGGGGGGGGGGTTGGATAATATTGGCAAAACATCCTAATTTGGACTTGGACAACTTTTTGAAAATACCCCTCTTTGGTTCATCTGAGAAGCATGATTTAATAACTGTATGTTAGTGTTGTGATATCAAAATGTTAATGTGTGGATTTTCTGCTGTGCCTTACTCATCTCAGGGTAGAAAAACAATTATTTTTAATGGTATCCTACTTATTTGTACTGAATATAATTTGGTTTTGTTGTAAAGCATTTTGTGAAAGATGCTATTCGAAGGTTTTCCTCTACTTGGGACAGTACAATCTAACAACCCAATCTATTTACATTTTCCAAAAGATTACTTCTCCTCCTACAGTTCAAGCTCGGCTAGAGGAGCGAATTGCTGAACTTAATCGCCAGAGTGCTGAAGCTCGTATTAAGCTACTGCAGATGATAGAACAGCAGAAACAGACTACCACACCTTCTCCTCCGATATCACCCATTCCACCACAGCCAGAATGGACTGGTAGGTAGCTGTACTTGGAGGGGGAGAGGGGTTAGAACGGAGATGACTAGTGGCGTAGCCATGGGTGGACACAGGCCCACCCAGCAGCTGCACAACTGCGATATGGCTGGTGGAGCTCCTGGCATCTCTCCCTCCCCCCCCCTCCACAGGCAGTTGGGTCTCTCAGCTCCACTCCCCCAACCCTCTTGTACCTTTTAAAGCCTTTAGTTCTTTGCTAGCAGTGAGCAGAGACTCATACCCATTGTTTGTGCCAGCCCTGAGCCTTCCCTCTGACTCAACTTCCTGTTTCTACATAGGAGGACCAGGTCAGAGGGAAGGCTTGGGGCTGGTATGAGCAACGGGTATGAGTTGCTGCTGGTGAAGAACTGAGGCTTTAAAAGTGCCATGGGGTTAAGGGACTTGAGAAATGCCCGATCACCTGGGTGGGAGGGGAGAGAGAGATGCTATGCGGGGTTGTTGTGCCCACCTACTTTTGGGCTCACAAACCCAAAATTGAGTGTCTGGCTATGCCCCTGACCTAGACCAAACTCCTAATAGCTTGCAAAAGCCGAGATATGTATTTACACATGCACCAGAGCAAGTATAAACTTGTGTAAGAGTGCTCTATGCATGTGCTTGTATATTTAGTATAAAATATGTGGGTACACTGCAATTCTGCCAGTTCTGTGCCTATGCTTTGCCCTCAAGGATGTCTACCTGCAGCAGACAGATAACTTGCACCATCTTGTCAGAGTTTGTACTTATACGCACATAAACCATGGAGCAGTGTTATAAAAGGCCTTTTCTACATGTTGAAAAGTCTCTATATATGCAGCAAAACCTTTATAAAATTAGCTTCTAAGAGCCCAGTTGCAATCCTATTTTCATTAGGTTAGGGCTAATCATGTATTGTTGATAGTGATGCTTTATCATTTAAATTTGTAAATTCTTCATGTCTGTCTGAACTCTTTGACATATGTAATCCACATTGAAGTTAAAAGGTTGCTGCAGAATATAAGCATATATCAGTAAAGTGCAGTTATCTTCTGTATGCATACACAGAAATAAGGTCAAGGCATCCTTTAAAGGTCCATCAAAAGTGCTAGAGAAGCGCAGACACAAATGTAGATGGAGTTTAAAGTGCTACTCCTAAGCACAGACCTGTGCAGCCACCACCTATGCTTTTTGCTCTGTCGAAGACACTCGACCAGACAGTAGTACTGATCTTTGCCTTACGCCTTGAGTGCAGACATTATATCAGCGTCTTAGTCAGAGCGTGAAAAGGCTGCCCCAGTGCAAGAGTGTCTGTGTACTGATAGTACAGACTCAGGGCACATCATCCTACTGACATACAGCTATGTCTTATGAAATAACAGACCAATCAACTTCCAGTGGCATCTAGCCTAGTATTGGTTACAATAGCCAGTAAGTTATCTTAATCTACTTCATTGCTTCTGCTTCCTTTCTTCCTGCAAAAGTTGTTTAATGAATTTGTCAAAGGCTACTGTAAGTAATTACAATCATTGCAATATCAGCAGCCAAATATAATGCTTTTCTAATCTACTGTTGTCATTCACTCACTAATCACAAGACCTTGTCATCTCTCTGCTTTATCTCCTGAACTTAGAAGCACAAGAGGGCAGTTCCCTACCTCCCTCTTCACCCTGTTTGGAGCTTTTGCACAGTATTCTGAATGACTATCCGTATCTGGATTTCATTCCTCCAGACTCTTCCTTAGAAGATGAGGAGTACTCTAGTGGTATCCCCTCCTCCTTTGTGGATAAAAGAAATCTCCCTTTGAGGACATCTTACCTGAGCTTAGTTCATCGCATGTCAAAAGAGGCTTTATGTTGCAGCGGGACAAATGTTGGGTTTCTTAAAATTCATAGACTCTTCAGAAGCCTCTGACCATCCCAGCCCCATCTCCTTCTGCAGAAGCTTTGTATATGGCAATCTTCCTTAACAATTCAGCCTGTATCAACCAACATCTAGTTTTGGTAAATTTTTTCTTTCTTTAGTAGTATTTGAATCCTTGATGGAGCAAGTAAGAAAATCTGCACAGTTTCACATATGATGCCTGGTAAAGATCCTAGGCTCTTGGACCTCTTAGGCTAGAAAGTTATTTCAGGGTGTGAAATTATCTGGCCAAATTTCAGCCCATCAACTTTAAATGATTAAATATATGCATACCATTTCCCAAAAGGTGCAAGGTTTCTCATCTAGTATCCCAACATAGTAAACATAAAGATCCTATAGTATATGTAGTGTGCCCAGTAAGGTGGTTAGCATTGTGCCTACTACCCATTCAGGTTTCACCTTTCAGTGCCTTGGTGTAAGATTGCACCTGTTCCATGTAGGTTACCCCCTCTATGCCTTGTTTAAAGTTTAACGGTCATTTAAGTTTGGTTTGATTCCGTACTCTTTCTATATAAGGATCCTCTGTGTGTTTTCCACATGCTTTTGAATTCTGTCACTGTTTTTGACTCTAGCAACCCCACTGGGAGGTTATTCCAGGCATCTAGCACCCTCTCTGTGAAATAGTATTTCCTGATTTAATTTAATTTGGCATTTATAACCCGGTTTCAGACAAGTTCAATTCATGTTGTCCAGTTCTACCACTTTCCTGTCTCCAAAAAAGATTTGTTTGTATATTACCACCCATCAAGTATCTCCCCTATCCCTTCTTTCCCCTAGGATATACATATTCAGGTCTTGAAGTCTCTTCTCATACATTTTTTTTTTGACACACACCACATATCATTTTTATCACCTTCCTCTGAATAGCATCAAGATCGGCCCCCAAAACTGAACACAATATGCCATATGGAGCCTCACCAACTACTTATACACTGACAGTAACACCTCCTTTCTTCTGCTGGTTATGCCTTTTTCTATGTAGTCTTAACATCCTCTTGGATTTGGCTACCTCCATCACATTTTTTTGCCACCATGAGATCCTCGGACACAGTCACCCCTAGATCCCTCTCATGGTCTATGCATATCAGCCTCTTGCCCCCTATCACATACAGCTTCTTTGGATTTCTACACCTCAAGTACATCAATATGTATTTCTTTGCATTACATTTTAACATCCAAACATTAGAACATTCTTTTAATTTTTTAGTTCAGATTTTCATGTCTGCTCTTCTGGGGTGTCCACTTTGTTAAAAATATTTGGGTCACCTGCACAAAGGTAAACTTTCCTTTCTCAACCTTTGGCAGTGTTGTTCACAAATATATTGAATAGAATTGGTCCCAGTACTGATCTGAGAGGCACTCCATTACTCACTTTTAGAATGAATTCCATTTACCTCCACTTTCTGTCATCTGTCAGTCAACCAGTTACTAATCCAGTTCACCACTTTGGGTCCTAACTTTAGCTGGCTCAATTTATTTATGAAACTCCTATGAGGAACTGTATCAAAGACTTTGCTGGAATCCAAGTAGACTACATCTAGCATGTGTCCTTGATCACCCAGAGTCATTTGGCATGATTTTCCTTTGGCAAAACCATGTTGCCTTTGATCTTGCAACACGTTGGACCACAGGAGAGTAGCCTAATGGTTAATGTAGAGGGCTGAGAACCTGGGGAACTGAGTTAGATTCCCATTGTAGCTCCTTATGAACCTGGGCAAGTCGCATAACCATCCGTTGCCCCAGGTACAAAAACTTAGATTATGAGCCCACTAGGAACAGAAAATGTACCTGTGCATAATAAATGTAAACATTACACTACCTTAGAATTTCTAGACCGCCTGACCCATACGTTCTAGGAGGTTTAAAATAGATTAAAAGCTAGGTACCAAAAAACCTTGGGAATTACAATTGCACAATTGTGGTTGTACCACAGAAAGTTGGTATATCAAATCTATACCCCTTTCCCCTTTATATTGAATTCTAGAAAGTTTACTGTCCTATCCTTCAGCGGCACCTTTATTACTTTTCCAGCCACCAAATTGAGATTTACTGGCCTGTAGTTTTCTACTTCTTCTCCATCATCATTTTTGTGAAGAGGGAGCACATCTGCACTTATCCAGTTTTGTGGAACGTCTCTCATCTCCACGCATTTGTTAAACAAATCTTTAATAGGACCTGTCAGAACTTTGAGCATCCTCAATACCGTGAGTTGTATCTCTTCCCTCCCCATGGCTTTGTCCATTTTTCAGTTTTTCAAGTTGTTCATAAACACCTTCTTCTGTGAAAGATGTGATATCTACTCCATTCCCATATATGCCCCTGTCAGCTGACCGTGGTCTGTCCCCCAAGGGTTTCTTTCATGAATACCAAACAAAAGCATTTGTTTAGCAAGTTCGCCTTTTCCTCATCATCTTCTGCATAGTGGTTCTCAGTATCTTTCAGTCTAGTCTATTTCTAGCCTTCTTTCTTTTCCCAACACACCTGAACAAAATTACTTATCCTTTCACCTCCAACCATTTTTGCCTCTGCTTTTGCTAGCCATCTTTGCTTTTCACTTCTACTACTACTACTACTTAGCATTTCTATAGCGCTGCCAGGGTTACGCAGCGCTGTACAAGTTTAGACAAGGGGAAGGACAGTCCCTGCTCAAGAGAGCTTACAATCTAAAGGTAATAAGCTATGTAGTCAGTGTATGTATCTCTAAACTGGCTTCTGTAGGATAAATCACAGATAATAAATTACCTGTGTCCAGGTTCCCCTAAGCAGAACTATGCAAGCAAATAATCCTGAATTAGGTCTAGGGGTGGGAACCTTGGAACCTAGCCAAATACTTCCGTTAGAAAGAACTGTAGCTGAGACTGTAGGCTGAGATATATATATTAGATTTATTATAGTATGTCAGGTAAGAAAATAGAGCTAAGGTATACAAAATAGAACTCTGCAAGCTTTGGCTGATTACAAAATTACTGGCTGATAAAACTTACACTCATACGTCACACTACGAACACTAATTCTTACTGGTTACCAGGTAAAATTACACCACTGATCAGTCACACTATGTTACGAGGTAGTACAGTTATTAGCAGCTTCTCCTAATCACAAGTACGACAGCACCAGCCTTCTGCTCAGGTAAATACCACTAACTAGCCCCCGACTAGTAGGAAATGAATCACCGTGTTTCTCACCAGGCTTAGACCTCAGGGTCGTTTCTCTCGGGAGCTGACACGGGACACCTCACAGACTCAAGCTGGATTCACAGCGAGTCTCAGTCGCAGCTGGAAGGGAACTCTGCAGCAGATAAGGAGGTCACAGGTCACGCAGGGCAGGTACAGCTGAACCACGATACTTTCCTCCAGATACACAGTTCATCAGTTGGTGGACCTTATTAGGTCTCACTGGTCTTCTTTCACCTCCACCTTCTTCCAAGGCTTCTTACTAACTCCTTCTTTGTTCCCGCTCTCCCCGTACCTCTTGGTCCGGTGGCTGCAGGAACCAAACTGGATCTTCCTTGGTTCACTGCGTGGCAAGAACAGTTCGTTGTTCTTGACCTTCAAGTTGTTACATTTTGGTATGCATTTTCTGTTTCTCACCCGCCTTGCTGGAGCCAGCCTCTCAGGGAGATAAGGGGGGCCTGGTTTGCCCACAGCATGTCCTTGGTGTTGAGCTTCTGCTGGAATATTCCACAAGCTGCAAAGCTGTTACTTGCTGACACAGAGATGTGTGGGTCAGAGTGTACAGCCTCCATTTTGCTGTCATAGGATTATACAGGCCAAGGCCCGCAAGGTGAGACACACAGGGAAATACTCCTACACTTCCATCCTGGTAAAAGTGGATGAGCATCTTATAAGCTCAGTGTATGACATATTTGGTATGTCTTGAGATTCTAGATCTCAGCAGATGGCTTGTGTGGCTATGTTCATCAGGTGTCTGTGATATTACAAGAGACTAGCAGTTGCTTCATGTACTGGATATTCCTTTTATGGTGATAAAAAGAGACTGGACAACATGAAGGATCACTTCTCTACATTAAACCGTTTCTTGGCTGTGCCTCACCATCTATATGAAAAGTACAACCCGGTGCCAAAGAAATTTCTGATATTGAAAAACTTTTTCCCTATGTCAACATTTTATTTCTGCTAAACCTCTTCATCAAGAAAGAGGGCAGTACCTATTCAACCAAAGCAATCATCTATCTTTTGTACTCCACAAACACAGCCAGTACCCCTCCGGAATACATATGCTGCCCTGTCATTCTTCAGCATTGGGAACAAATCACTTCAGATTCCTGCATTCTCAGCATTGAGCACCTACCACTTCAGATTTCAGTCTGCCACTAAATATGCCTCTGACTTTGGGCAAGCCCCATATCCATTTGAAACAGGAAGAGTCATATTCTTCCTACAGTCCAATACAATAGAACTTTTGTAGTTCAAGAAACTAATCATGGCTTCTGCTGCAGGTACTTTCTGGTCCCCCAAAAGACAGGGGGGTTATATATTCCATATTATGTTCCAGGGACTTCATCCTGTCCCTCTGCAATGAAAAGTTAAAAATGAATATACTTTTTTCCATCCTTTCCTATTTGATGAAGGAGATTGACTGTGCTCTCTGGATTTCAAAGATGCTCACATATCCCAATTCATCTTAAGTGCAGAAAATACTTTATTCCCCCTGCACAATGAACTTTACCACTCCAAAATTCTTCCTTTTGGCCTCTTATTGGCCCCGAGAGCCTTCACCAGATACCTCATGGTGGTAGCTACTCATCTGCACAGGTAAGTCCTCCTAAGAAAGACCATGATCAAGTATTGTTGATCATTGTTGATTTAAATCTTGAATTGATAATGAATGTGACTGTTGGGCAGACTGGATGGATCATTCAGGTCTTTATCTGCCGTAACTTACTCTGTGTGTGTGTGTAGTGTTTCCACCAGCTCTCAGCTGACTCGGGCAATGTATCATTCTTCTGGAACTCTAAGCAGACTTGTCTCAGAGAGTTTGGGCACTTCATGCAGGAATGTTCAGTGCTCATTCAAGCAGACAATAAAGTTGCTATGCTTTGTTAACAAGTGGTGGGGGAGCATATTCCTTTAATTTATGCTGGGAAGCAGCAAACATTTTGGACTTTCATTTCTAATTACATACAAATTCAAGCTGCTTATATCACCAGTGATCAGAACCAGATAGCCAACAAGCTGATCAGGATTTCCCCACCATACTAGTGATTTTCTTTAGAACATCAAACTCTACAGCACATTTTTCAAGCCTGGGAAACACTTTACATAGACCTTTCCACTGGCATCAAAAATGCAAAATACTACTGTTCAATTATACCAAACCCAAACTGACTAGTGAGGGTTATGTTGGATCTATGCTTATGTTTCCATTCCTCTCATAGCGAGTGCCCTCTGGTTTTGAAAGAGATTGGCACAATGAGTCTTATAGCACCAGTACTGGCCCCAGCAAAACTTTTCCCTCATCAAAAGACTCGCAGCTTCACATGTTCATGAACAACCCAGAGCAAGGTCTCACTTCTTTATCAAAATCTGAAGTCACTATCTCTAACAGTGGAAATTGAGCAGCATCCAGTTTTTGCCTTAGACCAACCAACCCCTATACTTTGGTTGCAGCAAAACAGTACTCTTTATCAGATGTACCTGCTCCTTTTATTGGAAGAGATTCTCCATTTGGTGTTTTGAAAATAGCCACAACCTCAGTCAATGTATTTGAGCACTTTACTACACTACATGTACCATCTTTACTGACTCGGTTCTGTAGATGTTCTCCATCAGAGTACATCTTAGCACAGGCTTTGATAAATTTTCGCAAAATCTAGGAGCCAGCCCAAAAACGTAGGAGCCAACAGAAGATACTGCTCTTCTCCCTCCCAATCATTCCAATATTATCCCCAGTGAAGATTTGGGGGGGGGGGGGGAAATCTCCTTCCAGATCAGCAATAGTTTTTAGAAACTGGATTACAAGGGCTCTTTTCCTATTTTGTGTCTGTGAGTAAAGAAACTTTAGTAATCCAGTTTCTTACAGGGCCTCTGCAAATCACTGGCAAAAGCCAGAAGTTTCCCTTTCCAAAGCATGCTCATCTATGTGACAGCACCCTCTAGATAGCAGTTGCTTCTGTTTCACATGTCACCAAAACCAGGGTTCCCACCAGTCTCTCTTTCACTCACACATACCCACGGACTTCACCCAGTCTCTCACTCGCATATACCCACCCCCCCCAGCCTTCACCCAGTCTCTCTCGCTCACATATACCCACCCTCAGTCTGTCTCTTGCATATACCCATCCCTCCCAGCCTTCACCCAGCCTCTCTCGCTCACAAATACCCACCCCCCAGCCTCTCTCACAAATACCCACCCACAGTCTTCACCTAGCTTCTCTTGCTCGCATATACCCACCCCCAGTTTGTCTCTTGCATATACCCATTCCTCCCAGCCTTCACCCAGTCTCGCTCGCTTGCATATACCCACTCCCCCTTCACAGTCTGTCTCTCGCATATACCCGTCCCTCCCAGCCTTCACCCAGTCTCTCTCTCACTCGCATATACCAGTCCCTCCCAGCCTTCACCCAGTCTCTCTCTCACTCGCATATACCCCTCCCTCCCAGCTTTCACCCAATCTCTCTTGCTCACATATACCCACCCCCCAGCCTCTCTCACTCACATATACCTGTCTCTCCCAGCCTTCACCCAATCTCTCTCGCTCGCATATACCCGTCCCTCCTAGCCTTCACTCAGTCTCTCGCTTGCATATAGCTGCCCCTCCCAGCCTTCATCCAGTCTCTCCCACTCGCATGTACTTGCCCCCCTAGCCTTCACCCAGTCTCTCACTCACTCATACCCACCCTCAGCCTTCACCCAACCTCTCTCAACCCCCCCTTTCACCTAGTCCTTCAATCGCTCATATCTGTCCCCAGCCTTCACACCCAGTCTCTCTCTCAGCCCCTCTCTTCAGCCTTCGTCCAGTCCTTACGCCCCCTCCTCAGCCTTCGTCCAGTCTCTACGCCCCCTCCTTAGCCTTTGCCAAGCCTCTCTTTCAACCCCCTTCCTCATTCTTTGCCCAGTTTCTCTGTCACCCCCCCTCCTCAACCTTCGCCCAGCCTCTCTCTCAAAACCCCTCCTCAACCTTCGCCCATCTCTCTCAACCGCCCACTTTTTCTCTCAGATCCCCCTTCTCAACCTTCACCCACTCTCACTTTCTCTCAACCACCCAGCCTTCACTCACACTCTTTCTTAAACCCCCCTCAGCCTTTACCCACTCTCGCTCAAACCCCACCCATACTCTTCACCCACACTGTCTCTCAAACCCAGCCTTTGCCCACTATCTGTCTATCAAACCCCAATCCTCAGCCTTCACCTACTCTCTCTCAAACCCCATCCCTCAGCCTTCACTCACTTTCTCTCAAACCCCCCCACCCCTTGGCCTTCTCTCTCTTTCTCTCAAACCCCATCCCTCAGCCTTCACTCACTTTCTCTCAAACCCCACCCCTTGGCCTCTCTCTTTCTCTCTCTCCGCCCCTCAGCCGTCTATTCTGTCTGTCTCAATCCCCGCCTTTCAACCTTTGCCCTCTCTCTCTCTCTCTCTCTCTCTCAAACTCCACCCCTCAGTCTTTGTCCTTGCTCTCTCAAACCCTGCCCCAGCCTTCGTCCTCTCTCTCAAACCCCACTCCTAGGCCTTCACCCTCTCTCTCTCCGCCCCTCAGCCTTCGCCTACTCTCTCTCAAACCCTGCCCCTAAGCCTTTGCTCACACTCAAACCCTGCCCCTCAGCCTTCACCCACTCTCTAAAACCCTGCCCCTCAGCCTTTGCTCACTCTCTCTCAAACCCCATCCCTCAGCCTTCACCCACTCTCTAAAACCCTGCCCCTCAGCCTTTGCCCACTCTCAAACCCCGCCCCTCAGCTTTCGCCCACTCTCAAACCCCGCCCCTCAGCTTTCGCCCACTCTCAAACCCCGCCCCTCAGCTTTCGCCCACTCTCAAACCCCGCCCCTCAGGCTTCATCTACTCTCTCTCTCAAACCCCACCCTTCAGGCTTCACCCTCTCTCTCTCAAACCTAGCCCCTCAGCTTTCGACCCCCCCCCCTCTCTCTCTCTCAAACCCAGCACCTTAACCTTTGCCGCCCCCCCCCCTTTTCTCTCTTTGCTACCAATTCCCCTTACCTCACAGGCTGCCTTTTCAGAGGAAATAGCATGCTTCCTAGCGCCTGCTACAATTCAGCTCTCTTGTAAACTTGAGCCACGCGGTACAGGAACTTTGGGCTGGTCTCGCAGTTTCAAGTCCCGAGACTCCTGAACTTAATGCATTGTGCGGCTCAAGCTTACTTAGAGAGCCAAATTGCAGTGCAGAAACATATCAGATGCTGGGTAGTGTTACAACTCCCCCCCCCCCCCCCCCCCCCCCCCCCACACACATACACAATACCATTAAAATTTGGAGGAGCATTAAATCCTGGGCGCCAGTCTGCAGTTTCTAGGCACCATGGTGACCTGGCATCTGGGATTTGTTGAGACCTGTCTTAGTATACACTTTGTCATGTCTCCTGTTTTAGGCCCTCAGCTTCAAGTCTCCTGTTATTTCTCGATTCATAAAAGGGTTTCTTCATGCCAAGCCATTACTTGAACCCTCTGTGCTGTGTCACCTTGATGTTGTTCTAACCTCTCTTATGAAACCCCCTTTTTGAACCAGTGGAATCAGTTTCATTGTCATGTTACTTGGAAAGTAGTATTCTTGTAACAGAAGAATAAAACTTGTGTTAGTCACATGTGAACCAGGTCTGCAAATAAAGACCTGTGTGGTCTATCCATTCTGCCCAACAAGGTGGGTAGAGTTGTGTCTGGTACTCTGCATAGGTTCCACTTCTTTATGATTAAACACTGGCAGACTTTATCTCTCCCTACCGATTTGTGGCACAGACCGTAGAAGTCTGCCCAGCTCTGGTGCTACTTCCCCAACTACTGGAGTTGCCATTGAAGCCCACACCAACCTTGATCCTTATCTGTGCTACTGATCATCATCACTTTCCGACTATGTTGGAAGTGGGCAGGTGAGGGGCGGTACAGGGGGGCCAGCAGTATTCAGTGCCAGTGCCCACATGGCTAACTGGGTACATGGGACCTCATTAATAGCAGCCTTAACTTTTCCCGGTTATCTATATGAGTACTGGCACTGAATATTGGCTGGCACTCACATAAATACTGGGTTGTGACCTAAAGCTGCTTAGCCCTCCCTCCTGCCCCCCTCGAACATACTCAGATCCTCCCTCTAGGCTCTCCCATCAAGTTATAGCAGGTCCCCCTGGGCCTACCTGTAGAGGCCTGGTGGTTTAGTAGTGGTCAGGGCAGGCGCAAACCCCACTTGTCCCTGCTCCTCATAGATCTGTTGAAAAAGTCTGTCATGACTTCTAGCTGTAGTCTCACGGTACTACCGCTAGGGTTCAGCTTCTAGAGGTAGTAGTGTGAGACTACCAGTGGAGTTTGCAGCAGCCATTTTTAAACAGATGCCGCAAGGGACAGGAGCAAGTGGGATTCGCTCCTTCCCTGTCCACTAGGCCTCTTCGGGGGAGAGGAGAACTGTGGACTCCAGTTATTAATGTCCTAGCTGAATATTGGTCAGCACCCGCATAAGTTCTGGTAGCCAGGAAAATGTCCAGTGAGGCCCGGATATTCAGTGCTGGTAACCAGACATGGCCCGGCATTACATATCCAGGGCTAATTTAGCTGGTGATAGACAGTGTTTAAAAAACAACAACAACAAAAAAACCCTCTAACCACCACCAGCTGAATATTGACCGGCATGTGCAAAGCAGCTACGTGAGTATTGCTTCGTAACCTTCACACTACTGCTTGGAGTACTCTATAAGGACGGTGAATTTGTTGGAGTCATGCTGCAAAATTGTCTTTGTAGCATTAACAACTCTTGTATCTTTCGTTATGATCAGGCTGCTCCTAGCCAGTGATCAAATTATAGATTAACTGAGCAGTCCTGAACTTGTCATTTATTTGAGTGCCTGACTTAGTTCTGTTTGTTGATGCAAAAGAATTGTTTCTCACCTATAACAAGTATATTCCATACAGAGAAGGATTTTTCAGGCACACACTCCTAACCACCTCCCAAGAGCTGCATTGCTTTTTGAGCTATAGAATTATCTGGGGAGACCACTGCACATGCATAGGGCCTTGCATGCTTAGAACTGTACATAAGGCTTTGAGCTTTGGGAGAGCTGTTCTTTGATGGCATCATCAGATGATGTCAGCTACCTGTGTGCCTGATCAATCCTGCTGTCTACAGTAACACCTGAGGAAGATAGAAAAAGAAAAGAATGGAGGTTTTGTTGGTAATAGAAAATATATCAATCTATATATATATATATATATATATATATATATATATATATATATATGACAGGTCCCTTTGCATGAGCACAACTACTGTCTATGGAAAGAGACTAGTTCATTGGTTCTTGTGGGAATGTCCTATAGTTGTAATAGATATGCGACCCTATCGTCTTTTTCCTTAGAAAATGGAAGTAAAAGGATCGAGGTATCTATTCCTCAGTCTGAACCAGTGGATCTTTTAAGGGGCGATACTGCTTCTCCACCCAGTAAAGTCAGTGAAAAAAGGTATTAAGTTTTTTATTCATTTAAATGTCATACTGTTTGTTCTATAAAAGTTCAAAGTAGTTTACTATAACTAAAATCAAATATGTAAAGCAAAGTCATAAAAACAAAATACTGCTTATAAATAATATATATTTAAGAATCTTAATATAAAAGTACTAGTTTGAATCTTCTATGAGAATGGTGATATATAATTTCAATTATACAATAGTTTTTGGCATTGCCTTACCTAGTTGAACAAACTTTTGTTTTTGGCCTTTGATGGATTGTGAGTTAGTAGAGGATAGTGGAAAAAGCTGTCTTTTCTCTGCCTAGGCTGTCTAGCTTCTGCAGAAGCTAGTTTGGGGGGGGGGGGGGGGGTGCTTTTCTCCCACCAGAGTCTCAGGATTGGTTTTGGGCAAAGTCCTGTTATTTTCCAGTTTTGCCCAATTACAGTAAGTGATGCATTCCTGAAGAGCAGGTACTTTATCCCTTTGCTCAAAGCCTCTTACTTGGGGGCCGATGCATTCTACCACAAAAAAGCTGCAGCATGCTCGAATTAAGGAGCATGCAAGTTACTGCCATGCTAAAATCACAGCAGTAATCCGCAGGCTCATTGCTAAATGTCAACTTTTCTGTCAGTGCCTGAGAAGTGATTGGCTCAGGAACTAACAGGAAGAGTTGACATTAAAGTAAAAACCATGCATACAAGCATACCAAAGCATACATCAGCCCTGACCAGCATCTCCAACCCCACACCTCGTCCCAACCTCCTCTGTTCCCCTAGTTTTTGTTACCCTGTTTCTCCTCTTGTTGAATGTGTGGCCACTTTTTCTTTCCTGTCACCTATTGTGATTCTGTTTCTATCTGTTCTGTGTTTATTTTTGTTTTTATTATTTTACACCGCTCTGAATTGCTGGTCAGCAAAAGCGATATAGCAAGTCCAAATAAATAAATAAAATGTATCCCTGGTGTCAAGTAGCACCCACCCTGCCCTCACATACCTGACCTCCCTCCTCCTAATATTAAAAAAAATGCCCTGTTGGCCACCCACCCACACATACATTCCCTGGTAGTCTAGTAGTCCCTTTCTCCACCCACCCCGACCACAAGCTTAGCCCCCCAACCCTGAATCTTGAATGAAGCAGGAGCGATGCTCACTCACGCCTGCACCAATTCCTTCATCTTCAAAATGGCAACTCCCTGCCCCGCACAGTGCATGTCTACCGTATAAGAATATAGAGTGAAGGAATAGCCAGATGGTTAGTGCAGTGGCCTGTGAATCAGGGTAACTGGGTTCAGTTCTTACTGCAGCTCCTTGTGACTCTGGGCAAGTCGCTTAAACCTCCATTGCCTCAGGCACAAAATAAGTACCTGTATGTAATACATAAACTGATTTGATTGTAACCATAGAAAGGCAATATATCAAATCCCATGCCCTTTCTGTTTCCCTTATATGGTAGACAGGCACTGCACTGTGCATTGTGCCGCCGTTTTGAGGTATGGGGTTGTGGGGGGCCTCGGCTTAGGATCATAGGGTGGGTGGGGGGGGCCTTCTAGGCTACCAGGAATTTTGCTTGGTCTGGTGGGGCCTCTAGACCACCAGACTCTCTTAATATAGGAGGAAGGGAGGGGCTGGGTCAGAAGGCAACCGGGGTATAGGGCCCACAAGGGAATTTTTAAGCTGGGAACAGAATGGGAGAGGAGGTGTTTGGGTAGGGCATCTCTATCAACCAGTAATTAGCTCTTAGAAATACAGTTTATTTAGGTCCATAGAGGGGAACCTACTAATAACATTAAAATAATAATAACTAAATGTTAGCATAGCCTAGCATATAACTAGCAATCTTAGGGGACTTTAGTTTACATATTCCCATTTCATTAGCAACTTAATTAAGAAATCACCAATAATAAGATGTAGGCAGCAGTCCAGCAGTGAGATGGGGGCTATCCAGTCTTTTGCACTGAATGTCACATGTTTGATTATCTCCCAGTTGGTGAGAAGTCAATGCGTACTCAGTGCAAAGAGCTCCTGGCACTTAGGGAACGGGTCTGATCTCTGGATGCTAGAATAGCAGAGTTGGAGGAGCTGAGGTAGACAGAGTGGTTTATAAAGGAGGCCTACAGGGACATAGTAGAGACGTCCCTCCTCCAGTCTGGCAACGTCTGTGCTGCGATAGATGAGAGAAGTCTCCTGAAGGCAGACCATCATTGTGGAGAGGCAGGAAGTGATCCTGTAGCCAGGACCTGCCCTCCAGGGGATGCAGTATCCTCTCGCACCAAGGATGTGTCTCCAGGGGCTTCTGTCCAGGAGGGAAGGGTTAGGACGGCCATTGTAGTTGGAGATTCAATCATTAGGCATTTAGATAGCTGAGAGTCAAAAGCAGGAGATAGTTTGGCAGTAGGGGCTGATAATAGTGCTGGCAGTTTGTGCTCCATTGGATGCTATTTCTGAATGTACACTTGTGAAGGCTGAAGTTAAGTAACTCTATTCCACGGCCTTTGACACAGCACATCTTTTAAAATCAAAAGTCAAAAGTTAAGTAAAAAGCTCTTGCTGCATGATCCAGTTATGCTTCAGCTTCTGCTCACAGACAGATGACCAGACATTCTTTTTAAGAATTTTCTGGTACAGTTCAGGATTCATAGTTCCCTTTATTAATGACAAGGTTTTCCAGGTCCTGAGGCATCAAAGTATCCTCACGTCTTCACACTACCACCATCATGTTTGACTGTTGGTATGCTATTCCTACTTTAGAATGCTGTATTTGCTTTTTGCCAGACATAGTGTTTTCCAGATTTTCACTTTTTGCTTGTATGTCCATAGAATATTATCAGAAAAGGCTATGGGAATCATCCAGGTGTGTTTTTGCAAATCTGAGACAAGCATTGATGTTACTCTTGGATAGCAACAGTTTCTGCCTTGTTACTCCTTCCATGAATTCCACTTTTGCCCAGACTATCTTACTGTGGAGTCATGAACACTTACCTTAACTGAGGCAAGAGAGGCCTGCAGTTATTTGAATGTTGTTCTGGGATGTTTTGTGACCTGGATAAGCTGTTAGAGTACCCTTTGAGTGATTATACAGTTCTCCTTCACAGGCAGAAGTGGACAGAGATTTAATTGAAGCTATGAAAGGGAAAATACTACTGATAGGTGATTCTAATGTGTGCTAAATGTTGATTGGGGCATCTCTTTTGTTGAGGTCATCTAGAAGAAGGGAGATCCTGGATTCTCTACAGGGAGAACTGATCCAGCAGTTGGTAATGGAACGCACAACAGATAGATATTGTACGAAGGGATCAGAAGTGGCTAAGATAATTAGGAGAAATTGGAATATAGTAAAGTTACATCCGGTCTTTGGAGAAACTGATTTGACAATAGCTTTTTCTAGAAATATAAACCTGAAAGAGTTATGTGTGTCCATCAGTCTGGCAGAAACCATATAGTTTAAAAATGCTGTTAAAGGACACTTTCAATGTATAGTTTCTGCAATGCTGCTTTACAGATTAAGGAATTTGTTAACCACTGATAAGGCATTTCAGTAATTGTAAAACAGATTTTCTTGTATATATCATTCAGTGTCCCGGCAAGAAAACCTATGTTGGGATGACTAGTAGGAGCCTAAAAATTTGGTTGTCAGAACATGAATCCAATATAAAGATGTGAAGAATAAAAGCTCCATTGGTTGAACACTATAAATATCTTTCATATGAGTTTTTAGACTTAGGATGTTTTGCTATTGACCATGAACCCGTCTTAAATAGAGGCGGGGACCATCTGAAGAGACTACAAAGGAGAGGCTAGATGGATCAACAGACTCAACTCAATGACTTAATCAAAGCATTGATTGGTCCATATTTTTATGAAGATGCATAAGAATAAGAACAATTTGAGAAAGAAAGATAAACTTGGTAATTCGGTTTCTGTAAAATTAACTTTGACCACTAGGTCTACACATATTGAAGTCTTAACAGCTTAAATGCAGCACAGCAGTACTCAGGGCTGTGCCAACACAGTAAGCGGGGTAAGCGCCGCAGGGGGGCGCCTGCCTTCAAGGGCGCCGCGCCGTCGAGTTGTATTTAAAAAAAAAAAAAAAAAAAACCTTACTTCTCCACTCCATCCCCGATTCCCCAGCGCTTTAAATTTACCTCGCTCCGCCTCCGACGTCTGCGCAGCGTCAGTGAAAGCACTGCCTGTCTGACGTCTCTCCGCCAGCCTTCCCTTTGCTCGTTCGTTCCCTCTGTGTCTCGCCTTCTTCTGGCGTCATTTCCTTGAGGGCAGGACACAGAGGGAACGAATGAGCGAAGGGAAGGCTGGTGGAGAGATGTCAGAAGGCAGCACTTTCACTAACGCTGTGCAGACGTCGGAGGCAGAGCGAGGTAAATTTAAAGTGCCAGGGAATCAGGGATGGAGTGGAGGAGGCTCAGGCTGACTGAGAAGTATGCTCAGAGCCTCCTTTGCAGGCCAAACCCAGCCATTTCATCCATCGTGCCCCAGACGGCAGCTTGGGGGAGCAGCGCTCGGCTCTTTGGCACTGCCCAGCTCTTCCACTCGCCTTGGAGCCAGGCGGGGGGTGGGGCGCGCGCACGCGCGCCAACTGATAGTCTGCAGGGGGGTGCCAGAGACCCGCCACTTAGTAAATGGGGTCCTTAGAGTACTACATATAATTCTGGAGTCCAAACCTAAAAGATATGAACAGGATGGAGTCAGTCCAGAGGGTGGCTACTACAGTAGTCAGTGGTCTTCATCATAAAGCATTTGGGGACAGACTTAAAGTTCTCAATATATTTATTTTGGAAGAAAGACGGGAGGGGAGATACGATAGAGACTTTGTGCTATGGGTATTCTATAACTTTGTTCCTTAAATAAATGTAGTTATAATTTAAAAACTGTTCTAAAAGGAGTTAGACTTATAAATGGAGCCAGGGTGGATTAGTGTGCAACATTCCACTACCTCACCTTTTCAAAGAAAGTCACTGCCCCTTTTCCATCTCCTATTCTATCAACCAAATGATTTCTAGTGCAAGGTGTTAGTAATCATAAGGTCATTTCACAGGTAAGTGGTGAGATATACTGATTGTTTTTTTTATATCCTAAGCATAGATCGCTTGCTTTCTGATTCTTTGGCAGTCAGTTTTCTGATGTTTATCATTACTCCATTTCTCTAGTTTCCCTAGAACTGCATGGGGCATTAACAAGGTTTGTTCTCCATCAAATACCTCCACAGCAGGTGCAAGGGTGACACCAGTTAGACAGAAGGATAAGGTATGTTTTCTGATATGTGGCTTTAGTTTTACAGTGTCTCTTTCCTGTTCTGCTTTTTGTATTTTAGAACACATTTAAGTACTGTTAAGTAAACATTAATATGCTAAACACATTTTAAATCATGTATCTTATGCAAACTGCTGAACAGTTAGTACAATAGATATAGAAATGCAAACCAATGAAATCTACTGGAAAATCAAGACAAATTAATTGAAGGGAAAACAGCTGCTAATGCTCAAATTTTAATCATAATCAATGGTGAAAGTACAAAATTTATTTCCAAATTTCATTTAGGTATAGCTTCTGACTTCCAGTAAAATAGGCCAGTCCAAACTAATTCTAAGGAATTAGGATTTTAAGGTTTTGAAGACCAAATGAGAATGAGGTGGCTAGGCTATATGTGTGATATATGCAGTGCTGATCCCCAACAGAACAAGTTAAGGAAGCAATAAGATTCTGAAAAACATGTGGAACATAGCTGTAGCAGTATTTCAAACAAAACAAAAATGTAGCTAAGGTGTTGAGGCATTTTGAGAGGACCAATCCAATCTTGGCTGACTTTTTTTTTTTTAGTTTTTACCTTTTGTCAAGGGTGATCACCGTTACATTCAATCCAGTATTCAAAAGCATTAATGTTGTCCTCGCCCCCATACCTTTACTTCACATTACTGCCTGGACCAAGCTTCTGTTGCAGACAGTGTCTTTAGTCAAACTGTTCTGGTCCATCTTCCCTTTAAAACCCTTTAGTGTCCAATGTTCCCGTAATAAGCCATATGGGAACAGATTGATGGGAACATTGGACACTAAAGGGTTAGGCTAGCACCTCTCGCATTCTGTTAGTGTAGGCTGCTTTTAAATTTTCAAAAAGTATGAACAGTTTGAGCAGTCCAAAGCTTGGGAGTCACCCACAGGCGTGCCTTATTTAATCCTGCTTGTTGCCAAAAAAAGCAATGTTGCTTATCTGTAACAGATGTTGTCCATAGACAGCAGGATTAAGCAGGTACACAGAACCTCCCAGCTCCCTGAGAGTTGCCTAATTCTTTAAGGTTTGGGCGCTATTGATGATGTCACTCCCTATTGATGTTGTTTGTGACCTTTGGCAAGTCACTTTCCCTATCATCAAGCTGATCAATCCATAGACTGGTGGGTTATGTCCATCTACCAGCAGGTGGAGATAGAGAGCAATCTTTTGCCTCCCTATATGTGGTCATGTGCTGCCGGAAATTCCCCAGTATGTTCTCTATCTCAGCAGGGGTGTGGTCGCACAGCAGCAGCTCTGGCTAGGTCTCCAAGCCTAATTGTTTAGGTTTTGTTGAGTACCTGGGGTTGAGGGCTCTTCGTGAGCAAGTGCAAACCTGGTGGTGCCGGGTCCCTCCTTTTCTCCCCACTCCCGCTGGCTCCATTTAAAAAAAAAAAAAGATTTTTTAAAAACGTTCAAAAAGGACGTCCATTTGCAGCTGCTCACTGGAACAAGTCGTCGCTGCTTGGAGCAAGAAGCAGGTAATTTTTACCTTTTACTAGCGGGCAGGGGGTTCCCCGAACAGTCTCCACGTGGCTATGGCCTCGGATGGCAAGGGTGCGAAAAGACGCTCCCCGGAACGCGTTCGCGCGCCTAGCGGGGAAGCGGGGGGCTCGAAGGTAGAGTCGCCTTTTTTGGGTGCCCTTTCAGAGCCAGGAGAGTTCCCCGGTTTTCCCTCCGGCATGGCGGCCTTTCCCACCTTAGGTGCCCATCCCCCACTGGCCGCCCTCCCGGTCGTGACCGGCCACGCTGCTCGGACGGCGTCTTCTTGGGCCGCCCTCGAGGGGGGAGACGTTAACAGCTCGGTCGTCCTTGGCTAAATTAAAGCGCCATTCTTCCTGCGCAGCTCCTTCTCGGAGTTTCGCGCCGAACGCCATTTTGGACGCGCAACACGCCTCTCCCCCCGCTCCTGGGAGCGCAGATGGAGGGCGCCTCTAGGGCCGCGGCACAGGCTGCAGAAATGCACAGACTGGGGGGGTTTCTCCCCTGAGTTCATTTTGCTGCTGCATCAGGCCTTTCTCATGCAGAACACTGCCCCTGCTCACCTCTCTGATAGGGGTGATGAGGCCTCTATGCTTAAGCGCCCTCGGGTGGATCTTCCACCCCCGGGGGACTCGGTCTCCTCTGATGTGGATGACGGCAGCGTGTCTGAGTTCTCCCAGAGATCTTTAGCGGACTCAATGGAAGAGACTGATCCTCGCTTGGATGGAGTGGACGACCCCTCTGCAGCACGGCTTTTTCGCTCAGAGGATTTGCCCAACCTGCTTGTGCAGGCCATGAGCATTTTGAAGGTTGCCTCTCTGGAGGAAGGCCCTCTCTCAGCCTCTACTGGCTCCGCCATTATGCTGGGAACGAAGCGCCCGCCTAGAACCTTCCACATTCATGAAGCCATGCAGATCTTAATATCAGCGCAATGGGATGCCCCTGAAGCGAGCCTGAAAGTAGCCAGGGCTATGTCCCGTCTGTACCCCTTGCCATGTATTAATATGCACTTAGTAAGTAGGCCCTATTGACAGTATTGGAGCATTGCATCAATTATATTAATGTGCATTAACACATGTTAATAAATCTAGTTGTAAGATTGTAAGCCATCTGGAAACAGGGAAATACGTACTGTACCAGAATGTAACTTGCTGTGGGCTACCAATAAAATGTATAAGCTTTAAAAAATGCTGTAATACATAAAAATAATTCTATTAAGTAATGAATCTGATATACTTCACTGTACTCTTCTTCGCCTATAGGTAGAGAAGCAAAGAGAGGAAGGCTGGTTTGCGCTGTCAACACATGTGAAGTGAATGAAGCTGTCACCTGTGGCCTGTTTAAAAACAATATATGTGTATATGTATGCATGTTTTATTAAACGTATTCTCATGAACAGTATGCAGCTTTTTATCTGATGAATTGATGTAAGTAAAGAATCGTGAACGATGGAAATAAATTCTACCTTGTTATACTGATTTTGCATTTTCCAGTGTTGAATTGCTATAGACAAGCACCTCTTGTCTCCTAGAAAACTAATGCCAAGCCTTTCTTGAATGGTTGTCAGCATTTCGCACTTTTACATCAACTGTGTGTAAAATTGAAGCACTTAAGATGCATTAATTGCAACAAGACAGCAAAACGTTTTTCTATCTCTAACCTGAGAAAATTACTGGAGTCCCTGCGCCTAATCTGTGCTGAGTAATAATGTAATGTGATGTAATGTAATGGAGGATGGGCCAAAGTACCTTCAGAGAGAGTAGATGTTCTCTAGGTATTTTGAAGGACGTTCTAAAAAGCCCTTCATAATGGAAATGCTTTTAAAACAAATAGGAGGAAATATTTTTTTCACTCAAAGAATAGGACAATAGGAGTATGTGAGGATATATCTGTAGGTGAGTTGTCTAAGAAGCCTTCTTCACAACAATGGGTACAGAGTAGAACTAGAGGAATTCACCACACAAAAAAAGTTTGATTTTGGTTTCATCTCAGTAACAGCATCATAAGCCCTCTCCAGTAGCAAGTATATTATGAATTTATACAAAACCCTACAAAAGTAATCCAGGTTCTATAGATTTGTTGTACCATTTCATACCTACACCAACAGGGATTTTCCTAGGTAAAGGCAGCATTGTAAATATTGTAGTGAACCCTAGAACATCAGTAAACCTATTGAGAAAATTGAATAAGCATGATAACTGCTGATCCCTACAGACACTCAATGCTAACAGAATCCCTGGCCTCAGTCACACAGGCATAACACAGATAGACCCACTCAAATACAGGGTAAATGACTACAAACTAAAAGTATAAATATTTGGATAAAAATTAATCTTCCCAAGAAGCTAGACTCTGCATGCATTGCAGCATGAGAGAAATAGGAAGAGATGCATTTCTTCCTGTACTGTGCAAAATATAACGATAGAAGATGTCCATTCCCAAATCTGACATACCAATCACTAAATGAAAATAATTTTTTATCTACCTTTGCAGATTTCATTTTCCTAATCATATTGGTCCCAATCTCTTCTTTCCTGTATCTGCTTTGCTTGCTGTCCAGGGCCGCCTGCCCATTTGACATTTCTTTTCTGTCTTCACTTCCTTCCTTATATTCTCCAACTGATCTTTCATGCTCAGCTTTCTTTCATTTATTTTTCTTCCTCTCAATCCACTCATATATGTCATTCCTCCATATCACCATCCAAGCTTCCACTTTTTACTGATTCCACTTTTTAGCTTCCCATTTCTCCCCCATCTATGTCCAGCATCTCCCCTCTCTCTTCTCTTCCTTTCTTATCCATGTTAGGCAACCCTCTTCCATTCCCCTTCCATCGATGTCATCCCTCAATGTCTTTCCTTCCCCTGTGTTTAGCAACTCCCCTCTCATTCCTTCCTGTCCCCTTCTCAGTATCTCATGATCTTCCATTCTACCTTTCTATTCTACCTCCCCCATTGCCCCCGTTCAGCATCTGCCCAGATCTCATCTTCTTAATATCAGCTATGGCTGGGGGGGGGGGGGGGGGGGTGGATTGAGGTAGACTGGCAGCAGTGACAGCAAGGTAGGTGGACATGGTAGGTGGGGTAGGGAAAAGAAGATACTGGACTATAGAGGAGGGGGCAGGAATATAGGACCTTGCACTACCCATGAGAGGGGAGCTTATGGCTGAAGGGTTGCCTAGGGCTGCCAGTGGGATTGTGAGTGTTCTGAAAACCTAACCTGTTGGTGGCCCTTGAAGTCTGGGAGTGAAGAGCAGGTGTCTAGTGCAAATTAGGAGGCCCCAGATGCATAAGAAGTTGAGGCAGACTTTTAACTGTAAAAGTGCTTAAACTTACTTATAATTAAGGAAAAATCCAGTAGCTGAATTAATTTTTCGGTTCTGTTAATATTAAATATTTTTTCCAAATAAAGGTCCCATTCTATGTGAGGCGTGGGCCTCCTTTCTGAAAGGCCATGCCTCAAACTACATATAAACATATACTTCAGACCCTACCAAGAATGAGTAAAAGATGCATCTTCCCGGTTATCGGCACATCTTGCCAATACCATCTTAAATAACATGCGAGAACATTCAGTGGACCCGCCATATTTTATGTGTTTTCAGATGGCAGCCGCGAGCGATGTGAGAGCAGCTCTGATTAGTACTAGTGGCAGCAGGAAGAAGCAGGGAATGAGCTGCCCTGAAGCCGCCTGTTCTAGGGGTAGCTGGTGGTAGCTGGCTTTCTCGCCTTCTTTTCCCTCGCTGCCAACCCTTGACTATGCGTGCAGCAGCACTGTTTGGGGCCCTCCAATGCTAGGAGCTATGAGAGCAGCACCTTGTCCCTGGCTGGCCTGGCATTGAGGACAGGGGGAGGCCAAGTGCAGCAACTTGGTAGCAGGAGCAAAAGGAGAAAGCAGACAATCTGTGTCTAGTAGCTATAGCTATACCCAAACCTTGTACTGCAGTTTCATAACTATTGCCTGCTTCACTGATCATATGCTTCAAGCAATGTTTTAAACTGTCCAAAATCTTATGCAACAAGATATTTTGTTTATTGAGCTCATCCATTATTGTATAGATATACTGTATATAATAATTATGTACTGCAATGCATGACTGTAACATAGCATTTTGGTAAGCACACTTGCCCATCATATCCATGCATCTTAAATCCTTAGTGCGCAGGTATGAAGTGCATTCTTTAGCT
Organism: Microcaecilia unicolor; assembly: GCF_901765095.1. NCBI lineage: Eukaryota > Metazoa > Chordata > Amphibia > Gymnophiona > Siphonopidae > Microcaecilia > Microcaecilia unicolor. The sequence goes on along the minus strand of NC_044035.1, from coordinate 237,015,866 downwards.
ATCTTGTTGTTCCTCATGGTAGATTTGACTACCAAAGAGTTGTGAGGAAGCTGCTGAGTTCCATGGCCCAATATGTTTTGGACCTTGTATTTATTGTTAAAGTTGTGTTTTGTAGGATGTATTAAGTATGAGGTCGACCAAATGTGTTTGTGTTGCTCTTGGAGAATGTTGTCAATAGGTAGCGCAGTTTTTCCTTGGTGAGCTTTAAATATCTCAACACTACATTTCGATTCTTACGTAGATGTAGTCAAAGATGATAATGGCAAATTCAATGCCTCTGCTATTTGTAGTAGAAAATTGGGATATGGTGAGTCCTCCTGTGAGAGTTGTTCTTCTTTTTTGTCAGATGCTCCTTTTACTTCTTAGCTGAGGATGCATGAGAGTGAGGAAATGGTGATCTGGTTTGGTGTGCAGCAATATTTTGTGATGGTATATCATTCCCTTGAGAAGCAGCAGAAGACACAGATCATGCTCTTTTCCTTGACTGAGTTGTATCTGTCAGTGAGTGGTGTATAGTGTTCTGCTGGCTGGACACTGGACTAGATGTAGACTGCTGCTGCTGATGCATTGGCTGAGGCTCAGGAATAGGAACATTGTATTGCTGTATAGCAGGCTGCAGCTGCCGGTGCTTTTGCTGTAAAAATTGTGCAATTAATTTCAGGATGTCTGATGCGACCGGTTCATTTGCCTGTGTTGTTGTAAAGAACCCGACTGCAGTGAAAGCGGTGGGTGCAATGATGAATGGTGGTAAGATCTTGATGATCTGCCAGATGGCGTGAAATGAGGAGTTCTGGAAGATGTTCTACATGATAAGGCATGCTTGTGATGTCAATGCCGAGAATGATAGGATCGATGGCAACCTCCAGAATGAGATCGGCTCCTAGATCTGCTTTGGGAGCTAAGAGTTGAGAATGATGAGCCACTCACCCTCCCCCCATGCCTCAATGTCGATGAGCACTGCAGACATCCTGTTCGGCGCAGTGATTGACTTTGTGGATGCTTGTGCAAGCACTTCAGAGTAGTCAGTTCAAGGACCCTGATCATCCTATGCAGCTCCATGCTCTGCGACATTGGCAGTCACCTTGGCACCAGATGTGCTCTGCAATACATTCTGGACCTGATCCTGACCCCCGGGCAGCATCACAGGAGGGTGAACAGGTTCAGTCATTGCAGACGTTGATTCAAATTGCATACAAGAGTCAACCTATTTTGGAAGTTGAGTCTTACTATGGGAGCTCTTCCTTTTGGCTGAATTTGAAGTGTGAGCTAGAAGAGCCTGTGATCATAACTTTTTATTTTCAGTGTCTGAATTTTGATTGTTTTAGGAAACGTACTCTTACAATCTGGACACTGCTCCGAAAGGTGCTGTTGTCCAAGTCAGCGGAGACAGTTGGTATGTGGATCCGTTATGTATATCTTACGAACAAAAGAATCACAGGTTTTAAAACCTGGTTTTTGTGTTGACATGGGGAAAAGTAAATCAGCAAAATTAAATTAGTAAATTATGACTCTTGAAAATAAAACAATTAAAGGAAGAAATAAAAATGAATAATAATTATGTGTCTACAACTATGAAAGGACGCTGAAGGCTCTGCGGTTCTTGTGTCAACCGTGGATAAAAAGAAACTGAGGTGGGAGGGTGGTGTGCAGTTATTACACTAGTTACAGTGTGGCGGGAATACGTGGACGTGCAGAAGTCTTTCTAGAGTTTTCTGTGCTTTGAAAGGCCCGGGTCAGTAACGTCACCATGACGTCACTTCAGCTGTGTGGCTACATGATCTTTCTGTCCAGGGAGAAGAGCTGGTACCAAAATTGTTACTTCCAGTGGGGGTGGGCTAGGAACGCAGAGACCACCTGGAGCAAGCCAGCATCTCTTTCCTTCCCTCCCCGGTCTGGTTAAAAAAATAGCCCCAATAATGAGCTGCTTGTGCAGGCAGATGTCACTGCCAAACTTGGGCATGTGTGCAATGATTTTGTTTTCACTGATGTTTTCATTTGGCTGCCAGGAGCCCTTCCGTCAACCTGCTCTGTGTTTTGTCCCACCCCCTCTGGTGCCATTGTCCTATTGCTGTGGGAGTGGGACCTGGCAGAGAAAGAGGGGAAGTCAGCACGAGGGCCTGTGGCACCCAAACTACTACTACTACTACTATTTAGCATTTCTATAGCGCTACAAGGCATACGCAGCGCTGTACAAACATAGAAGAAAGACAGTCCCGCGGCCATCACAACAAAGACAGTGTGTATTTAAGGCCATATGCTGAGGGAGATCCATTAGATCTGCCTTTACCTAGACCCCTCAAGCAAGCTAAAACAAATTTACATTTTACAAAAACCAAGGATGGTGAGCTTCAGGTTGTACATTTCAAATTTCAATAAAATGTTTCATTCTCCAAACCCAAAATACTATGAAGCCAATGAGTATAATCAAGTAAAATACAGAAAAATACACTAAACATTAATCAGTAAACATTTGGCTAACTTAAAAAGAAAAATATTTTTAAGTAAGGAAAGGGTACAATGAAGTAATTTTGTGTTACTAAAATACTACGAAGACCAATATAAAACTCTGAATGCCAGCTCTAATTGTAAAATAAAGTTTTCTAGTTGTTGCCATACCTACTCTATCCTATGAAGTTTGTCATTTCAGAGGATTTACATTCATATTTATATTTGTAATTATAAATTAAATATATGGTATTCCACTAAAATGTTGGATTTAAAACTTCTGCATTCTTCCAAGATCCAAAATAGTTTGCAAAGTGAGAAATATTAGATTGTCAAATAAATGAAATTTATCCTGCGACAAATCGAGGTTGGAATAAGCTGATCTGAAAAAAATAATTGTTATTCACAAGTGGATTTTTGCACTAAGTATATCTCGAATGTAGATCCAAATTTCTTTCCAATACTTTTGAATCAGTGGACCTTGGTATAACAGATGCACAAGAGTTCCTTCAAAAACTTTGTAGTGCCAGCACTGATTGGTAGTGAAGATACCAATTCTCCACTTTTTTTTAAAGGGGTCCAAATAGTTCTGTGTATTAAAAAGTACAATGATTGACAAACTAGTAGAAGCAATTAGTTGTTAAACTTAGACCGGAAATAAATCCAGTCAATATTCTTGGAAATAATTTCTAAATCCTTTGATCAAACATGGGTAATGAGCAGTGTTAAGGAACTTATAAAAAGAGCACAGTGCTTTTGCCCTTCATAAGAACTCTATTACAAGTATTAAATAAGAGTGATGACTTTTGCAGTATAGAAATTTTAATAGAACTGGTTTTAATGGAATGGGTTAATTGCAGCTACTTATAAAATTGATGTGCTAGGAGGCTGTATTTTGCTTGCAGCTCTGAATAGGAAATAAACTTCAAGGATGGCGAGCTTCATGTGGTTAAAGTTGAGAACTACTTAACTAGGGAATATCATATGCAGTTCTCATTGCCACATCTCAAAATGGATATAGTGGAAGAGGTTGAGAAAGAAGTGAGATGAAATACCTCCTTTATGAAGAAAGGCTAAACAGGTGGGGGCTGTTCAGCTTGGGGAAAAGACAACTGAAAGGGGATAATGATAGGTTATAAAATCATGAGTGGAGTGAAATGGGTAAATAGAGAATAGCTGTTTAGCTTTTCAAACACACACACAAATATCGAAAAGGTCCCCTCCCCCCCCCATACAGTGCATATTTAAGTTGTGGACTTTATTATGATAGGATGTAGTTAAAAGGCAACTACCATAATGGGCTTCAAAAGAGGTTTGAACACAAGTTCTGAAGAGTCCAAAAAATGTATTAGCTTGGTCAACTTAGTAGAGCCATTGCTTATCCTGTAAATAAGCTAAGAGAAACAGATCTGCTTTTTGGGATCTGCCGGGTACTTTTGACAGGGAGTGACCACTTGTTTCAATAATACGGGTTTCCCCGCCCCTTCGCCAGGACGTCCTGTGAGGACGTCCTCATGAAAACTTGGGCGCCCCTTTTGATTATGCCCCTCCACATGCCATAACTGACCAGCTGACCACTGGAGGGATTAAAGCCTGACCCCCTCCAACCCCCATATGATGTGACAGTACATACCAGACTCTATGACAGTGTCAGAAGTTATGGCCATTCCTATTACAACAGCAACCTGGTCCCAGGAGTAGGCTTAGTGATCAGTCCAGTGGACTGTAGAGAAAAAGACCCAGGTCCATATCCCATGCTAACTAGTACACTTGTGGTGGAAATTATGAGCCCTCCAAAACTCACAAACTATTCACTGTACCTATATATAGGCTTGCAGGTTTGAGGGCTATTGTAGTGGTGTCCAGTTAGGTATAGTAAGTTTTGTTTTTTTTAAGTTCCTGGAGGGCTTACAATACAAAATAAGGGTGTTAAGGTGAGATTTCTATGTTTGTTTATTGAAATTTGATAAAACTGCCCTAGTTGCATAGCTCACCCCCGACAACTCTGCCTCAGTCGCGGCCCTGTGCCATGGAGGTTATCTTTTCTCCCACACTCCCCGCCCAGTCGGCCGCAGAGGAGGTGTCGGGTTACTACTCTCACCCGCCTGTAGTTTTCAACCTCTCCTACTACCGCAGTCTCACTGCTTCTCATCCTTTGAAGTTCACTCCATCCATCTATTCTACCCGCTGCCACTCAGAGTGGCAGTCAATTACCGCCCCCCTGATAAGTCCCTCCCCTCCTTTCTTACCGACTTCGATGCATGGTTCTCCGTTTTTCTTGAACCCTCATCTCCGTCCCTCATTCTTGGAGACTTTAACATACACGCTGATGACCCATCCGATTCTTACGCTTCTCAGTTCCTCACTCTGACATCCTCCTTCAACCTCCAGCTGAGCTCCACCACCCCTACTCACCAAACTGGCCATCGTCTTGACCTCGTCCTCTCCTCTACCTGCTCACCCTCCAACTTCTGCGCCTCATCTCTTACTCTCTCAGATCATCACCTGATCACCTTCATACTTCATCACAGTCCCCCTCAGTCCCGCCCTACATTAACCACTACTTTAAGGAATCTCCAGGCCGTCGACCCTCCCACCTTATCCTCTAGTATCTCTAATCTCCTCCCCTCCATCATGTCCTCCGAGTCTGTCGACAAAGCTGTCTCCGCTTACAATGCCACTCTCTCCTCTGCTCTGGACACCCTTGCATCATCCATCTCCCGTTCCACAAGGCGTACTAATCCCCAGCCCTGGCTGACCCCTTGCATCCGATACCTTCGCTCCTGCACCCGATCTGCTGAACGCCTCTGGAGGAAATCTCGCACCCATACCGACTTCATTCATTACAAATTCATGTTATCCTCCTTCCAGTCCTCCCTATTCCTTGCCAAACAGGACTATTACACCCAATTGACTAATTTCCTCAGCTCCAACCCTCGTCGTCTCTTCGCCACCCTTAACTCCCTCCTCAAAGTGCCCTCCGCTCCCACCCCTCCTCACTCTCTCCTCAATCACTGGCTGACTACTTCCGCAACAAGGTACAGAAGATAAACCTCGAATTCACTACCAAACCACCTCCTCCTCCTCACCCTTTAACCCACTCCCTCAACCAACCAACCCAGGCCTCCTTCTCCTCTTTCCCTATTATCACCGAAGAGGAAACCGCCCACCTTCTTTCCTCCTCGAAATGCACCACCTGTTCCTCTGACCCCATCCCCACCAACTTACTTAACACCATCTCCCCTACTGTCACCCCCTCCATCTGTCATATCCTCAACCTCTCTCTCTCCACTGCAACTGTCCCTGACACCTTCAAACATGCTGTAGTCACACCACTCCTCAAAAAAACCATCACTAGACCCCATCTATCCCTCCAACTACCGCCCCATCTCCCTCCTACCCTTCCTCTCCAAGATACTTGAACGCACCATTCACAGCCGCTGCCTTGATTTTCTCTCCTCTCATGCTGTCCTCGATCTGCTTCAATCCGGTTTTCGCCCTCTACACTCGACAGAAACGGCACTCACTAAAGTCTGTAATGACCTATTCCTTGCCAAATCCAAAGGTCACTACTCCATCCTCATCCTCCTTGACCTATCTGCCGCTTTTGACACTGTCAATCATAATTTACTTCTTGCCGCACTGTCCTCATTTGGGTTCCAGGGCTCTGTCCTCTCCTGGTTCTCCTCTTATCTCTCCCACCGTACCTTCAGAGTACATTCTCATGGATCTTCCTCCACCCCCATCCCGCTCTCTGTCGGAGTTCCTCGGGGATCTGTCCTTGGACCCCGTCTTTTTTCAATCTACACCTCTTCCCTGGGCTCCCTGATCTTATCTCATGGTTTCCAATATCATCTCTATGCAGACGACACCCAGCTTTATCTCTCCACACCAGACATCACTGCGGAAACCCAGGCCAAAGTATCGGCCTGCTTATCCGACATTGCTGCCTGGATGTCCAACCACCACCTGAAACTGAACATGGCCAAGACAGAGCTTATTGTCTTTCCACCCAAACCCACTTCTCCTCTCCCTCTACTTTCTATCTCAGTCGATGGCACCCTCATCCTCCCCGTCTCATCTGCCCGCAACCTCGGAGTCATCTTCGACTCCTCCCTCTCCTTCTCTGCGCATATCCAGCAGATAGCCAAGACCTGTCGCTTCTTTCTCTATAACATCAGCAAAATTCGCCCTTTCCTCTCTGAGCACACCACCCGAACTCTCGTCCACTCTCTCATTACCTCTCGCCTTCACTACTGCAACCTACTCCTCACTGGCCTCCCACATAGCCATCTATCCCCCCTTCAATCCATTCAGAACTCTGCTGCATGTCTTATCTTCCGCCTGGACCGATACGCTCATATCACCCCTCTCCTCAAGTCACTTCACTGGCTTCCGATCAGGTACCGCATCCAGTTGAAGCTTCTACTAACCTACAAATGCACTCAATCTGCAGCCCCTCATTACCTCTCTACCCTTATCTCCCCTTACGCTCCTACCCGAAACCTCCGCTCACAGGACAAATCCCTCCTCTCTGCACCCTTCTCCACCACCGCCAATTCCAGGCTCTGCCCTTTCTGCCTCGCCTCTCCCTATGCTTGGAATAAACTTCCTGAGCCCATACGCCAAGCCCCCTCCCTGTCCATCTTCAAATCTTTGCTCAAACCCACCTCTTCAATGTTGCCTTCGGCACGTAACCATTATACCTCTATTCAGGAAATCTAGACTGCCCCAATTGGATTGTCTGCACATTTTGTCCACCAGATTGTAAGCTCCTTTGAGCAGGGACTGTCCTTCTTTGTTAAACTGTACAGCGCTGCGTAACCCTAGTAGCGCTTTAGAAATGTTAAGTAGTAGTAGTATAGCTAGTCAGGGCGATGAACAATATAAAATAGCAAGAAAGTAATACAGAAAGGAACTTCATTAAAATATAGAACAGAAGTCTGATTCAAACAGAGCCATACAAAGAGGAGGAAACCTATTTGCCAACCAACCCAGTCGATTACAGGGATATATATTATCAATAGAAATCAAACAAAATAAAACATGGAAAAGAAAATAAGATGATACCTTTTTTATTGGACATAACTTAATACATACATTTCTTGATTAGCTTTCGAAGGGCAACCTTTGAAAGCTAATCAAGAAATGTATTAAGTTATGTCCAATAAAAAGGGTATCATCTTTTTTTCTTTTCCATGTTTTATTTTGTTTGATTTCTATTGATAACCTTTAAGAGTGGACTAGCACGGCTACCATACCTCTCTACTAGGGATATATATGTAATCAATAGAAATAAAACAAAATAAAACATCGAAAAGAAAATAAGATGCTACCTTTTTTTATTGGACATGACAATACATTAATAGAAAAGGTAGCATCTTATTTTCTTTTCCATGTTTTATTTTGTTTTATTTCTATTGATTACCTTTAAAAGTGGACTAACACAGCTACCACACCTCTCTACTCAGGAATATATATAAAAGAAAAACCCATTTCAATCAAAAGCTACTGATTTTGTACCTGTAACCTTTTATGTGAAGTCCACTGCAGTGCCCCCCCAGGCTGCCCTATTGCTCTGCTGGGATGTTTTTGTGGCCAGTGTACTAAGAATGCTGGCTCCCAGAAAATAGTGATTTTTGGAACAAAAAGTTAGATGTTTTTCAAGTTTGAAAATAGACATGTTCAGGATGAGATTTCTAGATATTTTTAGCAAAACAACTACAATTTAACTTGGACATCATGTCAAAAATGTCTCTCAGTGCAACTTCAGAAACATTTCAATACAAGGCAACTAAATGTTGGAACTTGCTACCTGTACAATTGAGGAAGTTTGCTCATTACGGTAAGTTTCATAGCTTACTTAAAACCTTTCTATTTAGAAAATATGTATTCTTTAATAGATAAAATGGTTGATCCTGGGTATGCCCAGTTCTTCGTATTGTAAACTGCATTGAATCAGAAAAGGGTGTTTGGGGGTTATAAGATACAAATAAAAGTAAATTATTAAAATGTGCTTTTATTGTTTTTAAAACAGCCCATAGTGCCCAAGATAATTAGAAATATTTGTGTCTCTCACATTTTTTTTGGTCTCTGACTGCATAGCTTATAGACTTCTTGTTGACTCGGTGGAGCCTTAGGTGCACACGAAGAAAGTAGGTGGTAAGGGGCTATGCTACCAGTAGTTGAGAGAGTTGAATGTGAAGGGAGCAACTCTCTTCCTAATCCTACATCCCCGCCCTTAAAAGTATTTAGACAATATTGACATGTAGTAATTGTCGTTGTACAATGCGATTTTTCTCTTTTTAATTTAAACGTTGTAGTGGATTTTACCAGCTTTCAGGCCCCTCCTGCTTCTGCTCATGCTCCTGTGGTAATGGTGCTGGGTCTCTCTCCCCCCTCAATGTCAGGCTGGCCAGGGACAGGGCGTTGCTCCGACAGGGCTACAAGAGCAGGGAGCTGAACATTGCTACCGCTGCGGAGTCAGGGGAGGGATGCAAAAAAGTGGTGAGAAAGGCAACTACTACCAATTACTATGCTCCCTTGGGACAGGAGGCTTTGGGCAGGTCCTTCCCTGCTTCATCCCATTTCCGCCAGTGCAGAGTAGAGCTAGAATTGCCAACTAGATCCATATTCGCCCGACAGGGTTGGTCCAGTCCTAGCCTTACCCCATTGCACACAGATAGTGGTGTCTCTAGACAAAATATCTGGAGTGGCAACAGGAGGGCAAGCTATGTATTGGGGGGTGGCTGGTTCAACTAATAGCCATCAAATCCTAATGGGGGACCCAGACTTTGCTTCTCTTGCTCTGATGGGTATGAATGACATTATTGTGGAGCATGCACACAGAACATTGTGGACTCCCAGAAATAATAAGCCTTGGTACATATTTTCCATCTTATGCTTTAAAAGACATAATTTAAAAACTAGCGCGCAAGAAGGTGCCAGTCTCATTTCATGGACTGGAGAGCTCGCTTTTTCAAGATTTGTCTTCTCTCACTCTACAAAAGCACAGAGACTTTCACCCTATAACTAAGATCCTCCAAAAAGAACGCATTAGATGTCACTGGTGTTTTTAATTACCCCTCTCTTGACCCTCGCTGGACCTTTGTCCACGGGGGCGAAGAGGGAGTTCTAGAAGGCTCAGAATAAGTCCCTTTAACATGACCTCTGTTTTCTGACTCCTGATATCTAAGAACATCTTTGTGTATCTGTTCTCCCACATAATGTGTTAATGAGTAGGAGTCTGCTTGCTTATGTGGATATTATAGAGAATAATCTGTCTCTGTAGGTGTATTAGGAGAAATAAGTGTATAGACAAGAAACAGATGAGGACAAGGAAGATAGCTGATAATATAGAATTTATTCTTACCCAAGTGATACATCAATCAGGCACGCTCATCAATCAAAGTTTCAGGACAACCGACCGTAGTTCTGCACCTCTGGGTAAAGTTGGGGAATTCTCCAAACTCCACCCATATTCACACTTCTTAAATACCCTTTTCACTCATTAAAACTGTATATTTTATTATGCAAATCTTGCTTTTCTTACAGTTGCTAACCACAAGCTAGATCGGAAGCCCAAACCCCCCCCTTCTTTCTATATTTCCCAATGTCTGCAACATCCTTTGTGATAAACAACTTTTTCTAACTTCAAATGCAGGGACAGGTATCCATTTTATGAAAAGGACTCCATTTTAAATTCAATTACTTGACCTAACTCCTTGCTATTCCAGCCATTTATTCCTTCATCTAGGCTTTAAAACTGTATTTGGATGTTGCACCAGATCCTGATTTGGCTTGTCAGCTAGGCCCTGCTTCAGCAAGTACCCAGTTTCAAGCCATCATCAGATTTTCTGGCCTGGTCAGTGCTTCTTAGTAGCCTAGGCTCTATGGCTCTACCCACCACTATTCCAGTGGAGGGGTCCCTGGTTGTAACATATATTAATACTGGCTTTTTCCCTTTGGATTATCTTTTTTTCTCAATGGCGAGCAGCACTGAGTTAAAACCCTGGTGGAAGTGAAAGAATCCCTGAGCCATGTGGGAATGTGGCAAGCAGCAGAGCCTGTTTCTACTTCAACAGCTACATCAGCAGAGGCACCCCAGCCCTTGCACAGGCAATCCACCCACACTACTCGAGCCAAGCATCACCATTCTGCTAATACCAGTTCAGTGGATGCAGTTTGATGACTTTATGCAATGTTTGCTTCATATTCATGTAGTAGCTATTCTCAGCAGTGAGGATGTGTATGTTTGTGTTTATTTTTGATAAGCCAGGAAGTATGATTGTATTGTTTCCTTCTCTCTTAGTATCCTTGTTGGAGGTGGAAGGGGTGCAGGGTGGGAGAGGGGGCAGTAGGTTGTGGGGATTGGCAGCAACAGCTTGGATATGATGGGATGCTTTTGATATTGGACTTCAAGGAATTCTACATGCAACTGATGCTTGATGGCAGATTCTGTGTCTTTATGTGGGATGAGGCGACCTGGTCTTATGGTGCTGATGGTCCTTAATATCTTGTCTTGGAATATCTGTAGGGTAAATTCTCCTATTAAATGGAAAAAAAATTGTTGATGGCCTTGCGTTGCCATGGGACTGGTGTTGCCCTCCTCCAGGAGACCCATTTAACGGAGGGCAAAAATTACAGAGGGAATGGGTGGGTCACTGTTACTCTTCTACCACTCCAGTATCCGTCGAGCAGCAGTTGCTATCTTTATTAACAAAGCAATCCATTTTGAGGAACTCAAATGTCATACAGATGAGCAGGGACGCTGAGTGGTTTTACACTGTTCTTTATATGGGACCCCTTACATCTTGGTCTCCCTGTATGTGCCTAATGTCCCAGATAGTAGATTCTTCCCGAAGCTTCTGAAATTATTGTTGTTGACCTTGCCACATTGTACGGTTGTGATTAGTGGAGACTTCAATGCTGTGGCTGACCCAAGCTGGGATAGGAAATCTGTTAGTACGAGGCGTGATGCTCCCTCTAAGTGTGTGGGGTGGTGACTTACTCTGTTCCAGTTTGGATCTTTTAGATATCTGGCAGACGCTCCATCTGGGGGGAACGTGTATTAATGCATATCTCCCATGCTCACCTCTCAGAGAGTGAGCTAGATTATATTTGGATGTCAGTGTCAGTGTTCTCAGAGGTGGATGCAGTTGATCTTGCCCAGGTGGGGATCTTGGATCACGCTGTGGTATATTTAACTTTGCGTACCTTGAGAAAAGAGCATTGTCCCATCTGGTGCATGCCTCACTATTTTTTATGGCCACAGAACATGTACAAGAGCATAAATTGGATGCCTTATTGATCAGTTTTGATCTGAAAAAAAAGCCTTTGATTATGTCTCTTGGCCATATTTGTGGGAAGTGTTAAGTTGTTGATTTTAGTGGCCCTGTTTTATCCATGATCTGCCTGCTTTATTGTGATCCCTAGGTACAGGTCTTGCTTAATGGTGTGCTTTCTGCTCCATTTGCTTGGGGCACCTAACAGGGTTGCCCCTTGTCCCCTACCCTGTTCATTCTTTTTATGGAACCTTTGGCCTTAAAATTGCAGAACAACACAGTGATTCAAGGGAATACTGGTGGGTGCGACAGACTTTTAAACTGGCGCTGTTCGCAGCTGATCTGCTGTTAGGTATCACAGTTCCCCCCCGGGTGTCCTTGCTTAGAGCTCTTGCACATTTGTTATACTTTGGCCACATCTCTGGCTTATGGATTAATATGGATAAATCTGAAGCCTTGAGTCTGGAAGTGGGGTTGGAGGCCCACTGAAAGGGACATTTTCCTCTCCATTGGGCCTGCACTACTTTAAAATATTTGTTTGATACTGCCTAGAAATCTCACGCACCTGTATGATAGCAATGTTGCTCCCTTATTGCCTGAGACGCAGATGCTTTTTCGGCACTGGTCTCCACTTCCGCTCTCTCTCTCTGGAATTGAATCCATTTGATTAAAAAGATTATCCTTCCCAAGTGGATGTATATGTATATTACAATTTTTTTCCACCCTGTGTGATGTGGTATTAAAAGCAGAGCCTTTTGAGAGCACAGCTTTTCATCCGTTTGGATACAGAAAGTGAAAGTGCCTTGGTGCTTTGTAGCTTTTACTATATGAGACGTGGGGACCCCTGACACAGGTGCTAGTCACCGAAACACGGCCCGTGCCGGGTCTTTTTGTCAAGGCTCATTCATTAAAGAACTGTGTTCCATTTTTAAAGGCCCGTGGTGCTGTTTTTTTTGGGGACTTTAGTTTGTACTTCGTTCCCTCTCTTTTGTTATATGTATGTTCCAGAATCTGTCATTACTTTTTAGACCTAGGGACTTGCATTGGTGGCATACAATGATCAGGTGCTTTCTGTGGAATGGCAAGTGCCCGTGCATATCCCTCAGCCATCTTCAACTATTTCACAGGGAGGGAGGTATGGGATTACTTGACTTTAAGACCTATGCTATAGTGAGTCAGTTCTTTGTGCGTGACTGGGTTTTTGACTCCTCTGAATTTAGTGATGTAGCTTTTGAATCCACTCTAACTATGGACATATCCTTCTCCTCGCTATAACATGCTCGAGCCCAACAACTACCTTGTAGACTGAAATGACATCCCTTGGTGAGATCTTTGCGCTTTGCTTGGACTTTGTATCATAGACACTTCCACCTGCCTAGTTGTTGCTCTAAGTATCTTCCTATTGTTGGTAATGTAGATTTTCCTCCAGGACAGCAGAATCCACATTTCCAATTGTGGAGGACGAGGGGATTGACCTACATTTATCTACTAGTTGAGGAGGATGAACCTCTGTTACTGACTTATGATGTGGTGCATACTGTCTATGCTTTCCAACCTCAAAACTGGTATGCCTATGCCTGCCTGCAAGTTTTTTATTATATCTCTACCATGTTGAGGGATAATCGTGCAGCTTTTGAGGAATCACCCTTTGCTGATGCCTGGCCCTTAGCGGCGGTCATGAAAGGCCTGGTGGGTCACTTTTATGAAATCTTGAAATTACCCCTTGGACTCCACCCATTGTATTGAGTGGTATTGCGTTGGATTACAGATTTTGGATACCAGGACAATGAAAAATTCCAGGCTAGTTTGCATTCCGCACCTTTGATCATTAAGAGTGTGCATTGCAAGAACTTCATTACAAATTCTTGATACATATATCCATCCCTCTCGGGTTTGGAAAATGGTATTCCCATCTGATGGTACCTGTGTGAAGTGTGGCATCCCAGATGCCTCCTAGAAACACTGTATCTGGGACTGTGCACTGATTCAGAGTTTCTGGCAGATTGTGTGGCACACTGTGGCCCATATGTATACAGCTGTTCATGGCTTACCACACCACAAGCAGCTTTGCTGGATAATGTGACAATGATTAAAGAAGGTACCAGATTTATGGGATTATTCTTGAGAAAAGCATTTCTAAATGCCAAGCATTGTCTGCTTCTTCAATGGATATCTCCAGAACCACCAAAGTTAATGTGGTGGAAGTGCCATATGTATGAGCTCTTGCGCATGGAAAAACTCTTGGTGGAGGCTAGAGGCACAAAGATGAAACATAGATTCCTTTGCCTTTGGACACCATATTTGGACATACTTTCCCCACGTGTACGTTCCATCATACTCAATGACTTGGATGTTTAGAATTGTTTTTGCTGCTTTGTAAACCAAAAATGGGGGGGGGGGGGGGGGGGGTTCATTGAGGGAGGATGGTAGTATGAGTCTGGAAGGGATGTGTAATAGTTGGAGATTGGTTGGCTTGCATTATAATTGTTTTTGTGCATATGGTTTGTTATGTTCTCTACAGCCATGTAATTTTATGGAGTGTCCTCTGGTCTTTGTACTTTTTGAAAGAGTGAAAAATTGATTCACTTCTACCTGTTCTACCTCAATCATATCCCCCATCAGCTGTCTCTTTTCCAAGCTGAAGAACCCTAACCTCTGTAGCCTTTCCTCATAAGGAAGGATTTCCATCCCTTTTATAATTGTGGTACCTTTTCTTTGAACCTTTTCTAATTCCGCTCTATCTTTTTTGAGATACGGCAACCAGAATTGAATGCAATACTCAAGGTGAGGTCGCAGTATGGAGCAATACAGAAGCATTATAATATTCTTGGTCTTATTTTGCATCCCTTTCCTAATAATTTCTACCTTTCTGTTTGCTCATTTTGGCCACTGCCACACATGGCAGAAAATTTCAGCGTAGATGTGAATCGTTTGTTTACTCTTTCCAAAAATACTAGGACTAGGGGGCATGCGATGAAGCTACAAAGCAGTAAATGTGATACGAATCAGAGAAAATCTTCCTTCACTCAACGTGTAATTAAACTCTGGAATTTATTGCCAGTGAATGTGGTAAATGCGGTTAGCTTAGCGGGGTTTAAAAAAGGTCTGGACAGCTTCCTAAAGGAAAAGTCCATAGACCATTATTAAATTGACTTGGGGAAAATCCACTGCTATTTCTGGGATGAGCCAGCATTAAATGTATTGAACTTTTTCGGGATCTTGCCAGGTATTTGTGACCTGGATTGGCCACTGTTGGAAACAAGATGCTGGGCTTGATGGACTTTGGTCTGTCCCAGTATGGTGATACTTAAGTACTTATGTGTATGCCATCCGGTCCAAGCAATTTACCACTCTTTAACTTGTCAGTTTGACTTAGTATATCTAAAACGGCTACCACATCTCTCCAGGTTCAGTTCCTCCGCATGGTCACCGTTGAAAACTATTTATGGTACAAGTAGATCTCCTACGTCTTCTTCCATAAAGATTGAAGCAAAGAATTCAATGACCCGCAGCCCACTGGGCCATCAGGGACATCAGAGGGATGCTGGGGGGAGGGGTGTTAGGGGGGCTAGAGACAAACTGGATCTCCAGCCTCCCCTGAACCTGTTGGACCTCCAGGCCCCGTTTTGGTTGGCTCGGGGTGGGGGTAGTTGAGGTCTGGTGGTTCCATGGACCTCCAGCCTCTGTGTTTGACAGGACTGGGCTTTTGACAGCCCAGACTTGTCATACAAGTGTGGGAGGATTGTGCCTGAGCTGGCTTAGGGTTTGCCGCAGCCAGCAAGCTAATCTTTGGCACACTGGTCGCTGATCATTGGAGACGAATAGGTTTAGCCCTGTTTTGCATGCATTTGCATGCTAGTTGTGTTCAGAGCCTGTGAGCGTGTTTCATGCACTAGGGGGCTCTGATCATGGGGTGGTAGCAAACGCAGGTGCTAGTATGGTGATATCAGCCTCTAGCGCATGCGTTTGCTTCTGACCATCAGCCCATAAGGCAGCTTTGTTTTGGGCGCTCTTTTCTGAGCATTGGGAAGGAATACAAAAATTACATTATTTACATAAGCTTGGCTCATTAGCATGCTACTTGGCTGTTTGTATGCTGGTTTGTTCCTGCACTCGGAGCATCTGAACATTCTGTGCAGCTAAATGCAGGCGCTAGTCCGGTGCTAATTGCCTGTAGCACCCGGGTTTACTTTTGAGCATCAAGGCTGTAATATGTCCTTATTTATCCTACCATTGCTCTTTGTATTTGTTCTTACTTGTCAATGCTTCTGATCCCGATTGTATTGTAATGTAAAAGCTGTAAACTTACTTATTGTTTACATAACCTTAATTGTTAGCCACATTGAACTCTAATATTATTGGAATAATGTCGGGTATAAATAAAACAAACAAACCTACAGGATTCTGATTGAAAAATAGAGTTCATTAGCGATACGAGAGCTGTATTTTCTACCCTTGATTCACCTTTTTTTTCCTGAGGTCCCGACTCCCCTATCTCTCCTTGCCCCACCCCATGTCTGCAAAACAAACGACAAAGTGGTATAAACGACGATGTTTTGCTTCTAGCTCCTCAACTCTCTCAGCAAGCTGACTAGAATAGTTTGGGTGATCTGCTGTTCTTACTATTTTGTTTACTGGTATTTAAGTAGCAGTCAGTAATCTACGTATTTATTTTTTTAAAGCTTGCCAGAAAAGTCCCAAATATTGCTACAAGTGCACAATTGAGTTTGTAGGAAGTGGGGACTTATTTTTTTGCAAATGTTTTAAACATAAAGAGATCACTATGTAGTAATGTTTCTTGCAGCATTCTATCTAGACCACGTATTTCTAGGTTTACAAAGTGCACCAACTACTTATTGGAGGCACTGCCCGGAAGCAGGCAAGTAGATTAAGTAAATGACGAAATACGTTTTTCACTCTTCTGTAGTCTTCTCTATTACAAAGAAAATGTACGGCTCAATAAAAATAACTAGCAGTAGCAACTTAGTATGATGTCAGAACAATAAATTGAGGACCACAACTTCCACAGTGCGTTGCTCATCACTTCCTTAGTGACCACGGAAAGCGTTGCCGATCGTTGCTTAGCAACCAAAGTAAATAGCGAGAACGAGGGCTCGGAGCAGGACTGAGCTGCTAAAGGTAATTTCCTTCCTCTCCCCCCCCCCCCCCCCCACACCCACCCCCATATCTGTTGTTTACTGGCATTTTCTGCACTATATTTTTGTAAGACAGGCACTGAAATATGAGCAAAGTTTGAACCGGCCACCTTACGAGCAAAACGTAATGATCTTTTTCTCTCGGCACCCTATGCCTGGGATAGACTTCCTGAGCCTGTACGTCTAGCTCCATCTCTACCTGTTTTCAAATCTATGCTGAAAACCCACCTTTTCACCACTGCTTTTGGTTCCTAGCTACTACTCAATTGCCTCCCCCCTTGTTCCTTCTCACCCAGTACTTCCCTCGCCCTTAATTGTCTGTCTGTATTTTTAGATTGTAAGCTCTATAGAGCAGGGACTGTCTATCTATGTCAAGTGTGCTATACAAATGTTAATAATAATAATAATAATCTTCCTTCATGGTAAATCTGATGAAGAAAGGGCAGTAGACAAGGGGCCTTTGATGAGTCTAAAAATTAATAAGAATTCTAAAATTCCTGGGCTAGTGATTTTTAGTTTTTGCTGCCATGAAATTTTTTTATTAATCTATAATGATACAGGGAAAAGAGATGCAAAGTACAAGGAATAATCCATTAGTTTTTGATGATGGGGCATCTGCTTATTTTAATGACGGAAAAGACATGCTTAGTGTTTGCTTGTCATGACTATTTCAATATCAGTTGCCTGATATTTTAATGTTGCTTTAGTTTTTAATAATGCCATAAATTAATTTGTTGAATAAGAAAGCTAGGTTATTCCAAATGGATCCAAGAGGCACAGGGAGATTGTGATTTGGTCAACATCACATCTTTCAGGTTACTAAAGGCTCCACACTTGCTGCAGCACTCCACAGTCATCTAGCTGAGAGATCGCCGATCTGAACTTGCAGATCTCTGAAACTAAAACTTTGTTACTGATCTAAAACAAGACTTCCAAAACCTATCCTGGTGATTGCACATTTTCAAGATGTCTGCAATGAATATACTTGAGATAAATTTGCATATCTGTGTATCATGTTGGGGGAGATTATTCTGTCTTGAATTTGTTGTCGCTAGAGGCCTGGGTTAAATTTAAAATTGGTGTATACCTTGTCCAATACAAATAGCCTAGCAAATATGCTCTGTAAGTATGATGAACCAAGGAGTGTGTTAGAACATCACAGGAAGGGCTATTGGAGTTGCTTTCTGTGTGTATGATGATCTGACTTAACTGGGAAGCAAATCATTCTATTATGCAGCAGCACTTTTGTATATTAAACTTCCAGTGGAACTGAGAGCACAACAGTGTTATCTCCAGGGCTAGACCAGGTGAGGCCCCAGCAATTAAGGGTGCCAAAATACCCAACCTCTGACCTCACCTGGTCTATAGGTTAAGCCTTTTCTTCTCTCTCCCCCCCCCCCCCCCCCCCCCCCCCCCCGGTCTGGTTTTCCTCTTCTCTCTTCCCCCCTCAATGTTGGTCTGGCACTGCTCCTTCACCTCTCTCACTCTCCCACAGTCCTGTAAAGTTTTCCTTGGTCACTGGTTGAAGGATAGGATAGGAAACAGAGAGTGGGGTTAAATGGGCAGTATTCACAATGGAGAAGGGTAGTTAGTGGGGTTCCTCAGGGGTCTGTGCTAGGACCACTGCTTTTTAATATATTTATAAATGATTTAGAGATGGGAGTAACTAGCGAGGTAATTAAATTTGCTGATGACACAAAGTTATTCAAAGTCGTTAAATCGCGACAGGATTGTGAAAAATTACAAGAGGACCTTTTGAGACTGAGAGACTGGGCGGCTAAATGGCAGATGACGTTTAATGTGAGCAAGTGCAAGGTGATGCATGTTGGAAAAAAGAACCCGAATTATAGCTACGTCATGCATGGTTCCACGTTAGGAGTTACAGACCAAGAAAGGGATCTGGGTGTCGTCATCGATAATACACTGAAACCTTCTGCTCAGTGTGCTGCTGCGGCTAGGAAAGCGAATAGAATGTTGGGTATTATTAGGAAAGGTATGGAAAACAGGTGTGAGGATGTTATAATGCCGTTATATCGCTCCATAGTGCGACCCCACCTTGAGTATTGTGTTCAATTCTGGTCGCCACATCTCAAGAAAGATATAGCAGAATTGGAAAAGGTGCAGCGAAGGGTGACTAAAATGATAGCGGGGATGGGACGACTTCCCTATGAAGAAAGACAAAGAGGCATATTTTCAAAGCACTTTGGGAGGCTAAGTTCCATAGGTTTCTATGGAACTTTGGGAGGCTAAGTGCTTTGAAAATGAGCCTCTAAGTAAGCTAGGGCTTTTCAGCTTGGAGAAGAGACGGCTGAGGGGAGACATGATAGAGGTATATAAAATAATGAGTGGTGTGGAACAGGTGGATGTTGAAGCGTCTGTTCACACTTTCCAAAAATACTAGGACTAGGGGGCATGCGATGAAACTACAGTGTAGTAAATTTAAAACAAATCGGAGAAAAATTTTCTTCACCCAACGCGTAATTAAACTCTGGAATTTGTTGCCGGAGAAAGTGGTGAAGGCAGTTAGCTTAGCAGAGTTTAAAAAGGGGTTGGACAGTTTCCTAAAGGACAAGTCCATAAACCACTAGTAAACGGACTTGGAAAATCCACAATTCCAGGCAGGGCCGGTCTTAGCAAGTGCAGACCAATTTGGTGGGACCCCATCCTAGCCCCCCCCATCCTAGCTCCACCCCCCACCCTAGCTCCACCCCATTGATAAGATTATTCCATTTTTAGAAAAAAAATTTTATTTATGAAATTTCAAATAAAGACAAATGAAGCTAAACTTGTACAAAAAACTGATTGAAATAATAAGCATAATGCTATCATGAACCCCCCCTCCTTAAGTCCACTACAATTAGTAGTTCCAATTCTCATAACAAAGGAGAATAAAGGAAAAATATTAAGAAAAGATCCAGTACTTTCAAATTCCCCTATTACAAGGGGTGCAAGGGAATAGGACACAAAAGGGAAACAGTGAACATGGAGAGGAAAAGAGAGATGGGTGATACTGGACATAGAGGGATAGGGTAGGGAGAAATGCTGGAGGGAGGTGAAGAGGGGAGAGTCACTGGATGTGGAGAGTAGAAGGGAGATACCTGGGGAAGCAGTGGAGAAATTAAGTGACTAACATTAGGGGAAACACTGGGGAGGCAGGATGAGTGAGAGCGGAAGGATGAATGAAGTTAGGGGAGCACTGCAGCAAGGATGACTAAGGCTGACTAATACAGGCTACTGGGGAGATGAGAGGCTTGGACATAAATATTGGGAAAGGATAACAGGATCTGGAGTGGGAGAGCACTAAGGGAGGAAGATGGATGGGGATGTATGGCAGCACTAGTGAGAGAATGAATGATACTGGGAGGGTGGAGGGTGACTGAGGTGTAGTGTGGAGTACAGGTGAGAGTGAGACTTGGGGTGAACCCTGGGGAAGGATGAGGCATATGGGACCACTTAGGGGAGGATGAGTAAGGCTCAGAAGGAAGAATTAATAAAATTAAGGTGCATTGAAGAAGGGAGGTAAAAGATGATTAGAAGGATATCTATGGGTGAAGGTGGGCAGGGACTGAAAGGGGAAGAAGGGGACTACTGTGGCTCACTGTCACTGGAAGCAAGGGTCCAAGGCAAAAGCTTTGACAAAATGGTGGACATAGCTGAAACATTTCAAACCACCACAGAGACAGACAGTACTTTAATTTAAAAAGGTTCTTCCTAATTTAGAAAAAAAGCTATCATCATACCTGGCTTGCTGCCTGCCTGCCTGCCTGGATTGGCACAACTGTTGTAGGCAGCCCTCCCCTGTCTGTTGCTTAGTTTGCTCGCCTCGCTCGGCTCCACGAGTCTGCACGGCTGCGCTCTAGCTCGCACCACAGTCAGCGACGATGGCTCACCACCTCGGACCAGGCTCCAGCTTTTCCCACGCAGTGACTCCCGCCCTCGCGGAAACAGGAAATACCTCATCAGAAGGAGGGACATTGAGCGGGAAGTGAAAAGCTGGAGCCTGGAGGTGAGCTGTCGCACTGCAACTGTCTGTCGCCGTTGCGGGTGGGGCCGTCGCTGCCTCCTGGCTCGCTGCAAGCCTGCAAAGTTACTGTCGCCACTTCGCCGGGGTCCGAGGACTCGAGAGCTGACGGTGGGCTCAGCGGGCCCAAGCCAGGGGTGGGCGCCGCACCGGTGGTGGCGGGAGCGGAGCAGCCGAGCCGCGGGATCATCATGAATGATGCAGACGGTCGTCTGAGGCGAGTGGAGGTCGGAGTGGAGGCAGAGTTGAGGCGCACCGCGCGGGGCCCCCTTAGGTGCGGGGCCCTATGCGGCCGTCTTGGTCGCCTCTGCCTAAGACCGGCCCTGATTCCAGGAATAACATCTACTATAATAAAACTCACCCTCAACGTTCTGAAGACAACGTTCTGAAGTCACTCAGTCACTCACTGAAGGGTTCATGGATTCATGGTGGTGAAGCCACAACACTGACCATGTCTCTCTGCCCCGCCCTCGCATGACGGACCAATCAGAAAAAACACCCTCAACATTCTGAAACACAAAGGACCATCACAACATCGTTCCCAGGCAACACTAGGCAACGTAAGACGGACCAATCAGAGGAAACTACATGACAATAAGGGAGGAGCATTCCCCAGCAGAATGGCTCATTATCTGTGCAGCATGGAGAGCACAGAACCACCGCTGGAACGAGAGAAGAATATTCCTGCTATGGGTATGTGCAAAAATAGACCAGGGGAGGGGGGGGGGAGAAATTTTTAAATGCCTAATGTCAGTACTGAAGAGTGCCAGAGGGCCTATAGCACAGACTATATTTGGGATCGCTTGACATGGAGTCAGAGGAGCCGGAAAACAACGTGCCCGTCACCATCTGGGACGTGGGCGAACAGGACAAACTGCGGTCCAGCTGGAAGGATTACCCACGACCCAGCCAGCAGCAAACAGCGACCAAGGAAGGGGGAGGAGTACTCCTTCCCTGCCTAGGAATCGCTGGAGACTGGCTGCCAAATTAATGAAACAACCACACACCGACGCACCACCTCCATCATTCGAAAGGCATCCACTCTTTCTTCAACAGAAATGCAAACTAATAATACAAAACAAACAAAGAATACATGGTTTCTCAGGCGGCTGCAGGTAACTCCCCACCCCCTTCCCCTTTTGCCGAAGCGGCCAAGGACGTGCCCAACCATCCCCAGCCTCAGGCAAGCTGTCTCCCACCTCGGGGATTCCCCGAGCACCCGGAAAAAAACGGCGCTGATTCCTGCATCGCATAAATGTTCCAGCATTCCCCTGCAGCCGGCCTGAAATGGACCAAACATACCGGATCACCCCCCGATGGCCCGAGACCGTGCTCTTCTCCCTTCCGCCAACTTAAAACAACCATCCCCGTCCTCAGGCAAGCCGTCACCCACCTCCAGGATGCCCAGAACCCCAGCCCAATGGAAAAAGATGGCGCTGCTTCCAACAGCACATTTCTCTTCCAGCATTCCCCTACAGCAGCCCTGAAACGGCCAAAAAATACCGACAAAGAACGTGCTCCTCTACCTTCCGCCCATCTAAAACAACACTGATGCCTCAGCACAACACAAAAAAAAAAAACATGGAAAAAAAAACCAACACTCAACAAAGGCTGACCCCCCTACAACCACATTTACATTTCACCAACAGAAAGACCCCCCTCCACAAACCTCCTTGACAGACAAAACCACACACACACAATACAACAGAAACACACCCTCAAAGCCACACACCAATCCAACCTACTTTGCCAGCACAGCACATCCCCCAACCCCCAAGCAAAAAACAAAACAAAAAAAGACACACATCAACAACCTGCACACACACCGCACACTCACACACACACACACACACACAAAATAACTCTGTGACACATACACATGCTAGTGCCCGTTTCATTGGTTTTGGAAACGGGCCTTTTTTACTAGTGTATAGAATGTTTGTACGTTTGGGAAGCTTGCCAGGTGCCCTTGACCTGGAGTGGCCGCCTTCGTGGACAGGATGCTGGGCTCGATGGAGCCTTGGTCTTTTCCCAGTGTGGCATTACTTATGTACTTATGACAGACTGCCATGGGCCAGCCCCTGGGTCTTCCCTCTGCTGCATCCTGCCTCCTCTGATGCAATTTCTTGTGGGTAGAACACAGCAGAGGGAAGACCCAAAGGCTGGTTTAAGGCAGCCTGCCATGCTGCTGCTGCCACTGGTGGTTTACATCAGTGCAGGGGCGGAGTGAGAGTGGTCTGGGCCCCTGGGCACTGAGAGTGGTCTGGACCCTCTGCCCGGCCACTGCCTGACACCCCCCTAGTGCCGCGCTGCTGCCCCCTATCACTGCAGCCAACGCCCCCCCTCTCCGGTCCCACCTGAAGGGCCCTGGTGGTCTAGTGGTCTGTGTGTGGGGAAAGTATGTTCTTTTCTGCCTGCTGCGCTGCCGCTATTCCCCCGCCTGCCGGCATCGCCGTGCTTTCAAAATGGTGGCCAAGACTTCTCGCAGTAGTCTCATGGATCTCGACAGTCTTGGCCACCATTTTTAAAATATGACGGTGCCAGGCAGGGGGAATAGCGGCAGCACAATGAGCAGGAAAGAACATGTTCCCCCTGCAGAGGCCACTAGATCACCAGTGGCATGCCTTTTAAAGGTAGGATCGGGGAGGGCTGTAGTATGCAGCGGACATCAGGGCAGAGCCTCTGGGCCCCTGGGCACTGTCAGTCTGCCCCTGCATGAGTGGAGGAGTGAGAAAGGCAAGGGAACGTTGCTGGACCTGTGAGGGGAGGACAGAGAAGGGGGAAAGAGAGACTGGACCCGGGGGAGATGCTGAACACGCATGGGAGGGAGAGCCAGAAGTGATGTGACTGAGGGGAGGGCACTGCCAAAGCAAGTTGGCTCAGGGTGCTACTATCTCTTGAGCTGGCCCTGGTTATCTCCAGTTCACAAAAAAACTAAATCATGTTTTTTTGGCCAGGTTTATGAGGATTAAGGTCTGACAAATGGGAAATAAGAGGAATCAATCTTTACTAAAAATGTATATATCGCACAACATCAACACTGGTCAAATCAAAACAGTTTACAATTAAAACATTCACAATATTTATTTTTTGATATGTTGATATTTTATATATGCTTGATGTGGAATATCAAATTAAATCAAATGTGTGTTTATTTATTGTGGTTAGCTTGAAAACCTGTCTGGGATCATCAGGACAAGTTTGGGAAGCCTTAAGCTAAAGGAAGAGTCACACAACCTGACATTGTAGGGGATCCCTTTCTATTTCAGCCTCATGACCCATTCCCATCTTTGTAAAATCATGGCTGGCTCAGTGTCTTTAATAACTTGAAGATAGGTGGTAAATCATAGGAATAAAGGAAAGCGCCACAAAAAATACATTTCAGTAGGTGATGCTTTCATTATCCTGAAAGCTTAGAAGCAACTGCAGCAAATGGTTGAAGGGACTTCACTGTACTGCCTTTAATATTGTAGTGATCGACAAGTAGGAAATGGAAGGAGAAAGCACTGAAAAAGATGAAGCACTTACTACTGAGACCAGTGCTGGAAAATCACAAACAGCACCAGACAGACAGATATCAGCTGCTCCAGGTGGTGGTATTGTTTCTGAGAAGGAACCATCAGAACAAGAAAGTAAGTGAAAGGCGTTTTAACAGTTAAAGTAATCCAGGAGGCCTTGTTCTCAATACAGATCTTTGAAGCCTACAAAGTACTACGATGAGCATTAGCAGCAAATTTTAGACACTGAGATCATACTCTACTTACCCTGGCTTAGGAATGAGGTTCTTTACTGTCATGGTATGTGCAAAACTAACCAGAGAAAAACCACACAAAGTGTGGAGGTGCACTTGATCCCCACTAGACAAGTAGGAGGGAACAGAGGAGGGGTGGGGAAGATAGGCTCTATCCAAACAATGGGGGAGACGTATAATTTAATTAAACAATGATATTTATTATACGTCTCCCCCATTGTTTGGATAGAGCCTATCTTCCCCACCCCTCCTATGTGCAAAACTAGCCCATAAGGAAACATTGCCTCCAAAAGAAACAAGCTTGATTCATGTTTCTTTTCCTTATATTGGTTTTATCACACTATAAACTGGCTTCTTGAGATGTAGGTATATTTTTCAGCCATCCTTTTAGTAAATACTAGTAAAAAAGGCCCGTTTCTGACACGAATGAAACGGGCGCTAGCAAGGTTTTCATTGGAGTGTGTATGTTTGGGAGAGTATGTGTGAGAGTGACTGTGTGAGAGAGAGAGAGTGAATGTGTGAGTGTGTGATAGAGAGTGAGACTGGGTGTGAGTGTTTCTGTGAGAGAGAGAGAGTGTGTGTGTGTGAGAATGAGAGTGTGTGCCAGGGGTCCCCACCCCCTCCCTCCGAGTTTCTGGGCCCCCTAACCCCCTCCCTCCCTCCCTTCGAGTTTCAGGGTCCACCCTTCCCCCCTCCCTCCCTCTCTCCCTCTGAGTTTCAGGGTCCCTCCCTCCCTCCAAGTTTTAGGGTCCCTCCCTCCCTCCGAGTTTCAGGGTCCCTCCCTCTGAGTTTCATGGTCCTCCCACCCACCCAGTTCCAGGGTCCTCTCCCTCCCACCCTACCACAGTGCTTCTCCCGTCCCCCAGCTAAGTCCTGGACTGACCCACAGCCAGTAGGAGCTCCCTCATACTGTCTCACTCACACACATTGGAGGCAACGGCGGGGCTGACGCAGCCACGGGCACTCAGCAGGATAAAGTTCGCCTCCTGGTCTTGTCTCCGCGTATGCTGTCAGATATTTCCGTGCGGCTTTCACCGCCACACTGCCTTTCTTGTTTGCCGAGTTCTTTGCTCGCTCGGCTGCCAAAAACCAATGAACGACTACCGCGAGACACAGAGAGGGTAGGCTGTGCGCAGGCGCGCTTTCAACTATTTTTGTTGGTTGGTTGCCTTGCCTCTCACTGTTCTGCCCTCGACGTCATCACGTTTTGACGTGAGGGTGAGACAGAGAGAGATGGTGACAGACTGACAAACCTAACAAACCTTACGAACCCTTCACTTCAGTGAAGCCACGGAGTCAGCTTCAGAACGTTGGAGGTGGAAATTATTATAGTAGATTTTGCTACCCAGATCATTTGTATGGCAAGGCTGCCAAGGGAGGGGGGGGGGGTGGTGGTGGGGGTGGCAAGATTCCCCTGGGTCCAGTCTCCAAGGAGGGCCCAACACCAGCAATAGAAAAGCCTCTTTCTTCAAGCTTCTGGTGGCAGGCACAGGCAGAAGGCTGGATTGCTTTCCTGCTCCTGTGTGCCAGGTTATTGCATTGTCGCATTAACTCTGCTTTGCTGGCCACATCCCCCCTCCTATGTGAAGTACTTCCTATTTTTGCATAGGTGGGAGGGGATGTAGAAGGAAGAAGGGACCAGTGGCTGGCAGAAGGACCTGAGGTCAGCAGAGCAGAGTTAACGTGATAACCTGGCACACACAGAAGCAGGAGACAGACCAAGCGAGCAGTAAGCTACTGCCAGATGGGGAGGGGGGCCTCCCTCATTTGCCCCAGGTCCAGCTTGGTCTCACAGTGGCCATGTTGTATGGTTAGCATACTTTCATGCAAAGGAGGCCATTAACCCAAGGAAAATCATTAGGATTAGTAAACTGACCTCCATGTGATCAGGGACTGATAGACAGGGCTCCTAATACCCCTATGATTCCTCAGCCAACAGGAATGGCTGCAAAATCTGGCCCTTCATGGGGAATTGGCCAGTGGCTGTCGAATCACCATGGGAGACCAAGGATTTGGGTTGGGGAGGTAGAGGTTTTCAGAAGTGGCAGTGAGAGTGTTTTTGAACTTCCGTCTTGTCCTTTTTCCAATGTGCATCAGGCAGTAGGAGAGAGGAAAGCAGTGGCATTGGAGCCGACTCTGTGGGTGCTGTGGGTGCTTGAGCACCCCCAATATTGAGAAAATTCCTTGTATGTGTCCAGGGAGGGGTTATTTCCATTGGGCTTAGCACCCCCAATAATTATGAAAAGTTGGCTCCTATGAGCAGTGGTAGCACCTCTAGCCACTTCCTCTTCCTGTACTACCTGGGTCCAAGTCCAATTGTTTGAACTGCATGGCTAATTGATGTCCCATATGATTAAAATGCTTCAGTTGGTACAAGGTGGCAGAGAAGTAACGTGACGAGGTGCTGCCACTGTTTTCCTCCTCTTGCCAACTGATAGGGTACAGAGGAAGACAGGGAAAGAATGGGAATGTGGGATGCAGGGGAAAAGAGAAGCTGGGTGCTAGTGGGGATTTTTTATTAGGGCGGGCTTTGAACAAATTGCTGAGAGCTACTATGGGTTTATTTTCAAAGGCGAAAGTCATAAAAGAAAAGCTGTAGGTTATATTGTAGGGGTCTTTGAAAGAGGAGCCTGGGTTATGGTGCATTTTTGAGAGAGTTGTAAAAGAGGTGATGTTGTAGGGCTAATAAGGTGATTAGCTAATTAGCTAACAATTACTCTGGTAGAATTTGTGACCTGTCTCTTCTGTTTGGAGTATGGTTTTTCCTTAAAGTGGTCCTAAAACAAAGAAAAGGGTTCTTACGAAGGTTTTGCTGGCAATATGAGAGAAGAATACCACACTTTGGAAATGTATAAATTACTGAGAAGTCTTGCTAAGTTTTATTGCTTTTATGTAAAATAGAAAGATAGATATATTAGTATGGCAAAAGCATAGAAAAGCATAGTATGGCAAAAGTAACAAGTAACAGTGCAACTAATAATTATTCCTGAGATATAACTACCGGTGCTACCCTTAGACCACATGCCAAAAGGTTCTGACTCACTCGGAACTTAGAAATGCTTTCTATGTCGCCCTGACTATAGGAAGGATAACTGAGCTTGCCCTTTAGGCTGACTGGAAAAATCCTTTGGCTCCCTCTGCATAGCAGGTCTCTCCTTTTCCTCTTGTTCAGAAGCCAGCAGGAAAACTTCAGCTTGGAGTCCAACGCTGTGTAGATAGGCTGTCTACTCCACAGTGTCTTCAGTCTGTGTTTGTTGTGGAAGGCTATCAATGGTGAAGCTGGAATGCACACAGCTCTTCTCTGGAACTATCTTAGTTGAATCTAAGATGCCACCCAGTACTGGTTCTTACTCAGTACAGCACATGTTCGTAGTTCAGTTCTTTTATGTGTACTAAGGGCTTTAGCCCCTCAGTAATACTCAGAAGGACTACATGTTGTCTAGTGAAATAATACCCATCAGAGAAAGGTGTCTGTCTCTCATAGGCAGATGATCAAAAGCAAACGCTGACGCTAGAGGCTGCTAGCGCCATACTAGCAACAGCGTTTGCTACCGCCCCATGATGAGAGCCCTCGAGCGCTTAAAACCACGCTCGAGGGCTCTTTGAGCAAGTAGCATGCTAATGCATGCTAAACAGGGCTTAGCGCATTCATCTCCAATGATCAGCAGTCAGCACTACAAAATTTGGGTTGCTGGCCGCGGCAAACCCTACGCCAGCTCCGAGCTGGCGTTAGGGTTTGCAGATCATTGGGGAGGAATGGTGAGCCCTGTCCAGCATGCAGTTGCATGCTGGCAGGCCCCCATCCCCCCCAAAGCAAACCTGCCAACGGGGCTGGAGGTCTGGCGGACCTCCGGCCCCCCCGACGATCCCATCCCCCCAGGTTCAGGGAGGGCTGGAGATCCGGTGGGTCTCCAGCCCCCCCAAACCCAAAGAAAATGGTCCCTGGTGGTCCAGTGGCCGCCAGCCAAACCCCCTCCCTCCCTCTCTTCCAGTGAGCGACGGGGGGGGGGGTGGTATCTATGAAACTAACTGAAGAGCTAGGAAGAGTGGTGCTCATGGGAAGGGTCACACATGCTCAGAAATTTGTACTAGCTCTAAATTCTGAGAGAGCTATTCTATCCCAGCACTGTTGGATGACATCACCCACTTGTGTTCCTGATCAATTCAGCTGTCTGTAGAAAACATCTCTTACAGGTGAGAAAGAATGCTGTACCAGTGCTGGGATTGATCTATATCTGATTGAAAACCATTTGGCCTATTACTATTTCTGTATTTCAATATAGAGGCAGAAGTACTTGATTCTAAAACAACTGAGGAATCCATAAAGAAAATTCCTGATGACTTCTTCTATGATTATGAGGAAATTTGTTCTCGGCCATCTGTGACTGCAGACTCTGGAATCCCAAGCAACCTTCTCCAGCTCATGTATCCTTCTGTGAGAATTTTGTATTCTTGGAATTCCTTTGCTAAGCAGAGATTTCCTAATGAGCCCTTATACAGAGCGGCGGTAAGCCCAACACAGGCTTACAATTCGCTCTTCCAGGACTACTACCGGCCCAGCACGGCCGCTGGCGGTAGTCCCGCCCTAAGCGTGCGCCATTTTGGTGGAAAAAGAAAACCCCTGGAAATGGCTTCTGTGGCGGTAACCTGGCAGTAATCGGGCATTGCTGCATGATGCCTGGTTACCGCCAGGTTAGCGCAGGAGCCATTATCGTCATCTCAGTGGGTGGCAGTAAGGGCTCCCAGTCACATGGCCACGTGGTAAGAGTTCTCTTACCGCATGGCCATGTGTGTCTGGGAGCTTTTTACCCACTTCGGTAAAAAGGGCCCTAGTGCACGGGAAAAATGGCCCCCACCGCTAGCGCAAAGCCCTTTTTCCTGCAGCTTGGTTAAAGGAACCCTGAAAGGGTTAAAGTACACAGTCCATACAGTTATATATTTCATTCTCTACATATATGTAGATTGAGGGAATGTGCACATTTGTTAAATTCTAACTTCTACAGCCAGTTCAAGGTAGTCTGGCATCTACTGATATTTGTGTTTTGTGAATAATTGTATTTATTTATTTACAGACACTTGTTATACCACCTTCATTAACAAGCAGACCAAGGCAGTGAACACTTTAAAATTATAAACAGTAGGTGCAGAAAGGAACTACAATAAAATGATAGGAAAGTTGAGACATCATTCATACAAGGTAGCAGCATTAAACAAGGCTAAAAGCCATAGAAGAACAATTTTGGACCGCACTCACCTTCAACCAGGGTTAAAAGCAAGTGTAAACAGTCAGGTTTTCAAGGCAATTTAAAAATTTTTAATAGATGATTCAACATGGAGGGCTAATGGAAGTGAGTTTCAGTGGAATGGAGCAGTGAAAAAAAAGGCTTGATGCCTAGTCATCTCTAAGATTGCCTGTTTAGGACCTGGTAAGACCAGGTGATGGTCGTTCAGAGAGCGAGGAGTCTGGGAAAGAGAGTATGGAATTGTGAGAGAAGATAGATAAACAGGGAGACTGATTCGTAGTGCCTTAAAACTAAGTAACAGTGTCTGATAAATTACTAGTAAAAAAGGCTCGTTTCTGACAGAAATGAAATGGGCGCTAGGAAGGGTTTCCTGGGTGAGTGTATGTTTGAGAGAGTGTGTGTGAGAGTGAATGTGTGTGTGTGAGAGAGAGAGTGTGGGTGCGAGCGTGTCTGTGAGGTAGTGTGTGTGAGAATGAGAGTGTGTGTGAATGTGACACAGTGTGAGACAGAGTGTGTGGTGGTCAGTGTATGAGATTGAGAGAGACACTGTGTGTGTGCCAGAGATACCTCCCCCCTCCCTCTGTGTGGTTGCAGGACCCCTTCCCCCCTCTGTGTGGTTGCAGGACCCCTCCCCCCTTCTGCCCCCCTTTCCCCCTCTGGACCCTTCCCCCCTCCTCCTCCTTGTTCTGACACTGTGTGTGTGCCAGAGATACTTCCCCCCTCCCTCTTGTGTGGTTGCAGGACCCCTCCCCCTTCTGGACCCCCCCTTTCCACCTCTGGATCCTTCCCCCTTCTTCCTCCCTGTTCTTTGTCTCACCCAGTCATGTTTGTGGTTGGAGCTGTTCGTGGATGGTCCTGGAGATAGTGTCGGGTTTTTTTGGCAGGTTTGGGAGAGCTGTTTGTCTTTTGCAGCGTCTATACTGAATTCTGTGTTTTGGGCCGGCAGATGAGCGTGCTCCGTTGCTGTAAATCGGGATTTTTTTCGTTTGTGGGCATGAAGCTGTGCATGCCCCTGTTTGAGCCTTTCTTGGGCTCTGATAGCGGCGGCGCAGCACATGGTGTTGGTCCTTTTGTGAGTGTGCGCAGGCTCCATTTTTTGTGGTCGAACGTGAGTCCTTTCACGGAGAACGACATGCGAAATGCGAAGGCTGACAAATGCGAAGGGTGACTCCGTATTGGGCAGCGTGGGCTGGGGAGTTATGTGGTTTGTGTGGAGGGGCTACTTTTAAGGTCCGTGGGGCGGGCATTGTCAGCTTAATCTTAGGCAGGGGGAAGAGTAGGGAAATACTCCTCCCCCTGCCTGGGTCGGTAGGTCGTTTGTGCGATGTGATTGGTTGTGTGTCATTGCTCCGCCCTTGACGTCATCACGTTTGACACATGGGCGGGGCAGTCACTCATGGACGAAAAGTGGTCTCTTCCGCCTTACTTTAGAACGTTTGGAAAGTGTGGCTTCATTAGAACGTTGGAGGTGCGTTTTATATATAGAGATTTGCTGCTCGACAGGGAGCCAGTGATGTTGCTGGAGAACAGGAGAAACATGGTCAAAATAGTAGGCATGGCATAGAAGTCTAATAGCTGTGTTCTGCAGAGTTTGGAGCTTTTTTAGCCATGAGTGTGGGCAACGAAGGTAAATAATGTTACAGTAATCTAGCCTAGAAACTATCAGGGAAAGAATAAGAGAATGCAGGATGTTGTGTTCAAAGTACCGCCACACTGAGCGTAATTGTCTTAGTATATAGAAGCCAAATTTACATACCACAGAAATTTGTGGCTGAAAAGAGTATTGGGAGTCTAGTATAACTCCCAATAGCAGAAAGACTCTACTGGGTGAATAACAGTCCCAAAAAGAAACAAGGTAAGGTTTGGGGCGGGAAGCTCCCCTAAAACTAGCAGGCCACCATTTTTTTTTATTTAGAACCAGTCTATGAGATAGAAGCTGCCGTGATATCAACATTAAGCAGTCCTGTAGAGGACCAATATTGGGCGAGTAAGGATTTATAGGGAAGATCGACAGTATGTTGTCCACATAAATGTGGCAGGAAATACCAGAGGACT
Source organism: Microcaecilia unicolor (assembly GCF_901765095.1). Classification (NCBI taxonomy): domain Eukaryota; kingdom Metazoa; phylum Chordata; class Amphibia; order Gymnophiona; family Siphonopidae; genus Microcaecilia; species Microcaecilia unicolor. The sequence continues at coordinate 236,983,911 of NC_044035.1, read as the reverse complement.
GGATGAGTGCAGCAAGGGGGCTTAGAAATAGATTGAAAACAAGAAGTGCGAGAATAGACCCTTGGGGAACACAGATCAAGGGTCTCGACATAGTAGAAGTTTGGACTTTGCAGGAGCAACCAGTAAAAAAGGAGGAAAACCAAGTTAATAGTGCCTGATATCCCAAGGGAAGAGAGCTGAGAGAGTAAGAGTGAATGGTCGACCAAACACAAAGCGGCCAATAAGTCTAAAGATACAGCTAGCTAGCACAATATTGTGTTTATCCAAATGAAAATAAAGTTCACTCAACAAAGCTGCCAAGACTGTTTCTATATTGAAATGGGCTTGGAACCCAGATTGCTTAGGGTGTCAGTGAGACTGTAGTGCAAGTAGTGAGGGTTAATAGCATCAGGGATGAGTGAAACTGCACTGACTGTACAAAATAGTAGGAGTATACAAATTCCTTTGGAGTGATTGAATCCCATTTGAAAAAGGGATATATGTTATCTAAAAATTTTGTATACCCTATCATAATTGTTATGATAATCACCTAAAAAGTGTCAGAACCTACAAAGAATCCAATTTGCTTATGTAACAGTATAGTTGCTTCAATGCTGTTATACCAAGAAAGTGAAACCTATTTTCTTATTTTATTAATTTTATCATATTTTTTGAAAATAAAACACCTTTACATGTTGGCAAGAAAAAACATTTTCAGGTGCAGTTAAAGGAAATTATTACAATAAAGTAGAATAGACCCCCAACCCCCACCTCAGAATTTCAAATTCTCAAAATGCTGGTGGTGAGGATAATAATTTCTCTGAGGATAAGCAGGCTTATTAATTCTCACAAGTGCGTGACGCCTACCTGCATTGCCCGGTCCAGAAATTATAACAAGTATAAGAAGAACTTTGTGGAGCACGAGACATGCTCCACCACGCATGAGTGCGTGCCTTCCTACCTGCTGCAAGAATACGGTATCCTCAGTTCTTTTTCTAACGTGGTGAGGAGAGGGTGTGTTTTTTACTGTCTCCTTACTTTGCTCAGTCCAAAATAACTTTTTTTTTTGCCTTTCGGCAAGTTTTTTTTTTTTTCTCCTTTATTGTGTTCCCTGTTGTGGAATCCCCTTTTTTGTCTTTCCCTTACATTTTTAGTTTCTTTTGCCCGGTTTTAAGTCTCCTTTATTTTTCATTGTCATTTGGCCATTTTTAGGCCTTAACTTGTGCCAGGGTTTTTCCCTTCATTTTTTTGTTGTGCCTTGCCCCTTTTTTAGGCATCATCGTTTATTTAATTTAGCCGAGGAAGTTTTTCCTTCCATGTTCACCAAGGTTCCAAGTGGTTTTAAGCGCTGCACCAGGTGCAATTGAACGATCCCTGGCAAGGACACCCATTCTTGATGTCTAAAGTATCTTGGGCCCGACCATAGTCCCACTAACTGTGTTCTCTGTCTTTGCATGAAGAAGAGGACCCAGAGAGGCTCAACTAGAGATATTTGGAGCCATTTGGTTCCTCAACGTCGGCATCGGCATCAACATCGAGTGTTGCACTGGCATTGGGAGCGTCAGTAAGCATGGCTGCTACTAGACCCTGGGAGCAGTGAAGCATTGAATGGGTCTCCACCTGCCTCGAGGCCTCCTGCTGTGCAGGGTCCCCAGGACCGTCCATCATCAGACCAGACCCCGAGGCGATGTGTGAGATTCGATGTTGTCCTCTTCGGCACTGAGGAGTCTCAGTGACACGCTTCGGGTGAAGGCCAAGAAGCGTCATCGGTCGCTTTCGATGCATGGTGCCGGGTGTCAAAGGATTTGGCACCCGAGAAGCATCGGTGCCGGGGGAACTGCTCCCCCTTCATACAGGAGGTGCTGATGTGTCGCTCTCCCAGCAGCCAAGACCCAGCTCCTGCATTGACCCCAGCGGTTATGCAAACTGCACCTGAGCCGGCAATCCAGCATTTTCTGGCGTCGGCCCTCGAGCGCATCCGGGCCTTGCTCCTTGAGCTGCTGGATGGCCTAATGCATGGCCCTCAAGCACATCTGGGCCTTGCTCCTTGAGCTGCTGGATAGCCTAATGCGCAACGGTGGACATTGGGGGTGTTTGTGCCTACCCTGCAGCCCCACTTGGCCCTCAGCTTGCGGTGCGGTCTCAGACACCAATACCGCATGCATCTCTGATGTCGACTGCCACTCAAGCTGGCACTCCCTCGATGTCGATGGAGGAAGTTTCGCTTAAGTCGAGACAGGGTCCGACGTCTTGATGCTGTTCTTGAGGACCTGGCTCCTCCACGTTGAGGGAGGTTTGGTCTCGACATGCCCATCAGGAGGTATTGTCTGACACTGAATAGGAGCAATCATGGGATTCAGAGGAGGATCCAAGGTACTTTTCCTCTGATGAGTCCTATGGAATTCCCTCTGAACTCTCCCCTCCATGAGAAAGTTTCCTCCGTAGAGCCTTTCATTCCCATCTTTTGTTAAGAAAATGGCTGATGTTGTTCCCTTTCCTTTGGAAGTGGAGGATGAGCCCAGGGCCAAAGTGCTCGAGGTCCTGGACTACACATCTCCTAGGAAGGATGTGACTGTCCCTCTCCACGAGGTACTCCAGAAAGTCCTCATTAGGAACTGGGAGTCCCCTCTGTTGGTCCTGGTCGTGCCCAAGAAGATCAATACCCAGTATCTCATCTATAGTGCACCTGGTCTTGATAAGCCTCAGTTGCCTCACAATTCCATGGTGGTGGAATCCGCTATCAAAAGAGCCAGGAGTCCCAGGGACTATGCCTCGGTGCCTCCTGGTAGAGAAGTAGAGCATTGGATTCTTTTGGGAGGAAGATGTACCAGGCTTCAATGCTCACCTCCCGGATACAATCATACCAGCTCTTCATGAGCATTCACTTGCGAAACTCGGTGTGCAAGTTGTCGGACTTAGCTGAGACACTCCCTCTGGAGCAGGCCGAGTCACTTCGCAAGTTGATCAAGAAGTGGAAGGTGTGTCGAAAGTTCTTGGCCAGGGGCACTTATGAAACTTTTGGTGTGGCATCCAGGATCTCTACTCAGAGTATAACAATGCACAGACTCTCATGGCTGCATGTTTCTGACTTCGAACATTCTGTTCAGCAGAGGTTGGTGGATGCCTCTTGCCGGGGATAACTTTTTTATTGAGAAGGTTGAAGAGGTTGCTGACCAAATCAAGAAACTTATACCATCTCTTGCTGGGCACGTTCTGCATCAACCTCCTCATCTAAGAGGTTTTTTGGCAAGCCATGGTGCAGTCCCTACTATTATTCTAGGCATAGGTACACTACTGTGGCTCATCAGTCTGCTCATGCACAGCCCCAGTGTGCTCGTTCACATCAACAGCATGCGCCTAAGGCCCCTGCTGTTCCCCAGTCAAAGCAAGGGGTGAGCTTTTGACTGGCTTCAGCAGAGCCATAGTAAAAGTGTCTGTCCCAGATGACTTGCTGCTCAGGAGTAGGTTGAAGTTTTTCCTGAAAGGTGGCCCCTTATAACCTCTGACTGGTGGGCTCTTCAAATAGTTCGTCTCGGATATGCACTTGGTATCAGAACCTACAAATTGCCCACTGAGAGCTAATTCATTCAGCTCTCAGCACAGGCAGGTACTTGTCGACGAACTCTCAGCCCTTCTGAAGGCCCATGCGGTCGAGTCCATTCCACCAGGGGTGGAAGGGTGGGGATTCTATTCCAGGTACTTCCTTATGCTGAAGAAAACAGGGGGGGGGGGGGGTGCATCCCATCCTAGACCTAAGGGTCCTGAACAAATTCCTAGTCCGAGAACAGTTCAGGATGGTTTCCCTGGGCACCCTTCTTCCAGTGATTCAGAAAAATGATTGGCTATGCTCTCTGGACTTAAAGGATGCATATACTCACATCCTGATACTTTCAGCCCACCAGAAGTATCTTCGATTTTGACTGTAAACACATCACTTTCAGTACCGCGTGTTGCCTTTTAGCCTCGCGTGAGCTCCCAGGACCTTCACCAAATTTCTAGCTGTAGTTGCAGCATCACTATGCAGACTGGGAGTCCATGTGTTCCCATATCTTGAAGATTGGCTAGTGAAGAGCACCTCTTAAGATGGAGCTCAGAAGTTCATGTGAATGGCTATTCAAGTGCTTGAGCTACTAGGGTTCATTTTAAACTATTCCAAGTCCCATCTTCGCCCTATCCAGCGATTGGAATTCATAGGAGCCCTGCTCAATACACAGAAGGTTCAAGCCTACCTTCCGCGGATGAGAGTGGACACTCTTGTTGCACTCGCTTCTAAGATTCAAGCCTCTCAGCAGGTCACAGCTCGGCAGATGTTGAGATTGATGGGCCACATGGCTTCCACAGTGTATGTTACACCCATGACACATCTTCTCATGAGATCAGCTCAATGGACCCTAGCTTCTCAGTGGCATCAAACCATGGGGAGCCTAGAAGATGTCATCCAAGTGTCCCCAGAGCTTGTATGCTCTCTTCAGTGGTGGACAATTCAATCTAATTTGACTCTGGGACTTCCATTCCAAATTCCTCAGCCATATAAAGTGCAGATGACGGATGCATTTTTCCTAGGATGGGGGTCTGGCTTCACACTCAAGGTGTTTGATCTACCCAGGAAACAAATCTTCAGAACAATCTCCTGGAGCTCCGGGCGATTTGGAATGCTTTCAGAGATTGGCTGTCTTATCAAATTGTATTCATTCAAACAGACAATCAGGTTGCAATGTATTACACCAACAAGCAGGGGGGCATTGGATCATGCACTTTGTGTCAGGAGGACTTCTGAATGTGGCATTGGGCTCACCAGCATGGCATGTTCCTTCGAGCCACTTATCTGGCGGGCAAAAACAATACCCTGACCGACAGACTGAGCAGGGTAATGCAACCACACAAGTGGTCTCTCAATATGGGCATAGCCTGCAAGATCTTCAGAGTGTGGGGCACCCCCTCGGTGAATCTTTTTGCCACTCAGATCAACCACAAGGCCCCTCAGGTCTATTCCAGGCTTCAGGCACATGACAGGGAAGGTCATTGGATGTGTTCCTCTTCAATTTGGGGACAAGTCTTCTTTATGTGTATCCTTCCATACCTCTAGTGGGGAAAAATCCCAGATTTGGGACTTGTATGATTTTAGATTAGTGCTGTAGAAAAGCATATAAGAGTGTGCCAGTTTCTTTATGGCATAATCAGCATTGATTTGATGGTTTTTGTGGCAGTTTAGCCAGTTTTGCTGGAGTCCAATATGCTTTATGCATAACAAAGTTTTCTGAGAAATTCTGAGAGAAGAGGACATTTATCTGGTAAGAGAACATTATTTTGCTCTGTGCTTTGGGAACTTAAAGATTGGGGCTTAATGGAGGAATTGTAGGTTATTGATAGGCAGAATTTAAAAAAAAAAGAAAAGAAAAAGCAAACTTTATCAACTAGTCTCTATCCCTTTTCCCCCTAGTTTTAAAACTTGAACTTTGTATCACAGCATTAACAGATAGCCTCTAACAGGCACAGCAGGACTTAGTTCAATCTTCATTCCCACCTACCCCTAGCACAACTCTTCATTTATAGTCATTATTCTAATTAGGATAACAAGTGGAGTGTTTTCATTAGTTTTAATTACATTTAATTAGTTTCTGGGAAGAAAACAATAAATTACACATTATACCATATAATCATAAGGCTTTTTATATTCATCTAATATCCCTAGTACCTAAAGAAGTTTTAATTAAACAACTCTATAATATTAAGATGCAGACAGCAGTCCAGCAGCGAGAGGGGTGCTATCCAGTCTTTTGTACCGAGTGTCACATGTATGATTATCTCCCAGTTGGTAAGAGGTCATATGTGTGTGCTTGATGCAAAGAGCTCCTAGCTCTCAGAGAATGAGTCCACTTTCTTGAGTCTAGAGTAGCAGACTTGGATGAGGGAGACAGAGAGGTACATAGAGGAGGCCTACAGGAACATTGTAGAGAAGTCCCACCTCCAGTCTGGCAGCCTCTGTGCTGCCTTGGAGGAAGGAGACCTCCTAAATGGAGAGCATAACCCTGGTGAAGTTGGAAATAATCCTGTAGTCAGGACCAGCCCACCAGGGGATGCAATATCCTCTCATACCAAGGATGTGTCTCCAGGAGCTTCTGCCGAGGAGGGAAGGGTTACGGCAGCTATTGTAGTTGGTGATTCGATTATTAGGCATGTAGATAGCTGGGTAGCTGGTGGACATGAGGATCGCCTGGTGACTTGCCTGCCTGGTGCGAAGATGGTGGACCTCATGCGTCACCTAGATAGGATTTTAGATAGTGCTGGGGAGGAGCCGGCTGTCTTGCTACATATAGGTACTAATGATATAAGTAAATGTGGGAGGGAGGTTCTGGAAGCCAAATTTAGGCTCCTAGGTAGAAAGCTGAAATCCAGATCCTCCAGGGTACCATTTTCAGAAATGTTCTCCATTCCACGCACAGGGCCCAAGAGACAGCAGAGCTCCAGAGTCTCAATGCGTGGATGAGATGATGGTGCAGGGAGGAGGGTTTTAGATTTGTTAGGAACTGGGCAACATTCTGGGGAAGGGGGTGCCTATTCTGAAAAGATGGTCTCCACCTTAACCAGGGTGGGACCAGGCTGCAGCATCGGCATTTAAAAAGGAGATAGAGCAGCTTTTAAACTAGAATCTGGGGGAAGGCAGACAGTCGCTCAAAGGTGCTAGGTTTAGAATAAGGTATCTTTCAAAGATATCACCAAATCAGGGAATATAGGGCATCCTGATAGTGAGGTTGCAATAAAAAGCATAGTAGACCAGGAGACTTTAAATAAAAAGCAGATAGATTTTCAAGATTGCACATTATCACTGTCAACTGCTGAGCAAGATGTAAATAGAAACAACAAACATACTCTGAAATGTCTATATGCGAATGCCAGAACCCTAAGAAATAAAAAGGGAGAGTTAGAATATATTGTTCTAAATGAAAAAATAGATAGACATTTCTGAGACCTGGTGGAAGGAGGATAACCAGTGGGACACTGTCATACCAGGATACAAATTATATCGCAGTGATAGGGTTGATTGAATTGGTGGAGGGGGTAGCATTGTATGTTAAGGAGGGCCTTGAATAGAATAGACTAAAAATTCTCAGGACACGAAACACATCTTGGATTCCCTATAGATTGAAATTCCATGTGTAAAGGGGAAAAGGATAGTGATAGGAATGTACTACTGTCAGCCTGGCCAGGATGAAGAGACAGATGTAGAAATGTTATCAGAAATTAGGGAGGCTAACAAACTGGGGAACACAATAATAATGGGTGATTTCAATTACCCTGATATTGACTGGATAAATGTGCATGCTAGAGAGGTGAAATTCCTTGATGGAATCAAGGAGTGCTTTATGGAGCAGCTGGTTCAGGAGCCAACAAGAGGAGGAACAATTCTAGACCTAGTCCTTAGTGGAGCAAATGATCTGGTGCAGGAGGGTAATGATGCTGGAGCCTTTTGATAACAGTGATCATAACATGATCAGATTTGATATAAGCTCTGGAGTAAGTACACACAGGAAATCCAATACGTTTGCATTTAACTTTCAAAAAGGAGGCTATGATAAAATGAGAAGAACGGTAAAAAAAAAAAACTTAGAGGAACAGTTGCAAAGGTAAAAAATTTACATCAGGCATGGATACTGTTCAAAAATACCATCCTGGAAGCCCAGGCCAAATATATTCCTTCTATTAAAAAAGGAGGAAGGAAGACCAAATGACAGCTGGCATGGTTAAAAAGTGAGGTGAAGGAAGCTATTAGAGCTAAAAGAAAATCCTTCAGAACATGGAAGAAGGATCCAACTGAAAATAATAGGAAACTACATAAAGAATGGCAAATCAAAATGCAAAGTGCTGATAAGGAAGGCAAAGAGAGACTTTGAAAAGAAGATTGCGTTGGAGGCAAAAACACATAGTAAAAACTTTTTTAGGTATATTAAAAGCAAGAAGCCAGCAAAAGAATCGGTTGGACTGCTAGAAGACTGAGAGGTAAAAGGGAAGACAAGGCCATAGCGGAGAGATTAAATGAATTCTTTGCTTTGGTCTTCACCAAGGAAGATGTGGGAGAGATACCAGTGCCAGAAATGGTATTCAATGCTGATGAGTCAGAGAAACTGAATCAAATCTCTGTAAACCTGGAAGATATAATGGGGCAATTTGACAAACTGAAGAGTAGCAAATCACCAGGACCGGATGGTATACATCCCAGAGTATTGATAGAATTGAAAAATGAACTTGCAGAACTATTGCTAGTAATATGTTTATCTTTAAAATTAAGAATGGTACTGGAAGATTGGAGGGTGGCCAATGTAACACCGATTTTTTAAAGGGGTTCCAGAGGTGATCTAGGAAATTACAGACCGGTGAGCCTGATGTCGGTGCCAGGCTATTATAAGGAACAAAATTACAGAGCATATTCAAAATAAAGGATTAATGAGACAAAGCCAACATGGATTTAGTGAAGGGACATCTTGCCTCACCAATCTACTACATTTCTTTGAAGGGGTGAACGAACATGGATAAAGGTGAGCCGGTCGATATTGTGTATCTGGATTTTCAAAATGCATAAGACAAAGTACCCCATGAAAGACTCCAGAGAAAATTGGAGAATCATGGGATAGGATATAATGTTCTATTGTGGACAGTGGTGTGCTGGTAAATGTTTAACAACAGGCTCTCTCCCCAAATTGCAGAGCTGGCTATAGCTGGGGAGAGAGCCCGGGGAGGGGGTGGCAATGCATTCCTCCAGGAAAAAAAATTAAATGATCCCAGGTTCCAATCTAATTCATGTTTAATGTGCGATAAAATGCCATAAATAAGTAAATAAATATAAACTTTTAATGTTCAGCACCTGATTCTCAAAGTGAACATATTCCAAACACTATAATAAAAATAAAATTATTTTTTTCTACCTTTGTTGTCTGGTGACTGTTTTTCTGATCATGCTGGCCCAGTATCCGATTCTGCTGCTATCTGTCCACTTAAATCCGTTTCCAGGGCTTCCTTTCCATTTATTTCTTTCCTTTCCTCCTTTCTTTTTCATTTCTGGTCCTCAGCTTCTGCCTATTTTCTTCATCCATGTGCAGTTTTTCTCCTCTCTTCCTTTCCCCTCATCTCATCTCCATCCTCACTCTTCCCTCCCCTCCATCCATGTCCGGCATTTCTTCTCTCTCCCCTGCCCTCCATCCACCCATGTCCAGCGACCCTTCTCTCCCCCTGCCCTCCATCCACCCATGTCCAGCAGTGACCCTCCTCTCCCCTGCCCTGCATGCACCCATACCCAGTGATCCTCCTTTCCCCTGCCCTCCATCCACCCATGTCCAGCAGTGACCCTCCTCTCCTCTCCCCTCCCCTGCCCTGCATGCACCCATACCCAGTGACCCTCCTCTCCCCTGCCCTGCATGCACCCATACCCAGCGACCCTTCTCTCCCCTCCATCCACCCATGCCCAGCGACTCCCAACTCCCTTCAGCGAATTCTCCTCCCTCCCTCCAGATCCGGTCCCTCACCGACTCCTTGTCCTTCTAATTCTTCGGGGCAGGCAGTCATGCCTGCCTGCTGCCAGCGCTGACTCTCCCCCGCTGCCGGTTCGCACTTCAAAATGGCCGCCAAGACTTCAGCAGAAGTCTCGCGAGGCCGCCTCTGGCTCTGGAAGTCTCGGTGGCCATTTTTAAAGTGCGAATCGGCAACGGGGGAGAGTCAGCTGGCTGCGGGCAGGCAAGACTGCCTGCCGCGAAGAATTAGAAGGACAAGGAGTTGGTGAGGGACTGGATCCAGAGGGAGGGAGCAGAGCCAGAGCCGGCTTGCAAATTTTAACAGCCGGCTCGCAAGTCGCAAATTTTAACAGCCGGCAAGTCCACTGATTGTGGATTAAAAACAGGTTAAAAGATAGAAAATAGAGAGTAGGGTTAAGTGGTCAGTATTCTCAGTGGAGAAGGGTAGATAGTGGGGTTCCACAGGAGTCTGTGTTGGGACCGCTGCTTTTTAACATATTTATAAATGATCTAGCTATGGGAGTAACTAGTGAGATAATTACATTTGCCGACAACACAAAGTTATTCAAAGTTGCTAAATCGCAAGAGGATTGTGAAAAATTGCAAGACGACCTTAAAGACTGAGAGACTGGGCATCCAAATGGCAGATGATGTTTAATGTGAGCATGTGGGAAAGAGGAACCCAAACTATAGCTACGTGATGCAAGGTTCCATGTTAGGAGTCACCGACCAGGAAAAGGATCTAGGAGTCATCACTGATGATACTTTGAAACCCTCTGCTCAGTGTGCTGCGGCAGCAAAGACTGTTAGGTATTATTAGGAATGGAAAATAAAAACGAGGATGTTATAATGCCTTTGTATTGCTCCATGGTGCGCCCATACCTTGAATACTGTGTGCAATTCTGGTTACCCCATCTCAAAATTTTTTTTGTGGAATTAGAAAAGGTACAGAGAAGGGTGGTGAAAATGATAAAGGGAATTAGACGACTTCCCTATGAGGAAAGGCTGAAATGGCTTGGGCTCTTCAGCTTGAAGAAAAGACGGGCGATAGAGGTATAGAAAATAATGAGTGGAGTGGAATGGGTAGACATGAATCGCTTGTGTACTCTTTTTCTAAAAATACTAGGACTAGGGGGCATGCAATGAAGCTACAAAGTAGTAAATTTAAAACAAATCAGAGAAAATGGTTCTTCACTCAACGTGTAATTAAACTCAGGAATTCGTTGCCAGAGAATGTGGCAAAAGCAGTTAGCTTAGCAGGGTTTAAAAAAGGCTTGGATAGCTTCCTAAAGGAAAAATCCATAAGCCATTATTAAAATGGACTTGGGAAAATCCACTGCTTATTTCTGGGATAAGCAGTATAAAATGTATTGTACTGTTTTGGGATCTTGCCAGGTACTTGTGACCTGGATTGGCCACTGTTAGAAACAGGATATTGGACTTGATGGATCTTTGGTCTGTCCCAGTACAGCAACATTTATGTACTTATATCAAGTATGAAGATTGGAGCAACGCTGCAGATAAAGTTGGTTTTATTGTTTTTGTCCAGAATAATTCCCATTCTTTAGTTGACAAAGAGATGTTTAATTTGTTTTCTTATCAGTGGAGAGGTTAGAATAGTGCTGAGATTTAAGGGATTTAAAGTTTTTTTGTAAACCTTGGAGCCAAAAGCAAGGCGTGGCAAAAATTTACAAAGCTTGATGATGTGCATGCCCTTTGTGATGATGAAGGGTATCAATAGCTTTTGATATTAAATTCCAAAAATCCAGTTGATTTGGAGGAAGACCATATTGTTGACATAGAACCTGAAAAGGAACTAGATTATCTTTTATTAATAGCTGTGAAGGTGACCCAATATTAGTAGAGCACCAAATTTTACGTGTTTTAGGAGAAATTTTACAGTGAAAAGATGATTTAATCCACAAAGAGACATCAACAAAGTCTGACCATTGGAATTTTAACATATTTATTACTTTGTTAATGGTGCTTGAAGTAAATAAATTCTTTCTAATCCAACAGATGTTGGAAAGAAATTGCACTTGAGGGACTGAGAATGTCTGTCTGGGGACAAAATAACTCTCCAAAAATTTGATGTAATGATACCAAGTTTTGCATGAACAAAAAGAATTTAAATGATACGTCAAGTTTGAAAATAGATCATATCAAACTAAGGGTTTCAGAAAAGAAAGTTTCCCCCAATAGTGACCCAGTGCATTTCTGTGAGAGAAGCAGTTCCAGTTTTCTGCAGCATAGAAACTTTGATACCCTGAAACATAGCAGTTAAGGAATTCAGGGGCGTAGCCACTTTTGCCCAAGGCCCACCTAGAATCTGCGCTGAAATTCTTCCCCCACTGCGGGATGGCTGGCATCAATTCATGTTTGGGATTGCTGCAGCTTTGGATTCCTTCTCCTTTCCCCGCTGCCGCTGAAGTGCACTGCTTGCAGCTTACACTTTCGGGACGCCCAGCAGCGATACATAGAGGCACTCCAGGTTCTCTCTGCCGTGTCTGGCCCTCCCTAAACAGGAACTTACATCAGATAGGGCCAGACACGGCAAAGGGAAGGAACCGGAGTGCCTCTGTGAATCGCTGCTGGGTATCCCAAAAATGTAAGCTGCAAGCACTGCAGCGGGGGAAGGAGAAGGAAGCCAAAGCTGCAGCAATCCTGGACATGTGGGAGGAAGCCAGTGAGGGATTGTGGGTGGGTGGGTGGCTGGACTAGGGGAAGGGAGAGGTGTGCTGGACATGTTGTGGGAGGAGGGGGGCTGTGGCTGCAGGGAAGGCAGAGGTGTTTGCTGGACTTATGGGAGGAGGGGGCTGCAGGGAAGCAACCTCAGAGTCATCTTCAACTCCTCCCTCTCCTTCTCTGCGCATATCCAGCAGATAGCCAAGACCTGTCGCTTCTTTCTCTTTAACATCAGCAAAATTCACCCTTTCCTCTCTGAGCACACCACCTGTACTCTCGTCCACGCTCTCATTACCTCTCGCCTTGACTACTGCAACCTATTCCTTACTGGCCTCCCACTTAGCCATCTATCCCCCCTTCAATCTGTTCAGAACCCTGCTGCACGTCTTATATTCCGTCTGAACCGATATACTCATATCACCCCTCTTCTCAGGTCACTTCACTGGCTTCCAATCAGATACCGCATACAGTTCAAGCTTCTCCTTCTTACCTACAAATGCACTCAGTCTGCAGCCCCTCATTACCTCTCTACCCTCATTTCCCCTTATGTTCCCGCCCGTAACCTCCGCTCACAGGACAAATCCCTCCTCTCAGTACCCTTCTCCACCACCGCCAACTCCAGGCTCCGCTCATTCTGCCTCGCCTCACCCTATGCTTGGAATAAACTTCCTGAGCCCTTACGCCAAGCCCCCTCCCTACCCATCTTCAAATCCTTGCTCAAAGCCCACCTCTTCAATGTTGCTTTCGGCACCTAACCTTTATACCTTTCAGGAAATCTAGACTGCCCCTATTTGACTGACTGTACATTTGTTCTTTAGATTGTAAGCTCCTTTGAGCAAGGACTGTCCTTCTATGTTAAATTGTAAAGCGCTGCGTAACCCTAATAGCGCTTTAGAAATGTCAAGTAGTAGTAGTAGTGCTGGACTTGTTGAGGGGCTGCAGGGAAGGTAGAGGTGTGCAGGGCTTGTTATGGGAGGAAAGGGCTGTAGGCATGGGCGTAGTTTGGGGGGCAAGGGGGCATTGCCCCTCCCAAACTCAGGACTGGCACAACACGCTCTCGGTCTCTCCTTCCCACCTCAGGTCCCCAACAGCCCTCATCTCTGTTCCTTCCTGCCCCCCCCCCCCGCGCGTTTACACCTTTTATTTTCAGCAGCAACGACAGTGAAGAAAACATAACAGCAAGTGGGCTTGCCTCCAGCCTTTCCATTATCCCTTCCCTCACAGACAGTGTCCCGCCTTTCTATGATGACGTATTTCCTGTTTCCGCGAGGGTCGGACACTGTGAGGGAAGGGAAAGGCTGGAGGCGAGCCCACTTGCTTTTCTGTTTTCTTCACTGTCGTTACTGCTGAAAATAAAAGGTTTAAATGCGCGGGGGGCAGGAAGGAACGGAGAGGAAGGCTGTCAGGGAGAGAGGCGAAATCACTGGACATGGAGGGGAGGGCGGGGGCAGAGAAGAATCGCTGTACATGGAGGGAAGGGGCAGAGGAGAATCGCTGGACATGGAGGGGAGGGCAGAGGAGTGAGGAGAATTGCTGGACATGGATGGATGGAGGGGTCAGGGGAGAGAGAACATTTGCTGGATATGGATGGAGGAGAGGGCAGGGGAGAATGGAGAGTTGCTGGACATGGATGGAGAGGAGGGAACTAGAATTTGGGGACTGAAAAGGGGGGCAGGGGAGAATGGAGAGTTGCTGGACATGGATGGAGAGGAGGGAACTAGAACTCAGGGACTAAAAAGGGGGAGCTGGGGAAGTCACTGGACATGAATGGGAGGGGAGGGTGGGGGGGGTCAAAGGAGAATTGTTGGACATAGGGGGGAGGGCAGAGGAGAATCACTGGATGGGGAGGGGAGGGCAGGGGGAGAGAAGAGAAATTGCTGGACATGGAGAGGAGGGGAGGGGAGGGCAAGGGAGAGAGGATAATTGCTGGACATGGATGGAGGGGGCAGGGGAGAGAGGAAACTTGCTGGACATGGATGGATGGAGGGGAGGGGAGGGCAGGGGAGAGAGGAGAGTTGCTGGACATGGATGGAGGGAGGGAAGACAGGAAGGAGATGTGCATGGATGGAGAGGAGGGCAGGGGGAGAGAAGAGAAATTGCTGGACATGGAGGGGAGGGCAGGGGAGAATGGAGAGTTGCTGGCATGGATGGATGGAGGGGAGGGAAGTCAGGAAGGAGATGCACATGGATGGAGGGGAGGGAAGAGAGGAGACATGCTGGACATGGATGGAGTGAAGGGCAGGGAAGAGAGGAGAAATGTTGGACAAGGACGGAGGGAAGGAAAGACAAAGGAAGGAGATGCATATGGATGGAGGGGAAGGGAGAGAGGAGAAATGCTGGACATGAATGGAGGGGAGGGAAGACAGAGGAAGTAGATGCACATGGATGGAGGGGAGGGGAGTGAGGAGAAATGTTGGATATGGATGGAGGGGAAACTGCTGAATTTAAGGGCTGGATCGGAACACTTTGAGGGCAGATACTGAAACTTGAGGAAGGATAGAGACAGGGCTACAGATGGTATACAGGACGCATAAGGACACAGGAGTATGGTGGACATGGTGAGTGAAAAAATATCAAATGGAAAGAAGACACTGCATAAAACAGAAGACACCGGGACCAAAGCAAATAGAAAAACTAAATGATCAGATAACAAAGGTAGAAAAAAGTATTTTATTCAGAATGTATTAATTGTTCTCCGAGGACAAGCAGGCTGCTTGTTCTCACGACTGGGTTGACGTCCACGGCAGCCCCCACCAACCGGAACAAAACTTTGCGGGCGGTCCCGCACGCAGGGCACGCCCACCGCGCATGCCATCTTCCCGCCCGTGCGCGACCGTTCCCGCTCAGTCTTTTCTTTTCCGCGCTGGAGAGAGCCGCGTTCGTCTCTCTCTCTGTCAGCCCCGGAAACCGGATTACGCTTTCGCCGCGAACTTTTTTCTCTTTCGTTGTTCTCCGTTTTCTCTTTTATTTTGTGTAAAAAAAAAAACGCTGAACTTTGTTTTTCCCTCGTCTTTTAGCGGGGGCGTCTCGTGGCGGCCTTGTGGTCGCGCGGTCGATTTATTTTCGAGGTGTGATTTTTACCGCCACCATCGATGACTTTGACTTCGCCGATGCGATTTTTCCGTCGATGTCCTCGAAGGTCCCGAGTGGATTTAAAAAGTGTGGTCGGTGCGGCCGGCATATCTCGCAGACCGACACCCACGCTTGGTGCCTCCAGTGCCTCGGGCCGGAGCACGATACCAAGACGTGCACCTTGTGTCTCGGTCTCCGGAAACAGACACAGGTAGCGAGGCAAGTTCTTCGGGACCGTCTTTTTGGAACTTGCGCCGGCCCCTCGACGTTGACTTCGGCGGCATCAGTATCGATGGCCGGATCTTCGGTACCGGTATCGATGTCCACGAAATCGGCACCGACCCCAGGAGCACAGGTCCTGTCGGCCCGCCGGTCCTCCGAAGACGGCAGGGGTGAGAGGCCGCGTGGGCAATCGGCCCCGGTCACTCCCTCTACCCAGGGCCCTCGGGACCGAACCCGATTCCTCGAGGCCGAGGAGGACCCCAGATATTTCTCCTCAGAGGAGACTGTGGGCCTTCCCTCCGACCCCACTCCTTCACCAGAGAGAAAGCTCTCACCACCTGAGAGCCTCTCCTTTGCCTCCTTCGTCAGGGATATGTCCATTTGCATTCCCTTTCCCGTGGTCTCTGTGGATGAGCCGAGGGCTGAGATGCTCGAGGTCCTCGACTATCCATCACCACCTAGAGAGTCCTCCACGGTGCCGTTGCACAATGTCCTCAAAGAGACACTGCTTCGGAACTGGTTGAGACCATTATCTAATCCCACCATCCCCAAGAAAGCGGAGTCCCAATACAGGATCCACTCGGACCCAGAGTTAATGCGGCCCCAATTGCCTCATGACTCGGTGGTCGTGGACGCTGCTCTCAAGAGGGCGCGGAGTTCGAGGGATACCGCTTCGGCGCCCCCGGGGCGGGAGTCTCGCACTCTGGACTCGTTTGGGAGGAAGGCCTACCAATCTTCCATGCTCGTGACCCGCATCCAGTCTTACCAGCTCTACACGAGCATCCACATGCGGAATAATGTGAAGCAACTGGCGGACCTGGTCGACAAGCTCTCCCCGGAGCAGTCCAGGCCTTTTCAGGAGGTGGTCAGGCAGCTGAAGGCGTGCAGAAAGTTCCTGTCCAGGGGTATATATGACACCTGTGACGTGGCATGTCGTGCTGCGGCCCAAGGTATAGTGATGCGCAGGCTCTCATGGCTGCGTGCCTCTGACCTGGACAACCACACCCAGCAGAGACTGGCCGACGTCCCTTGCCGGGGGGATAATATTTTTGGTGAGAAGGTCGAGCAGTTGGTGGACCAACTACATCAGCGGTAAACCGCCCTCGACAAGCTCTCCCACCGGGCGCCTTCAGCATCCACCTCAGCAGGTGGATGTTTTTCCCGGGCCAGGCAGGCTGCGCCCTACGCCTACAACAAGCGTAGGTACACCCAGCCAGCCCGAAGGCCTCATCAGGCACAGGGACAGTCCCAGCGCGCTCGTTCCCGTCAACAGCGTGTGCCTAAGCAGCCCCCTGCGCCTCCACAGCAAAAGCCGGGGACGGGCTTTTGACTGGATCCACGGGAACATAGCCGCCATCAAAGTGTCCGTACCGGACGATCTGCCAGTCGGGGGGAGGTTAAAATTTTTTCACCAAAGGTGGCCTCTTATAACCTCCGACCAGTGGGTTCTCCAAATAGTGCGGTGCGGATACGCCCTGAATTTGGCCTCCCCTCCACCAAATTGTCCTCCGGGAGCTCAATCCTTCAGCTCCCATCACAAGCAGGTACTTGCAGAGGAACTCTCCGCCCTTCTCAGCGCCAATGCGGTCGAGCCCGTACCACCCGGGCAGGAAGGGCAGGGATTCTATTCCAGGTACTTCCTTGTGGAAAAGAAAACAGGGGGGATGCGCCCCATCCTAGACCTGAGAGGCCTGAACAAATATCTGGTCAAAGAAAAGTTCAGGATGCTTTCCTTGGGCACCCTTCTGCCAATGATTCAGAAGACCGATTGGCTATGTTCCCTGGATTTAAAGGACGCATACACTCACATCCCGATACTGCCAGCTCACAGACAGTATCTCAGATTCCACCTGGGCACATGGCACTTTCAGTATTGTGTGCTGCCCTTTGGGCTTGCCTCTGTTGGATTATTTGTAGTAAATAATTAGCAGATTGTTATACACACAGCTTCAGCTTTAGAAATGTTAATTTCTTTTCTTCATCTCTCTCACATACACCCCAGAATAATTCACTGCTGAATCACTTTAAAGTTGAAGTAACAAAACATCTGTTTACTCACAGTTTGTAGTTAGATTATATTCAGACAGGCTTATATATACATAATATAATACATTTGGTTTATCAGCTCTTTCCATGTGCTTAGATGGTAATGGATGCTCACACCATAGATCCTCAGGCTAGGAGAGATCATTAGAGCTCCATGTGCTGTGCCTAACCCCCACAGGAAGTTGCATGGGTGTGACCTCTCTATGCAATTCACATCAGAGGTCACAGAGTAATCACAGAGAAAAAATTGGTGACAGACAATGCATGTAAAATACAATACATTATTCCAACAAACCCCTTCTCATGCATAACTGTCATGCAATTATTAATTCATACAAAGTCCAAGCTTTATTCGCAGATTCACAAAATGTTCTCTGGGTAACGGTTTGGTCATGATGTCAGCTGTCATCTCACTGGTGTGACAATAGTGTAGACTGATGACCCCTTCTTTTGCCAGCTCTCGCACGTTGTGATATTTTGTTGCGATGTGCTTGGTGCGTGACTGAACCTTGTCATTCTGTGACAGTCTGATGCAGCTCTGATTATCTTCCATTATCTGGATTGGTCTCTGTTCAGCTATTCCAAAATCCAGCAAAAGTTTTTCAATCCACATCAGTTCTCTGCATGCTTCTGATACAGCCACATATTCAGCTTCTGTAGAAGACAGACTCACAATACTTTGTTTATGACTGGCCCAAGAAATTTGTACATTTCCATACATAAACACATATCCACTTGTGGATTTATAATCAGAATGATCCCCTGCCCAATCTGAATCACAGTAACATATTAGTTTTGGATTACTATTGGCTGAAATCTTTAATTTACAATCAATGGTACCTTTTAAATACCTTACCATCCTTTTAACTGCAGTCCAATCTGATTTGGTAGGTGAGCTGACCCTTCTGCTCAAAATTCCTACTGCATTTGCTATATCAGCCCTGTATGTGGTAGTCAGATATAAAAGCTTACCTATGGCTGATCTATATTGGATGTTATCTGGTAAAGGTTCTCTTACTGTTTCATCCTTCAGAAAATCAGTGATCATGGGAGTGCTTACAACTTGGGCATCTTGCATACCTAAACTTTCAATAAGCTCATTTATTTTCTGCTTCTGGCTTAGAAGATAAGAACCATCATTTTGTTTCTCAATTTCTATACCAAGATAGTATGACACATTACCAAGTTCTTTTATCTCAACATTCAGGTTTAAATATTTTACAATGTCCTTGTACTCTTGCTCACTTTCGCTTGCAATGAGCAGATCATCAACAAAAGCTAAAATGTATGCATATTGTCCATTTCTGCACCTAGTGTACAAGCATTTATCTGCTTCACCTTGCTTAAATCCTAAATTTGTCAATATTTCATGCAATTTGTCATTCCAACATTTTGCACTTTGCTTTAATCCATAAAGACCTTTGTTTAATTTACACACTAGCTGTCTTTGTTTTGTATTTATGAAACCTGTTGGCTGTTCCATGTACAAGTCTTCAGTTATATCTCCATGAAGAAATGCTGTTTTCACATCAATGTGGTTGACTTGCATGCCTTTTGAGACTGCAATGCTCAGAAGTGTTCTAATTGTCGTGTGTTTCACTACAGGTGCAAACACTTCATCAAAATCTTCTCCATATTTTTGAAGATATCCCTTTGCGACTAATCTGGCTTTATACCTTTCCACTTTTCCTTGTGCATTCCTTTTTAACTTGAATACCCATTTGCATCCTATAGCTTTCTTGCCAGGAGGTAATTTTGTAAGAATCCAAGTATTATTTTTATGCAATGCATCAATTTCTTCTTGTGCAGCTTTACGCCATTCAGCAGCTTCTTCTGCTGGCATTTTCTCAATCTCATCCCATGTTAAGGGCTCTTGAGCTTCTGCTGACTTTGTTAGGTAAGACAGTCTTGGGGGTGGAACACCTTTGTTTTCCCTGGATGAGCGTCTGACAACAGGTTGGTCCGACCTTTCCGCATCCTCTAAATCTGAGAGTCCTTCTCCAATTGATTCCCCTTCTCCAACTGTACTGTCTTCTTCAATGATCCTTTCTGTGTCTGCTTCCTCTGCCTGTTCCTCGTTAGATACAGATGAGTTGCTTTCAGACATCTGCCTTGGTATGGCATTTATATACACTGGCATGTCTATTATGGTTCTAGTTTCATATTCTGGATGATAAGGCTCATCTGGGATAATCCAGCCTTTATCAACCCTTTTGTTTTCATCAAAATATGTAACAAGTCTTATGCCAACAATGCCAGTTTTCAGATTCAAAATTCTATATCCTTTGTGTCCTGGAGCATAGCCAACTAAAATGCCCCTTTCTGTTGTGGAATCCAGCTTATGCCTTCTTTGCTTTGGTACATGAGCATATGCTGTACTTCCAAATGTTCTTATGTGTGACAGGTTTGGCTTCCTACCATGCCATGTCTCATGTGGTGTGTGCTCAGCGCCTTTAGTTGGCATTCTGTTTTGTAGGTACACTGCTGTGAGAATGGCTTCCTCCCATAGTCTTTTAGGGAGATTGCTATCTGACAGCATACATCTGGTCATTTCCACAAGTGACCTAAATTTTCTCTCTGCAACAGAATTTTGCTCTGGTGTATAAGCTACTGTTGTGATATGCTGAATGCCTTCTTGTTGTAGAAATGTGCGCATGCTTTGTGAAGTGAACTCACCACCATTGTCGGTCTGAAGAACCTTTGGTTTTCTTTCAAATTTATTGCTCACCATGGCTACGTATTTCTTCAGCATGTCTGTGACTTGACTTTTTTCTTTCAGCAAATAGGCCACACAATATCTAGAGAAATCATCTAAGAATATTAGCACAAATCTGTTATTTCCCAATGATGGGATATTAAACGGTCCACATAAGTCACTGTGTATTAAGTCCAGTACTTTATTACTCCTATTTCCTGTGTATGCAGGAAATGAGGGTCTCACACCTTTTTGAGTAACACAGTCTATGCATTTCTCCATTTTACCAGTATCTGCACTGATTTGAATGCCTGTGGCAAGTTGCTTACTGTAAAGATCCTGGATCACCTTAAAATCACGATGTCCCAGGCGGCGGGGCCAGATTTCCAGACTACATTTACCATCATTCTTCCTTACTTGCGCCATATGTGAGGCTTCACCTGAAATGCTCAGTTTATAAACATCATTATGCATAAAAGCTTCAGCATACACTTCATCATTTTTAGAGATTGTGCACTTATTGTTTTCAAAATGAATCGCAAATCCCTTCTTATCTAATGTAGATACACTAAGCATATTGCAAACTGCTTGGGGAATATACAAGACATCACTTACAGGAATTTCTTTAACTTCATTAGACACTTTGCATTTTAAATGGCATGTGCTCCCCGAATCCAAAATCCAAGTACTTTCATTTGAATTATTATTTACCATAGTCAAAGATTTTTCTACCATTAGAAAACTCTTATGTTTATCATTGCTTGGAAAATTCTTTTGTTCCATTGGCTTAGGTGAGCTAGAGGGGGTGTTTTGTGTTTCCTTACACCATTTAGATACATGTCCCTCCTTTCCACATGAATAGCAAATCAGCTTGCCCTTGGGCGGAGTTTTCCCATAGCTCCGCCTTCCTCTATTCTTTGCCAAGAAATTTGTTTCATTTCTCTCTGACTGTCTTTGAGAACACATCTCCTCAGAATCATTAATTATGCATTCCTGCCTCAGTTTTGATGCTGCCTGTTCAAAAGATTGCCCTTCAATGGCTTCATTTACAGACCTAAAAACATCAAACTTCTTTGATAGTGAGGTAAAAAGAAATGCTCTTTTCAATGCATCACACATGGGAATTCCAGAAAGTTCTAACTTTTGAAATGAAGACATAAGATGCATAATGTGATCATTACATTTACTTTTATCCCTTAATTTGGTCTCATTTAACTCTGCCAACCAAATTGGTTGCTGTTTTGCATATGTAGTTGCATACATAGTTCTTAGTTTATCTAAAATTTCGTTTGCTGTATCTTTTGCCTCCACTAATATGGCTTGTTTTTCTGAGAGAGCTTCCAAAAACATGTACTTCACATAATAGTTTGCATTGTCCCATTCAGCCATATTTTCAGCTGTTCTGTTTTGGTCTAAACATATATTTAATTTCTTTGCTTGAAGGAGACATCTGAATCTTAGTTCCCATTGCTGATAATTAAATTCAGTTAATTTAGGCACCTTGAGAGAGTAGAAAAATGGTGAATTTCCTCCCTCAGCCATTTCTTAGCCTGTTTGGTGTGTGGGGGGAGAGAGAGACAGACTGAATCTTTCTTTTAAAACTTAAGAGAAAAATTTGGCTTTTTCACTGCCTGGTAATATTTCTCCCTTTTTCAATTCCTGGGCTGGGCCCATAACCCTTTTGTTGGATTATTTGTAGTAAATAATTAGCAGATTGTTATACACACAGCTTCAGCTTTAGAAATGTTAATTTCTTTTCTTCATCTCTCTCACATACACCCCAGAATAATTCACTGCTGAGTCACTTTAAAGTTGAAGTAACAAAACATCTGTTTACTCACAGTTTGTAGTTAGATTATATTCAGACAGGCTTATATATACATAATATAATACATTTGGTTTATCAGCTCTTTCCATGTGCTTAGATGGTAATGGATGCTCACACCATAGATCCTCAGGCTAGGAGAGATCATTAGAGCTCCATGTGCTGTGCCTAACCCCCACAGGAAGTTGCATGGGTGTGACCTCTCTATGCAATTCACATCAGAGGTCACAGAGTAATCACAGAGAAAAAATTGGTGACAGACAATGCATGTAAAATACAATACATTATTCCAACAGCCTCTGCCCCACGGGTGTTCACGAAGTGCCTCGTGGTGGTCGCGGCGTATCTACGCAAGCTGGGAGTGCACGTGTTCCCATATCTCGACGATTGGCTGGTCAAGAACACCTCGGAGGCAGGAGCTCTCCAGTCCATGCAGTGCACTATTCACCTCCTGGAGCTGCTGGGGTTTGTGATAAATTACCCAAAGTCCCATCTCCAGCCAGCCCAATCTCTGGAATTCATAGGAGCTCTGCTGAATACTCAGACGGCTCAGGCCTTCCTTCCCGAAGCGAGAGCCAACAACCTCCTGTCCCTGGCTTCCCAGACCAGAGCGTCTCAGCAGATCACAGCTCGGCAGATGTTGAGACTCCTGGGTCATATGGCCTCCACAGTTCATGTGACTCCCATGGCTCGTCTTCACATGAGATCTGCTCAATGGACCCTAGCTTCCCAGTGGTGCCAGGCCACCGGGAATCTAGAAGATGTCATCCGCCTCTCCTCCAGTTGCCGCACTTCACTGCACTGGTGGACCATTCGGACCAATTTGACCCTGGGATGCCCATTCCAAATTCCTCAGCCCACGAAAGTGCTAACGACGGATGCATCTTGCCTGGGGTGGGGAGCTCATGTCGATGGGTTCCACACCCAGGGTCTGTGGTCCCTCCAGGAAAAGGATCTTCAGATCAACCTCCTGGAGCTTCGAGCGGTCTGGAACGCACTGAAGGCTTTCAGAGATCGGCTGTCCTGTCAAATTATCCAAATTCGGACAGACAATCAGGTTGCAATGTATTACATCAACAAGCAGGGGGGCACCGGATCTCGCCCCCTGTGTCAGGAAGCCGTCGGGATGTGGCGTTGGGCCTGCCAGTTCAGCATGCTCCTCCAAGCCACATACCTGGCAGGCGTAAACAACAGTCTGGCCGACAGACTGAGCAGAGTCATGCAACCGCACAAGTGGTCGCTCCATTCCAGAGTGGTACGCAAGATCTTCCGAGAGTGGGGCACTCCCTTGGTAGACCTTTTCGCCTCTCAGACCAACCACAAGCTGCCTCTCTTCTGTTCCAGACTACAGGCACACGGCAGACTAGCGTCGGATACCTTTCTCCTCCATTGGGGGACCGGCCTCCTGTATGCTTATCCTCCCATACCTTTGGTGGGGAAGACCTTACTGAAGCTCAAGCAAGACCACGGCACCATGATTCTGATAGCACCTTTTTGGCCCCGCCAGATCTGGTTCCCTCTTCTTCTGGAGTTGTCCTCCGAAGAACCGTGGAGATTGGAGTGTTTTCCGACTCTCATTTCGCAGAATGACGGAGCGCGGTGGGCGTGCCCTGCATGCGGGACCGCCTGCAAAGTTTTGTTCCGGTTGGTGGGGGCTGCCGTGGACGTCAACCCAGTCGTGAGAACAATCAGCCTGCTGTCCTCGGAGAACACCTGCTACAGGTATGTATCATTCGCTGAATATGTCAGCTTTTGGAAATGTGCATCTGTGATATTTTGCATGTAAGTTTCCATTTTTCTAGTATTGCTGCATGCCGAGTCTAACTTCTTGAGGTTACTGTTCAGTTCAGTATTTTGCCTTCATATTTTCTTTTTTTCTAGTTCCTTATGTCATTTTTGTTGTCATGTGTTTTTCATGTGTGATCAAGGTGCAGTATTCTGCTAGTGTGTAGTATTTGCAGTCCTTTTTGTTTTGTTTTTTCATTAGGTAGTGTACTGGTGTTTTAGAGCCTGGTGTAATTACAGAGCTGCCTTTCCACTTATAAGGTTGTAGCTCATCCTGTCCTTGGAATTAGTGCTGTTATGGTTTGGTAAGGTTTTGCACAAGTTTGTGTATAGTGTTTTGCAGCGGAGAAATTGTGTGTTGGTCTTACTGAGGTGGCACCAAAACATCAGAAAGGGTTTTAGAGCCTAAATCATGACACACTACCTCTTGAAGGATCTACATATAGAGCTTATGCATTTCTAAGGTCTACACTGGCATGGTATGGGAAAGGGGGTGGGAAATACTACTGGAAAGGAAGAGGGAGTTCTGGATAAGGAGAAAAGAAGGAAGGAAGGAAGGAAGGAAGGAAGAAAGAGCTGGCTTTTTTGGGGAATAACCATAATGTATATGTATGAGATATCGCATACATATTCATTATGGTTATTCCCAGTGCGGTTTTCTAGCATAAAAGGTGCCGGTACTCAAATGCCAGGCCACCCTTCAGGGGTGGGGTGATCACTGAGGGGACCCACCCCACAATAGCCAGGCCCCCTGCAACCAGTCACTGAACCTATGACAAGGCAGAATTGGTGTGTAGAGCCTTAACTCTTTCATTAAAAATTGGGGTCCATGGGTCAATTTTAGTAGACAATGGAAAAGGTGCCGGTACTCAGTACCCCCAAGTACCCCCTCAAAAAAAGCCCTGGTTATTCCCAAAAAAGCCAGCTCTTTCTCCCTTCCTCCATATTAGGATATTAATTTGTGTGTGTGTGTGTATATATATATATATATGCAAATGAATATGCTAATATGCCCCCCCCCCCCAAATGAAACAGTCAAACTACGCCCATGGGCTGCAGGGAAAGATGTTTGCTGGACTTGTTGGGGGGCCACAGGAAAGAGAGAGGTGTGCTGGACTTGTTTGGGGGCTGCAGGGAAGGTTGGGGAACTGCAGGGAAGAGAGAGGTTTGCTGGACTTGCTGTGGGAGTTGGGGGGCTGCAGGGAAGTCATAGGTGTTCTGGACTTGTGTTGGAGGAGGGGGCTGCAGGGAAGAGAGAGGTGTGCTGGACGTGTGGGTGGAGGAGGGCTGCAGGGATGGGGTAGAGGTGCTGGGCCTGCAGGAGGGGGGAGGAAGGGAAAGGAAAGAAATGCCAGACCAAGGGGATGAACGAAGTGGGGCTCAAATACTGAACCCACATCAGGAAGGAGGAGGGACAGGCAGGCATGAAAGCCAGATGCTGGAATGATGGGGGGGGGGGGGGGTGAGAGGGAGAGAAGCTAAATGGGGTGGAGCTAGAGAGGAGAGAGACACATTGGCATGGGGGAGGAAGAGAAGGGAGAAGCTGGCCAGGGAGATATAGGGACACAGAGAAAGGGAGATGCCGAACATAGAGGAAGATAGACAGAGATGGAAGAAGATGTATAGTGGACATGGGGAGAAAAGAAATGTGTAATGGACAGGATACCTTACTCAGAGAGTTAAGAGAAGAAAGAGAAGCAGAAACCAGAGCTTGGGGCCAACATTTGAAAAATAAAATGATCAGACAACAAAAGGTAGAAAAATAATTTTATTTTTCTATTTTGTGATTAGAATATGTCAGATTTGAAAGGGGCATCCTGCCAGAGCTGGTGTTAGACATGGCTGGGGCTTAGTGCAGAAATTTGGGAGGGGACCCCAAAGCTTACTACAAGACTGCATCTTCTTCAGCTTCTAGCAGGTTTGAGGGCTCTCTCTGGCCAGGGGGCCAAGAGCAGTTGCTCTAGTTTTACGCCCTAATTCCATCCCTGGCTTGTGCTATCTTTTTGTGGGAAGAAATGCATCTTTGTTTCTCTGGTGTTGTATTACATGCAAGGTCTGTCTTCTTGGGGTTTCGATTTAATTTATATTTATGGTCACTTATTCTGTATTTGGCATTTGTGTTGTGTGTGTGACTGAGGTATTCTGTTAGCATGAATTTTCTATGTAGTATTTTGTAGTGATTTGGTTTGTTCAGGTTTCTTGATACATTTATTGATATTTTAGGGCCCCACTGTAATATTTAGGGTCCTAAGGTATCTTAGGTAGGAATAGGATCCTTGTTTTGGATGTTAGTGTTGGTATGGTAGATTTGCTCTAGGTTCTGAGTGACTTTTTGTTTGATAGATTTTTTTATTACTTTCAAAAATATGCCTGTTATTGAGATTATACTAGAAACAAACATTTTTGTATGGTGAGTTTTATGGGGAAATGTCCTAGATGCTCTGCATCCACTGTTGGGTTAAACCTGGCCATGTCAGCAGTGTGTTCATTTTTGCTTGGAAGACGTCAAAGCCCACTCCAGCCTATCTAAATTTATCTCGTCATATGCGGGACCATAAAAGTTTGCCCGGCATTGTCCTCATGTTCCAAACCACTAACAGGAACTAATTTAAATTTCTACATGTAATTGGCATTAATTAATTTATATAATCATACAATACAACTGAAGTTGTATTTCTGGTAAAAGTTTGCCTGGTTATCTTGCACAGACAGTTTCCTAAATGTAGCTCTTCCAGGCATTCCTTTGGCTATGATTGCACCAAACGGGCAAACCTGCAACTAATGGATGAACAGACAGTCATGTATATTGCTGGCAACCTAATACTAATTCTTAATATGAAAACTAAAGAACAAAGATGCCTGAGAAGTTGCAGTGGTGGAGGCATTGGTATGATCAAGGTAAGACTGAGTGTTTAAAATTTTATTGGGTTGATACTTGTTATATTTCATTTTATTTGATTTATCTCTTTCAACAATATATTTTATAACAAAGTGGTTTACAGTATAATATCTTCACATAACAATATTCTTAAAAGTACAATACAATGACAGCCTAAATAACCCTCACTCTCCAAAGACATGTACAAACAATCAAAGCCTTTAAACATTTTTTTAAATGAAGATAAATTATCTCTCCAAAGGAGTGGAGGAGTAGCCTAGTGGTTAGTGCAGCAGTGAAGTATTTGAGGCCAAAACAGTCTGGATAGTGTAGGTTCAAATAAGATCGGGTGGTATTAGATTTGTTCCTGGGTGGTAAATCAACTAAATCTAGCATATAATTTGGAACAATGCCATAGATAATTTTGTGAATCAAGGTGCAGGTCTTGAAGGCAAATCACAGCCTTCTCTAAGCAGAGTTTTTCAGCCTCTCTTGCTTTCTTGAATCTCTTTTGCATCTGGAGCACGTAATCTACCAGGTTCTTCCCTGGGCTAGGTTCATCTTCCCAGACTTCTCAGATGACATCCAAGATTCCTCTGGGTCTTCTCCCATACAATAATTCAAAGGGAGAGAACCTTGTCAAACTCTGGGGCACCTCTTGAATGGCAAACACCACATAAGGGAGGAGGATGTCCCGGTTTTTTCATCTTCATCCACAATTTTCTTTAATATTTGTATCAGTGTTTTATTAAATTATTTGACCAGGCCATCTGTCTGGGGGTGGTACACAGAAGTTCTCAAAGTTTTCACTTTCCATAAGTCACAGACTTGCTTCATGACTCGCAACATTGAGGTTGTCCCCTGGCTAGTCAGGATCTCCATGGGAATTCCCATGTGGGAGAAGATTCCTTTAGCGCACTGGCTACTGTAGTGACCTTCATGTTACATAATGCAATGGCTTCCGGATAGTGTGTTGCATTGTCTAAGATGACCAGGATGTATTTGTTGCCTTAGGTGGTCCTCTCCAGGGGTCCCACAAAGTCCATAGCTATTCTCTCAAATTGGGTTTTGACAATTTACATGGGCATGAGCAGGGTAGGTGAAATCCTTGCAGGGTTGCTCAATTGGCAGGTTGGGCAAGACTGGCAATAGAGCTAGACCTGTTTTTATAAGCCTGGCAAAAACAGGTCATTATCCGCTCCCAGGTTTTCTCTTCTCCTAAGGGTTGAGGCTCTAACAATTGTTCCACCTCTTCTCCATCCAACAATCCCTTGGCCACCCTGTATACCAAGTCATTTTTCAATATAAAATACGGAGGAACTATCTTGAAAGGTTCTTGATT
Source organism: Microcaecilia unicolor (assembly GCF_901765095.1). Lineage (NCBI taxonomy): Eukaryota > Metazoa > Chordata > Amphibia > Gymnophiona > Siphonopidae > Microcaecilia > Microcaecilia unicolor. The sequence goes on along the minus strand of NC_044035.1, from coordinate 236,955,879 downwards.
ATCCACTGGTTTCCCATCTACCATCACCACCTGGGTAGGTGCCTCTCTGACAGACTCGTTCTCTAACTGAGCCCTCTTAAAATTCCCCGGATTGTCCTCCCTGCGCCATTTGGCCAAATTCTCTAATGGATCAGGATGTTCTGGGGTGTCTTCACCTGTACCCAGGTCCTCATCTAATGCAGCCCCTAAATTATGGGTGTCATATAGCTTTTCCAGGTATCGCTGCCAGCGGATTTGGGTTACATGGAATTCTCCACATATAAAACAGGATTCTCCAAAGGGAAGAACTTGGGGAAAGACTCATCCTTCTTCTCTAGGCTAGTAGTTGGTGATGTCCAGAGGGCCTCGAACGTTGGAAAATCCCAGCCCAGGATAACTGGGTAAGGTAACTAAGGCAAAACCCCAACTTCTAAATGGGCTTCTCCAACTGTAATTTTGAATAGTTTTGATGGAAACTGGAGCAGTTGGTTATTCCCTCTGATCTCCATGTAAACAAGACAAAGTTGTTGTCTACTCATAATTCACTTGAGGTCAAGTGAGGATTCCTTTTCGGATAAGAGTTTTCACACTGCTGGAATATACTTGATATTTGTCTGTCCTACTTAGATTGTAAGCTCTGTCTAGCAGGGACTGTCTCTTCATGTTCAAGTGTACAGCACTGCATACGTCTAGTAGCACTTTAGAAATGATAAGTAGTAGTAGTAGATATAGACTCCCCTCCATTTCAGTCTGGAGCACTAGGTTCCTGCCTCCTGGCTGAAAGGCTTCCACAAAATTACAGGTGTGGTTCTACGACATTCACATCCATAGCCTCTTCACTTATTCCCAGTCAGTCTCTTGCCAAATGTCCCTTGTCTCCACAAAGTGAAAGAGTCAAGTTCTTGTCCCTGAATCCACATGGGGCATTGCGTTCTGGGGAGGGTGGCCTCCAATTCTCTGACCTTTCCTTTTGGGTTCCTTGGCTTGATGGTGACTTCCTCTCATTGGAGTGCTTAATCCTGCTTTCTCTTCTTTTCTTCTGGGGCTTCTACCTAGTCTCCTCTCCTTCCCTGGATCAGGGACTGGTTACGCTTGGTGGAATCCTTCTGGCACTTCTAAGGCAGTCTCCAACATCAGCTTGGGGTGTTGCCTCACCCATTGTCTTGTAGACCGAGGTAGTCAATCCAGGAACTGCTCTAGGAGAACCTCATTTGTTCTTCCACACTGGATTTTAACTCTGGTTGCTACCACCTTCACACAATCTCTTTCAACCTGTAGAAAAAACTGCGGGGGTGTTTCTTTTGCATGGAGTGTACTGTTCCTGAACCGTTGCCAATAGGATTCCAGGGTGGTTGCCTTATAGGCAGCCTAGCCATCAGGGTTGGCACTTTGTAAGGTGGTTTGGTTGCTGCCAGTTAACAAATTTCCCAAATATGTAGTCTATGTTGCCTCCAGCCAGCCAGCCATGTGGGCAGTTCTCTCAAAATTCACCAGAAAATGATCCAGGTCACCTTCCAGGGTCATTTTAGGCAATACTGGTTAGGTACATTCGCATGGGACATTGGTCCCTATAGTATAGGGGAAGTCTGGGCCAGAGAGCCCTGTTACCATTCTACTAGCTTTTGTAAAACTTGTTGCTGTAGCTGCTGCTCAAAGTGCGCCTGCATAAACAATTGCTGTTTTTGCATGAACTGCTGCTGCTGCTGCTGGCCCTCCACCAGGGCCTGGATTAGTTTCTCCATGTTTTGCTTGCAGCCCTAATACGCACTGAGTAAAACAAAAACAAACAAGAAAAATAATCCTGCCTATCCAGCACCAAATACACTGTTTCAGGTCCCTATCTGAGGCAGAGCTAATCTATTTAGCCCAAATTATGTTTTGGTACTGGTTACAAGGCCCAGAGCCCTGGAGACTGAGGATTCTGGCTTCTTCTATCTGCAGAAGCTCAAATCCCACCACTGCCATAATATGTAACAATGTGAGCAAGGGTGGGCTTGTGAGCCTTGAAACACAGCCACATAAAAGTTGGAAGGTGAAATAAAAATCGATTTATTTATGTGCAGGGGATTGGGTGACCTGTTGCCTTCACAGGTTAGGACAAATAAACACAAAAACCAGTCTGTATACATATATAAAGTTTCTCTCTCTCTCTTGTGGCCTTCTCTGGCAAGGCCACAACGTGTACTAGTCTCTGAACTAGAGTCCCAGATTTAAGTGCTGTATCTCAGTATTCAGCACATTTGGGCAAAGGCTTAGCCCTTAGTCTCAACAATACAGTTCAGCAGGTTTCAGGATAAACTGGGCCTACCTGAGTAGAGCTTTTGCAGCAGCTTACAGGTCTGTGCTGGAGGCATAGGATGGAAGATATCAAGGCCCAAGTATCAGACTGCCTATCTGACATTGCTGCCTGGATGTCTCACGACCATCTGAAACTAAACATGGCCAAGACTGAACTTCTTATCTTTCCCCCTAAACCCACCTCTCCTCTTCCCCCATTCTCAATCTCTGTGGATAACACTTTCACCCTCCCTGTCTCATCAGCTCGTAACATTGGGGTCATCTTTGACTTCTCTCTCTCTTTCTCTGCACATATCCAACAGATTGCTAAAACCTGTTGTTTCTTTCTGCATAATATCACCAAAATTTGTCCCTTCCTTTCTGAGCACACTACCAAAACCCATATCCACACTCTTATCACCTCTCACTTAGACTACTGCAACTTGCTTTTCACAAGTCTCCCTCTAAGCCATCTCTCTCCCCTTCAATCTGTTCAAAATTCTGCTGCACAACTTCCGCCAGTGTCCATATGCTCATATTAGCCCTCTCTTCAAGATACTTCATTGGCTTCCTATCTGTTTCCATGTACAGTTCAAACTCTTCTTATTAACTTTGCAGCTCCTCAATTCCTCTCCACTCTTATCTCTCCCTACACTCCTCCACGGGAACTCAGTTCATCAGGTAAATCTCTCTTATCTGTACCCTTCTCCTCCACTGTGAATTTCAGACTCCGTTCCTTTTATCTTGTTGTACAGTATGCCTGGAATAGGCTTCCTGAGCCAGTATGTCAAGCTCCATCTGTGACCGTCTTCAAATCTAGACTAAAAGCCCACCTTTTTGAGGCTGCTTTTAACTCCTAACCCATATTCACTTGTTCAGTACCCATGTCTGTTTTATCTTTCCCCGCTTAGCAATTCCCTTATCCCTTATTTGTACTGCTTGTCTGTCCTGATTAGATTGTAAGCTCTGTCGAGCAGGGACTGTCTCTTCATGTTCAACTACACAGCTCTGCATACTTCTAGTAGCACCATAGAAATGATAAGTAAGACTTTTCCTCTGGGCCTCTCTGACTGAGCTATGCTGAGAAATTTTATTGACCACACCCTCCCTTCTGTGCTCCTGCTGAGTCAGTTCGGGCACCTTTTTGTGCCTTGGTCGTAAGAAAAACAGGACCAGGTAAAGTCGTCCAAGTGCTCGTCAGGGACGCCCTTTTTTTCCCATTATGGGTCGAGGACGCCCATATATTAGGCATGCCCAAGTCCCACCTTCGCTACGCCTCTGACACGCCCCCATGAACTTTGGTCATCCCTGCGACGGAAAGCAGTTGGGGACGCCCAAAATCGGCTTTCGTTTATGCCGATTTGGGCGACCCTGTGAGAAGGATGCCCATCTTCCGATTTGTGTCGAAAGATGGGCGTCCTTCTCTTTCGAAAATAAGCCTGAGAGGGTGGTGGTAAATGGAATCCGCTCAGAGGAAAGGACGGTGAGCGGTGGGGTTCCTCAGGGGTCGGTGACTTAATCTGAGAATATGATGATGCTGTCTTGAACCGTTTGAAAGACATTAAAGTGAAATTCTCAGAACTTGGGCAACTTTTGAGTTTTGCATTAGAATTTCAACCTAAACGTAGTGATCAGGACACAGTAGCAGTGGCAGTGATGACAAAGAGCTCACAACCAGAAACAATGTTAGTGGTTCTTTTTCAGGGGAGCATGTAAGCCTCTGACCTGTGCTAAGTGGCCCAATGTTGACAGTGGAACGGTTAAATTCCAGGTCAATGCTCCAATCCCAATCCCACAGGAAGGACAGTTATATACAAGATTTATTTAATAGATCTTTAGAGACGGGAGAGGTTCTGCGAGATTGGAGATGAGCGGATGTGGTCCCTCTTCACAAAAGTGGAGACAGGGAAGAAGTGGGAAACTAAAGACCGGTAAGTCTCACGTCAGTGGTAGGAAAAATAATGGAGTCACTGCTGAAAGAAAGGATAGTTAACTTTCTAGAAGACAATGGGTTACAGGACCCGAGGCAACATGGCTTTACCAAAGGAAAGAAAATCCTGCCAAATGAATCTCATTGACTTCTTTGACTGGGTGACAAAAGAAATGGATGAAGGCGTGCGCTAGATGTAATCTACTTGGATTTCAGCAAAGCCTTTGATACGGTCCCCCACAGAAGACTCGTGAATAAGCTGAAAGGGCTGAACTTAGGACCGAAAGTGGTGAACTGGATAGAAAACTGGTTGACCGACAGGTGGCAGAGAGGGGCATAATCGAAAGGGGCGCCCAAGTTTTCCTGAGGACATCCTCACAGGACGTCCCGGCGAAGGGGTGGGGAAACCCATATTATCGAAACAAGATGGGCGTCCATCTTTCGTTTCGATAATAGTCAGGGACGCCCAAATCGTGAAATTTAGGTCGACCTTAGAGATGGTCATCCTTGATTTTCGGCGATAATGGAAACCGAGGATGCTCATCTCAGAAACGACCAAATCCAAGCCATTTGGTCATGGGAGGAGCCAGCATTCATAGTGCACTGGTCCCCGATTTGGGCGACACTGTGAGAAGGATGCCCATCTTGCGATTTGTGTCGAAAGATGGGCACCCTTCTCTTTCGAAAATAAGCCTGAGAGGGTGGTGGTAAATGGAATCCGCTCAGAGGAAAGGATGGTGAGCAGTGGGGTTCCTCAGGGGTTGGTGCTGGGGCCCATTTTATTTAATATATTTGTGAGTGATATTGCTGAAGGGTTATAAGGAAAGGTTTGCCTTTAGGGATCTCCGAAAGTTAGAAGAATGGTTGAGGGTCTGGCAGTTAAAATTTAATCCTGTTCACACAGGGGGATATAGCTTTGATCCTGGGAACTGAGTTTGATTCCCACTGCAGCTCCTTGTGACTCTGGGCAAGTCACTTAACCCTCCATTGCCCCTGGTACAAAATAAGTACATGAATATATGTAAACCGATTTGAATGTAGTTGCAAAAACCTCAGTAAGGCGGTATATCAAGTCCCATTTCCCTTTCCCTTTATATTAGAGTACGATCAATAACTATTGTTAGACACAAAGTACTCCACTAAAAAATTCAAACAAACATGAATACATTTATTGTTACCCATATATATGCATACATTGTTCACAATAACCTTCGGTTCCCATGTAACTCACTTCCACATGCCTTTCAGAGCGTCATCCACACAGTCAAACCAATCTCATATATTGCTCACTACATACTACAATCCACTGACATTACAATACTTGCACTTAAGATTCAACTCTAATGCATTCCCTTGGCTTTTGATGATATCAAAAAATGTTCACTGCATTCGTTTAAGTCCAGACTGATACAATGGAAGAAGAATTTTTGCCCCGCACTGGCTATAGATCAAAATGGGTACCTCCGGGCCCTGTGGACCCTTCAATCATGGCTTTTCAAAAACTGGTGTTGTCTGACTTGACAAAGGTTGAGCAGTCAGAGAAAAAGTATGGTAGTAATTTGTCTACCAGTCAACGTCGCTGTATTTGTGAATTGGAAAATAATAAACAATTGACTATTCTGAGGGCGGATAAGGGTGGGTCCACAGTAGTTATGGATACACAAAAATATGTAGAGGAGGGACTAAGACAGCTCCAACAAAGTGAATATTATGATCAAATAGATTATGACTCTACTGATGAATTAAAACAGAGTAATAATGAATATGTGAGTACAGCGGTTATGAATGGCATTTTGTCTGTTAAAGAGCAACGATTTTTGTGCCATCCTAATCCTAAGATTCCTTACATCTATTTTGTCTCCAAAGTTCATAAATCCATGTCGGACCCACCCAGACGCCCCATTGTATCTACTCGCGACTCGGTCTTAGAACCTCTTTCTAAATTTTTAGACAAATTATTAAACCCGTTTGTTAGTTGTGCAGAGTCATATGTTCGTGACTCTATTCATTTCATACAGTTGTTAGAACAAGTGGATTATCAAAGGATTGATAATAACAGTTTTTACATGGTTGGATTAGACGTAGTGGCTCTGTACACCAATTTACCCCAGAACAAAGTGATTCAGTTAGCGTGTGAATACCTGGCTGAAGGGTTAATTCCAGAATCAAAAGTTACAGTCCTGTGGCAATTGATGTCCTGGGTCATTGGTCGAAATTATTTTGAATTTCAGAATAAATTTTACATACAAAAGTGTGGTGTGGCAATGGGGGCTACTGTAGCGCCCTCCCTAGCCTGTCTCTACATGACTCAGTTTGAAAAGAAGCATGTATATACCTCTTCCCAGTATGATAAAAAAGGTTCCAGGGGAGATCCTGGAAATTATAGACCAGTGAGTCTGACGTTGGTGCCGGGGAAAATGGTAGAGGCTATTATTAAAAACAAAATTACAGAGCACATCCGAGGACATGGATTACTGAGACCAAGTCAGCACGGCTTTTGTGTGGGGAAATCTTGCCTGACTAATTTACTTCAATTCTTTGAAGGAGTAAACAAACATGTGGACAAAGGGGAGCCGGTTGATATTGTGTATCTGGATTTTCAAAAGGCGTTTGACAAGGTGCCTCATGAAAGGTTACAGAGGAAATTGGAGGGTCATGGGATAGGAGGAAATGTCCTATTGAGGATTAAAAACTGGTTGAAGGATAGGAAACAGAGAGTGGGGTTAAATGGTCAGTATTCACAATGGAGAAGGGTAGTTAGTGGGGTTCCTCAGGGGTCTGTGCTAGGACCGCTGCTTTTTAATATATTTATAAATGATTTAGAGATGGGAGTAACTAGCAAGGTAATTAAATTTGCTGATGACACAAAGTTATTCAAAGTCGTTAACTCGCGACAGGATTGTGAAAAATTACAAGAGGACCTTACGAGACTGGGAGACTGGGCGGCTAAATGGCAGATGACGTTTGATGTGAGCAAGTGCAAGGTGATGCATGTGGGGAAAAAAGAACCCGAATTATAGCTACATCATGCAAGGTTCCACGTTAGGAGTTACGGACCAAGAAAGGGATCTGGGTGTCGTCGTTGATAATACACTGAAACCTTCTGCTCAGTGTGCTGCTGCGGCTAGGAAAGCGAATAGAATGTTGGGTATTATTAGGAAAGGTATGGAAAACAGGTGTGAGGATGTTATAATGCTGCTGTATTGCTCCATGTTACGACTGCACCTTGAGTATTGTGTTCAATTCTGGTCGCCGCATCTCAAGAAAGATATAGTAGAATTGGAAAAGGTGCAGCGAAGGGCGACTAAAATGATAGCGGGGATGGGACGACTTCCCTATGAAGAAAGACTAAGGAGGCTAGGGCTTTTCAGCTTGGAGAAGAGACGGCTGAGGGGAGACATGATAGAGGTATATAAAATAATGAGTGGGGTGGATGTGAAGCGTCTGTTCATGCTTTCCAAAAATACTAGGACTAGGGGGCATGCGATGAAACTACAGTGTAGTAAATTTAAAACAAATCACCCAACACATAATTAAACTCTGGAATTCATTGCCGGAGAACGTGGTGAAGGCGGTTAGCTTAGCAGAGTTTAAAAAGGGTTTAGACGGTTTCCTAAAAGACAAGTCCATAAACCACTACTAAATGGACTTGGGAAAAATCCACAATTCCAGGAATAACATGTATAGAATGTTTGTACGTTGGGAAGCTTGCCAGGTGCCCTTGGCCTGGATTGGCCGCTGTCGTGGACAGGATGCTGGGCTTGATGGACCCTTGGTCTTTCCCAGTGTGGCATTACTTATGTATTTATGATAAGGTCATGCTGTGGAAGAGATATATTGACAATATCATATTGTTTTCGCAGGGGCCTGAAAATGAGCTGTTAGCCTTCATTGATAGCCTCAACACTGCCGATCCGCATGTCAAATTCACTTGTCAGATTGATAAATATGAAATTGAATTTTTGGATATTAAGATCATTAAGACCAATAGTGATGGTTTTCACACTACGATTTTCAGAAAGAAGACTGACAGGAACACCCTACTGCGTTATACAAGTCATCATCATGCAGCATTGAGAAGGGATGTTCCTGTCGGCCAATTTCTTAGGCTGAGGCAATTGTGCTCTTCAGTTAATGAATTTAAAGTTCAGTCAAAAGACATGATGAATCGGTTTGTGCAAAGAGGGTACCCAATGGGGGTTCTTAGAAAGGCATACAAGCGAGCGCTGTATGCTCATAGACCATGGCTATTCTTGCCTAGACAAAAACCTGCCCATAGGTCTGTAGCCTGTGTGCTTCCGTTTTCTCAACATGCCCCTAAAGTAGGACATCTAATACACAAATATTGGCATGTTCTAGCTGTGCATTCAGAATTCAGTGAGCACCCCAAGATCGCTTAACGTCGGAAAGCGAACCTGGGAGAACTGTTAAAAAGATCTACCCCTGATAAATTAGATGGCCAACATTCCCCCTCTGGGAAATGTGTTTATTGCAAATATTCAGTTACTACCAAGTGGGTTTTAATACCGGGGTCTACCAAAAAAGTTTATCTGCAAGGTAATACTAAGTGACAATTAAAACACAGACTGGCTGAGCAGATCAGTAATCTTAGAACTTATAAAAAAGAAGCACCCTTGGACCACACAAAACCACGCGATTGAGGACTTAAAGTGTTTAGTATTAGTGCATGTCGCCCCCTCTTGGGGTGGTGACATCAGTGCGCAATTGCTGGCTATAGAACAGCGCTACATTTTCACGTGGGATATGGTGGCCCCTAAGGGTCTTAATCTGGAAGTAGAATGGATATAACCTTTGGCAATTTCTTCTGAGGGACGTTTCAAATGGGGGTATTTAATCCCCGGAACAGGAAAGTATGGTCGTAAAGTGTGGGGGCAGACCTTTGGATCCCCCGCTTGCAGAGTTGCCCGGATGGTAAGCAGCCACTAAGCGTATTTACAATTGTGATACAAGGTTAAAATTTAGATAGGCTTTTGAGATTTCGAGATGATTAGGAGTGGATGTGTATTATTGATTGTTACAGGTTACGGGGAGTGGTTCTTCCTGATGAAGTAAACCACGAAATGCGGTTTCGCATTGAGGAACTAAAGAGGAGTTGAAGTCTGGTCATCTAGGTGACCTTATCAACGGTTTTTCATGGAAGCCTTCTAGATGCCGCGCAGTGGAGCCACGAACCCAGCCAAACTTGATACCCAGTTGTGGGTGATATAATTGTGGTTTGAGTACACACTAAGATTCATCACCATGCTAAGCATTGGGAGTCTGAGCGCTTAGAAACAACAGTCACTTTGACTTTGAATTTGGGATTATCGAAACGAGGGCTGAGAAGTAAGAGCGGCCCGTGTCAGCCATTTTGGAACTGCTGGTCTTAAATGAATGCAGTAACCATTTTTTAATATCATCAAAAGCCAAGGGAATACATTATTTATTTATTTGTTACACTTGTATCCCACATTTTCCCACCTATTTGCAGGCTCAATGTGGCTTACATAGTACCGTAGAGGCGATCGCCAGTATCGGTATAAACAAATACAGAGTGAGGTTATGGTAGAGTAAAGATCATGTGTGACAGACAGATTTAGGAATCATAAGGAGGAAGAGTTAATTTATGTCCAGTACGAGCTTTGGTTTTGTTGTGTTGCAGAGTTGAGGCATTTAAGTTGGATCGTTCGAGTATGCCTATTTGAACAGGTGAGTTTTTAGTAGTTTCCGGAAGTTTAGGTGGTCATATGTTGAATCTTAAGTGCAAGTATTGTAATGTAATTTCAGTGGATTGTAGTATGTGGTGAGCAATATATGAGATTGGTTTGACTGTGTGGATGACGCTGTGAAAGGCATGTGGAAGTGAGTTACATGGGAACCGAGGGTTATTGTGAACAATGTATGCATATATATGGGTAACAATAAATGTATTCATGTTTGTTTGAATTTTTTAGTGGAGTACTTTGTGACTAACAATAGTTAAAATTTAATGCCAAGAAGTGCAGAGTGATGCATTTGGGGTGTAGAAACCCAAAAGAGGGATACCGAATAGGAGGGAGAGATTAGCAAGCTCAACTCAGGAGAGAGACCTTGGGGTGTTGGTGTCGGAGGATATATATGAAGATGAAGAAACAATATGATAAGGCGACGGCCCTGGCTAGAAGGATGCCAGGCTGCATAGAGAGGGGTATAAACAGCAGAAGAAAGGAGGTGTTGATGCCCCTTTACAAGTCGTTGGTGAAGCCCCACTTGGAGTATTGTGTTCAGTTTTGGAGGCCGTATCTGGCTAAAGATGTAAAAAAACTGGAAGCGATGCAAAGAAAAGCTACGAAAATAGTATGGGATTTGGATTGCAAACCGTATGAGGAGAGACTTGCCGACCTGAACATGTATACCTTGGAGGAAAGGAGAAACAGGGGTGACATGATACAGATGTTCAAATATTTGAAAGGTATTAATCCGCATACGAACCTTTTCCGGAGACAGGAAGGTGGTAGAACTAGAGGACATGAATTGAGGTTGCAAGGGAGCAGACTCAGGAGTAATGTCAGGAATTCAAACATGCGTGGGATAAACACAAAAGAATCCTGTTTAGAAGGAATGGATCTATGGAATCTTAGCGGACTTAGGGTGGCAACGCCGGTATTTGGAGAATAAAACCGGTGCAGGGAGGACTTCTACGGTTTGTGCCCTGAGAAAGGCAGGGACAAATCAAACTCGGATATACATATAAAGTATTACATACCATGTAAAATGAGTTTATCTTGTTGGGCAGACTGGATGGACCGTTCAGGTCTTTATCTGCCGTCATTTACTATGTTAGTCCTTCAACTCAGTGGTGGTCTTCAGTAAGAGTATCTGACCTCAGTATGGTTATGGAACTCTGGTGTCATAGTACAAGTGAAGCAATGGGTTTCAACTGACCAAAAGATTCCCAGATGCTGAACCCTCAGAGTCATGTGAATTTCCACTCTTCTGTCTGCTTATGGTTTTGGACTTCCCTGAGGACTGGGGAACTGGAATTTAGAAGTCTAACTTGATCTTGATGTTACAGAATCTGAGGGGCTTCACAGGTACCTAAGAAAGATTGGTGACACCAAGCAGGTGGTTTGGACTCTAGTACCACAGGATTTCACTGACTAAAGAGAGTCTGCAATGGGAGAGTCTGGTGCTGGCATCCCCTTTAACTAGACATGAAGAAAGGGGGGGGGGGGGGGGTCCTGTCTGGAATGGGTGATAGCTTTATTTAGGGGACAGTCCCCTGGGCTCTTGGTTCTCTAGCTGGAGGTTATCCTCTTCCCTTGCAGTGGCCCTTGTAGTGGCAGGCACTCAACCAGGCATGGTTGAGTTGAGGGGGAGGGTATGTGAGGGATTGCATAGAAAATTGATAGTCTCCCTTAAAAACACTCCTTCACAGGATCATTTTAAGAGGCTAGAGAGTGCAGTGTATAGTAGAAGGGGCATGGTTCAGTCAGGCACAGCTAGCCTTCTGAGTCAGGAGGGCAGGGCCCAGACTAAGACAAAATATTTAGAGGGGGAGCAGAATAGAACAGGGAGGAGGAGTCTTCCAGGGGGGTTCACGGGAAGGGCTTCAGTATCTGGATGGGCCCAGGAAAAGAAGCAAATTCCTTCCACATATGCTCCCACTGTATATTTGAGGGAATGGAAGATTGCCAAGGTGGAAAGTCTTTTTCCTGGAGAGTTTGAACCTTTGTGGTAGGCCTGGGTTACAGAAAAGCTGTGTTTAACCTACTTCATTCTGTGTTTGAGGATGGGCAAGAAGCTAACCCTGGAAGGATCTCTCACTGATTTACAAGCAAATCCAGTGCTTTTTTTTTTTTTTAAGGAAAAAAGGTGCCAGTACTTAAGCAGAGCCAACCTTAGAGGGTGAGGTAACCAGGACTTTTTTTTCAACTGGTACAGTGCATTTTTATTTTTATTTTAGTTACATTTGTACCCCGCGCTTTCCCACTCATGGCAGGCTCAATGCGGCAGCCATGCGACCCGGAATAGCTCTTCCTGGAAGGTGGCAGCCTCTGAATTTGAAGGTCACAAGTTTGAAGCTGGCTGGTGTACCCTAAGAACCTAAAAATAGCCATACTGGGTCAGACCAATGGTCCATCTAGCCCAGTATCCTGCTTCCAACAGTGGCCAATCCAGGTCACAAGTACCTGGCAGAAACCCAAATTTCCCAAAACAAGCTGGGAGATTTTAAGTGAGAAATGCAGTGGGGTGGATAGGACATTTTTGGAAGGCAGGAAGAAAAGTGCTGGTACTCTGTACTTATTGCGCATCGGCTGAAAAAAAGGTCTGAGCAAATCTATGTGCAAGACAACCTGCCTTGTGCAGTAAACATGCTTCATTATATTTTGGTTTAAGAAATAAAGAATTCTTGTTTAAATTTCCTACCTAGTCCTGTTGTTCTGTGAAGGCTCAGCACTCAATCCTCACTCACACTATCACAAAGTCCCACACTATGCCAGGTGGTACAGAGTAGCCTTTTATGCACAGTATGAGACATCAGGAAGCTATAAAGAAAATACAGAAAAATAAACTACATATCTCCATCTGATACCCCTATTATATTGGGAACTCAAATATTCTTTTAGTGTAATTTCCAGTGGATGTGGAAATTTTTTTATGGTCTTTCTAGAATAGTGATTCCTAAACTTGTTCTCTGCTACAAGGTTTCTCAAGCCATTCCTGAAGGCAGTCTGAATTTGAGATCGCTCTGCATATGATAAATTTACATGCACTGCTTCCATCTCATGCACATTCATTGTGAATATCCTGAAAACCAGACTGGCCAGACAATATGCCAGGACTATTTTGAGAAACACCCTCTGGACTCCCCCAGGCTGTCAGGTTTTCAGGATATTCATAAAGAATATGCTTGAAACAGATTTGAATGTACTGCCTCAGTTATTGTTTTATTTTGGGTTTTTTTTGCTCCTAGGTACACTCTAGTTATCAGTATTTCGCAGTAGCAGAAAAAGGAATCAACCCTCATGTCATCATTTATGAATATCCTTCTCTGCGGCCATTCAGGATACTGCGGGGTAGGTAATAGCATGAAAGGGGCCCTTTTACCAAGCGGAAGTAAAAGGTGGCCTGCAGTGGTGTAAGTGCGTGGGATTGCCATGCGCCAGTGGCGTAGCCACAGGTGGGCCTGGGTGGGCCGGGGCCCACCCACTTAGAGCTCAGGCCCACCCAACAGTAGCACACGTTTAACGGTAGCTGGTGGGGATCTCAAGCTCTGCCAACTGAAGACTTCCTCCTAATGGTAACGAAAACGCTACTCTCCATGATAACGGCACCTGTGCATGCTCAGTTTTCAGCGCATGCCTACTTCAGACTGCCAAAGTGGAAAGAAGCATTTTCCTGCCAGTTGAGATATATTTTTGAAGGTTGGGGGGGGGGGGGGGGGGGGGGAGAACACTTGGTGCCCACCCACTTCTTGCCTAGGCCCACCCAAAATCTGTTGTCTGGCTACGCCCCTGCCGTGCGCTGAGGCCATCTTTTACCACTGTGGGAAAAAGTGTTTTTTTTTAAAGGAGGCAGTAAATGGCCGTGCAGTAATTAAACAATTGCCGCACGACCATTTACTGCTGGAGCCCTTACCGCCTCCTATTTAGGAGGCAGTGAGGGGTCTCTTGGTAACACAGTGGTAACTGGGCACTCACTGGTGCTAGAAAATAAAAAATAATTTCTAGCACCAGTACTTGCATGTGACAGACCCAGAATTACCACCAAGTTCCTGGGCAAGCCTGGCGGTAGGGCCAATTTGCTGTGCTGAAACGAAAAAGGGCCCCTTAATGTTTTGGAATATTCTGTATTTGTTTTGGCAGAGTATCACATCGGCACTGTGAGATCAGTATTCATAACAGATTTAGAAAATCTAGATACACTGCATCAACCGGCTCACCTTTATCCACATGTTTGTTCCATGGGCGTAGCCAGACACCCAATTTTGTGTGGGCCTGGGCACAAGATGGGTGAGCAGAAGAACCTCGCCCCGTCCCACAGGTGATTTGGTCTCTCCTTCTCTCGCCTGCATGCCATATGGTCTCTCAAACTTCCCCCCTCTCCTGGGCCCACCCAAGCCCACCCTTGGCTACGCCACTGGTTTGTTCACACCTTCAAAGAAATGAAACAAATTGGTTAAGCATGACTTCCCTTGACTGAATCCATGCTGACTCTGTCCCATTATACAGTGTTTGTTAACGTGCTCAGTAATTTTATTCTTTGTGATAGTCTGTGCTGTTTTGCCTGGCACTGAAGTCAGGCTTTCTGGTCTGTAATATCCCGGATCACCCCTGGAAGCCTTTTTAAAAATCAGCTTTACATTGGCCACCCTCCAATCTTCAGATACTAGGGACAATTTTAATGACAGTTTACAGATGACTAATAGCAGATCATTAATTTCATGTTTGAGTTCTTTCAGTACCCTGGGGTGCATACCAAAAGATTCAGGTGATTTACTACTCTTTAGTCTGTCGATTTGGCTCAGTACATCTTCCAGGTTCACTGAAATTTCTTTCAGTTGTTCTGCATTGTCACCTCTAACAGAAAAAAGTTTAACTGCTAAGCTATATCTTAACTGTTTGTATAAATAAACATACACTTTTAAATAGACAAAAAAATGATCAGTTTAACCCAAATCTCCCTTTTCGCTAAGTTTTAAGTCAATTTCTCAGCTGGTAAACACTTACAAGTGCAAATTTCTTCCTAGCAGTAACAATTCCTGTCTCAGTATTTCTTCAGGATTGATTCAAAAGCAACTCCAGTAGTTGAGAAGTAGAACCAATGCTGGGCAGACTTCTATGGTCTGTGCCCCAGAATTGGTAGGGAGAGATACAAATTAAATATGCCACTGTTTAATCATGAAGAAGTAGAACCTATGCAGAGTGCTAGATACAGCTTTGGTCACCTTGTTGGGCATACTGGATGGACAGTGCAGTGCTGACATTTGCTATATTTTTTTTCTATGATTGTGTATATTTTATTAGATGAACTGAAGAAATGCCAGCCTTGAAGGAGATCATGGTTTTTACTCAAAATAAGGGGCCCTTTTACTAAAGAGGGCTAAGCCCCAATATGGGCTTAGCACATAAAAAAAGCGTACTGCAAAATGCGCTAAAGTGTTCTGCAGTAATTTGCCCGCCATGTGCTATTTTGTTTTTGTGATTTTTTTTTTGGAAGGGGCAAGTCATGGGTAGGAAAAGGGGGAGTAGGTGTTATCCAATTAGCGTGTTCGCATTAGTGCATGCTAACTGCATAACAGACTTAATGTAGGAGCACTTAGCACCTTCTAAACAGGAGGCAGTAAGTGCTCCCGTGTTAAAATTTTTACAGGTCTTACATGCTAAAGGAAGAAGTCCCATTTTAGGGATATGTTTAGTATTTTTATTTATTTAGATTTTGCTCACCCCTTTTCAGTAATAACTCAAGGTGAGTTACATTCAGGTACTCTGGATAGTTCTCTGTCCCAGGAGGGTTCACAATCTAAGTTTGTACCTGAGGCAATGGAGGGTTAAGTGACTTGCCCAAGATCACAAGGAGCAGCAGTGGGATTTGAACTGGTCACCTCTGGATTGCAAGACCGGTGCTTTAACCACTAGGCCACTCCTCCACTCCAACACAACACAGTATGTGTTGAAAGTCCTGCATTAAAACATATTAAGTCCATTTCTTAGCACATCTTAGTAAAAGGGCCCCTTACTTTCTTATTCCCATAAAGTGGAGTGGAGGAGTAGTCTAATGGTTAGTGCAGTAGGCTTTGATCATGGCAACCTGATTTAAATTCCCACCACATGTCCTTGTGACCTTGGACAAGTCGCTAAACCTCCATTGCCCCAGGTACAAAAAAACAAAACAAAACAAAAACTTAGATTGTGAGCCCTCTAGGGACAGAGAAAATACCTGCATATCATGTATACAGCGCTGCATACCTCTAGTAGCACTATAGAAATGATTAGTAGTAGTATAAAGTCTAAGAGTCTTTGAGACATCCTAAATTTTCAGAATTTAAATGTTTTCAAAAGGAGGAACAACTGTGGTAGAGTCAGAGAGCCCCTTTTACTAAGCCGTGGTAGCGCACATCCAAATGAAACTACTGCCAGGCCAGCACGCCCTCCTGGTGGTAATTTCAGATTTGGTGTGCGCCCATAATGTGTGGATGAATTATTTATTTATTTCCTCCTAGCATGTATTGCGTGAGCCTTTACCACTAGATCATTGGGTGACGTTAAGGGCTCAGGCCGGTTTTGGGCACGCACTGGTTTCATTTTTACCGCAGGGCTCTTTCCTGTCCCATTAAAAAAAAACAACCCTTTTTTGTAGATGCGGTAAAAACTGGCCCAGCGCACACCCAATACATGCGTCTATACTACTGCAGGCCATATTTTATCGCTGCTTAGTAAAAGGGCCCCTAAGTGAGTGTCTGATTTGGGATGCAGGCATAACCGTAGATGGGAGTGAACTTGGTTACTTCATCGGACAAGGATGATGCAACCAAAGGTGTGTTCCCAAAGGGGAGTGCCCTAAGGAGCAGGTCTGACCTCTTCGGAGCCCTTTTGGAGTCATTTGAGGAGCTGAAGAACCAGGAACTTTGGTTCTTTTTAAGTTGTGGGGAAATGGAAAATCAAAGTTGTAGGAACAGGAGTTGGGGGTGAGTGGAACTGCTTCTGTTGCACCTAGTTCTCTGTCTCAAAGCATTTTTCCAAGGCTGGATTGTTACCCTAAGCACAACTGAGCAAGGATGCCCCTCGGCCCTTGATTAGCACATATTACGTTCGAACATGCATTAAAATTCTTATTACAACAAATATGTAAAATGAACCGAAAAAATTCTCAAATTCAAGACAAAATTCCAAACAAACTTGAATGTTTTGCCCTGTACACATTCCTACTGATTTCCTTCTCACCACTATCCTTTCTTTAAAAATCCCCACAGACCCTGGCCCCTTTTTCTCCCCACCAACTGCTGTCTGTATTCCAAACTATCTAACTCCTCTCCCCTACTGAAGTTAGTAAAAGGTATGCTTGCCTCCTCCCTACATCAGTGTGAGATGTTAATTTGTTTAATTCAGTTTCAAATAATGGACCAGATAGAATTTGAACATGAAGGGGGTCATTTAATAACAGGCAACACATGTAGCCTCAGGTCTTTTTGTTTGCCCTGTGACAAGTTGGAACTACCAGGAAAGGTACTATTGAGTCATCCTCAGGTATGAGGTCGTAAACTATGAGATAGATAGTAATTTTCCCTCTGCCTGAAAATCAGGGTTGAAGGGCTCTTTCCTTCCTCTCGTGGCAGTCATTAGAAAAGGAACACTTTACTCTTCCTTTACCTATAAAATGAAATGCCCTTATCTCTAGAAAGCCTATATATTAATCTCTAATGTGTGGATGATAAAGTCCATTTGCAAAAACAGAAAAATCCTAATAATATGGGGGTTTGGCATCCCTAGCAATTTAACTAAGGGATTCAAGGTATCTGGAAACAGCATCTACCTGGCAACACTAAAGAATGTTACACTTAGGGGCTCATTTTCAAAGCACTTAGCCTCCCAAAGTTCCATAGAAACCTATGGAACTTAGCCTCCCAAAGTGCTTTGAAAATATGCCTCTGCAGTTTAGCTGCTGCATAAAGAGTGCCTTGACATCTAATATAATAAAACGCACCCTCAACGTTCTGAGGACAACGTTCTGAAGCCATCTGACGTCACTCCCAGGCTGAAGGGTTCGTGGATTCGTGGTGTGAAGCCTTCAAGCCAGCCAGCCGTCTCTGCCCCGCCCTCGCGTCAAACGTCATGACGTCGAGGGCGTAAAAAAAACCAAACAATTCCGGCAGCGCAGCGTCAGGGAAGGAGGCGGCGCTCCCGACGTCTCTAGCCTTCCCTTCGCTGTGTTCCACCTTCAGGATGACGTCAGAAGAAGGCGGAACACAGCGAAGGGAAGGCTAGACGTCGGGAGCGCCGCCTCCTTCCCTGACGCTTCGCTGCCGGAACCGCCACGGAGGTAAATTTAAAAAGAAGAAGAAAAAAAAAAAAAGAAGTTGGGGGGAGAGAAGAGGGTGGCCAGTAAAGTTGAACAATGGGAGCGGGAGGGCAGGGGAGAAACGACAGCAAGGATGCGAAGGGGGGGGCATGGATGAGAAGGGGGGGGAGAAGAGGGCGGGCCAGGCTGGGACATGGGAGAGAGAGGAGCATGGATGCGAGGGGGGTCATGGAAGGGAGAGAGAGGACTTGCTGGAAAAGGTTGAATGGAGGCGGCAGGGGACAGAGGAGCATGGATGGGCATGGATTGGGAGGGCAGGGCTCAGGGAGAGAGGGGAATTGCTGGAAAGAGATGAATGGAGAGGAGCATGGGACAGAGAAGCATGGATTGGGAGGGCAGGGCGACAGAGGAGCATGGATGGGCATGGATTGGGAGGGCAGGGCTCAGGGAGAGAGGGGAATTGCTGGAAAGGGATGAATGGAGGGGGCAGGGGACAGAGGAGCATGGATGGGCATGGATTGGGAGGGCAGGGCTCAGGGAGAGAGGGAAATTGCTGGATAGGGATGAATGGAGGGGACAGATGGGCATGGATGGATAGGGATTGCAGGGCAGGGCTCAGGGAGAGAGGGGAATTGCTGGATAGGGATGAATGGAGGGGGCAGGTGACAGAGGAGCATGGATGGGCATGGATTGGGAGGGCAGGGCTCAGGGAGAGGGGAATTGCTGGATAGGGATGAATGGAGGGGACAGATGGGCATGGATGGATAGGGATTGCAGGGCAGGGCTCAGGGAGAGAGGGGAATTGCTGGATAGGGATGAATGGAGGGGACAGGTGACAGAGGAGCATGGATGGGCATGGATTGGGAGGGCAGGGCTCAGGGAAAGAGGGGAATTGCTGGAAAAGGATGAATGGAGGGGGCAGGGGACAGATGGGCATGGATTGGGAGGGCAGGTCTCACACTCTCTCTCTCATATACAATGTCTTTCTGACTCTCACTCTCACACACTCTGTCTCACACTGTATCACATTCACTCTCTATGTGCCACACAGTCACTCACACACTCGCTTGGTCTCATACACTCACTCTCACAGAGAATCTGTGTCTCACACACACTCTCTCTCTCGCCCACATACACACACTCTCTCTCACACTGTGTCTCACATACACACTTGCACACACTCTCATTCTCACACACACACTCTCTCACAAACACACTCACACCCAGACTCACTCTCTCTCTCACACACACACACTCACACTTTCACTCTGACTCTCAAACAGCCACTCTCACATACACTCTCCCAAACATACACACTCCGAGGAAAACCTTGCTAGCGCCCGTTTCATTTGTGTCAGAAACGGGCCTTTTTTACTAGTGTGCTAATAAGTCTCTCTCACACCTCTACACCCACTCCTTTGGAAAGGTATTATGCTCAGAAATGATGAGAATTGTATCAAGTTTATGTTGTCGTTTATCAATAAAAAGATTTAAACATAATTCAAACTCACAGAGATCAATTGTCAGCAAGGTAAAACAACAATCAGAAAACTTAACTTATAGAAGTCTATTAGCAAGCAGATTCAATGAGAAATATACATTAAATACAAATCACACGTTAGACTAAAGAGTTTGACAGCTCCCATAAACCAAATAGCTTCATACCTAGTCAGTTTATTAGAACCAACAATGATTTGCAACCTTAAAACCTTTTTCCCCCCTTTCAATTTGCATCGACTTAAAATTCTAAACATTTAAACACAGCACAGGCTATCACTCTGTAAGGAGTTTTTATGACTTCCTAGAAATTCTCTCTCCCCCCCCCCCCCCCCCCCAGTGTCTGTTAGATTTTATTCCACCTAGTTAAAATTCAATGGCTATTTGAGATGCAATTACTAAACATATATCCTTACCTTCTGGCATTTGGCTCATGCCAGTTCCCATATTAATATTTGCTGTTTTTGCCGAAGAGCCCTGGGATATGTCCCTATATCTCTCACCTAGACTTCCTGTCTCTTTCCTAGAGACTTTAACCTGTGCACAATTACTTACCTCCTGAAACTGCAGCCCTGAATTTTGATCAAGAGGAAGAAGCAGACACTTCAAAGAGAAAGGTAGAATGAGTTCTGACAGGTGGCAAAGTTAGAGAGTGCTAGACCACAGTGACCTGCCCACAAAGGACATTTAACAGCAACAACCACACTAGTGACAGAAACAAACAAGACACTATCTGCAGATAATTTTGAACACAGACTGTTTTATGTTATCCGGGAAATCTGTTGTATCCTTGAACGCTCCTCCATACATGGACAGATCTGGCCCCATTTCTTAGAGGATTTTTTAAAAAATAACTGAGGTCCTCCTACCTCCTTTTGTTGGTGCCAGGGAAAGGTCTGTCCTGTGTGGCTCGTAGGGAGTTAAACTGTCCGCATCCTGCACCACTATTGTAGAACTCGAAATAAAAAAAAAACACTAGACTGTGCTCAATTCAACTATTGATATATCGATATATAAGAATATACAAGGCTTAATGGCAAACCAGTATGTCCTAATTTCTGGACAGAGGCCAGTTCCTTATATAGAGAATTTGGCATCTTGAACACAAAAGGATCAAAACAATACATAAAAAGATTTATTATTACAGGAGCATAGGTTAGGGTTTATCGTCTCCGTGATAGTCTCCTTCACCTCTTGACCATCAGATTATCCATAATATATTGGAATCATAAATTGCTCCCAAGATACAAATGACTTACAATGTTTTTCTATTCCTAAAGGTCCCTAGGTCACTTAATACTCTGATCACTCTGGGGCCCTTGTAATAAGCTACGTAGGCACCTATGCACGCCTAACACACACCAAATTGGAGTTACCACCCGGTTACTGTGTGGCCCTTGCGGTAATTTCAATTTTAGCGCATGTCTGCTACATGCATCCGAAAAATATTTTTTATCTTCTGACACGCGGCAGCTGTGCGTATCAAGTGGTATTTGATGTGTGTAGACCATTACCGTCCAGTTACAGCGTGAGACCTTACCGCTAGGTCAATGGCTTGCGGTAAGGTTTCAGACCCAAAATGGACACGTGGCAATTTTCATTTTGCTGCATGTCAATTTTTGACAAAAATATTTAAAAAAGGCATTTTTTGTAGGTGCACTGAAAAATAATTCTGCGCGTGCCCAAAACACGCGGCTACACTACCGCAGGCCATTTTTCAGTGCACCTTAGTAAAAGGACCCATCTGTTCTTTATAGTTAAATAGTGAAGTAGTACACATTCAGAAAGTGGTCATACTTAACTAAATTCTAACCTACTATTTCCATACTAGTACTCAAAAATGTGTTCTCTACCCCCAAACCCCCAGCACCTACTGGAGGCTTCTCCAGTGACTAGCAGAAGGGCAGGAGTAATCCCAAGTCATTCTTATACTGCTGGGCACTGGGTTCAAAATGGTGCTGGGGGTCAAGGGAATGAACAACTGGGGATTGCTCCTACCTCCTCCACAAGCCCCTGGTAGGTGCAGGGGTGGGGGTAGGGGGTTGCAAGTGTCAGGGGTACAAGATTAGGCACTGGCCTGGGAGCATTCGACTATGTGTTAGAAGCCTAATTCCTCAACGCTCGTGTTATTTTTCCAGGAATAATATAGACTGTGAAGTTTAGCACAAGCAATGTTATTCAGTTTGCAGAATATTGAGGTGTTTTGCACCACACTTTTATGTAACTGACATTTTAATAAACTAACATGTTAAATCCAAATAATACAGGATTTTTCCATTTTAATTTGTGTTAAATTGCAAAAATCATGTACTATCCCCTTAACACATCCTAGTAACTACCCCCAATCCCTTATGGTTTATGAAAAATGTTCTTTATCTGGGTTATCCAATTACTTTGGACTAGTCTAGCTTCAGTATTTGCAAATATTGGGGCCCTTTTATTAAGCTGCGTAAGCGTCTACGCGCACTAGATGCTTGTAGATCATTACCGCTCGGTTACTGCTAGGTAAGTAGCTGGTGATAAGGTCTCAGACTCAAAATGGAAGCACGGCAATTTTCATTTTGTCGCACGTCCATTTTTGGCAAAAAATTTTAAAAAGGCATTTTTTTGCAGGTGCGCTGAAAAATAATTCTGTGTGCCCAAACCAGACGCCTACACTACCGCAGGCCATTTTTCAGCGCACCTTAGTAAAAGCGCCCCATTATAAACTGCAGAATGTTGAGATTGTTTGTTTTTATCATTTTTTAAAATTTTCACATTTTTGCTACTCTTGTCATTTTCATTTTATCAGGGGGTACTGTAGAAGCTTATGCATATGTCGATTTCAATGTTTCTGGCACACTCTTGGCCAGTGTGGGCAGCAGTCCTGATTACATGTTGACAGTCTGGAACTGGAAAGAGGAACAGATTGTTCTGAGGTCAAAAGCATTTTCTCAGGATGTTTTCAGGGTCACTTTTTCCACTGAAAATGAAGATCAGCTCACCACATCTGGAACAGGACACATCAAGTATGTCTTCAGTGTCTAAGAATAACATGGCACTAATGGCTCTGTACATCTGTCTTGAATTGATGAAGAATTGTATTGTCAGGAAAAAAAAAGATTTTACCTCTCAGTTGATGAAATAGAGCATAAAGACTGTTGGCAATTTTGGTATTTGAATTCTGCGACCACTTGTGATTTTAGGTTAAACGAAGCATATGCGGATTCAGTGGCGTTCTTACCCTCGATGACACCCGGGGCGGATTGCCGATGCGCCCCCCTCCCCCGGGTGCAGCGTGCTTCCCCCCACGAAATGACACCTCCCCCCCGGCGAAATGACACCGCTGGGGGGGGGTGCTGCGGCGCGCGCCTGTGGGCTCCGAGTTCGCTACGCTAACTTCGCTGGTTCGCTGCAGCTCCCTCTGCCCCGGAACAGGAAGTAACCTGTTCCGGGGCAGAGGGAGGGAGCTGCAACGAACCAGCGAAGTTAGCGTAGCGAACTCAGAGCTCACAGGTGCGCGCCGCATCACCCCCCAGCGGCGTGCACCTGGGGCAGACCGCCCCCCCTTGGTACGCCACTGTGCGGATTACCTGTACAGATTCATTGCATGCCAATACAACTCTTAGATATCCAGTTTTTAGAAGCTCATGGCACTTGAAAACTAGATTGAGCTATTCATTAATAGAGTCTTTGGGGAATAAAGGATTATTTACTCATCATTTTACCAAGAGAAGTGTACACCTTCCATTATAAAGTCTTAAGAAAAAAAGACTAGTGGCCCTATTTACTAAGCCGCACTGTAGGCGTGCTAGCATTTTTAGCAAACGCTAATGCTAGAAACATCCATAGGAATATATGGGTGTCTCTAGTGTTTAGCACGTGCTAAAACGCTAGTGCACTTTAGTAAACAGGGCCCTAGGTCTAATTAATCTAACTTGTAGTGATTTTAAATCCTGAGGAGTCTGTCAGTCCTAAATAGTCCTGTAATTGGGGGAGGGGGGCATAGGCGGTCAGTGGCCCAACTGTTTGGGGAGGCTAAAGGGGGCGGGGTTAGGGGTGGGGCCAGGAGTGAAGCTGAAATCCATAATTGATAACACACAGAAAAAAAAAATAAAAGTCACAATTAATACCTTGTATTAAATTTAGATATTAGATATGTATCATATGTCAAAGAATAAAGTGTTTACTGAAAGCATATACTAACCACAATCGCTCAACTGCAAAACACTATGCACATCTTTGTGCAAAAACACACTCAAAACCTTACTGTACCATAAATATTACACTGGGCAGAACCTAATACACCATTAGGGGCTTATAGCCCATTTAGTTATGTTTAAACAAAAGAGATCTGCATTAAAAAAATATTTATTTTTATTTTGACCTATAAAACCGCTTGTTCCTGAAACATGCCTAAAAACAGAATAATCCAGTTGTGTATCTAAAATGTAAATTCCTACAAATGAGATGACGTTAAAATGTGATTCCATGTGCCCCAATGAAAGGTGAGTTTAATTCTACTTCCATTTAATTTCAATATACAGTATTCTATCATCTTTATAACACCAGCTTCCCAAGGCAGAGTACAACAACAATAAGATAAACTCAGATAAACTCTCAAGAAACAGAAACAGGATGTATAAGCTCAAGAAACAGAAACAGGATATATAAGCACAAACTACAGAGTTTATAATCGCTTTTTCTACCAGCTGCAATACCGTGCCTATTAACAGAAACAGCTTTAGCCTTGTTACGGATCAACAATCAAGAACAACCTGGATGCAGCAGCTCATAAGTTTGCTTGTTTTGTTTGGTGAGAAGGCAGTGAGGATGACAGCTATTGGGGGGAAACACATTAAACAAATTGACTTCCTTGTTTACTTACTGGGCTACAAAGGCTCACTTTCCACTCCTCTATTAAACCTCCTTGGGCAGCTCTCCCCCCCTCCCCCCCGGAGTCTTGCATCTTTCTCCCTGTTTCTTCTGCTGCCTGCAGCTGCTGTCTCCCCATCGTCATTTTTACTGCCCTGAAGAGTTCTCCCTCAGCACCGGCGATTCAGAGTCAACCTTCTGCCAGCATCGGGGCTTCTCCTCAGGGGCGTCCTGGACTCTAATGTAACTTCCTCTTTTCCACAGAGGTAGGAGTGAGACGCGCCTGAAGAGAAAGCCCCGATGCTGGCAGAAGGCTGACTCTGAATCGCCGGTGCCGAGGCAGAACTCTTCAGGGCAGTAAAAATGACGACGGAGACGGTGGGCAGCAGAAGAAACACAAAGATGGTCAGGGTTGGGCTGGGGAGGCTTAGCCTCCCCAAGCCTCTTATACGGGGCGCCTATGGAGGGGGGGGGGGGGGAATGCAGGGCTGTGTGCAAGGACTCACTGCAGAGCTTCAGTAAGGGCTGAAAAGTGTGGCCATGTTGAAGAATACAGTTGCTTATTGGTAGGGTTGGTCTTGCTTATAATTTATTTCTCAAAAGATTGACTAGGTAATCAAGCTACCCAAGTACTGTTCTAAATTGTGTTTCTTTTTGGACCTTCTTTAATACTGAGGATTTCTCTTTGTCAAGGTTCTGGAAGATGGCACGAACATTCACAGGCCTCAAACTTCAAGGTGCACTGGGGAGGTTCGGTAAAACAGCACTGACTGACATAGAAGGCTATGTGGAGCTGCCAGATGGGAAAGTGAGATGCAATTTATTTTATCTTCCTCCTCTCACTATCAGGCATTAAATAACACTTAATCATATATAAGGCAAACATTCAAAAGATAAAACAAAACACATATCAAATATAAATATCAATAAGTATAAGAGTTAAATAAGAGGTAATACAATAGAAGATTAAAACTTAAATTGATTAACTTATTGACACACTGCAATAAAGCACATCTAAAAAATCAAATAAATACTATGCATACATTTAATACTAACAGAAGCAAAATTCCAAAATTGGTCAATCTCTTAACAAACATTATTAAAAAAACTGAAAGGTCTGTCTCTTGATTAAGTGCACAGTTTGAAGATGAACCACTATTGGGCTCATTTTCGAAAGAGAAGGACGTCCATCTTTCGACATAAATCGGAAGATGGACATCCTTCTCCCAGGGACATCCAAATCGGTATAATCGAAACCCGATTTAGGATGTCCCCAACTACACTCCGTCGCAAGGATGGCCAAAGTTAAAGGGGGCATGTCAGAGGCGTAGCGAAGGCGGGACTTGGGCGTGCCTAACACTTGGACGTCCTTGACCCATAATGGAAAAAAACAAGGACGTCCCTGACGGACGTTTTCACCCAGACCTGTTTTTCTTACGAATAAGGCACAAAAGGTGCCCTAAATGACTAGATGGACATCCATCTTGTTTCAAAAATATGGGTTTCCCTGCCTCTGGATTTGGACGTTTTGCAAGGACGTCCAGATCGCAACTAGGATGTCCCTTTCGAAAATGCCCCTCCACATGTCCACCTATCCATGAAATGGTAGGTCAAAAAATCACTAAAAATGTATAAACTTCAAATCTGTGATAGGGAACCACAGAATGTTCAACTAGAAAAGCCCTTAATGGAATTTTGTTTCTGTTATTATTAAAGATATGCATATTATTTATTTGATGTTTTTTTTAGACATGCTTTATTGCAGTATGTCAATGAGTTAATTTAAGTTTTAATCTTCTCTTGTATTACCTTTTATTTTAGTTGTGGTACTTGTTGATATTTGTATTTATGATTTGTGTTTTGTTTTTTTCTTTTGAATCATTGTCTGTTATAATTGTTATTTAATGCCCATCTTCTGCAACATTATGTTCTATATGTTAATCAATATATGTTTCCCGCATTTGGATGTTTACACCTCCTTCCCTCTGGGTTGTTTTAATCAAAGTCACCAGTTTCTTAAACAAGTGCATGTGACACGATTATTTATTTCATTTTTAAGATGTTTTGGCCCTGGTGTTATTTACATGTTGGTTTTGGCCTGTCCAATAGGAATTTGATGCCTGACATTATTGGAACACAATAATGCATCACTGGAATCCGTATGCATTCCAGACTTGAGCGCGCAGTGTTCCAATGCTTTTAAACTCCCTTTTTTTTTTAAATTCCACCACCGTTTTTGTTTGGATAACAGGTAGTGGGCTATATTATGCATATTCGTAATTTTTATTGCAATTTTTTTGTGTCACTTGTTTGCTAGGGTTTTTTTTTTTTTGCTTCATTTTTTCATACTTTTTTGAAGGTTTGGAGATGACATAAACTTTTTATGATGTTCTGGTTACAAAATTTTTAAGTTTTAACCTTTGAACCTGATAGAGAAAGTGAGTATAAGCAGTGGGTTTTTACAACTGATGCTGTTTTACCTTCAGGGGCAGTCCTTAAATTTGAGACTAAGGGCCCTGTTTACTAATCCATGCTGTAGGCACACAAACGTTTTAGTGCACACTAAAAATTAGTGCTCGCTAATGCTAGAGACACCCATAAGAATATAATGGGTGTCTCTGTCATTAGCGCACACTAAAATGTTAGCAAGCCTACAGCGTGGCTTAGTAAACAGGCCCATAAGTCTGGATGCTGGGGATTATTTTAGACTCAAAATTAACATTTGAACATCAGATTAATGAACTAATTAAGGTTTTTTTTTGTTTTGCGCCTTTTAAGATCTATAAGATCCTTTCTGATTCCAGCTGGCTTTTTCGCTTTATCATTTTCTCACTGTGAAACTGAGGAAGAAGATTCAATTGTTGGAAAATACCTCTGCTAGATTGATTTTTAATCTAGGTAGATATTCTCCTAGAAGCTACTCCTTTGTTAAATGATTTGCATTGGCTTAAGGTGGATAGTGATATACATTTTATGCTTGCATGTATGGCCTACAAAAGTTTTTATGGATTAAACCCCAAGATAATAGCTCAGTTTTTAATTGTGTTTACATTTTCATGTGTGCTGTATAGAGTTTTGAATGGAGAATATCTGGAATACCTAGGGCATCTATATGGTTGGTGCATGCTAATGCTTAGCCTGCGCTAAAAATGCTAATGTGCCTCTAACATGGCTTAATAAACGGGGCCCTTAATCTCTCATTTTGAGTTTATGACTCCTAATAGGTCCAGAAGATTGTGTAACTATTCTCCATTCACACTGCCATCACTCAAGAGTATAAAGAGAATAAGTTTCTGTGATAAACCCTTACCTCCTTTTATTGTATGGTGAGCCCTTCAAAACTCACCAAAAACCTACTGTACCCAACTATACACCACTACAATAGTGGGAGGGGGCCAGAGCCTAAGGTGGGAAGAGAGCACATTTTGGTCACTAAAAGGAGCTTTCTGGACGTGAGGGGAAGAAAGAGCACTGCAGGCAACATGGCGGCGCTGGAGACCGGCGCTGGACAACGCTTCAGCTGGCGGGGGTTGGGGACCCCCACCAGCAAAACCTGGAGCCCACAGGAAATTTGGGGGGGGGGGGCAGTGGCCCCATGTAGCTACGCCACTGCTCTACAGTGCACTGCCCTGACCATTAGGCTATTTCAGGAACCTGCTTGCTGCTTTAATAGGACTGGCCATAACATCTGAAGCTGTCTTAGAGCCTGATATATACTGTTTCATTTACATCTTTGCAGGGTGGGAGGGGGTCAGTGACCACTGAAGGAGTAAGGGGGTGTCATTCCTTTATTCTTGCAGTGGTCATCTGGTCATTTAGGGCACTTTTGTTGTGGCTTATTTGTTAATAAAACAGGCTAGACCAAAACGTCCAACTTATAGCCCTGGATGTTTTTGTTTTGTTCCATTATGGCAGAAAAACATCCAGGTGTTAGGAATGCCTAGATCCCGCCCTTAACATGCCCCTAACACGCCCCTTGTAATTTGAATGCACTTCTGATGGACTTCATAGACAAATACCAGTTTGGATGTTTTTGCTTTTTTCGCCATGGTTTCACCATCATGCCGTCTCCTGAGTGAGTTAAGTATCTGTCCATACAGTTCTACTCTCCAGCAGCCCTGTTGCAAGCTGGAAACTTTTTGATTTATGTAAGATTGGCGAGGGTTTTGGGAGATCTCCCAAGCAAGTCACTCGACCAGCATCTGGTGGCGCTCACAGCATCACGTGTCTCCCCCCTTATGTTCTTTTTAAAAACAAGTGTTATATGATTGACCGGACGACTGTAAGTAACTTAGAGATATTTTAAAAATAAATGTATTTATTCCATTTATATGTGTACTGTTATATATATTTCTTAGTTGGCCGCTGATGCAGCCCATTGATAGGGCAAAACTAATTTATGTCAGGCTTTGTGATATTTTGAATTTGTTGGAATAAAGCTGTACCATTACCTTACATTATATAAACAACATATAGTTCTAAATGGTTTACAATAGTTTAAAAGAAAAATGAAGACAAACTCTTGGGAATTACATAGAACACAATAATTCTATCCAGAATTTAGTTAACAACAAACTCAGGGGTATGTTTACTAAGGCACGTTAGCGTTTTAGGCGGGTTAAACGCTAATGTGCCTATATATTTCTATGGGCATGTTAGCATTTAACGCGCGTTAACCATGCTAACATGCCTATAGCGCACCTTAGTAAACATAGGTGTTAGATATATCGTTTAAAAAGCAAGGTCTTCAAATTTTTCCTAAAAATACAATAATTAAACAAATTATTAAAACAAGGCAATAATAAATTTTAAATTTTTGTTGCTTGGTCGGCAAGACGTTTTTCACAGAAACTTATTCTTTTTATACCCTTGAATGATGGAAGTGTGAATGGAGAATAGTTACACTATCTTCTGGACCTATTAGGAGTCATAAGCTCAAAATGAGAGATTAAGGGCCCTGTTTACTAAGACGTGCTAGAGCGTTTTTAGCGCACACTAAGCATTAGCACGCACTAACCATATACATACACCATTAGCGTGTGCTAATTTTTACCATACACTAAAATCGTTTGTGCACCTTAGTAAACAGGGCCCTAGGTATTCCAAACGTTCTCCATTCAAAACTCTATACAGCGCACATGAAAATTTAAACAAAATTCTGGCCTCAACAGGCAACCAATACAGATCTGCATAATAATTGGAAATGTTATCATACTTATGCAAAGAAAAAAATCAACCTTATTGCTGTATTTTGGATTGTCTGCAGATTTTGAATAGCCTGTTTAGAAGCTGCCAATTATGAGATTACAATTCAATTTAGATAACAATAGGGATTGCACAAGTGATCTAAATTGTTCAAATTCAAAACATTTTTTTAATGTGTCACAGTTGCCTCATCAGAAAGAAAGAACTTTTTATCAAGGTATGGCATGAATCTCCAAGGATAGGGTTTGAGCTAAATAGACAACTAAAATTTTAATCTCAGATGAAAGTGGATAATTATTGTAGTCTACTAGAATATGATCTACCCATGGGTCTGGATTATTATTTGATAACAAAAATTTAGTTTTATCCATATTTAGTTTTAATTTATATTTCCATATCCAGAACTTATGAAATTATGAACAATCACAGGTATTTGCGAACAAACAGGTATCTGAAGTTTTGTCCTGGAAAGTTGTGTTTTTGGTGGCGGTCACTTCAGCTCGCAGAGTCAGTGAGCTCCAAGCCCTAGTAGCTCACCCACAATATATTAAATTTCATCACAACAGAGTAGTCCTCTGAACACACTCCCAGTTCCTTCCTAAGGTCATGTCAGAGTTCTGTCTTAACTAGTCAAGTGTTCTTCCAACATTTTTCCCCAGGTCTCATGCCCATCCTGTCGAAAGTGTATTACATACTTTAGACTACAAGTGATCCTTAGCCTTCTATCTGGAGTGGACTAAAGCATATAGATAGTCCACCCAGCTTTTCGTTTCTTTTGATCCCAACAGATTGGGGATGGCCATCAGCAAATGCATACTTTAAAATTGGATAGCAAACTGCATCTCCTTTGCTTATGCCCAGGCAGGGCTGATTTTTGAGGGGCATGTCACAGCTCACAATGTTAGAGCCATGGCTGTGTCAGTTGCCCGCCTGAGATACCAGGTACAGGTATGGAATAGAGGGTCTTCAGTTGCCTTGAGGGGGGGGGGGGGATTGGATATTGAGGGGCCAATTAACGGAACGATCATTATCAAAGGGGAGCAATAGCAGCAATGCTGACTTGGGTTATGCTCGAGCTACAATTTTAAAAAGCTGCTCCCATGCATATGTGGAGTTTTTTCCCACTATTTACAACTTTGTAAAGTCGCTGCTCCCATTACACATGAACAGTCCTACTCATGCAGTCCTGTACTTAATTTACAAGAAGCTCTGTGTTTGACAAAGCCTCTTGTAAATACTATGGGAATTCTCCACTTCCCAGCCTGGATGTGTGTATTCCCTCTCTATGTACTATCTAAAATATGCCTTGAAATGTAAATAAAAGCCCTGATATTTAAAAAGACTTAATTGACTGCTGTCAATGCCAGCTGCATATGTCATGGGTGTCAAGCAGCAATCTTGGATGGCCACAAACCAGTCATGTTCTTAGGATATCTGCAATGAAGTATTACAGATAGTAGGAAAAATAAGTTGGAGGGATATGGTGAACAACAGAGAGATCCAAGAGGATTCAAAGGAAAAAATGGTTGCTGACAAGATCAAAGCAAGGAAATTTGGGCATATGTGTAGGACGGAAGGTGACAGGTTGATAAAAATGGTGATGCTTGGAAGAGATGACAGAGTGAAGAAAAGAGTAAGACTGAAAAAAAAATGGCTGGATGATATCTGGGAGTGGACCAGAGAGGCTACCTAAAGTGCAATACATATGGCTCAGTACAGGAAAGGACCTTAGGTAAGAACGACAGCTCCCACCACTAGCTCTGATGATTCATAAGAATTATAGTGTGCAATAATGAGGATGATAATAATGAGTATTCATGAAAGATATTTGCATGTACTGCCTCCATTGTATGCAAATCTCATGAATATTCATTAGCATTAAATATTCATTAGGGACTGCAGTTTGACACCCCTGATAAAGCCTTTCTAAAAAAACAAAACAAAACCATCCAACCCATCTCATAGACCAGAAGGTGGGGTTTGGAATGGGCTAGGGGCAGGCATTTAAGTTATACACAAAGTTGTGAAATTAAGCTGCTTTGTGTACAACTTACATGCTTAAGTTAGACCAGCAAAAAAGCATGTCTAAAATATGCATTGAAGCAGCAAAATGGTCATGGCATAAATTTATATTCAGTGGCACCCCATTAATGGTCAGTACTGCTTAATGTATGAATAAAGTAAAGCACCACCACTGGCAGTTTGTCTGGTGTCTTGACTGCTAAAAATTAGTTTGGTGTCTTGACCGCTAAAAATCAGGCCCAAAGAAATCAATACAATATCATTTCATCACATATTACATAACATTATTTATTTATTTGCTGCATTTGTATCCCACATTTTCCCACCTATTTGCAGGCTCAATGTGGCTTACATTATGCCCAGTTAAACCAGAAATACAGTCACTCCTGCCAGTGCCAGATTCAAAATGGTGCCAGTGATCCCTCAAAGCAGTTTTGCAGTACTACCACTAAGAGTCAAGCTATCATATCAAGGCTTTTTGATTGATGCTGTGTCTTTGGCCTTATGAGGATTTCTTCTTGGCCTGATTTCTTTGGCTGTTCTAGCACAAAAATTCTTGGGGCAGTACAACTGTCAGAGGATATGACTTCTAAGACCTGCTCCAGGAGCTTAGCCTGTAGAATGAGATTTTGTTTGTGAAAAGGGGGGTAGACTCACGGCCTAGATAAGTTAAGAACCTGGAGTGACTACATTCAAGACAGTATTGGAAGAGAAAGTTCATCCATTCTCCAGGACCAATAAGAGTTGCAAGCACCTTAAGGACTTTAGGTGTTACAGATAGGGAAAGCAGGCATCGTTCCAGGGAAGCAGTCTGAGGTGATTCAGTTGGTTTCACCTTTGATAGTTTCTCAATTATGGACCCATATTATCTCAAACCAGTGGGTCTTGGATGTTGTTTGAATTTGGGTATTCCTGGAGGAGCGAGGGTTTCATAAAATGATTTTCTAACATCTTGCTGGTATCTGCTGGAGCTTTGGATTTCACATGGATGACGGTGTAAGCAACTGTAGGCCCTCAAGGGAGGCAGCTGATTTCTTCAAATATCTTGCTCCCTACTTGAGACATGTTGCAATATTCATAGTGGCTAGGAATGGAAAATATCTTTTCTCCAAAGACAAGCAGGACAGTGGTATCCTTACATCTGGGTGACATCATCCAATGGATTCCAGTGCGTGATGCTACCCAGCACTCTGTAACTTTAAGAGGCTTTTGGCAGCAGCCACACTGTGCATGCATGAGTGCCTTCCCACCTGAAGTGCAAGTGCAGGATCCTCAGTCATCTTTTTTCTGCGTTGCTAGGAGGTCGCGTTTTGTGTCTCTCCTCCTCAGCTCTTCTCTTTGCGTTTTTTGTGCTTTCCCGTTTGGGGTTCTTTAAGCTAGTTTACTTATTTTTCTTCATAAAAGTTTAGTTACTTCTCTCTCTTTTATTTTGTTAGTGTTTTTTGGCATTTTAAAGTTTTCTTTATTTTTCACGGCTCCAGAGGCCCTCTTAGGCTGGAGCACTGAACTCAACTTGAGGTAAGCTCCTTTTTGAACTCACCATTAAGCCTTTTGATTTGGCATCAGTGCTTTTTGACATGCCCCAGAAGACCCCCAGTGGCTTCAAGAGATGCACCCAATATAATTAGGTGATATCTTGTACTGATCCACACAATTAGTGTGTGGAATGCATGGGGCCTGACCATGACCCATCTAAATGTGTTCTTTTCTTACAAATGCAGAAAAGAACATAGAAGGCACATCAGGCCTGTCAGAGGGAACTTTTTGGATCATTTAAGTCCACTCCATCGACGTTGACATCGGAAGCATCAACCCTGATGGCTGCCAGGGCTTCATCCAACACTGAGGATGCACTGGTATTGAGGAAGTCTCCACCTCTGTTGACATCGGGTACTGGTAGAAGCCCCGGGATCGATCTGCATCAGACCTGACACCGAGGACATGAGTGGATTCAACATAATCCTCATTAGCATTGAGGGACACACATGCCAAGTGTTGGGTGAAGGCCAAGAAGCATCAGCATTAGTCCCCTTCGACGCATGGTGCCAAGAGCTCCAGAGCATTGGCATTGCCAGCACCCAAGAAGTGTCAGCGCCGAGAGGGCTGCTCCCCATTTGTAATTCTGGTGCCGTTGGTGTAGCACCTGTGCAGCCAGAACCCCACTTCCGATATGGCACCGACAACTCAGCAGGCTGTTTCCACACTGGCACCAGCCCCAGTCTTACTGATGCCTGTCCTTGATGACCAGTTCTGGGCCATGCTGAGAGAGGAGTTGGCAGGATTGCCACAGCTCCCCAGTGCTCAGGCATCGAGGGTGCTTGTGCCAGCTACAGCACTGTCACACCAACCTCGAGGTCCATGACACCCTGTGGAGCAGTCTCCGACCCCTATGCCTCAAGACATCCGTGTCAATGCCTCCCTGTGCATAGCACCGCTCAATATTGGAGGAGGAAGCTCCCTCGAGATTGAGATGTGAGCAGGCACTTTGGCACCTTGGCACCTGACCTCGAGGCCTAGACATACCTCGCGCCAACTGCAACAGGGGAAGTCTGAGCAGTCTTATCAAGACCTTTTTGCTGAGTCTGACACAGACTGGTCATGGGAGTCTGAGGAAGAGTTAGACTACCTCTCAGAGGAGGGGTTTTGTAGCATACCCTCAGATCCCTCTCCACCTGATAAATGGAGGAAGTGTCCACCTGAGCCCATATCTCTTACCTTTTTTATTAAGGAGATGGTAGGTTGCACAAAAGAAGGTGGATTCCATGTATTGGATTCAGAAGGCTCCCGGATTTGAAAAGGGCCAGTTGCCACACCATTCCTTGGTGGTCAAATCTGCTCTCAAAAGAGCTAGGAGTTCCAGGTTTCATGCCTCAATGCCCCCAGGCAGAGAGATTTGGACCCTAGATTCTTTTGGGAGGAAAGTTTATCAGGCATTGATGCTAGTCTCCTGCATCCAGGACTACCAGCTCTATACAAGCATTTACTTGCTGTCTTTGATCTGCAGTGTACTAGACTTTTCAGATACTCTCCCACAGGAGCAGGCTGCTAAGCTTTTTTGGCTGGCCAAGAAGCAGAAGGAATGGCAAAAATATTTTGCTAGGGCCGCATATGATATTTTTTATATTGCATCCAGACTTTCCACTTTAGGTGTGGGGATATGCAGACACTCATGGCTGCAAGTCTGTGACCTTGAAGCTTCAGCTCAGGAGAGGCCAGCAGATGTACCTTGCTGGTGAGACAATCTTTTCAGGAACAAGGTGGAAGAGGTTGCTGACCTCTTCAAAAAACATGCTGATAACCATCCAGTCCCTTTCCTGGTGACCTCCTCCTGCATCCTCCTCTACTAGGAGGTTTTCTGGCAGGCCTTGAAAAAGTACCTATTACTCTCAAAGGTGTAAATTTATTTCCTCAGCCCATCCACAGCAGCAGCCTCAGACCCAACACCCTTTGGACCACCTGTCCTGTCCACAGAAGTCACAGCCTGTTCCCCAGCCAAAAGCAGGGATAAGCTTTTGACTGATTCCAGAGGAGCATAACCGCAGTCAAAGTATCAATGATATACCGGTAAAGGGGAGGCTGAATTTTTACCAAGAAAGGTGGCCCCTTTTAACCTCTGACCGATGGGTACTCCAGATAGTTCGAGTGGGATACGCTCTCAATTGGCAAGAAACACCACCAAATTGCCCACCAAGAGCGTCTGTTCTCACCGCTTGGCACAAGCAGGTACTTTCAGAGAAAATCTCTGCTCTTTTCCAGGCCCATTTGGTCAAGCCTGTTCCTCTAGGGCAGGAAGGGCAGGGATTTTATTCCAGGTACTTCCTCATCACCAAGAAAATGGGAGAATTTTGCCCTATCCTAGACCTAAGGACCCTGTCCACCCTTCTACCCATGATTCAGAAAAATGATTGGCTTTGTTCTCTTTTCTCTGAGGACAAGCAGGCTGCATGTTCTCACTGATGGGTGACGTCCACGGCAGCCCCCTCCAACCGGAAACTTCACTAGCCAAGACCTTTGCTAGTCCTCGTGTGCCGATGCGCACCGCGCATGCGCGGCCGTCTTCCCGCCCGAACCGGCTCGTGTTCGTCAGTCTTCTTTTGTCCGCACTCGGGACGGTCGTGTTTTTCCGCCGTTTCGTGCCCCTCAAGTTGACCTCGCGCGTCTTCGCGATTTTCGCTAAAAAAAAAAAAAAAAAAAGAGGCCGCTCGGTCTTTACCCTTTTCCCGTGTTTCCAGCTTTTTCCCCGCGAAAGTTTCCTTTCGCTTTCGGGACCGGCCTATTTGGCCTCAATTCGGGTTTTTCTCCCTTCTTTTTGGTGCCCTTCGTCATCATCGCAAATTTGATTTCGCTGGCGTGATTTTTCCGCCCATGTCATCGAAGTCTTCCAGCAGCTTCAAGAAGTGCACCCAGTGCGCCCGGGTAATCTTGCTCACTGATAGGCACGCTTCGTGTCTTCAGTGTCTGGGGGCTGGGCACCGCCCGCAGGCCTGCAGTCTTTGTGCTCTTTTAAAAAAGAGGACTCAGGTAGCGAGATTGGCCCAGTGGAACGCGTTGTTCTCGGGCTCTTCGACGACAACACGGGCATCGAGTGCATCAACGTCGACAGCATCGAAGTCTTCGACTTCGGCATCGACTGCATCGAGGCCTCTACCTTCGGCATCGACTGCATCGAGGCCCCTACCTTCGGCATCGTCGGTACCGAGGTATCGAAAGTCTGCGTCGACGTCGGTGGTACCAGGACCTCCGCTGTTGCTGATGTCGTCGGACGGTGGTGCTTCGTCTGGAGTGCAGGTGAGGGCTGTCCATTCCCTTCTGGTGGCGGTGAGCCTTCGGGTGGGTCTCCCCCTGCCCTGAGGGCTCCTGCGGTACAGCCCCCCCCCCCGAGATCGACCTTCTTCGGCCTCGGCCCCGAGGAAGCGACGGCTGGATTCTACGTCCTCCTCGTCGGTACCGGGAAGCTCCGGTGACATGCTTCGCTTGAAGAAGTCTAAGAAGCATCATCACCGGTCTCCTTCCCGTCTCGGTACCGAGAGCTCTGGGTCGCCGAGGCAGTCGGCACCCAGTAGGCATTGGCACCGGGAGGACCGCTCACCCTCTGTTCAAGAGGTGTCGATGCGCTCCCCCTTGGAAAGTCTGGAACAGCCTCCACGCCCGGAACAGACTCTGACATCGACGCCTGCATCGGCTTCTCAGTCTTTCTCCACAGTCGCTCTGCACGAGAGTCTCCGGGCCGTTCTTCCAGAGATTCTTGGAGAGCTGTTGCGCCCTTCCCCTCCGGTACCGGGGGTGCTTGCGCCACCGGTACCGTCGAGTGAGGCGCTGGCTGGCCCCTTGCCCGAGGTGAGGTCTCCGGTACCGGCTACGGCCGCCTCCCAGGCAGACTCCCCGACGACGTCGGCAGAGGGAGCTTCGCCGATGCTGGCGAAGGAGTCCACCTCTTGACGCTCCTACCGTGGCTGTGTTTCCACGGAGTCGAGTCGGGCACGGCTTCAGACGCAGGTTCGTGAACTTGTGTCTGATACCGATGGTGAGGCCTCGTGGGAGGAGGAGGAGGACATCAGATATTTCTCTGACCAGGAGTCTGATGGCCTTCCTTCTGATCCCACTCCCTCCCCTGAAAGGCAGCTTTCTCCTCCCGAGAGTCTGTCTTTCGCGGCCTTTGTCCGGGAGATGTCTACGGCCATCCCCTTCCAGGTGGTTGTGGAGGATGAGCCCAGGGCTGAAATGTTTGAGCTCTTGGACTATCCTTCTCCACCTAAGGAAGCGTCCACAGTACCCATGCATCATGTCCTAAAAAAGACATTGCTGGCGAACTGGACCAAGCCACTAACTAATCCCCACATTCCCAAGAAGATCGAATCCCAGTATCAGATCCATAGGGACCCAGAGCTGATGCGCACTCAGTTGCCTCACGACTCTGGTGTGGTGGATCTGGCCCTAAAGAAGGCTAAGAGTTCTAGAGAGCATGCTTCGGCGCCCCCGGGCAAAGACTCCAGAACCTTAGACTCCTTTGGGAGGAAGGCCTATCATTCCTCTATGCTCGTGGCCAAGATTCAGTCCTACCAGCTCTACACGAGCATCCATATGTGGAACAATGTGCGGCAGTTGGCGGGCTTGGTGGACAAGCTCCCTCCTGAGCAAGCCAAGCCGTTTCAGGAGGTGGTCAGGCAGCTGAAGGCGTGCAGAAAATTCCTGGCCAGAGGGGTATATGATTCCTTTGATGTTGCGTCCAGGGCCGCAGCTCAAGGTGTGGTGATGCGCAGACTCTTAT
Organism: Microcaecilia unicolor; assembly: GCF_901765095.1. Taxonomy (NCBI): domain Eukaryota; kingdom Metazoa; phylum Chordata; class Amphibia; order Gymnophiona; family Siphonopidae; genus Microcaecilia; species Microcaecilia unicolor. Next base: position 236,917,846 of record NC_044035.1, on the reverse strand, counting down.
GGCTGCGTGCCTCCGACCTGGAGAATAGGATCCAGCAGCGGATTGCGGACTCCCCTTGCGGACAACATTTTTGGAGAAAAAGTCGAACAGGTGGTAGAACAGCTCCACCAGCGGGATAATGCTTTCGACAAATTCTCCCGCCGGCAGCCTTCAGCATCTACCTCCTCAGGTAGACGTTTTTATGGGGGAAGGAGGGCTGTTCCCTACTCTTCTGGTAAGCGTAGGTACAATCCTTCCTCTCGCCAGCCTGCGGCCCAGGCTAAGCCCCAGCGCGCTCGCTATCGTCAGCAGTGTGCGCCTCAGCAAGGCCCCTCGGCTCCCCAGCAAAAGCAGGGGGCGAGCTTTTGACTGGCTCCAGCAGAGCATAGCCGACACCAACGTGTCCGTGCCGGGCGATCTGCCGGTCGGGGGGAGGTTGAAAGTTTTTCACCAAAGGTGGCCTTTTGTAACCTCCGACCGTTTGGTTCTGTGGTCACACCTCTCCTTAAGAAACCTTCACTCGACCCTACTTGTCCCTCTAATTACCGACCCATCTCCCTCCTTCCTTTTCTCTCCAAATTACTTGAGCGTGCTGTTCACCACCGCTGCCTTGATTTTCTCTCCTCACATGCTATTCTTGACCCACTACAATCTGGTTTTCGCCCTCTCCACTCAACCGAAACTGCGCTTACTAAAGTCTCCAATGACCTATTACTGGCTAAATCCAGAGGTCAATATTCCATCCTCATTCTTCTTGATCTTTCCGCTGCTTTTGACACTGTCGATCACAGCATACTTTTCGATACCCTGTCCTCACTTGGATTCCAGGGCTCTGTCCTTTCCTGGTTCTCTTCCTACCTATCCCTCCGCACCTTTAGTGTTCACTCGGGTGGATCCTCTTCTACTTCTATCCCTCTGCCTGTCGGCGTACCTCAGGGTTCTGTTCTTGGTCCCCTCCTCTTTTCTATCTACACTTCTTCCCTTGGTTCATTAATCTCATCCCATGGCTTTTCCTACCATCTCTATGCTGATGACTCCCAAATCTACCTTTCTACCCCTGATATCTCACCTTGCATCCAAACCAAAGTTTCAGCGTGCTTGTCTGACATTGCTATCTGGATGTCTCAACGCCACCTGAAATTAAATATGACCAAAGCCGAGCTTCTCATTTTCCCCCCCCCAAACCCACCTCCCCGCTCCCCCCGTTTTCTATTTCTGTTGATGGCTCTCTCATTCTCCCTGTCTCCTCAGCTCGAAACGTTGGGGTCATCTTTGACTCTTCTCTCTCCTTCTCTGCTCATATCCAGCAGATTGCCAAGACCTGTCGTTTCTTTCTTTACAACATCCGTAAAATCCGCCCCTTTCTTTCCGAGCACTCTACCAAAACCCTCATCCACACCCTTGTCACCTCTCTTTTAGACTACTGCAATCTGCTTCTTGCTGGCCTCCCACTTAGTCACCTCCAGACGTGATCCACCTGTCCACGAGTTTTCTCAAATCCCTGTATTGGTGGACGATTTGGTCCAATTTGACTCTGGGACGCCCTTTCCAATTTCCTCAGCCACAAAAAGTGCTGACTACGGATGCGTCTCTCCTGGGGTGGGGAGCTCATGTCGATGGGCTTCACACCCAGGGAAGCTGATCCCTCCAGGAACGCGATCTGCAGTTCAATCTCCTGGAGTTACGAGCGGTCTGGAACGCTCTGAAGGCTTTCAGAGATCGGCTGTCCCACCAAATTATCCAAATTCAGACAGACAACTAGGTTGCCATGTATTATATCAACAAGCAGGGGGGCACCGGATCTCGCCCCCTGTGTCAGGAAGCAGTCAGCATGTGGCTGTGGGCTCGCCGTTACGGCATGTTTCTCCAAGCCACATACCTGGCAGGCGTAAACAACAGTCTGGCCGACAGGTTGAGCATGATCATGCAACCTCACGAGTGGTCGCTCAACTCCAGAGTACTGCGCCAGATCTTCCAGGTGTGGGGCACCCCTTTGGTAGATCTCTTTGCATCTCGAGCCAACCACAAGGTGCCTCAGTTCTGTTCCAGACTTCAGGCCCACGGCAGACTGGCATCGGATGCCTTCCTCCTGGATTGGGGGGACGGCCTGCTGTATGCTTATCCTCCCATACCTCTGGTGGGGAAGACTTTGTTGAAACTCAAGCAAGACCGAAGCACCATGATCCTGATTGCTGCTTTTTGGCCGCTTCAGATCTGGTTCCCTCTCCTTCTGGAGTTGTCCTCCGAAGAACCGTGGAGATTGGAGTGTTTTCCGACCCTCATCACACAGAACGAAGGGGCGCTTCTGCATCCCAACCTCCAGTCTCTGGCTTTCACGGCCTGGATGTTGAGAGCGTAGACTTTGCCTCTTTGGGTCTGTCGGAGGGTGTCTCCCGCGTCTTGCTTGCTTCCAGAAAAGATTCCACTAAGAAGAGTTACTTCTTTCTATGGAGGAGGTTTGCCGTCTGGTGTGACAGCAAGGCCTTAGATCCTCGCTCCTGTCCTACACAGACCCTGCTTGAATACCTTCTGCACTTGTCTGAGTCTGGTCTCAAGACCAACTCTGTAAGGGTTCACCTTAGCGCAATCAGTGCATATCATTACCGTGTGGAAGGTAAGCCGATCTCAGGACAGCCTTTAGTTGTTCGCTTCATGAGAGGTTTGCTTTTGTCAAAGCCCCCCGTCAAGCCTCCTACAGTGTCATGGGATCTCAATGTCGTTCTCACCCAGCTGATGAAACCTCCTTTTGAGCCACTGAATTCATGCCATCTGAAGTACTTGACCTGGAAGGTCATTTTCTTGGTGGCAGTAACTTCAGCTCGTAGAGTCAGTGAGCTTCAAGACCTAGTAGCTCATGCTCCTTATACCAAATTTCATCATAATAGAGTAGTCCTCCGCACTCACCCTAAGTTCTTGCCAAAGGTGGTGTCGGAGTTCCATCTGAACCAGTCAATTGTCTTGCCAACATTCTTTCCCCATCCTCATTCCTGCCCTGCTGAACGTCAGCTGCACACATTGGACTGCAAAAGAGCATTGGCCTTCTATCTGGAGCGGACACAGCCCAACAGACAGTCCGCCCAAATGTTTGTTTCTTTTGATCCCAACAGGAGGGGAGTGGCTGTGGGGAAACGCACCATATCCAATTGGCTAGCAGATTGCATTTCCTTCACTTACGCCCAGGCTGGGCTGGCTCTTGAGGGTCATGTCACGGCTCACAATGTTAGAGCCATGGCAGCGTCAGTGGCCCACTTGAAGTCAGCCACTATTGAAGAGATCTGCAAAGCTGCGACGTGGTCATCTGTCCACACATTCACATCTCATTACTGCCTTCAGCAGGATACCCGACGGGACAGTCGGTTCGGGCAGTCAGTGCTTCAGAATCTGTTCGGGGTTTAGGATCCAACTCCACTCCCCTAGGCCCATGTTTATTCTGTTCCAGGCTACACTCTCAGTTAATTGGATAAATTGTTAGGTCAATCTCAGTTATGTCCTCGTCGTTGCGAGGCCCAATTGACCATGTTTGTTGTTTTGAGTGAGCCTGGGGGCTAGGGATACCCCATCAGTGAGAACAAGCAGCCTGCTTGTCCTCGAATGCTACATACCTGTAGAAGGTATTCTCAGAGGACAGCAGGCTGATTGTTCTCACAAACCCGTCCGCCTCCCTTTTGGAGTTGTGTCTTCCCTTGTCTTTGTCTTGCTACATATGGGACTGACGAACACGAGCCGGTTCGGGCGGGAAGATGGCCGCGCATGCGCGGTGCGCATTGGCGCGCGAGGATTAGCAAAGGCCTTTGCTAGTGAAGTTTCTGGTTGGAGGGGGCTGCCGTGGACGTCACCCATCAGTGAGAACAATCAGCCTGCTGTCCTCGGAGAATACCTTCTACAGGTATGTAGCATTCACTTTCTTATTGGATGCATATACCCACAACCAGATAATTCCCAGTCACCGGAAGTACCTCAGATTTATAGTAGGGAAGCACCACTTTCAGAACCGTGTTCTGCCATTTGGCCTTGAGTCTGCGCCCAGGGTCTTCACTAAATGTCTTGCAGTAGTCGCAGCATTGCTACACAGACTGGAGTGCATATGTTTCCCTACTTGGACGATTGGATGGTCACAGGAGGGTGCTGAAGAATCAATGCAGAGGACTATCTGGGTGTTGGAGCTGCTAGGATTTGTAATGAACTACCTAAAGTCCCATCTCCAAACTGTTCAACAATTGGAGTATATAGGGGCCTTGCTAAACACAGTGCAAGCTTGGGCCTTCCTTCCTCAGGAATTGCAGGCCAGGTTTGCAACAGCCAGCAAGTATCAGCTCAGCAGCTGTTAAGATTGCTAGGCAACATGGCCTCAACAGTACATGTCAACCAACCCCTTTGCCACATCTCTATTTCAGGAGAGCCCAATGAACCCTAGCTTCTCAGTGGCATCAGATCACTGGAAATTTGGATGATGTCATCTGGGTCATGCCATAGCTCAAGCAATAACTACACTGTTGGTTAATTCGGTCCAGTTTGGTGCAGGGACTACCATTCTAAATTCTACCACTCTGAAAAATCTTGACCATGGATGCATTCAGTCTGGGCTGGGGGGCTTATGTGGATAGGCTTCACACTCAGGAGACTTAGTCCTTCCAGGAGCAGTCTGTTTACATCAATCTCATGGAACTCTGGGAGATATGGAATGCTTTTAAGACTTTCAGAGATCAGATGATGTTATTCTAATTTAAATGTTCAATCAGATTGTAGTGTATTACATAAAGAAGCAGGGGTGGACGGGCTCATACCCCTTGTGTCAGGAATCAGTTCAGATGTGGCAGTGGTCTCTAAATTACAACATGGTGCTCAGAGCCACATATGTAGTGTGTGGGCAGACAGACTGAGCAGGCTTATGCAACTACATGAGTGGTCTCTCAGTATGGGCATAGCCCATGAGATCTTCCAAGTGTGGAGCACCCCCTTGGTGGATCTCTTTGCTACTCACATAAACAACAAAGTCCCTCAGTACTGCTCCAGACTCAGGTCACAAAACAGACTGGCATCATATGCCTTACACCTGCATTGGAGTACTGTATGCTTATCCTCTTATTCCTCTAGTAGGGAAGACTATGTTGAAACTCAATCAAGATCAGGGAACCATGATCTTAATAACACCATACTGGCAGAGGCAGATCTGGTTCCCTTTAGTTCTGGAGTTGTCCTCTGAAGATCCATAGAGAATGAACTGGTTCCAACCCTCATAACACAGAACGTGGGGTCCCTTCTGTATCCCAAACTTTAGACCTTGGCTCTCATGGCCTGGATGTTTAGAGCATGTAATTTGCCTCCTTGCACCTGCCTGAGGGTGTCCCTAGAATTTTTCTGGCTTCCAGGAAAGACTCCACTAAGAGGTGCTATTCTTTTAAATGGAGAAGATTTGTCACCTGGTGTGAGGGCAAGGCCCTAGATCTACTTACTTGTCCCACACAAAAACTTCTTGAGTACATCCTACACCAACTATGTAAGGATTCATCTCTCTGCAATTAGTGCCTATCATACTCGTGTGGATGACAAGCCCCTCTCTTTACAGCCTCTAGTTGCTCACTTTATGAGAGATTTGATGTTGGCAAAGCCCCCCATCAAACCTCCCATAGTGTCTTAGGATCTCAATGTTGTCCTCATCCCACTGATGAAAGCTCCTTTTGAGCCACTAGACTCTTCTCAGCTGAAGTATCAGACCTGAAAGTTCTTGTTTTTGGTGGTGGTCACTTCAGCTTGCAGAGTGAGTGAACTTCATTCCCTAGTAGCTGGTCTGCCTTATACTAAATTTCATCATAACAGGGTAGTCCTCTGCACACATTCTTCTTCCTAAGGTAGTGTTCCATCTTAATCAGCCAATCGTTCTGCCAACATTCTTCCCAAAACTGCATGCCCATTCTGGCAAAAGTGCACTACATACCTTCGTCTGCAAGCGAGCCTTAGCCTTCTATCTGGAGCGGACTAAAACCCATAGACAGTCCACTGAGTTTTTTGTTTGTTTTGATCCCAACAGGATGGGAACAGCTATTGATAAGTGTACTTTTTCCAACTGGCTAGCAGATTGCATCTCCTTCACTAATGCCCAGGCTGTGCTGACTCTGGAGGGTTATGTCACAGCTCATAATATCAGAGCCGTGGCTACATCGGTAGCCTCCTTGAGGTCAGCCTCCATTGAGGAGATTTGCAAGGCTGCAACATGGTCTTCAGATCATACATTCACATTTCATTATTTCCTCAAGCAAGATACCTGATGCGACAGTTGGTTTGTTCAGACAGTCCTGCAGAATTTGTTTAGTGTCTAGAATCCAACTCCACCCTCCTAGGACCCATTATATTCAGTTCCAGGCTGCACTTACCAGTTTTCAATTTCTTTTAAGGTTAATTGGTTCAGAATAGTCTTGCCTTTGCAAGACTATATTCTCCTACTGTTGTTGTTTCGGTGAGCCTGGTAGCTAGGGATTCCCAGATGTAAGGATGCCACTGTCCTGTTTGTCCTTGGAGAAAGCAAAGTTACTTACCTGTAGCAGGTGTTCTTTGAGGACAACAGGACAGGTATTCTTACAATCTTCCCACCTCCCCTAGGAGTTGAATTCTTTTCCAGCTATTATATGCTAGTGAGGGCCTTGCGCTCACACGTTGGGCAGGAAGGCACTCATGTATGTGCGGTGGGGCAGCTGCCTCTTAAAGATCCTGCACCGGGTTCTGTCGGATAACGTCATCCAGATGTAAGGATATCTGTCCTGCTGTTCTTGGAGAGCACCTGCTATAGGTAAGTAACTTCGCTTTATCTGTCTCAGAAGCATCTTTGTACACTCTGTTTAGAGAAAGACATCAGAAATGTCTGCAGTGTTTGCCCTGGGGAAGCACTTCCAATTCTAATGGTGGCAGTTGTGGTCCTTGTTAAGAAGTTGAAGACATCAGGGTTTCCTAGATCTGAACTTTAGCTAGAAAGAAGTAAAATAGGATCATCCAGAGTGATTCAGCTACTAGAAGTCTTGAGCTAGGGATCGAATTATGTATACAGCAATTGAATACAATTCAGCCTTTAGAACAACAGGAGACCTCTCTTGGTACAAGGTGGGTAGAGTTTTTGTGGTACAGGAAAGGATAACCACACTAACTCAGGTTCAGAGGTTTTTCTCATAGGACTCCTGGAGTTTCAGATTCTTTGACTGTAGAGTCCCGTAGTGGACTCCTTGTAACTAGTAACCTGAATATGAACTCTTCGTGGCAGTTCCTTGGCTCTATGGTTCTTCCCTATCTCAGGTATTTGAAATTGTCCTCCTTGTATTGCTCTCATTAAGGAGGGACTGTTTGGGTGCCCTGTCCTCATACATTTCTTGATAGAAGTGGTTTATGAATCATCTTTTAGATAGTTTCATCTGACACATCAAGTGAGGTTGTGAACTCATTGCAGAGGACAGATAGCTTAGGGGGCTGTGTTCCAAGAATGAACATGTGGCCCTTACACAAACTAGGAGCTAGAGCCATTGGATTAGCTCAGCTACCCATCATGTCTCTAGGGTAGAAGATGGTGCTCACATTGCTCTTGGACAATGCCATGATGGTAGCATATGTAGACAGTCAATGGAGCATACAAAGTACAATGGTGGTTCACAAAGTGATCATTTTATTCCAGTGGGTCTAGTATATCTCTGACAACTAACAGCAGTTTACATGCAGACTGACTTCACTTGGTTCTCCGAGAGTGGGGTCTGGACCAGAAGGTCTTTTGAAAGATAAGACTATTATCATTATTATTATTGTTAGATTATTAATGTACCACCCTTCTGTGGTACAGCCAAAATGGTTTACGTATAATTCACATGGATCTAATGGCAGCTGGTAAGATCTCCACGTCTGATAGGCTTCTCAGTCACTGGAAAGATTAGGGTGCCAGTGGAACTGAGGCCTTATTATAACTTAACCTAAAGTTAGAAGACTAGTAGATTGCCCATCAGTGATCATTTTAGTAGCTCCTAACTAACCAGAAAGGCCATAGTATGCAGTTCTACAATGATTAAAGGCTGAGGCCTCTTTATGATTCACCCACTATCAAAGAATGCTATTGTAATGTCCAATCCCTTGGATCATATTCTCCATTAGGTCTTATGGCTTTGCCTTTTGAAGGGCAGGTTGCTCTATCCATTCAGCTACTCTTCCACTTCAAGGAGCTGACTGTTTGCCCTGAAGAGTGGACATCCTGACTGTTTGGAAATCTTTGATAAAAGGGTTGGAGCAAGGGCCTAGTCCATAAGTCTCAGAATGTACAGATGACAGGCATCTTTGTGCTATAGAGGTTGATTCAGGATTGTATCAATGGAATTCCACTGGGTTGTCGCCTATTTCCTCCCTTCCCTTGCAGGCATAACTAAAGAAGTCTTTCCTTGGGATGATCTTCAGGTAGCCATTTCTTTGGCTAGGCATATGTTAGAGAATTAGGCATTATAGTGCTGGGACTCCTGTTTAATCTTCCTGAAATGTGGTCACTTCTCATTTGAGGCCATCCTTCTTTCTTAAAGTGGCCTTACTTTTCTATTTGACCTAGATTACTTCCTTTCTACCCTTATCAAAGAGAGAATGTCAAGAGAAAGATGGTTCTTTCACTTGAAGAGTCAGGTTCTTCCTGAGGGTATCTGTTGTAGTGGAAAAGGTTGCTAGACTCTTCAAACCTGATTTTGCACAAGATGTCTAGCTAGAAATTCGAATGTCTGGATCTGGATATACACAATTTTCCTAGGTATTGTACAAAAAGCTTGCTGAATATGGAGACTTTTGCAAAATATGCATAAGGGCAATGGAAATACGTGTAGATTGTAGCATGTCCAGTGGGAAAAGTTATTTTATAATGGAACTAAAAGAGTGGCATTTCTCTGATTTTGAATGTGTGCCACTTACATGTGAAGTCTCAATTTTACAACCTATGCACCAAGTGCCAGATTTCACAAAACTGGATGTTCAAGAAGAGCCAGTTAAGGAGCCAAGTGAATTTTTCTTTAAATATTTGAGTTTGTGTAAAACATTAGAGGGGTTAGCACAGTTGTCCTCTCAATCACTGGTGCAAACACCACTCCAAATGAGCAGCTGACACTTATGCCTGTCAGGGAGCATGTGTAAACACTAACATTTAGCATTTTTTAAGTATGTGATGTATTTCCATGCACAATTTGCTGGCCAACCCAAACCACACCACAATACACCCCCTTTGCATGCTGCAGATCTAAAAATGTAAATAGCACATTCTAAAATTACTAGCTACATATGTAATACCACTTAAGCCTTCCAAAAATGACCACCTTCATCTAGTGGAAGCCCTGTGGATGCAGGTGATGAGAAGCATGTGTCGGGCGCTATGATGAAGCACACTGCATGCCTAATTGCTCCCTATATGTATATAACTTACAGTGTTCTGTAAGTTACATGCATATATAGGAGACACGTCCATGTCATGCCCTTGAATTGCCCATCCCCTTATAGTTATGTGCTAATGCACTTATGTGCTATTTTATAGACTACTGCCAGATTCTGTATAAGTTGCCAAAATTTGGGCATTCAGTTTTGGACCCAGATCACAGATCCGCTCATAAACTAGTTAGCTAGTTAGGCAGTAGCAATCAATTATTGGTGTTAATAAGCTCTTAATAGGCAGTTATTAGGACTTATACATGGATTTGCCCTATGCCGTATTTTATAACATGTGTGCCTAAATTTCATAGTGCACAACTCCAAAGGGGATGTGGCCATGGGAAGGGGTGTTCCCAGAAATTAGGCATGGTGTTATAGCATATCTTCATTTCTGCATTTGCACGCCTAAGTGCCATCAGTTGGGTGTGCCAAAAAATAAAATATACTATCCCTCTCAATACCACTGCTAACAATCAATCAATCAATAATATACCAAACCAGGGTTCTTCAGAAAAATAAAAAAAGGATACAGGTAGAGAGCTTTACATATTCATCCCCGATTCCCTCCGGTGGTCATCTGGTCAGTTCGGGTATCTTTTTGTGCCTTGGTCGTAAGAAAAAAGGACGAGGGTAAAGTCGGCCAAGTGTTCGTCAGGGACGCCCATGTGTTAGGCACGCCCAAGTCCCGCCTTCGCTACACCTCCGACACGCCCCCGGGAACTTTGGTCATCCCTGCAATGGAAAGCAGTTGGGGATGCCCCAAATCAGCTTTCGATTATGCCGATTTGGGCGACCCTGTGAGAAGGACGCCCATCTTCCAATTTGTGTCGAAAGATGGGCATCCTTCTCTTTAGAAAATAAGCCTGTTAGTTTTCTTGGCAGGCAAAAAAATTGTCATATTTTTGATTATCACTTTATTGGATCGAGAGCACTTGTTTGCTTATCGTTGTTCATTTCAACACATGGGAGATTTTCAATGATAGAGAAACGCATCCACCCTCTAGGGATAGCCATACCTTGTGTGGGCATTCCACTTGGGCGAGTCTTACCTCTGAGAATTTCTCCATTTCACATAAATATTTTAATGCATGCATGTTTTGGTTTAAGAATGAGTATGTAACGCTCTCTACCTGTATCCTTTTTTTATTTTATTTTTTATTTTTCAAGACAGTTCTGAAGAACTCTGGTTACTTATATTATTGATCAGTTGGGTGTGGGCATTTACACCAAATTGTGGTAGGCATAAATGCTCATGCCTAAAGTTAGGCGCAAAATACATGCTAAGGTAATATTCTGTAAAGTTCATTTTGCACAGAGCACCCTTTTACAGAATACTGCCTTAGTGTGGATCATCCTGGTGCCTAAATTTGGGCACTATTTATTGAATCTACCCCATAGTGCCTAGCATATGGGGTATGCAACTACATTATTATTTATTATTATTATTATTTATTGCATTTATTTATTGCATTTGTACCCCACATTATCCCACCTTTTTGCAGGTTCAATGTGGCTTACAGAGTGAGGTTATGTTAAAATCAATACATGTTTTAAATACAGTTGATCATAGGCTAATGTAAAAGGTTATGATAAAATCGATACATGATTTAAATACAGTTGATCCTAAGCTGATGTAAAAGAGGTAGTAGATGGGCGGATGTTGGGTAGGTTGTGTGCGAGTATTTTAGTCATAGAATTGTCTTGCAAATGTGCCAAATCTATCAAACTTCCTAAAGAAAACATGAAAAAAAGACAAAAAAGAATCATTTCTCCTAGGCAAATAGTGGAATGGATTTCAACTTCAGACTGATTCTTCTTATATGTAAAAGTAAACAATTTTTTGCACTAGACCGATGCTCTGGTTATTGATGAATCTTTGCATTTTTAAATTAATGAAATATCTCTAGATACTATTCACCTATCATTTTGTGTGAATGGAATGGATTAAAGTGGTTCTTTCCATATCTAATTTTATTGGAGACTTTGTAAATGCATATTTTAGTACTTCATGGAATTTACACACTGGAGTTATACCTGTATAAACAATGCTCAAAGGGTTTTGGTTCTGCACCTTAGGCACAGAAAACATCCTGAATCAACTAAGTAATACATGTGACACCACTTTCACCATCATAAGAACATAAAAACTTCCACAGTGGGTCAGATAAATGGTCTATTAATCCCTGTATCCTATTTTTAAAAGTAAGCAATCCCAAAGAATAAGTGAAGGACTTGTACGACTACATTTCAGCATGACTAAGCATTTCAGCATGACTAAGGTTTTTTTTTTTCTCTCTTTTACCCAAATGAAAGGTGGTTTCTGGTTCAGAATGGGGCAACATGCTCCTCTGGGAAGGGGGCCTCATCAAAGTTGAGGTATGTCGAAAAGGAAAAAGATCATGTCACATTGGCTCCATTAATCAATTTGTACTGGATGAGGGAGAGCTCATCACTATTGGAACAGATGGATATGTCCGGGTGAGTTCTTTGATAATCAAACTAAATTTTTACAGTGCAGACCAATATATTGTTTTTTTCCCATTTTACATGTATGAAAAACTGGGGGCAATAGTAAAGTCTTCAAGGGTTCCTACATACAAGTATGTTCCATCTAGTTTTCAATAGACAGTTTACTCCTTCATTATGATATATCACTTATTTGCCTCAGCAGTGCACATAACCAACCTTCACTTAATGTTGGAAATGCCTGCACCAGATTCTTCGTAGGCTTTTAAATATCATAATATTTAAAATCAGTTTTTTTTACCAGATTTTATCTTCTTTATTATTTTAACTTAAAGTACTTAACTTAATAGTAGGTAATCGGACCAGGGGTTCTAACACGTTATGTGCAGTGCTGAGGCAAATAAGTGATATATCATAATGAAGGAGTAAACTGTCTATTGAAAACTAGATGGAACATACTTGTATGTAGGAACCCTTGAAGACTTTACTATTGGATGCGGCAGGGTCCCTATAAGACGGAATTGAGAGTCTGCTGAATATTTGTGTTTGATACATGAGAAACTGGGGGCTGCAGAAAAACTAAAGCAGGGTTTCCAAAACTTGTCCAGGGGACCCCACAGCCATTTGTCAGAATAGCCACAAACCATATGTATGAGATAAACCTGCATACATTGGAAATCCAGCATATACAAATTTATTTGATGCACATTCATTGTGGATATCCCGAAGACCCAAGAACAGATTTAGAAAGACCTGAACTAAAGCATTCTTAGATTTCTCTGTTGAAGGGATTTGCAAACCTGTCCTGGTGACCCCACTGCCAGGCATGTTTTCAGGATATTCACAGTGAATATGTATCTGATAAATTTGCATATACTGAACTCCAGTACATGCAGATTTACCTGGTGCATATTCATTGTTGATATCTTGAGTAGCTTCAGTAAGGAATTGGCATTATTTCTGAGATCAGATAGAAGGAGTCAGAAAAGTTGTGGTAGTTTCTGCAATAGATAGTCATGGACGAAGGGTTTTATTTTTGTTTAAGAGACTGTGAACAATGATTTCCTGACATAGAGGATCCTGAGAAAATTATGTGGATTGAATCATAAAATGTTAAAAATGAATTTCTAAGGTGAATTAAATCATCCCGAAAGAAGTGTCTGACATTGTGTAGAACAGAATGAATTTCTGAAGAGAATTGGATAATCTTCCATAATGCTTGCTTATATTTATTTATTTGTTGCATTTGTATCCCACATTTCCCACCTATTTGCAGGCTCAATGTGGCTTACAATGTTCCGTCATGGCATTCGCCATTCCAGATTAAAAGATGCAATTGGTATTACATAAAGAACATGGATAACATAATAGAATTAAGCAGTCAGTTATAGAAAGAAAATATCCGGTAAAGAATTGATTCTTGTAATATCTTTTGGTGTCAATTTGTTCTGCAAATTGATGAATGGCAAAGATAACTAATTATTTTGAATCTATTTTGCTCATTTGATCCTCTGTTCAAGGCATGGGACTTTGAGACACTAGACGCTGTTGAATCTGTTGATGAAACAGGAGTGGTAGAGATGGAGCCTATGAATGAACTTCTGGTTGGCAAGAATGTCAACCTGTTCTCTATGGTCAAGAGTCATGAACGATACTCTCCCATCTGGTATGCTCAGGTAAGGATATTCTATTATTCTGTGGCACTAACAAAAATAAAGTTGAATTCCATATCATCAAGCTGATCAATCCATAGACTGGTGGGTTGTGTCCATCTACCAGCAGGTGGAGATAGAGAGCAAACTTTTGCCTCCCTATATGTGGTCATGTGCTGCCGGAAACTCCTCAGTATGTTCTCTATCTCAGCAGGTGGTGGTCACACACAGCAGCAGCTCTGGCTAGGCCTCCAAGCCTAATTTTTAGGTTTTGTTGAGTGCCTGGGGTTGAGGGCTCTTTTGAGCAAGTGCAAACCTGGTGGTGCCAGGTCCCTCCTTTTCTCCCCCCTCCCGCTGGCTCCGTTAAAAAAAAAAAAAAAAATTTTTGAACGTCTTTAAAGGCGTTTATTTCGACGTTTATTTAAACGTTTATTGCAGCTACTCACTGGGACACCAGGTCGTTACAGCTCGGAGCGGACAGCAGGTAATTTTTACCTTTTTATAGTGGGCAGGGGGTTCCCCGTTTATCTCCACGTGGCATATGGCGTCGGAGGGCGAGGGCATAAAGAGTCGCTCCCCGGATCGCTTGGGCGCTTCTAGAGAGGATGCGGGGGTCTTAAAGCCTGATCGCCCTTGTTGGGTGACAGTTTCGTGGCCGATGAATGTCCCGGTCCTTCCTCCGGCGTGGCGATTTTTCCCGCCATAAACGCCCATCCCCGCTCCTCGCCTCCGCCATCTTGGCCGGCCACGCGGCTCGGACGGCTTCTTCTTGGGCCGCCCTTGAGGTTGGAGACATTATGCCATGAAGCCCTTAATTTGGGCGACGGCACAAAAGCGGCTAAGTTAAGCGCCGTTCTTCCCGCGCGGCTCCTTCGCGGAGTGTCGCGCCGGACGCCATTTTGGATGCGCAGCATGTCTCTCCCCCGCTCTTGCGAGCGCCGGTTGAGGGTGCGTCTAGGGCTGTTGCCCAGGCTGCGGAAGTACAGAGTCTGGGGGTTTCTCCCCGAGTTTGTTTTGCTGCTGCATCAGGCCTTCCTTATGCAAAACGCTGCCCCTGCTCCCTCGTCTGGTAAAGAGGTTGAGGTTCCCAGAGGTAAACGCCCTCGGGTTGATTTCCAGGCCTTGGAGGACTTTGTCTCCTCCGATGTAGATGAGGGCAGCGTATCTGAGGTCTCCCAACGGTCCTTTGCGGATTCCATGGAGGAGACGGATCCCCGCTCGGATGGAGCGGATGACCCCTCTGCAGCGCGGCTTTTTAGCTCAGAGGATTTGTCCAACCTGTTGGTACAGGCCATGGACACTTTGAAGATTTCCTCTCCGGAGGACGTCTCTCCCTCAGCCCCTGTTGGCTCTGCCATTATGCTGGGGATGCAGCGCCCGCCTAGAACCTTCCACGTGCATGATGCCATGCACACCTTAATTGCGGCTCAATGGGATGTCCCGGAAGCGAGCCTTAAAGTGGCTAGGGCTATGTCCCGCCTCTATCCTTTGACTGAAGGTGAACGTGAGGCCTATCTGTGGCCTACCGTGGATTCTTTAATCACTGCGGTGACTAAGAAAACGGCGTTGCCGGTGGAAGGTGGCACGGCCCTAAAGGACGCCCAAGACAGAAGATTGGAGGCGGCCTTAAGGTCGTCCTTTGAGGCAGCTGCTTTAAGTTTGCAGGCCTCAATTTGCGGCTCCTATGTGGCCAGGGCGAGCCTGACTATGGTGCAGCGGGCTTTCCCCTCGGATCTTTCCTTGAGGGCTGATTGGCCGGCCCTGGAATCGGGCTTAGCCAATTTGGCAGACTTGCTGTATGATGTCTTGAGGGCCTCAGCGAAAGGCATGGCTCAGACAATCTCTGCGCGGCGGTGGCTTTGGCTGAAACATTGGTCTGCTGACCACGCCTCTAAATCCCGCCTGGCTAGATTGCCTTTTAAAGGCAAGCTGCTCTTTGGGGTCGAGCTGGACAAAATCGTGACCGATCTCGGCACGTCTAAGGGCAAGAAGTTACCAGAGGTCAGGGCTCAGGCTAGTACTCGCCCTGGTACCTCCAGAGGACGGTTTCAGGAAGCCCGTCGGTACCGCCCGGGCAGGTCGGGCTCCTCTGCCCCCTCTTCCTTCAAGAGGAACTTCTCCCCCAAGCAGCATTCCTTTCGCAGAGACCGCCGTCCCGGAGGTGCTCCCTCCGGTCCTCCCCCAGGGTCTCGTACCCAATGACGGGGCCTTGGTCCACGCCCCAGTGCAGATTGGAGGACGGCTGTCCTCGTTTATGGGCGAGTGGACCACAATAACTTCAGACGCTTGGGCGCTGGAAGTCATCAGAGACGGCTACAAGCTAGAGTTCTGCCGACCCTTAAAAGACGGGTTTGTACTCTCTCCCTGCAAGTCTCCGGTCAAAGCTGTGGTAGTGCAGCAGACCTTGAACAATCTGATCCGCCTGGGGGCGGTCGTTCCGGTGCCAGAAAATCAGCTTGGCAAGGGATGTTACTCCTTTTTCTTTGTGATACCAAAGAAAGGAGGTTCTGTACGGCCTATCCTCGACCTCAAAGGGGTCAATTGGGCCTTGAAAGTTCGGCACTTTCGCATGGAGACCCTCCGCTCTGTTATAGCGGCAGTGAAGGCAGGAGAGTTCCTGGCATCCTTGGACATCAAGGAAGCGTACTTGCATATTCCCATCTGGCCTCCTCATCAACGCTTTCTGCGTTTTGCAGTACTGGGCCGACACTTCCAGTTCAGAGCCCTCCCGTTCGGGTTGTCTACTGCTCCGCGGACCTTCTCCAAAGTAATGGTGGTCTTCGCGGCCTTCCTGAGGAAGGAAGGAGTTCAAGTCCATCCTTATCTGGACGTCTGGTTGATCCAAGCCCCCTCTTATGCAGAGTGCGGCAAAGCTGTGAACCGGGTGGTTGCTCTTTTGAGCTCCCTGGGGTGGATCATCAACTGGGAGTAAAGCCAGCTGCGCCCGATCAGTCCCTGGAGTATCTGGGAGTTCGATTCGACACCCAAGTGGGCAGAGTGTTCCTGCCAGACAATCGGATTGTCAAGTTTCAGGCTCAGGTGGACTAGTTCCTAGTAGCCTCTCCTATTCGGGCTTGGGACTACGTGCAGCTGTTGGGCTCTATGACGGCCACGATGGAAGTAGTGCCATGGGCCAGGGCTCATATGAGACCACTACAACAATCTCTGCTGCTGCGCTGGACTCCGATGTCGGAGGATTATGCTGTGCGCCTTCCCTTGGACCCAGCAGTGCGCAAGGCGCTGAGCTGGTGGACGCAGACAGACAAGTTGTCTGCAGGAATGCCTCTGGTGACCCCGGAGTGGATTGTCGTCACGACAGACGCCTCTTTGATGGGCTGGGGAGCCCACGGCTTGGGAAGGACAGCGCAGGGGCTCTGGTCTCCTGCAGAGGCAAGTGGTCTATCAACCTCCTGGAACTCAGAGCCATTCGGTTGGTGTTGTTGGAGTTCATCCTGGTACTGGTGTTGAAGCCTGTACGGGTCCTGTCGGACAATGCCACAGCTGTGGCCTATGTCAACCGCCAGGGAGGTACCAAGAGCGCCCCTCTAGCCAAGGAGGCCATGAATCTATGCCAGTGGGCGGAAACGAACCTGGAACAGCTGTCAGCAGCCCACATTGCCGGAGTCATGAATGTCAAGGCGGACTTTCTCAGTCGCCATACCTTGGAGCCCGGAGAGTGGCAGCTATCTGCTCAGGCGTTCTTGGGCATCACGAAGCGCTGGGGCCAGCCGAGCCTAGATCTGATGGCGTCATCGGCCAATTGCCAAGTGCCGCGCTTTTTCAGCAGAGGACGGGACCCTCTATCCCTGGGAGTAGATGCTCTTCTCCAACGGTGGCCGACACAAGAGCTTCTCTATGTGTTCCCACCCTGGCCCATGTTGGGCAGGGTGCTAGACCGGGTGGCAAAGCATCCCGGCAGGGTAATCCTGGTGGGTCCGGATTGGCCCAGACGTCCCTGGTATGCGGACTTGATCAGGCTCTCAGTCGGCGATCCTCTGCGGCTGCCAGTGGAGCAGGGCCTGTTACATCAGGGTCCCGTGGTGATGGAGGATCCCTCCCCCTTTGGTCTTACGGCCTGGCTATTGAGCGGCAGCGTCTGAGAAAGAAGGGCTTCTCAGACAAGGTCATCGCCACTATGCTGAGAGTGAGGAAGCGCTCTACTTCTACTGCTTACGCCAGGGTTTGGCGTATCTTTGCAGCGTAGTGTGAAGCAGGCTCACTTTCTCCCTTCACTGCTACAATTTCTTCAGTGTTGGCGTCCCTGCAAGAAGGTCTGGACAAAGGCCTGTCGCTCAGTTCCCTGAAAGTTCAGGTAGCGGCTCTGGCTTGCTTCAGGGGCCGCCTGAAGGGTGCTTCCCTGGCTTCGCAGCCAGCTGTGGTGCGCTTTCTCAAGGGAGTTAATCACCTGCGCCCTCCCCTGCACTCACTGGTGCCTGCGTGGAATCTCAACCTGGTGCTAAGAGCATTGCAGAAGCCGCCTTTTGAACCCTTGTCTAGGGCATCTCTGATAGACCTGACGTTGAAAGCAGTCTTTTTGGTGGCTATCACTTCAGCCAGAAGAGTTTCCGAGCTCCAGGCACTCTCAGGTCGAGAGCCTTTTCTGCAGTTCACTGAGGCAGGAGTGTCTATTCGCACAGTGCCTTCCTTTCTGCCCAAGATTGTTTTTCGCTTCCATGTGAATCAGCAGCTCTGTCTCCCTTCCTTTCGTAGGGAGGTCTACCCAGAGGAATACTCTGCTCTCAATTTCTGGATGTGAGACGAGTCATCATCAGATGCTTGGAAGTGACCAATGATTTCCGGAAATCGGATCATCTGTTTGTCCTGTTTACAGGTCCTCGTAAGGGTCTGCAGGATTCTAAGCCTACAGTGGCAAGATGGGCGAGGAAGCCATTGCAGCGGCTTAGGTGGCCGCGGGGAATGCCCATACCTTTGCCAGGCATTACCGCTTGATTGTGGCTGCTCGGGCGGAGGCCCGGTTTGGAGCTTCAGTGTTGCGGTCAGGGATTTCTATGTCCCGCCCTGGGTGAGTACTGCTTCGGTACATCCCACCAGTCTATGGATTGATCAGCTTGATGATATGGAAGGTAAAATTATGTATCATACCTGATAATTTTCTTTCCATTAATCATAGCTGATCAATCCATAGCCCCTCCCAGATATCTGTACTGTTTATATTCTGGTTGAATTTTAGGTTCAAGTTTGGCCTTCAGTTACTTCAGGAGGACTTCGTGTTCAAGTTCTTCTTTCACTTGGATTCTTCAAGAGTTGAGACGAGTTTGTGTTACAGTGAGCTGCTGCATTCCTCTCCCCTCCGTTTTACGGGGCTGGATTGAGATTTAAATTCTGCCGGCACTCCCTCCCGCTTCGTGCGGCTGTAGGGCAGCTTTGTACCCCTCCCGCTTCGGCGGTGGTAGGGTCAGTCAGCTCCTCCCGCGGTTGCGGTTGCAGGATAAGCCAGATCCCCCCGCATCGGCGGGTGTGGTGTCCCTCCCCCGCTCCGCGGGGATGAGCTGGACGGATTCCCCTCCCCCACTTGTGTGGGGATGAGCTGGGTTAATTTCCCTCCCCCGTTTCGGCGGTGGTGAGCTGGGCAGAGTGTCCCTTCGTGGGTGTAATTCTCTAAGTGCTGAGTCCTGCGGATGGAGCTTTGATATCGACATACTGAGGAGTTTCCGGCAGCACATGACCACATATAGGGAGGCAAAAGTTTGCTCTCTATCTCCACCTGCTGGTAGATGGACACAACCCACCAGTCTATGGATTGATCAGCTATGATTAATGGAAAGAAAATTATCAGGTATGATACATAATTTTACCTTTGTTGCTGCTAATTAGACAAAAAATTTACAAAGGGGGTCATTTAACAACAGTTGATGAGGATGATGATCAAATGCCATAAAGTCATGGATGACTCCTGGCAACAATACAGATTGACTTTCGCCAGTGTGCACTATCTTCTGTTCACCTCTGAAGGCTACTCAATGGTACACTCATAGTCAAAGTGATTGAATCAATCCATCTTGCTGATGGAAGTCCAGTGCCTATTTATCTTTCCACCTTGTGAAGCACAATACTCTTCTCTAAGGAACCTGCTTGGCACATAATCCCCCAGATTCTATATATGGCACCTAAAGTTGCGTGTGCAAATGCCAGTTGCTATTTCTTTCTTTTTTTTATTATTTGATTCTTTGATAATACAATCCTCAATCAATTAAAGAAATATAATACCAATACATTTAAAAATAATTATTTAGTTCACACCTTTTCTGTAGTAGTTCAAGGTGAGTTATATTTAAGTACAGTAGGTATTTCTCTGTCCACGAGGGCTTTCAGTCTAAGTTTATGCCTGGGGCAATGAAGGATTAAGAGGGAAATTAATCAAGATGTGATAAAAGTTCTACCACACTTGATTCACCACCGGATTCATCAACCTGTGGGACCTCAGTACTGCAGGTTGCTGAATCCTGTTTAAAAGAATAATGCTACTTGCCATCCACCTCAGAAACAGCGTTATTCCTCCAGCTTGATGCTCCTGAGCCTGAAGATCTGGGTCCCCCCAAAAGATTATTGGCTTCAGAAAATTTGATATGGTGATATCCTGCTTCATTTCTTGTTCCTAGACCATCAGGTCTTACTGCACTACCTTCCTTTCTATTATCAACTGTGACATTCCTGTCACCAATCAACAGTAGCACTACCAGTTTTAGCTTCAACTTGACCATAAAACTGAACTATATCTTTTTCATTTATATCAGTTGTATTATTGTCATGTTAAAGGGTTGTCCATGAAGTCTGATTAACATAAGTCAAACATTAGCAGTATTCTGTCCCATTACTGCCTTTGCAAGGTCATTCCTGACTGTAGTAGTGGTAGTAATAGTAGACTAAGGGAGTAAGTTATCAATGTGGGCTACTGTTAAGATGTGGTATTTTACTGTTAACCCCAGTTATTAGTAACTAAGTCTCACTGCATAAATTGGGGCCTTTGCTAAAATAGCATGATTTAGTAGTAAAATAACATGTCAGTCTTAACAGCAGCCATGTTGATAACTATGCTTCTAGATACTTATCTAAACAAATATGTCCAATTCCCATCCATTTCATCTCGCTAATGCCCAGAATGTTCATCCATAGAGATGATCCACTTCATCCTTTACAACATCAAAGTCTTCCCTGGCTCATTGTTCACATATTCCAGATTCCAAATATGATTGTGTATTTACAGCTGCAGATTTTCTTCACTATAATGCCAGCCTCAGCAGCCAGAGGGCTAGAGTGCTTTGAACTGGCTACATCACTGGTTTGCAAAGATCCTTAGCTTTTCATCAAAAACTTGTTGAGTGCCCTCCGACCTGAGGTCCTGTCTTCCAGGAGCATGATGCGCTTTGCTATTCGATTACTAACAGTTAACATGTTATTTATTGCAGAGCCTTTTTTGTGCAAGACACCCTGTGGTAACTGGCATATGCTAATAATATTTAGCACATGATGTTGGTAAATGACCCCTGTATCTTTCAGGAAAAAAGAATGAGGTGGACATGAGAAAATGTATTTTTCGGTGATTTTAACTTGAACTTTCTTAAGGGGATTTAAAGTAGAATTGCTAATTAAAGGGTATTTTACTGTCTGTAGGATGCCAGTGGAGGAATCTGGAAGCTTGACCTGTCCTTCTCAAATATTGTAAGCTTTTTTTCCTTTCCAGATTCTCATTAATACTTCATTTTAAGTCACATTGTCCTAATATTCAAAGAATGTATGCTCTTAACTTGGAGAGTTATGCTCATAAATTGGTTTCTCTGAAAATTTACTAGGGTTGAGTGCTTAACTTTATACTCAAAATTTCAATAAACTCCAAAATTTAGGAGCATAAAAAAGGCAACAAGGATAGAATTAGGGCTGGGGGAAAAGGAGCTTAGCACTGATTTTCAGCACTAGGCTCATAAATCCAGGCAAATAAATGGCAGGCCTAAATTTATAACTTTTAAATTATTAAATTAAGATGAGTTTTCAGTTGAAAATAGGATGGAAATTTAGGAGCATAAATTTAGCAACTCAGCTTTTTTTTAACATTGAGCCCATTGAATTATTTGTATTTAATTATGTCCTGCCAAGCAAGACCTCTCTTTTTCTCTGAAGGCAAGGTGGTGATTCACCAGTTACATTGATGGGTGATATCACTGATGGTGGTAACCAGGGAAGTCTTTTCTGAGGCTTTGTTTTGTGAGTTCAAAGTTCCTTCTGAGTATACTCCGAAGTTCCTACATTCCTATTAGCAGAAGTTAGGGGAGCTAAAAAATTAGGTAAAACAATAATAATGTGTAATTTTCAATTACTTCAGTACTGACTGGATAAATGTAATGTCAGGGCATGCTTCGAAGATAAAGTTTCTAGATGGAATAAAGGACTGCTTCATGGAGCAGCTAGTTCAGAAACCTACAAGAGAGGGAATAATTCTAAATCCAGTTCTTCGTGGAACACATGATTTGGTGCAAAAAGGAATGGTGCTGGGGCCACTTGGCAACAGTGTTCATCACATGTTCAAATTTGATTTTATAACTGCAGTAAATGTATAAAGGGACATCCATGACATTAGCATTCAGCCTTCAAAAAGGAGACTATGATAACATGAGGGAAATGGTTAATAAAATGCTCAGTGGAGCAGCTGCAAAGGTCAAAAATGTACATCACCTGTGAACATTGTTCAAATATACCATCCTGGAAGCCCAAATCATATTTATTCCAAGTATTAAAAAAGACGGTAGGAAGGCCAAACTACAGGCCACATGGTTAAAAAGTAAGGTGAAGGAGACCATTAGCGCTAAAAGAACATCCTTTATAAAACCCTTTTTGGTACATTTGAAGCAAGATGCTGGTAAGAGAATTAGTTAGATCACTAGATGATCAAGGGATAAAAGTGGAAGATAAGGCCATAGTGGAAAGGCTATATCAATTTTGGGTTTAGTCTTTGCTGAGGAAGATGTGAGGAGATACCCACGCCAGAAATGATATTTAATAGGGATGACTCGGAGGAACTGAAACAAATCTCTGTAAACATGGAAGATGTAATAGGGCAAATTGACAAACTGGGGAGTAACAAATTACCTGGACCAGATGGTATACACCCTAGACTACTGATGTAACTAAAAAATGAAATTGCAAATTTGTTATTAGTAATTTTCAAGTTATCATTAAAATCATCAAGATTGGAGGGTGCCCAGTGTAATGCCAGTTTTAAAAGGGTTCCAGAGGTGACCTGGGAAACTATAGACTGGTGAGCCTGATATTGGTGTCAGGCAAAATGATAGAGACTATTATAAATAAATAAATAAATAAATAAATAAATAACAAAATTACTAAACATAAATGTAGGCATGGATTAATGGGACAAAGCTAACATGGTTTTAGCCAATGGAAATCTTGTCTCACCAATCTGCTACATATTTTTTAAAGGGGTGAATACATATGTGGATACAGGTGAACAGGTTGATATTATGTATCTGGATTTTCAGAAAGCATTTGATAAAGTACTTCATGGTTGACTCTTGAGGAAATTAAAAGTCATAAGTCATGGGATAGGAGGCAGTGGCCTACTTTGGATTAAGAACTGGTTAAATGATAGAAAACAGAGTAGGGTTAAATGGTCAGTATTCTCAATGGAAAAGAGTAAATAGTGGAGCTCCCCAGGGATCTGTTCTGGGACCACTACTTTCAAACTTATCTTATACTGCCTGCAAGCCACTGAAGCAGTATACATTCAGGTATAGGAGGAATTTTTCTGCTCACAGTCTTGTATTATATACAACTTTGCTCTCCTTAGTGGGTCACAATCTTAAGTTTTGTATCTGAAGCAATGGAAGGTCAGTGACTTACCCAGGGTCATAAGGAGCTGCAGTGGGACTAAAACCCAGCTCCCATGGATTCCAGCCCACTGAAATAACCATTAGGCTACTCCTTCACTCCTGTAGGCAATGGAGGGTTAAGTGACTTGCCCAAAATTACAAGGAGCTGATTTTGAACTGGGCTCCCCTTTATTTATTTCATTCATGCTATTTCTTATACCACCTTTCAAAGATATTATCAAAAATGATGTACATACTATTTTGATTAACTGTAACATGGAACAATATAACAATATAATAAAAGACATGAAAGTCAAAACAAAAAGTAACAGACCAATACAAGAGGAAGGGAAGCAAGTTGCACACCAATATTTCATCCAGGAGAAAATGAATTAGGCTTTAATGTCTTTATTGAACAAGGAAGAGTTACATAAGAAGCATGAAAATCAACAATAAAGTCTAAAGGCAACCCAACATTCTGCTCATCTCCCAAATGAATTAAAAATGGTTGCATATGAGGGAAAATAAAAACAAAAGTCAAATATATTCCCTGACCAAGAAAATAAAAATGATTAAAAAACAAAAACAAGCCTATCTCACTATCAGGCTTATTTTCAAAAGAGAAGGACACCCATCTTTCGACACAAATCGGAAGATGGGTGTCCTTCTCCCAGGGTCGTCCAAATCGGCATATTCGAAAGCCGATTTTGGGCGTTCCCAACTGCTTTCCGTCGCGGGGACAACCAAAGTTCCTGGGGGCGTGTCGGAGGCATAGCGAAGGTGGGACTTGGGCGTGCCTAACACATGGGCGTCCTCGACCCATAATGGAAAAAAAGGGCATCCCTGACGCAGTGGCGTAGAAAGGGGGGGCGGTGGGGCGGTCCGCCCCAGGTGCATGCCGCTGGGGGGGGGGGGGGTGTCGGCTCCGCTGGTTCCTGCTCCCTCTGTCCACCTGTGGCTACGCCACTGATTAGCACGTGGCCATTCGTGCATGAGCACTTATCAACACCTGTTTTATATGTGGTAAGGGCTCATGTGCTAACCACATGCTAACCAGTTAGTGTGTAGCAATGTAGCTGTGCTAATTGATTAGTGCAGAACATGTCTACTCTTTGCCACAGACCCGCCCCAGTGCTAAAAAAAATAAAAACTATTTTTTAGCAAATGAGTAGTGTGCACACTTGCAAAACCTATTGCAGGAAGCCTTAGTGTGCCCCGCAGTAGTGCATTTTATCCTGCGGTAAGCATGCAGTAGTGTTTACCATAGCTTAGTAAAAGGGTCCCTTAAAATTTTAATAATGGCACTTTGTGCATTCTGCACAGGCATCCCAGTCTGTCTGCATGCACTTCTATAACAGCCTTCTCAAAGTTTGCGATCATCTGAATCAAAAGTTTTGGTCAATCTTCTTCATACTAGACTGGTTGGATTCATCATATCAGACAGTGTTTGGATGTACAGTGCCTTCACTATGGAACTCACTACTATAGAAGTTTGACAGGAAGTGTCTTACAAAAATTTTAAGGCAGAGGTTAAAATATGGTTACAGGTCTTCCAACTTGAGTGAGGGCTTCTTGAGATTGAATACTGTTATGTTACTCCTAGAATATTTAGACAGCCTGAGCTCCTTATGTGCACTGGAAACAATTGTCTGTTGGATGCTTATTGTTGTGCAATTCATTACCCTCCCTATTGTACCATTAAGTTTAGATGCTGTCTAATCTTTGTCATAATGTTTGTCTCAGTTTTCATTACTATTTCTGTAAACCACTTTGATATTGTTATTGAAAGGCAATAAACCAAATTTAACAAAATAAATAAAAAATCTATATGAGAAAGCGCTAGAATTTATACAACCATATGGAAGCTTGAGAATCCAGATAAATGCCCAACTGCTGTGTTAAATGCAACTTGTAAAAAAATTTTTTACAAGAACAAGCAGTATATTTGAGAGATATCATCTGACAGAGCCCACATGGGAATACTCTCCAGCTTGTTTACAACAACTTTTTAAGAGAGAAACCGTAGAAGCTGACAGTCTGACTGTCAGGTTCGTTCAAATTTGTAATAGCTGGAAATTGTACAGTAATGTTATGAATGGTGGCTTTTCTGTTACTGGGTACTGTATACCAGAGGACTGTGTTTCATTCTCTTGATGTTTTTGTTCAGACTCAGGACCCAGAGTGCCTGTTTTCCTTCCACTCAGGAAAGATCAAAGGTTTGGATACATCCCCTAATACTTACCTCTTGGCTACTACAGCTCTTGATCGTAAGTATGATTTCTAACCCATCCATCAGCTAAATGTCAAATATATCTTTAAGTAAAGAATATGGGTAAGATACTGGAATTTGATTCTTAGTTTAGACTTCCGCTTTATGAATTCTTTTGGTCTATTAGTGCCATTTTACCCCCTTGGCAGGATATGGATCTGCTTGATAATCATGCAGGGACCAGCATGCCAAGCACTGTTAGGTGTAGGTGCCAGCATGCTAAGTTTTGCTGGATACAGGAATGTGTTTTACAATTAAATCAATACTGGACATTTACAATTTGTTGTCAAATTATTTGTGAGAAAATCGGTGAAACTCCACATTTGAAAAATTTAAGATATCAAGGAAAACAAATAAGGGGCCCTTTTACTATAGTGTGTTAAGGTTTTGCTATTAATATGTGTTAAAAAGTAAATCTCACCGGCTCTAAATGTAGAAATTATCATAACAGCAGCTGTTCAATTAATGACAAAATACTATATGATAATTGCTGCTGTTAAAAAAAAATCTAATAAACATATAATGAGAATATAGAAAACAGATCTTCGGAGGTGACCTTCCACTTAAACCATTTTCTTTAGAAATAATGGGTGTTTCACCTTATGTCTTCATCAATCCAAAATCTTTTAAATATTTTTTTCGTTTTCTTTATCAATTTTTGTAGAAACAATCAATATATGTAAACTTATTAGCTTATGCTCTAGCGCTATTCCTTCATCATGATAAACGTTACATATCTGAATTGCAAAGCGGGGGTAATCATGCCGACACGTATTTCGCAACATGCCTTTCGCCCAAAGCTTTCTCAAGGTATCCCCCTCAATTCTTCTATGGAGTGAATCATGACCTAGGATTGAGAAGCCTCAAAATATGAGCATGTTAAGCCAATTATACTAGAGCTGCATTGGCTACTGGTAGAAGCACATTCTATTTTCAAACTTTGCATATTAGTATTCCAAATAGTTTATGGAACAGGGCATGATTAATTTATCAGTGTGTAATACTTCTGTTGCAGCCAGAGGTTTCTTAAGATTACATTATCCATCATGCAAGAAGATTATTTATGTCAATGCATTCATCATGTTTTTCTTATTAAGTGACCAAATGGTGGAACTCTTTACCTGCTGTAATACAGGCTTGGCATAATTTTAAATAGTTTCATAATTTCGTGCCACCTTGAAAACATATCTCTTCTCCTTAGCCTTCCCCAAAAGCTCAGTTGGCTTATATGGCATGTTGTGATCAGTGGAGTCCCTTTTCTTTCTTCTCTCCTATTTTCCACCACCTTTTCCTGTAATGATTGATCGGAGTTCATTTATCCTACTTTCTTGCAATTGACATTGTGTAAACCACCTTGGTTGTTCTAGTGAAAGACAGTATATCAAGCCTGAAATAAACAATAAGGGCTATTGTAGTGGTGTACAGTTGGGTACAGTAGGTTTTTGGTGGGTTTTGGAGGGCTCCCCATACAAAATAAGTATCAGAGCACTAGTTGTTTGAGCCCTTGGGTTGCAGCTGTGATGACAAGTGGCAGGGGGATCCCAGATGATGACAGGCAAGTCTTTCCCAGAGGAGTTCAGATGGTGGGTGGCCCTGAAGAAGGCCCTTAGGGGCAGATCCGGTAGAACCAGAATCTGGGGTGGCTCTGAACAGAGCCCTTGGGGACAGGTCTGGAAGACCTGGGATCTGGGGTAGCTCTGGGCTGGAGACAGGAACACTGAGGTGGACCAGAGTCAGGAACTAGGGTTGAAGACAGGAATGCTGAGGCAGGGTTTGAGACAGGAACCAGGACCGAAGGCAGGAACGTTGGGCTGGACTGGAGATAAGATGCTGAGACAGGAACCAGGACTGAAGCAAAGCCAGGAAAGTAGTTGTGAAGGTGAGGTGGAGGGGACTCAGCTGCCTAAAATGGCCCCAGGAGGATGATGTCACCGTGGCACAAAGCTCTGCCTCCAGTGGTAGTGCCGTCAGAGACTCGCTCTTGGGTGTTCGTACGTCCGAGCAGACTAGCTCCTGCTGGTGCGACACAGGCATGGATGCAAATCTGAAAGGTCACTACAGGGTGCAGAACGTGGACGCACAGGCAGTCCATCATGGTGGGGGGGGGGGGGGCACTGAACCCCTGAAGAGGCCATGGAATGCTCTGTCGGGGGCCCGTGGTGTGTTGGTAGGGCCGGAATATTATTGGGGCCATGACAATAAGAGGGTAATGGTGAGATTTGTACATGAAACCTTTTATGTGAAGTCCACTGCAGTGTTCCCTAGGGTTCCCTACTGCTCTTCTGGGTTGTCTGTATGGCCAATGTTTTTCGCTTGTACTTTTTTTTTTTTTGAATGGTCCAAAAGATAGTTGCACTGAGTACAAAATATCTAGCAAATGGCCATTTTTGAAGCAAAAGGTTGGATGTTTTTCTGGTTTGAAAATGGCCATGTTCACTACTGTATTTTTGGACGTTTTGTGGAAAATGACCAAAATCGGATTAAGATGTCATATTGAAAATGCCCCCCCCCCCCCCCCCCCAGGTACAATCTAATTTATATTCCCCCTGTCTATAACAGATGTTCTATATGTAATAAATTAATGTTACGCTTTCCAAATCCAGAGGGGATGAAATTGAAGAGATTTGTTTTAACTTTGTTTGGCGTATCAGGCTGCTAAAGTGTATAATATTCTACCAGCTAATTTAAGATCTTTGTCTAATTACAGGGTTTTGAGAAAAATATAAAAACTTTTCTGTTTTGCAGATATGTACTGCTTAAATGAAACTGTATGATTGTAATTTCTAGGTATTGTTAATAAGACTACTTTTAATTATAATTTCCTAGGTAATTTGCCTAGTTTCTTTCAATGTTATCCTCTTGAAACTATATAGATATTAGCAGAATATAAGAAGCATAATGGAACGTTATGTAATGCAGTATCGACACACTTAAAATTTAGATGTCTGCACTTATGCCAGCCGTAGAAGTGGCGTTATTGTGAGTGCCTAAATATGGTAGAAATCCAGGTAACTTACAGTATTTTCTAAATTGTGTGTGTAAGTGGGAGCCCTGCTACATCCTGCCCATGCTCTGTCTCTGTATATGCCCTCCTTACAAATATGCACTATGTAAATTAAGCAGGTATTTGCAGAATAGCGCCTTGGAGCCCTGCTGGCACTTATGCAGTTATGTGTTCACAAATGCAGAACGATATATAAGGTTATGGGATCCAACTTTCTACTCATATATTTCTTTCAAACAATAGCTTCAGCTATTCAGGGAATGTGTGACGCTGAAGCTATTGTTTGAAAGAAATATATGAGTAGAAAGTTGGATCCCATAACCTTATATATCGTTCTGCATTTGTATGACAGTGGGACTGTTGAAGATTTGATTTTTGATACAGCCATTGAATAGGTGTTATGTGTTCACATACATGTCTAAGTGAAACACATGTAACCAGCATGTAAATATGGATACCTGGGTTATAGAATTGCTCTTATTGAGGGCATTGTTAGGAACAGAGTTTAGAGGCTGGGTAAAAGAGACTGATAGGGCTTGGGAAAAGTGCTGGTGTTGGTTTTTGTATAGGAATTTATATACTAATCTATCCTTATAGGAATATAACTGGACAAACTGGCCTTTATCTACCATTATCCACTTTGTTAGTATGTTATATAAATACTGCTTTCATACCAAATCTCTTTTCTTTAAAGTTTTATATTCAAATTGACATTTGCTTAAATATAGAAACAAGACAGTTTTGCATTTGATGTTTGATTTCAAACAGAAAGTAGGGTATGGCTTAATGCAATTGTAACACAAAGTAGCGGGTGACTCATGACTCTTAAGACGGGAGTAATAGATGAACAGTTTTTATAAGGCACCAAAGTAAGACCCGACATGCCTGCTGGTTTTATACCGCCCCACTTTTACAGTGCAATGCTTGCTATACAAGCCAATGAGGGAATTTATTTTTCTTATTTCTTTCTTCTTTTCTTGCAACTAGCAGTACCCTTTTGCTGTGTATACACTTACACACACATTACATAAGGTACCATACACAGAACTGGCTCAATGTAGGTGGGTTCTTGAGCATTTTGCACCATCAGCTCTATGTGCTGGTAGTGTGTTTAGTGTTTTTAGCAGTTTTATCGCTCTTAATGTATATCTATTTAGAATATGGCAGTACCAATCAATACTGGTGATATTGTTTTATTGATTCATTGTTTTGTTCATTGTTTTACTGGATTATATTGTAAGAAGTGCAGTCCAAGTTCTTATGTTATGTAATCTCTTTTACCTTATGTATTTTTTGCATTTTTCTTATATTTAAATCTTTTTATTAAGCATAAGTCAAGAAACCATGACAACAATAATATGATTCTGGGTGTCATTATCCATGTTTGAAACTTCATTAGTTAATCCCTTCCCATCCCCCCCATAACTCCCTCCACCCTGGCTCCCTCCTTCCTCTGCTATCATGGCTTGTAAGACGTGAGTTGAAACTTACAAATTCAATAAACAACTCCGAGCTCTAGAAGATATGGTCAACCAGAAAGGTTCCCAAGTTGTTTGAAACTGAGATCCCAAACTACTGTCCAGTGAGGTAATACATTGCCTTTCAAGGCGCATCTGAAACAGAAGCATGGAATGCTGTCTCTGAATGGTGGGTCCTTTGTTCTCTAGCCAACACAGAAAGATTGCCTTTATTCCAAACAGCAGCACTTTATAGATGAATAATTTGAATCCTGTTGGGGTCTGAGAGGTAAAAGTGTATTGTCCAAAGAGTATAAGAGGATTCAGCATGAGTGAACAATCCCAATAAGTCATGACAGTTTGCAGAATCAGTTTTCAAAATGTATATATAATTGGGCAATGCTAAAACATGTGACCTAGTGTAGCTGTCTTGCGTCTGCACTTTACACAAGCTGCCATGTTAGCAATCTTCGCCAGGAAGGCTCTGTGTGGAGTTATATATAGTCTTAATGCAGATTTATAACAGTGGCGTAGCCAGACCTGACATTTTGGGTGGGCCTGGAGCTAATATGGGTGGGCACTTTGTATATAGGTATGATGGATTTCTAAGTAGTCTGCCCAACAGCTGCCCTGCATCAATATAAACCACATATATACTTAATAGAAAAACAGATATTTGTAATACATTATCCCATATCTTAAACTTGACCAGACATAAGTCTGCAATAATGGCAAACATCTCAATACACATGACAGGATCCTGCAATATAATTACAGCAATAGCATATATCCTTCAAACTTTGCTTTATAACAAATGCCTGATTAAGTAAACGTTGAAGTCTTTACTTCCTCTAGCTGTACTCTATCTCCCTTCTGATGCTGACAAAATAAAATGTGGTACATATCCTTCAACTTTACATTATAATATATATGCCCAAAATCCAAACCCAATGCATAACCTGGGAAAGGTACTGCCCGTTGATCTAGTCAAATGCTTTTGCAGCATCTAGGCTAGTGAGCATGGTTGGGATATCTTGAGTTTTGCTATGAGACATAGCCAGCAGGAGGCGCCTGGTGGTCAGAACAGATTGTCTTCCCTGCACAAATGCCACCTGTGCAGGACCAATGCCACCTGTGCAGGTAACACCTGTGCCAGTTGGGAGGCTAAGACTCAGGCCAAAAGTTTAAAATCTACATTAAGCAAAGAAGTAGGCCTGTACAAGTCAGCCTCCAACCGCTGCTTTCCTAGCTTTGGTATGAGGGTGAGTAATGCCAAATTTTCATGCAAGTGGAATTCTCCTGAGTAGTAAGTCAGTAATGGGATGAGAAGCTGGTGATGCGGGATTGTATAGAATTCCCCAGAAAACTCATCTGTCCCAGGTGCCGAGTGGCATTTAAAGCTTTTTATTGCCTATTGTAGTTCTTTTGCCTGAAAGGAGAATTTAAGACATCTTGGGCTATTGTACTGAGGTGTGAGAGTTGGGCCTGATCCAAAAGGTCTGCCACTGCGGCAGGATCTGGGGGTGGGCAGGCTTCATACAAAGCTGTAAAGTGTTCCAATAAAATGTGGACAATCAAGTCTGATTTGTTGACCATTTGCCCCATCCTGTGTTTCAGCTCTCCAATGGTGCAAGTGCCCCCCCCCCCCCCCCCCCCCCCCGGATTTTATTATTTGAGCTAATAGCTTGCCTGGTTTGTTGCCAAGTGCATGGAGATGGTATTTGTGAAAGATTAAACTTTTTTGGGTACATCATGTATGAGAGATTTTAAAGCAATTTGCAATGATAGGTAATTATCTCTGTTACGAGGTGTAGAGGTTTTCAAATACATCCGCCGTGCCTTTTCCAATTGGGCTTCCATTTGGGTGATGCTGGCGACTATCTTTCAATGTCTGTTTGCTGTATAAGCTATTATATCACCACGGAGCACTGCCTTGGCAGCGCACCAAAACAACTGGTGTTGATCTGCATGCTGCTGATTATGCCACTTGTATTCTTTCTATCTGGCTGATAAATACGTTTGAAAATCTTTGGAGTGTGCGAGATATGCTGGAAACCTCCAACCAACTAAAGCACGACCCTGCGGTGGGGCCTCCAAGCCTAGCCATAAGATGGAGTGATCTGATACCAATTCTGAGCCTATTGTCACCTCCGCAACCGATGGGAATAGTGTCATTGAAATAAAAATATAATCTAAACGTCTGAAAGTATCATGTGCCCTCAGTCTGTGAGTATAGTCCCTGTCTTCTGGGTGGAGCATTCGCCAGGTGTCTGAGTGATAATATTTTGCAGAATGTCCTGAGTACCCCTTGACCTGGTCGTGTCCCTAATCTGGAAGGTTGTGAAGCTGAGCTGTCTAAGGTGACGTCTGCTAGGAGATTCATATCTCCTGTAGTGAGCAAATCCTTTCCATGAAGTTGTTTAAGACATGCCAACAATGATGAAAAGAACGTACGTTCGTAAGGAGTGGGCCCATAAAGGTTTAATAAGTAAAGCTTCCGTCCCTGTAACCATAATTGAAGGAGTATGTACCTGCCTCAAGGATCAGTCTCTATTACTTCTGTCGTACACGCTAGGGACTTATATATGAGCACTGCTACACTCCCCACTTCTGTTTCCTGAGGATGCAAAATAAATCTCCCCTACCCACATTCACTTAAGTTTCATGTGTTCGGCGTCAGTTAATCATGTCTCCTGGAGACAGGCAGTGCCAGCTCCATGCCTTCTCAATTTGGACAAAAGTTTGGTCCTTTTTATGGGGGAGGTAGTGCTTCCCACGTTCCAGGTTATTATTCTACTACATGAGGCTGACATCTCACATCCACAGGAGAGAAATAATACTAGTGAAACAACTCATTAACTGCTCGCCTGGGTGCCTAGCCCCAATCCACCTCCAAAAACCTTCTGTACACCACTGCCAAACAGCCACACTTATTGAGGGGAGCCACCCCAAAACATTAACATCCCAAACCCCCAAACCGTGCCCTGCAACCAAGCCATTAACCATCCCAAACACACCTCCCATCCTCCAATCCAAAACCACCCCATCTCCACCACCTCCCCCTTAATCCCTCCTCCCCGACTACCCCTTGTATCCGTCCCTTACTCTTTTGAGTCTGATTAAAGTCACGCAGTATGCAGGGGTCCTGCTACCCTCTGCCTCTCTTGATAACATACCATCAATAACAGAAGCAATTGCATAGACACAGATCACATAGTATTAAATACACACAGTATCCCTCAGATTATTATCCCATCATGTTGGTGTCGATATTCCTTTGAAGTAGTTTTGTGCAGCAGTAGAAGTATCAAAAGTGTGCCATTGGCCCTCAACATTGATTTTTGGAGTGCCGGGTATAATAGCATAAAGCGCAATCCCTGGTTATGATACGTGGCGTAGGCCTGCATGAATTTTCAGCGTTTCTCCTGAAGCGCCATCAAATAGTCCTGAAAAATCAAGATTGGCGCCAATTCATATTGCAATGAGTCCCCTCTTCTACTTAAATCCTCATAGGATCTCTACCTTGTGGCAGTACTTTTATTATGAACACACATGGTTTTTGTCTAATGTTCTGTGTGTAGCCCAGCCTGTGCGCCCTCTCAAGGCATAGGGGGGCCTATATTATCTGATAATGCAGATTCTTTGCTCAGCTAGTCTTCTAGTATAGCACCCAAATTTCTTTCTGGTATGGTTTTGGGGAGCCTCACTATCCAAAGATTGTTGCTTCAAGACCTGTTCTCCAGGTCATCTAATTATTCCGCCTGGTCTCGTACCTTTTGTTCCAGGGTCGCTAGGGCCTTCGCTGCACTCCCTGCCTCCTCCTCCTCCACTATGGCCACACGCTGTTCCAAATTGCCAGTCCTGCAGGTGGTCTGTGCTAACAAAGACTCCAGGTTAGAGAGCTGAGTTGACATTTGACACAGCTCATCTCTATTGCCTTTGTTACTGCAGCCATGATCTGGATAAGTAGATGCTTTGAGAAACCGGAGGTTCCTGGTTTGTCTGCCGCTGCCATTTTATCAATGCTACTCCATGGCTTTGAGGTTTCTTTTTTATTATTTTTCCCTGCCATCTCACTATCTGATTTAAAGATATATTTGTCCATGTGGTAGCCAGTTAGCTGAGGGGGTGAGGTGGCTTATCAGGTGGCAAAGGACGAGGGATTTTGGGCGGCGAGGCATGGGACCCCAGAGGTGGACTGAAGCACATCTGTTCTTCTCAATGCCCTGAAAATGACAGTTACAAATCAAGGTAAGATATACACAAAAAGTAGCACATATGAGTTTGTCTTGTTGGGCAGACTGGATGGACCGTGCAGGTCTTTTTCTGTCGTCATCTACTATGTTACTATGTTATGTTACATGATCTCCCTCTTTGCATTTTTCTTATTATTTATTCATATGCATTTTTTTTACCATGTGCTTATTTAATAATTTAATTTATTTTTATATATGTTTTTATACAGTCCTGTGACCCCTGAGGCAGGTGGCAAGTCCGCCGAAACATGGACCCATGTTGGGTCTTACTTTGGTGCCTAATAAAGACTGTTCCTCTACTACTGCCATCTTGAGAGTCGTGAGTCACCCTCTACTATCTGTTGCATCTTGTGTTCTTTGTAGAGGTTTTCTCCTGTTTTTCTTGTGGGTTACTGCAATTGTAAACACACAAAGTGCACTTAAAAAAAAGAATCCATAGTAAATATTCTCCTTCTAATTGCTCTCCAGGCTCTGTGCGAATTTATGATTTTATTGCCAAACATCCTGTGGTGGAGATGAGATTCAAACAAGGAGGAACTTCCCTGGTGTGGGTACCTAGCCTGGTATGTGAAACAGTCTGTAGATTGTCTGTCAGCAGTCTATTATAATCATGTATGGTTATTGAAGAACTGCTTGACCATTGGAGGCATCTTCCTTTTAATAGACCTGAGTAAAACCTGAAGGCCATGGATTACAATTTTTAACCTCTTAAGGCAAGTGAAATGAGTTGAGTATAACATGGCATTTCAGTTGGCACCGGTCCTGGATGAAATGTGAGTCTTTATAAGTTCTGATTCCTTTCACAGGATCAAGAAGAAAGATTGATGTAAGACAAAATTTGGAGATCATAAAGAAGTCAGTTCTTGACAGGATTCATTTAGCTCCTAGAATTCTATGGTGCTCATTTTCAAATCAGAAAGACACCTCAAAATGCCTAAAAAGCATCCATCTGCTAAAAATGTCCAAATCCCGATTTTGGAAAGTCAGAATTTAGACATTTCACACTGCAGTTCATCCAAATAGCAAGAGGACATGTTGTGAGCATGTTTTGGGCGGGACTAGGGAGGGCCCAAAACTAGGATGTCCAATAGCGAAACGTCCATGTCTAAAAAGAAGGACATTTTTATCTAGACCTGTTTCAGTCACATCCAAGTTACAAAAAGTTGCTTTGATTGAGCAGCTAACCACTGGAGGGATTAAGGCATGACCCCTCCCTAATCTCCCATTGGTTGCTGCCCCCCGCCTTCTGCCCTGAAAGTGAAACCAAAAAGGAAAACCAGGCTCTCTGTCAACTGCAGGTATTATTACCATTCTGAGGAGGAGGTGTTAAACAATGATCAGCCCCGGGTGTCAAATACACTAGATACGGCACTGATATGAGCAGTCTGTGGGTGTGTGCCACAAGGGGAGAGGGATCAGAAACCTGACAAATGTTTTGTTCCCTTCTGTTCCCTGTGCAGAATTCTGCAAGGCAATTACAGAATTCTGCACAAATTCTGCATTGCGCAGCGGTGAAGAATTCCCCCAGTAGTAACCTATGAATAGGCAGCACTACAAATATTACACCGGACCCTAAAACACCAAAGCATCTATACAAGTATATCTGGAACAAGTGGAACTGCTGCAGATCTCAACGTAGAAACTATATGCACACACATCTCAGTCACATGCAAAACACAGACTCTCACCAAATACTCAACAAGGGATCCCAAATTAAAGATAGAAATATGAAGACAAAAATTGAACTGGGAACCCTAAAAAGTTAAGCTAAGCATATACTGCAACACTGTAGAAACAAAAACAAATACATTATATATTGTGTTCAGTACAAAAAGAAAACATCTGTGTTGCATATATCCCAAAGCTAATATATTCCAGTTAATAAATTCAAAATAATGAATACCTTTGTATGTCCGGGCCTTTTATTTTTCCATCATGTTGGTCGCAGTTTCTCTTTTCTGCTTTCCCATCTTCTGCTAAATCTGTTTCCAGTGGCTGCTGCTCATTTATTATTTCTCTTCTCTCCTCCTGTCTTGTTACATCCCCCACCACACCTGTCTCTGACATATTGATCTTTTTCTCTAAGCTGTCTTCTCTATTTTTTTCCTTTTCTGCCTCTGTCTACTCAAATTTCTCCTTCTTACTCTATTCCTTTTCACTTTTCATTTACTTATCAACTTTTTATTTCCTTCTCCCATCCCATAGCTCTCACATTTCCCATCCTCCTATTCCCTTTTATCTTTCATCTGCTCTCTATTACCACATTTCTACCCTCTGTACTCACTATCCTCCTCTCACTCATCTCCTTGACAACCCTACCATTGCCTCTCCCACATGGATCCACCATTCGTAGCATTTCCTCTCTCCCAAGGAGGTTTGATAAACAGGAGACAGCTTCAGGTCACAAAGCTGAAGCCAGTCCACCCAGAGTCAGAAGGAGCTGCAGTGGGAATTGAACCTGGTTCCCCTGGTTCTGAGGCCAATGTAGTAATCATTATACTACTCCTCCACTGTATGTTGGTTCAAGGGTGTATGCCTAGCAAAGAAAAGTGGACCCAAACAACCTCTCTCAGATGGTGTTCAAGGGTGTAAACAGCTTATATAGAGGGTTTTCAGTTGTAATTTTCTAAAAAAACAAAAAAAAAAAAGATACCAACTCGGGGCCTACAAGGGTTCCATTTTCCACTTCAGCAGATGCCCTGGCAGAAAATCACTACTAAACTTTTGATGCTAACCTTTCTGTAATTTTTTTATCCCACCTTGCCTTTTTCTTATTTTTTTTTTCTGCAGATAAACCCAAAAGGCGGGCTGATTGCTGTAGGGTTTGAAGACGGAGTTGTTCGTATTCTACAACTTTATAATCCCAAAGGGCTTGCCATTGTTGCAGGACGGAACACCACTGGGGATGCCGAAATGTGCCTGAAGCAGGCTTTCAAGCCCCATAATGCTGCTGTTACAGCCTTTGCATATGAGCGAAATGGGGAGCTGCTCGCCACAGGGGTATGTTACTCATGAACTCCAATTGTTTTGTTATTTCATGGTCCTAAGTGCTTTGGGAAAAAATTCTTCAGCTAACTCCCGTAAAAGAATGTACTTTACTGAATGTGTCTACTACATTGTAACTCAGCATTAAAAGAATGCTTCAAGCTGTGTCATTTGCAGCATTCCAAAAGTACAGACAGCTTGTATTTGCCCTTTACAGACAAATGTTCTAAATGTGTAGTCTTTTTATTTTGATGTTTTCTAAACTTCCTTCTTTCAACATTCAAGCTCCCAGGAGCAACTAAATTTTGGAACATTGCCACAAATTACTTCACATAGAGCCTATCTGATTAGCTCATGCAGTGTATGTGATATAATCTGTGACATCATCATAGCCAATGTGGGCCAATCAGATCTCTGATGAGTATCATGGGACTTGTAATTGCCTTTGGCTTTCTTGTTTTTCCACGTGATGTCTTGTACTTTTTTGATGAAAATGAAAAACTGTGGAAAGAGTTTCTATGGATATGTTTTGTTTAAACCTCCATAGGGCAATCAGACAGAACTAAAAGGCATTTTCTTTCTCAGAGTGAAGATGAAACAGTTTTTTTCTTTGCCACTGGAGACAAATATGAACCCATAGGATTCATCCGTGTCCCAGGACCAGTGAGGGAGCTGCATTGGTCTCCACCTTCCCATGTGAGTTTTAAGCCTTTCTTGCTTGATCTTGAATGCAGTTTTATGTAGTGTGATACCATCTATCTTCTATTTATTTTCTTTCCTGTAACTTCTATTTTCTTAGTGGGAACTGACCTAATGGTTAACTGAGATGTCAAGAATTTTATATGACTTGTCCTTCCAGGGTCAGCTGAAGGGGTTGTGACACCCTGAACTCACCAGCTCCTGTCTTGAGGCCATTCTTGCAATAAGAACTTCAGAGGTGTCTAGGGTCATACCATTAGAATGGCACCACACCAATAGGAAGCTGATGGTTTAGCTTAAATACCATTGCTTACCCATATTTTGGACTTAAGGGCAGTTCTATAACTGGGTGCCTCCAATTAGTTGCCCAGAAGGTGTGTGGTAGGAGCATATTCTATAAAGGAAAGTAGGCGTCTGCTTTCCTTTAGAGAATACTAGTACCTAGTAAATAACAAGGTATTTATGGGCCTAACATTTAGGTGCTTGCACTTAATGCCAGCCATAGGTCTGGTTTAAATGCAAGTGTAGCAGGTATATATATAATTTGTAGTACTCTGTAAGTTATGTGAGTAAATGGGAGCCCCACCTAGAACCTGTCTATGCTCCATAGCTCCCTTGCAAGTACCTGCTGTGTAAATTAAGCCAGTATTTTCAGAATAGCACTTTAGGTGCCTTGCTAGAACTTAGCAGGTATGTGTACATATGCACATAAATGCTAGTATTGCATGCCTATGTGAGTACCTAGGTTATAGAATTGCCCTGCTTGTATTCCACTCGTTTAGATTCCAGAGTGTTTCTCTTTCCATAAAAGGGTACTTTCTTGGTTTTTGGTGCTGCACCCATGGTCTACCTCTCTGTTTGCATGTGCAGACTCTGCACCCTCCCTCCCAAGCTCTCTTTTCTGCTCCAGTGAATACAGCAACAGCACCCAGCTTAAACCATTCCCTCTAAGCTGAGCAGGAGTCCTCCACCTACAGTCCTGCCAGTAGGGGGTGCTGTTTCACTTTCAATAGTGAGGGTCTAGAAACCTTCTTGTCCCTAGCGATTAAAACATAGTATTGAAGCACCACCTTCCACTGGCAGCAATGTAGTTGGAGGACTCCCACTCAGCTTAGAGGGAACAGTGCCCAGCTAATCCCAGCCCTAGCCAAGAGTAAGAGAGCAAACAGCCCAGAGAATTAGCTTTATAGCTTGTGATCATCTGGCATCCAGTGATTACAGGATAGTGTGGTCCAGTGATTACAAGTTGGTGTGGTTCAGTGTTAGGGTTCACTCAGAAGTAAGGAGCTGGAATACTTCAAGGAATTATTAGCTGAATGGGAACATCTGAGGGAAGTAGAAAAGCAGGGGGAAAACTGAAAAGAGATATTGTAAGGGCAAGAAACTTTACTTTAGGAAAATAAATAAAATCAAGAGGAGAAGGAGGCTGTTATAGTTCTTGAAAAAAGTAGCTGAAAAGGTAAGGATAAAGAGTTTAGGCTTAGGACGTCAAATGACAAAATCTGGAAAAGCTAAGAGAAGCTGGTTAAGTAGTCATGAAAGCAAATATATATATTGAATCAAAATTAGCCAGTATAGCAAAATTGAGGTCCAAGACATTTTTTAGATGTTTATTTATTTAAACAATTTATAACCTGCACAATCTAACATTCCTGGCAGGGTACAAAAATACATACATAATATCAGTAAAATAAATTATAAAACAAATTTTAAAAAGCAAACATCATCATAAATACTCCTTCCCTTCTCCCTGATTGTTTCTTCCTTTTTCTTTACTTCTTAACAATCAATTTCTGTATGTAAAACTAAACATAACTCATTGAACACGAAAAGCCTGTTGAAAGGAGAAAGCGATCCATTATTTTGTAAACTCCAAATATCGTATTGCACATAATATAAAAGGTAAGGTATTCCAGAGCTTTGGTCCAGCAATATAAAAACTACTTGACTTATACTCTTTTAAATGCATAACATCGAATTAGAGCATTCACTAAAGCCATGGCAGATGATTTCAAAGCCCTTAGAAGTTTTGGTATACCTAAAAACAGGCAGTTACAATATTCAAAATGAGGACTTACACTTTAATAATAGTCCTTAAATTGGAAGCATTCAAATAAGCTGTCAATCATCTGACTATTCTTAATTTGTGAAAAACAAAGCCTACTACTTTTTGTAGTTGGAATCTTAGAGTAAGAGCTGAATCAAGAATAATAGATTTCAAATTTTCCTAACATTTGGAATTAACACACTGTCAATAACAAAAGTTGGTGGAACAACCATAGCAAGGAATCCAGAAAGAAATAAAATCAGGGGAGGAAATGACGTCATCCCTAGAGATGGTAGTTTAAGCCACGAGCTCCGGGACTTTCTTGGAACAAGAGATGCAAAGTGCACATTACTTACTGTTTTCGAAAGAGGTACAGTGCTGTGGGATGCAGAACTTTGCTGTTTTTTGGATGTCTGCTTGTTGATGTCTAACGGAGGAGAATGTTGTGGCGATTCTGTGCTCGAGAGCACTCTCGCACCTGGCCAGCAACAGGGCAACAAATGGAGCCTCGCAGGCAGGTCTTGTAGCGCCTGCAGAAGTAGAGCTCACATCTCTTAGCAATGAAATGCGGCAATGGTTTCAGGAAATAAAATACAATATCACATCCGAGCATTCAGAGCTTCAAGAGATTTTGGAGGAATTGAAAAAGGATGTGAACGAGGTGGGCAGATGGGTGGAAGAAGTGGAGGAGCGTTTGGAGATGCACGGAGAGGATATTGAGCGGCTGCACGGTCAGGTGGCACAGTTGGAGCAGCAGCAGGAGGTGGCAGCTCTCAAAATAAAGGATCTTGAGATCACACCATTGCAATCTACGTTTGTGAGGGCTGCCAGAGACGCGGGTCTAATATTTATTAAAGCTTTACAGAGGCTGGAGCATCTGCTCCGAAAACACCACCACTGTTGGAATACATAGTAACATAGTAGATGACGGCAGAAAAAGACCTGCACGGTCCATTCAGTCTGCCCAACAAGACAACTCATGTGTGCTACTTTTGTGTATATAAGTCTGCCCAGCACTAGCCCCGCCTCCCAACCACCGGCTCTGGCATAGACCGTATAAGTCTGCCCAGCGCTATCCCTGCCTCCCAACCTCCAGTCCCGCCTCCCACCACTGGCTCTGGCACAGACCGTATAAGTCTGCCCCGCACTATCCCCGCCTCCCAACCTCCAGCCCCGCCTCCCACTACCGGCTCTGCTATCCAATCTCGGTTAAGCTCCTGAGGATCCTTTCCTTCTGAACAGGATTCCTTTATGTTTATCCCACGCATGTTTGAATTCCGTTACCGTTTTCCTCTCCACCACCTCCCGCGGGAGGGCATTCCAAGCATCCACCACTCTCTCCGTGAAGAAATACTTCTTGACATTTTTCTTGAGTCTGCCCCCCTTCAATCTCATTTCATGTCCTCTCGTTCTACCGCCTTCGTATCTCCGGAAAAGGTTCGTTTGCGGATTAATACCTTTCAAATATTTGAACGTCTGTATCATATCACCCCTGTTTCTCCTTTCCTCCAGGGTATACATGTTCAGGTCAGCAAGGCTCTCCTCATACGTCTTGTTACGCAAATCCCATACCATTCTCGTAGCTTTTCTTTGCACCGCTTCGATTCTTTTTACATCCTTAGCAAGATACGGCCTCCAAAATTGAACACAATACTCTAGATGGGGCCTCACCAACGACTTATACAGAGGCATCAACACCCCCTTTCTTCTGTTGGTCACACCTCTCTCTATACAGCCCAACAACCTTCTAGATACAGCCACCGCCTTGTCACACTGTTTCGTCACCTTCAAATCCTCAGATACTATCACCCCAAGGTCCCTCTCCCCGTCTGAACCTATCAGACTCTCGCCACCTAACACATACGTCTCCCGTGGATTTCTATTCCCTAAGTGCATCACTTTGCATTTCTTCGCATTGAATTTTAATTGCCAGACCTTAGACCATTGTTCTAGCTTCTTCAAATCCTTTTTCATGATTTCCACTCCCTCCGGGGTATCCACTCTGTTACAGATCTTAGTATCATCCGCAAATAGGCAAACTTTACCTTCTAACCCTTCGGCAAGGTCACTTACAAATATATTGAACAGAATCGGCCCCAGCACCGATCCTTGAGGCACTCCACTACTCACCTTTCCCTCCTCCGAGCTAACTCCATTCACCAGCACCCTCTGGTGTCTGTCCGTCAACCAGTTCCTAATCCAGTTCACCACTTGAGGTCCTATCTTCAGCCCATCCAGTTTATTTAAAAGCCTCCTGTGGGGAACCGTGTCAAAAGCTTTGCTGAAATCTAAGTAGATTACGTCCATAGCTCGTCCCTGATTCAATTCTTCTGTCACCCAATCAAAAAACTCAATGAGATTCGTTTGGCACGATTTCCCTTTGGTAAAACCATGTTGTCTCGGATCTTGCAACTTATTGGCTTCCAGGAAATTCACTATCCTTTCCTTCAGCATCGCTTCCATTACTTTTCCAATAACCGAAGTGAGGCTTACCGGCCTGTAGTTTCCAGCTACTTCCCTATCACCACTTTTGTGAAGAGGGACCACCTCCGCCGTTCTCCAATCCCTCGGAACATCTCCCGTCTCCAAGGATTTATTATAAAAATCTTTAAGAGGACCCGCCAGGACCTCTCTGAGCTCCCTTAATATCCTGGGGTGGATCCCGTCCGGTCCCATGGCTTTGTCCACCTTTAGCTTTACAAGTTGTTCATACACACTCTCTTCTGTAAATGATGCTGTATCCACTCCACTATCATTTGTACTTTTTCCAGTCCATCGTGGTCCTGCTCCAGGATTTTCTTCTGTGAAAACAGAACAAAAGTATCTATTTAGCAAATTTGCTTTTCCTTCATCACTATCTACATAGCGGTTCGCAGTATCTTTTAGTCTCACAATTCCCTTTTTAGTCATTCTCCTTTCACTAATATACCTGAAGAAACTTTTGTCACCCCTCCTTACATTTCTAGCCATTTGTTCTTCCGCTTGCGCTTTTGCCAGAGCCCACAGGGTGCAAGGATTGCACCTGGGAAATCGGCCCTGTGATGTGGTCATCGGTTTCCATAAATATGGGGATAAAGATCAGATATAGCATGGTATCCATCGCAAAGGTAGAGCAGTTATACGGGAAGCCACAGAGGTGGAAATTTACCCTGATATTGCTCCTGCAGCTTTGGCACATTGGAGAGATTATCGTGACTGGGCACAGCTGCTTCGGGATCATCAGGCATGCTACTGCTGGCTTCTTCCAATTGACTTAGCCTTTACATTTGGAGGTAAAACGTATTCTGCTACATCGATTAAGGGAGTCAAGGAGCAGTTGGTGGTGGCTGGATTGCTGTCTTCAGAGGAGCCTAGACGGTTGACCCCATCCGCATTTCCTAAGACACCTAGTAAGGCTGGATGGCACCACATGACAAGATCTGGGAAGTCTTCTTGAATTCTATGTTGGACCTGCTGCACTGGTTTACCTTGCTGAACATTTTGAAACTGTACTGATGAGTGCTTAACTTCTAATGCTGATTTTGTTTCAGACATGTTTATCTTGTTTACAGGATGTACCTGGGAGTCCAGGTTTGTCCTTCCTCTTATGTTGGGCTCCTTTAGTCTGATAAGGGACCTGCTTGTTAGGGCTTGGGATGAGGGAGATATGGGGCAAGGGGAGTTGGGGTGGTAAGAGTGGTATGGGTGGGGAGTGTGAGTGGACAGGGTGTGTGGGGTGTGCATGAACAAATGGGAGTGATTATTGTACTTTGGGATGGAGGTAGTACTGGAGTGCTGTACAGTTTGTTTGCATGTTGTGGTTCTTTTTACCTTTCATGTTATGGGCTCTTTACACTTTCTTACTTATAATGTCTCACTGATAATGTGCAGGGCTTGAACTCCCCTCAAAAAAGGAGCTTATTTTTTAAGGAGGCAAGTAGTGCCAAAATAGATGTGGGTTTTGTGCAGGAAACACATCTGTTACCATCCTGTGCTTCCCTGTTACGGCATGCTGTCACGTTTACAAAGCTGGAACTGGGTTTGTGAGCCCTTGGGCCACCGCCGAGGAGTGGCAATGGCAGGCAAAACCACCCCACACTAGAGACAGGGCAGATATCTGACAAACAGTTAGGCTTCACCTGCACCTGGCCACTTTTCACCAAGAGTTGAGCTCCAGGCTTCAGGTGGCTGGCAGGACTTACTGGACAGGGCAGGACTGGATAACAGCTAGGCAGCACAGGGACAGCAAGGTAAGGGAAAGGATAGGCTAAAGGACAGGACTGAAAGCTGCGAGCAGCCACTGAAGCAGGGAACAAACACAGCTAGACAGGAGACTGAACTGAAAGCTGCAAGCAGCCACTGAAGCAGGGAACAAACACAGATAAACCCAGAACTAGACAAAGACATACAAACAAGACACAAGCCTGAGAAACAAGCAAT
This sequence comes from Microcaecilia unicolor, assembly GCF_901765095.1. Taxonomy (NCBI): domain Eukaryota; kingdom Metazoa; phylum Chordata; class Amphibia; order Gymnophiona; family Siphonopidae; genus Microcaecilia; species Microcaecilia unicolor. The sequence continues at coordinate 236,873,354 of NC_044035.1, read as the reverse complement.
ACAGTAAACAAGCAATACCCTAAACTAAACATAGACTAACTAGAACAGGCAAGACTTCAGGCAAGAACAAGAGCAAGGAAACAAACTCAGGCTAAAGTGCAACAAGCACCAACATACCAGGGCGTTAGACGCAATGCAAAGGCAAAGGCAGAGAGTATCAAAATGGCTAATAAGCCCAGCAGCACCTGGAGCTTAGCTGCAACAATCACCAGGCAGCTATGGGTGCTGTGCATGGCCAAACAAGACAGACAAGTCTGGCAGCCTAGAAGATCCGGACTGGACTGGGCTAAAGTCTGGAATGGGTGATAGTCCATAGCAGCCACCGGTTCTGGCCACCAGGGGAGCACAGAAGTAACAGTATCTCCCCCTCAAGGCCCCCCCCCCGACCTCCACGGGGAATTCAGGTCTTCACGGGTAACAATGGTGAAATCTACGGAGGAGCCTCAAGACATGTCCAGGGGTAGCTTGGCTGGAGCTTGAACAAGGCTCAAGGCTGGAACCTGGACTGGCTTCGCCTCTTGGCTGGAGCTGGAGCTGGAACTCGGCTCAGACTCCGCATCTCGGCTGGAGCTGGAACTTGGCTCAGACTCCGCATCTTGGTTGGAGCGGGAACTTAGCTTGGATTCAGCATCTGGGCTGGAACTGGACCTCAGCATGGACTCAGCAGCTTGGTTGGAACTGGAACTCAGAGCGGGCTCAGCATCTCGGCTGGAACTCAGCGTGGACTCAGCAGGTTGACTGGAACTCCTCATGGACTCAGCAACTAGGCTGGAACTGGAACTCGGCTCGGACTCAGCCTCTTGACTGAAACTGGAACTCAGCATGGACTCAACAGCTTGGCTGGAACTGGAACTCTGAGCGGACTCAGCATCCTCTGGACTGGAACTCAAACTCGGAGTGGACTCAGCATCCTCTGGGCTGGAGCCCACCCTCGGAGCGAACTCAGCATCATCTAGGCTGGAACTCAGAGCAGGCTCAGGCACTTGGCTGGAACCCAGAGCAGGCTCAGGCACTTGGCTGGAACCCAGTGTAGACTCAGGCGCTTGGCTGGAACTGGAACTTGGCGTGGACTCAGCAGCTTGGCTGGACTTGGAACTCAATCTGGACTCAGCATCTTGGCTGGAACTGGAACTCTGAACAGGGGCAGGACCGTACCTGGACCTCAGAAAGCTCCATGAAAACTGCAGATGAGCCCGGAACTCAGGACTACTACAACGCCTCCTTTCAGCCTCGGCTTCAGGAGTATTCCGCAGGGCTGGATCCGAGAGAAGTTTGAAGCGGTACTCGAAGAGCGAGGTAGAAGGATCAATAGCAGAAACTGGGTTTATAAGGAACCCAAGCCATCAGAGACGTTCCCTCTCAGCTGCAGCTTCAGGAGTATTCTTCAAGGCTGGATCAGAACAAAGTCTATCACGGTAATTCTGGAGCGTCATCCAATAATCAAGGTCAGAAACTGGGTCGAGACCGGAATCTGAATTGGAACTAGGAACTGCACCCGGGCTGAGACCCGGATTGCTAACAAAGGAAAAAGTCTTAGGCTGGAAACCCAGCAGGTCAGGTGATCTTGCCGAGCTCATGGCCTTTGCATTCTGTCACGTTTACAAAGCTGGAACTGGGTTTGTGAGCCCTTGGGCCACCGCCGAGGAGCGGCTGTGGCAGGCAAAACCACCCCACACTAGAGACAGGGCAGATCTCTGACCAACAGTTAGGCTTCACCTGCACCTGGCCACTTTTCACCAAGAGTTGAGCTCCAGGCTTCAGGTGGCCGGCAGGACTTATTGGACAGGGCAGGACTGGATAACAGCTAGGCAGCACAGGGACAGCAAGGCAAGGGAAAGGATAGGCTAAAGGACAGGACTGAAAGCTGCGAGCAGCCACTGGAACAGGGAACAAACACAGCTAGACAGGAGACTGAACTGAAAACTGCAAGCAGCCACTGAAGCAGGGAACAAACACAGATAACCCCAGAACTAGACAAAGACATACAAACAAGACACAAGCCTGAGAAACAAGCAATACAGTAAACAAGCAATACCCTAAACTAAACATAGACTAACTAGAACAGGCAAGACTTCAGGCAAGAACAAGAGCAAGGAAACAAACTCAGGCTGAAGTGCAACAAGCACCAACATACCAGGGCAAAGGCAAAGGCAGAGAGTATCAAAATGGCTAATAAGCCCAGCAGCACCTGGAGCTCAGATGCAACAATCACCAGGCAGCTATGGGTGCTGTGCAGGGCCAAACAAGACAGACAAGTCTGGCAGCCTGGAAGATCCGGACTGGACTGGGCTAAAGTCTGGAATGGGTGATAGTCCATAGCAGCCACCAGGTCTGGCCACCAGAGGGCGAGGGGAACACAGTCGTAACAATACTAATTTTCCTGTGGTGATTCAGGCACCCAATAGATAGAATATGTAAAAAAGCTAATGGTGTGGGGATTTTCTGGCATAAAACAGTTCAGTTTGTCCTGTGGGATACTATGGTGAACCCTGAAGGCCGTTATATTTTTCTGAAGGCAGAGTTAAATGGGCTGCTCTATACTTTAGTGAATGTTTACACTCCTAATTCGGGACAGGGGGCCTTTTTTGAAACATTGCTTTCTAAACTTCTATCCTTTAGCTAGAGTGTCTTTATCATGGGATGTGATTTTAATCTCATCTGTCACCCCTTGATGGACAGCTCCTGTTCGAGAATTCAGCATGCAAAAAAAGATTGTGCGGGGTTGCATAGCTTTATGGCTCGCTTTGGGTTGGAGGATGTCTGGCGTCTTTACCATCCTGATGAGTGAGATTATTCTTTCTGTTCGGCAATGCATGATTCTTATACTCGTATTGACCTATGGCTGACGGAACACGGTCAGTGCCCATTGGTCTCTCAGGTAGGAGGGATTGAACCTAGGGTCTGGTCCGATCACGCCCCAGTTTCCTTGGTTATTCAATCTGGGGGGCGAAAAGGTAGGAGATTTTGGCGCCTTAATGATTCATTATTGGTGGATCCACAGCTCCTGCGGCAGCTGGAGATGGATTTGAAGGAATATTTTTTACTTAATAATATGGATGCGGTGGTTCTTTGGGAATGATTTAAGCAGTGCAATTTTTCTAGCAAAAAAGGTGCCGGTACTCAAATGCCAGGCCACCCTTCAGGAGTGGGGTGATCACTGAGGGACTCATTCCACAATAGCGAGGCCCCCTGCAACCAGTCACAGAATCTGTGACAAAGGCAGAATTGGTGTCTTGAGCTTGAGCTCTTTCATTAAAACTTGTGGTCCATGGGTCAATTTTAGGAGACACTGGAAAAGGTGCCGGTACTCAGTACCCCCGAGTACCCCCTCAAAAAAAGCCCTGGATTTAAGGCATTTGCATGTGGCATTTGTATCTCAGGCCAGGCCCATAGGACTTAGCTGCGGAACCAGCAGTGATTGCAGCTTTGCTCTCGACTGAGTAAACTGGAATGTGATTATCGAATGCATCCTTCACATTTTTTTTTATTTATAAGCATTTCTATTTTTATACAAGACATTGAATTACTTGTACAGAAAAGACTGGTTATCTTAGAAAATTAAGCTAAGGAAAAAATGGAGAAAGAAAAGAATAAACTCTATTATCTCTATCCAATCTCAAATCCATGGTAAGAGTCCAAGATTCCTAAACAGTGGAGATTTAGGAAAATTTTTAAACACATTTGTAATCAGACGTGAACCAATTCCTTATTACATTAGCTAGAGCTTTTTGATGTTATGAAAGCTGCAAGCTGAGAGGGTTCGTAATAAACATATTTAAAAGATTGGTATTTAACCACGCATTTGCAGGGGTATCTTAGGAAAAACGTAGCTCCCATCTGAAGCACTTCAGTTTTCATCTGGAGGAACTGTTGCCATCTTTTCTGGGTATCTCTTGATATGTCCAGGAATATTTGAATTTTTAGACCTTTAAAGGTCTTTCCTTTATTTTAAAGAACATATTTATTATCCAGTTTTTATCAGGAACCAACGCCACTGTAGCCAACAAAGTGGCTGCTGTGACTTGTTCTGTATCTGAAGATTCTAGAAGTGCAGATACATCTAATGACTGATTTACTTGAGTTTGTTGGTTGCTATCTTTTTTAACAGGAAGGTAATACACTTGTGTGAAGGGAGGGATACTCTCTTCCGGAACCTCAAGTATTTCTTTAATATATTTCTTTAACATTTCACGAGGGGAAACAGCAAATTGTTGAGGAATTCAAAAATCGCAAGTTATTACTTCTTGAGTAATTTTCAAGAAATTCTGTTTTCCTCCTCAGATTAGTTAAATCTTTCAGCATATTACTTTGAAGCAGTTGCATATGCTGGAGGTTTTTCTCTTGTGAATGAACATTTAAGGTTAAAGTGACAGAGTAGATTAAGCAATCAAGAATAGAGAGTTCATTTTCGTAGTGAGAGATAAAGTGGTAACTGCGTTAAAAGTTCATTAGTGACAGAGTAATTTAAGCAGTCAGGTATAGAGAGTTTGGTTTTGTCCAATTCTGGTATGGGTTTTGTTGTCTGGTATTTAGGATGGATCATTGTGGTATGCCTTTTTGAACAGGTTGGTTTTTAGTATTTTTCGGAATTTAGTTATGTTATGTATTGTTTTTGTGGCTTTTGGTAGCGCATTCCACAGTTGCGTGCCTATGTAGGACAAGCTGGATGCATATGTTGATTTATATTTTAGACCTTTGCAGCTGGGGTAGTGGAGATTCAGGAATGTACGTGCTGATCTTTTGGTATTCCTGGTTGGTAAGTCTATGAGGTCTGACATGTAGACCGGAGCCTCACCGTGGATGATTTTATGAACCACAGTGCAGATTTTGAACGTAATACGTTCTTTCAATGGGATCCACTGTAATTTTTCTCTTAGGAGTTTGGCGCTTTCGTATTTCGTTTTTCAAATATGTATCTGGCTGCTGTGTTTTGGGCAGTTTGGAGTTTCTTGATGATTTGTTCTTTACATCCGGCGTAGATTGCATTGCAATAATCTAGTTGACTTAGCACCATTGATTGTACCAGGCTACGGAATATTTCCCTTGGGAAGAAAGGTTTTATTCTTTTGAGTTTCCACATTGAATGGAACATCTTCTTTGTTGTATTTTTCACATGGCTTTCTAGTGTGAGATTTTGGTCAAGTATAACTCCTAGAATTTTCAGGCTATCTGAAACAGGAAGGGTAAAGTTTGGGATGCTTATACTGGTGGGTTTGTTCGTGTTGTATTGTGATGAAAGGATGAGACATTGTGTTTTTTCTGCGTTGAGTTTTAGTTGGAATGCGTCTGCCCATGAATTCATGATTTGAAGGCTGTGATTGATTTCATTTGTAATTTCTGTTGGATCATTTTTGAATGGGATGTAGATCGTGACATCATCTGGTTGGATAGTGCTTTGGCTAGAGGTGTCATTATTAGGTTGAAAAGGGTTAGTGAAAGCAGTGATCCTTGGGGTACTCCACATTCTGGTTTCCATAGGGATGATGTATTTGAATTTGATATAATTTGGTATGTTCTTGCTGTTAGGAAGCCTTTGATCCAATTGAAAAGGAGCACTCATGGGATTCAGAAGAGGATCCAAGGTACTTTTTCTCAGATGAATCTTATGGAATTCCATCGGAACTCTCCCCTCCACCTGAAAGGAGAAAATCTTCCCCGGAGAGCCTTTCATTCTATTCTGGCTGATGCCATTCCATTTCCTTTGGAAGTGGAGGACGAGCCCAGGGCCAAGATGCTCGAGGTACTGGACTACATGAATTTAATGGGCAGTATTATCAACAGACTTCGGGAGTAGCAATGGGAGCCACTATAGCTCCTTCTGTAACTAATCTTTTATGTCCACTTTTGAATTAAAATTGACATCTTTTCAAGAATTTAACCAACATGTGAGACCATGGTCAAGATTTATAGAAGATATATTCTTTTTTTGGTTGGGATGTAAAGGACATTTAGAAACTTTTGTACAAGGACTTAATTCCTGTCATCCTAATATTAAATTTACCATGACTTGTAGTCTGACAGATATTTCATTTTTAGATGTTCAATTAATGAAGAGAGGTAACAACTTGATGACTACAGTATATAGAAAGAAAACTGATAGAAACACATATCTACATTTTTCTAGTTGTCATCCACAAGCTCTGAAATGGAGTCTTCCTACCTCTCAGTTTCTCAAATGTAGATAGATGTATTTGCTTATCCCAGGAAGGAAATTTATGTAGGGAAATTTCAAGACAATTTAAAATAGGGATGGCTGAATACCAGAGTGTGATATGTAAATCTAAAAAAGGAGCACATTTGTTTGAGCATTGTTTGGTGCTTAATCATAAATATGAAGATTTATGATGTTTCATTTTAGATTACATTCCACAGCGTCCTTGAGGAGGAAATCAGCGGGGAAGATTGCAATAAAAGGAACAATATTGGATTTTCACTTTGAAATCTGCTATAATGACAGGCTTAACCTGGGAAATTGACTGGTTTTATTTTTACTAATTAGTTTGGAAAACATATAATAGTCTGCTGTCAAGAGATTTAAGTTTCCTGATGAAGTAGGTGAAGTTTTGAGTTTCATCAATGGGAGAAGAGATGAAGAGGAACTTAGGAAGCTGATTGGTTGAGGATTATAATGATGTCATAGGAGTTCCCTACCTGGATGTTCAGTATATAAGTGGCACAATGCCATTTTTTGCATGGGGACAGATTTTTTAGGATATGATACGATTTGTAGAATTTAATAGAGTAGCATGTTAATTGGTGATCTTTTTTAGAGACGGTCTTTTCTAAGCCCTGAAGCAGTGCTAATATAGCATGAAACACTGGCAAGTGTTAGTGGGACCTACCTGAGCTTTCAAGATAAGCCCTAAATATTACAAAATATTAGGTTCACGATTCTATATGGATTGTCTTTTTGTATATGTTCCTGCTATGTTATACTACATTGCTACTTATGATGTTTATAGCATTGCACAGCACTTTGAGTTGACTTGGACTTTAGATGGAGGTTTTTTCCTGTCCATGATTGAATTAAAAGTATATTCATGGTAGTGATGTGTATAATTCTGAGGCATTTTCCTCCAATATTAATTAATAAGTTAGCCTGTGTGAGTACATATTATTTCATACTGTATACCTTGACTTAGTATTATCTTATGGGGATATTGGGTTATTTTGTGGATAAATTTGAGTTCCCCATTCCTTCTTTATTGATTAGAAGGAGAAACTGGCCTATACTTGTGAATTTCATCAAGGTGCCCTGGCCAGAACCACTGTGGTTCAGGAACATCTTAAAGCTGAAGGATAACTTCATTTGTCACATCTTCAGGATTCTGATGATCTCAGTCATCACTAAAAGGATCCTAATTAGTGCAACAACACCAGAGCTCAGACACCTGGGAGCTTACTGGTACAGCTCTACAGAAAGTAAGTCTAATCTAATCAGAGGCTAAATCTTCCTGTCTGCTTACCCAACAGGAGCAAAGATAAGGAGAACAGCATTTATCCCCTGCCAGTCTATTTAGATTTAAGGAGAATGGAGCACTATTGCTAAATAGGAATGAAGTACTTATGTGACTTTGTAAATACTTTATTGCACAATATAACCAGTTAACATTTTGGTGCTGACTGCAAATATTCAGTGGTTATGTTACGCTGAATATTTACAGTTAGGCACCGAAATGATATTTAACCAGTCAGTGGCTGTTTCTGATCAGTTAAATAGCTTTGAATATCGGGAGGGGGGGAGATAATGTTTTGCTATAAAAGGTTGGGTTTTTATTTATGTTCACTTTTAAGTATATTATATTATGGGGCTCATTTTCAAAACAAGAAACTTCCAAAAACTGTCATAAGGTGGTAGATGGACGTTTTTCTCTCAAAAACGTCCAAGTTGCAATTTTTGACATTCCGATTTTAAATGTTTTTTTTTCCACAATTCATTCAAATTTCAAGGAGGGTGTGTTTTGGGTGGGAAATATGTGGGACATGGGCAGCACCAAAAGATATATGTTTTTTTGCAATAATGAAACATCTAGGGTCACCTGTTTCAATCATGAATAAGTGACCAAAAGGTGCTCTAAATGACCAAATAACCACTGGAGGGATTAAGGCAAAAAAAAAAAAAAAAAAACCCTACTCCCCCAGTGGTCACAGACTATTCCCACCCCCCTAAGATGTGACAGTGACAGTACATACTTGGCTCTGACAGCTTCAGACATGATACCCATTTCTGTTAAAGCAGCAGGCAGGTCTTAGGAGTAGTCTAGTGGTCAGTGCAAAGAAGGGGACCCAGGCCCATATCCCACTCTAACTGGTACACTTGTGGTGGAACATGTGAGCCCTCCAAATACCACTAAATACCTACTGTACCTACATATAGGTGACACCTGCCAGCTTGAGGGCTGTTGTAGTGTGTACAGTGAGGTACAGTAGGTTTTTCTTTGTTTGTGGAGGGCTCACTAAACCATATAAGGGGGTTATGGTGAGATGTATATCAGGGAGCTTTTATGTGAAGTCTATTGCGGTGCCCGCTAGGGTGTCCCACTGTTCTGCTAGGATGTCTGTGTGGCCAGTCTACTAAGAAAGATGGCCCACAGACATCCCAATAGCTGGTTTTGGGGCATTTTTCTCTTGGATTTTGTTTTTTGTCCATAATGGTCACAAAAGAAGAATACCCCTCCACATGTTTCATATATTATATAGATGTTACTGCCCAGATCATTTTCTGGATAGGCAGGGATAAATCAAAGCTATAAATAAAATATAATTAAATATAAATACTCTTTTATTAGGAATTTACAGCATATTACAGAATTCTTGCCACCTACTGATTTGATTGAATTCTGTTACAAGTACATTGCCCCTTCTGCTTTCTTTCTTTCTTTGTTCATGATATATCTTGTGTCATTGAGCAGGACATCCCTGATGCTATGTGTGTTACTCATCTCATTCCAGGAGCAAAACATGCTTCTGGTGCTCTGTGAGAATGGATTTGCAGTCCAGGTCCCTGCTCCCAGCACTAAGGCACAGTATCCAGAGTCTACGTTTGAAATCCATGACCTGCCCACACAGTACTTCCATTTCTACAGCATAAAATCCAGGATCAAGGTACAGAGACGTAGAGAATAAAATAGGGAAAGAGAAAGGAATATGACGAGAGAAAGTGGAGGTAGCAGATTAATTTTAGGTTAACCTAATATTTTACAGATCTGTTAATCTCACTGTAGTCTTGATAGGATGGTCAGTTCTTCAGGATTTTAGAAGGATAATCTCTCATTTTGGTTACAAAAATTATTGTTTTCATTCGTACTTGCAAAACAACTGAACAAACCATCCAATCTACTTCATTTCAGTGAAGCGGTATGACACACCTTATACCAACCTCACACCTCTCAAAATGGCATTTAAAAGTTGACTGCTCTACATTAGTAGTTGAATATCTAGGATTTTAAGATTTCTAACCAGGATAACCCAACTTGGATTGAATATTCTCTTTTAAACTATTCACAGTTGGTCAATCTGTAAACATTCTTTCCAAAATAATTGGCATTATTCCTCATAATTTTCAAATCTGTGCTAATTCAACCCCTTTTCTTATCAATAAAAAGTGAGGCAAGTGTATGTGGGCCATTGGGTACCCAGGCAGAGGTAGGGGCATGCAAGTGGCATTCTTGTTAGATTTCATTTTCTGGCACAATTTTTTTTCTGCATAAGAAAAAGTAGTCAATGGGTATTATTATAGGTCAATTTCTCAAAGATGCCAAGGGTGAACCATTGCAAAGAATGAGATTTACTGTCCCAAAGAGTGAGATTGAAGGTTAAGCAGTGAGACTTTTGAGACAGCTCATCTAGAATATAAATCTGGCAAGATTTAAGGGGGCCCTTTTACTAATGGGTGTTAAGCCTTTAATGCATAGAAAAGGCTACTGCATGACTGCATTAAGAGATTTTGTGGTAATTTGCCTGTTTCCGCATATTAAATCATACATTACTGCATTTTTCAGATTTTTTTCCCCCAGGGGGTGTGACATGGGCAGAAAGTGGGCATGGAAGTTTTAGCCAGCTACCACGTTGCACTTTCAACACGCTATTTGCATAACACAGAGTTATTGCAGGAACAATAACCGTCTTCTAAATAGGATGCAATAAATGGTCCTCTGTTAACTCTCAACAGATACCGCACGTTAGTGGGAACATCAACACATGACCTGCAATAAAAATAGTGGGAATGCCCCCAAAAGATACCATGTAAAATTTGCAACTACCATGTGGTAAAATCCCATGTTAAGTTGCAGTAGCTGCACATTTTAATACATTTTAGTAAAAGCGCCCCTAAATGTAGTATTGCTTTGCAAACGAAAAAAAAAATCCTTTTCTTTGGAGCCTCAGAAAAGATGTGGATAGACTGAGATAACAATTTTCAAAGGAATTTGCCCAGGTAACCATTTTCTTATCTGGGTTAATTCTTCTGGCTGAAAAATACCTTTCACTCAGTGGCAGAATTACATTATATTACAGCTCTTGTAATCTGCAACTACCTTTATAGTTCTATGCGGATAACAGACAAGAAGTCTGGGACAATCCTAGGAATTACAGTAAACATGCCAAATAATCTAAACCTAACATGTCTTCCAGATCCTAAGTAAGTCTAAGAGGTTACCAAAAACATAGAATATAATCAATTCCTAGATAACAAAAATTTTAAAAAGAGAGAAGTCTTCACTGCAGTTCAGAATGCAAAATCATTTTTTGACATTCTAATTAAAAATGGTAATGAATTCCATACCATAGCTTCCTGGTACGAAAAAGAAGACGTTAATGTTTGAGATCTGATCGTATTAATAGCTAGAAAATTCAATACCAACTGATTTCAGAGAAAATGCATGTTACCATCCCTTAATAATTGTATAAGAGCTACCATGCGGCGGCACAATATTTATTTATTTATTTATTTGTTTATTTTTTAGATGTATACCACGCCTACAACTTGAGCGGTTTCTAAATCAACATACACAAAAATTAAAATACCATATAATACACAGTTTGAACTTCACTCTGGCCTCCATCAGTAGCCAATATAGTCTTCAAAAGAGAGGTGTCATTCTGCCAGACTTATGAATAGAGTAAATCAATCAAATGGCTGTATTTTGAACTATCTGCAATTTCTTACATGCTGATTTAGAGCAACTAAAAAGTTTTGTATAGGTTTCACAGCATGTGTACGTTTAGGTGTAGAGAAAAGAGATGGGGCAGGGGGAGGCAAGCTACTGGTTGGGTCATTTGACATTTCTTCTCCTAGGGTTGCTTTGCAAAGTAGTGATCAGGATAGACTGGCATTGAGACTCTTGAGAAAGAGAAGGGGCTCAAAGAGTGGGAGGGTGAGATAAACATCAAATAGTATGACACTAATTATTACAGAGGAATTTTTAATGAATGAGATATGGGATCTCTGTTTCTTTACTCTGGTATGAATGGAATGCCTTCCTGAAGGAAGTGGTTGAGATGAACAGTAATGGAATTCAATAAAGCATGGGATAGATATAGAGAGTCCCTAATGGCAAGAGAATGACAATGAAATACTGGTGTAAATGGCACAAAATTTTACTTCAACCCAGAACAGTAGTGGTATGACTGCATTGTTTCCAAGAAGGCACAACTGGCTGTCTTTATGTTCCACATGGAGCAGCAGTTATAACTTTAAACAGCCAAAGTATGATTGCACTGGGCCTCCAAGAAAGCATTAGGATGTCCTCCAAGAAGGCTGGGGTGACCTATATAGAGAGCCATTAGTTACTAAAAACCCAAACTTCATTGGACCCGATATTCAGACTGCTAGAGTTAGCTGGGCTGACTTCCACAGCCAGAGCTGAACATGAATATTCAGTGCTGGGCTGTTTCAGGTGACCAGCATTGAATATCTGTGTGTTTTTTGGTCGGTTTCAACTTGACCCACCAAGCCGATATTCAGTGTTGGCTGGCTAAGTTGAAACTGGCGAAAGATAGGCCTGCTATTTCAGTGGCCGAATTTGGCTGCCAAACTTAGCTAGCGATGCACTGAATATTAGCGGATAGCCAGATATATCACACGATATAACCAGTTATCCACTAAGTGCTAACCAGCAATATTCAGTGGGAGATAACTGGCGATCTCCTGCTGAATACAGCCAGCTGGTTAAGTGCCATTTAACTGTCCAGGAGCCATTTCTGGCCAGTTAAATGGTTTGAAATATTGGGTAGAGTGAGTATGGAAAGGCTGAAAGTTTTTTGTACAAGAGTCCCACAAACCCTAATAGCTAGGGATTGACTTGGTAATAAGACAAGTGGCTATAGGGATTAACTTGGTAATAAGACATAGAATGAGACTATTGGTCTAGTAAGAAAAAGGCAAGACCAAGGAGGTGGAAGAAAACATCACTGTAAAAGATTTTGGGCATGCTTGGGACAAATATATGGAGGGCAATGGTAGGAAAAAGATTAAGAGGTCAGTAAAAGATAAGGGGAGTGAGAAGTTGGTGTTGAGCTGCCTATGGGGATTTCTTTATTTTCCCACCAGACCAGTCCAGATTCTTAGGTTTGTGCTGTCCTGCCAGTAGGCAAGACTGAGAACTATTGAGCTGTGATGCTATCAGTTAAGAACCCTGTGCAACCCCCTGGCCAGTCAGTATTTCTCAGTTTCTAGCAGGTTGTAGGCTTCCCATGCAATGCCTGGTGGTCTAATAGGACTTTGTTTCCATTTTCTTGACCAATTGTGTAAAAAATAAAAAACAGCAGCCTACATTTATTTTCTTGCCCCCCCCCGAACAAAAAAGATGTTAGGGGTGTATCATCTAAGGTCCCAAGTCTCCCCCCTCCCTCCACTAAACTGAATTATGAAGGGATTAGGACTTTCTTGTGCCTTGGACCTATCCCTTGGAGAAATCCTTGACTGCCTGAACTTGATTGCTGCTCAACAGACAGTTTGACTAGTAGTTACCTATATCAGTGCGTGAGGGGGTATAGAGAACACTGCCCCTCACCCTTAAGAAGGATCCCTCATGTAGTTTGAACCACCTTAAAACCACTAGTCCTGCCCAGAGAGGAAGTGAGATGGGAGGCTCAGTGGAGCCAAAAGGACAGGAACTGGGAAATATAAAAGGCAGGACTAGAGTGGGGTTAAGCAGGCCCAGGGAAGAAAGAATTGAAGCCCCGGCATATGGCTTTACAACATACATTTAGCTACTGTGACCTGTCTGAGATAAACCAACCATTTGATTTTGAAGACTTGGAAGCCTTGTTCTGGAAACCAAGAGAGAGAAGCTTACAGACTGTGTTTGAGGCATGGCAGTCACATGCCACAGACTGTGGTTTAGGCCCTTTCAGCCACCGGCCCATGTTGAGACTTTTCATACAATTAAAGATACTTTACTTGACCCTGTGGCTTCAGGACTAAGACCCCCTTTTACAAAGGTGTGCTAGCGTTTTTAGACCGTGCTAAAAATAAGCATGCGCTAAACGCTATAGACTCCTATATATTCCTATGGGCATCTCTAGAATTCAGCATGCGCTGATCAATAGCGCACACTAAAAACGCTACCACGTCTTTGTAAAAGACCCCCTAAGTGAATAAAGTGCTTGGCTTATTTTACAACCTTTTCTGGCTGTGTTATTTTGAAGGCCCATCATCAACCTTCACTCACAGTATCACATGTTATGGCAGCGTTGGGTTTGGAGCTTATTCTGTCCCAGGAAGCTGGATCCTTGACCTCTGGGGCTCTGGGCCTATTAATGACATTACGCCTGGATATTTGGAAAAAGAGATCGACCCTGTCCTAGTTGGGGGGGGGGGGGGGGGGGGGGGGAGAAATATAGCTAGTGCTAAACAGGCAGATTTTATTTTGTATACATGTGTACTGCACAGTTCTGGTTCTAATAATACAGAAAAATTATGGAAAGGCTACTCCAGGCCTTAGTGGAGGGCTAGCAGCACCTGCAACAAGTAGTACAGAGGTCATGGGAACACCAGCAAGCCTCCAAAAGATCTCTGGAAGCCCAGAAGAGCTCTCTGACCCAGGTGACAGAAGCCTTGCAGTCTCCCAGGTTGCACCCTCTGGTTCTGGTGTTACCAAAGATGATACTGGAGGACTACCTGGACTATTTCCTGACCAATTTTGAAAGAACGGCCCGCCTTGCTGGTTGGCCAGAAGTATCTTAGACAGCTTATCTAGGGAAACGGCATTCTAAGATGTCAATTCCAGTGGGACGGCCACCTATTTGAAAGTAAAAGCTGCCATTTTGGAGAGGGCAGACTGCACCCAAGAGGCCTACTGGCAGTGTTTCCAGAAGGTATCCATGCAGGTTAAAGAAACCTGGAGTTTCTTCTACCGACTCAAGGAAGTAGCCTGAAGATGGCAACAAGAAGGCAACATGAGACTGGAGATCGCAAGAGTCATCCTCCTAGAGCAGTTCCTTGAAGGGTTACCCCTGCCTATGAAACAGTGGGTGAGGCGGCACCCTAAATTGATCCAAGAGAGTTTTTTAGAAACAGCCAAAGCTTCCTACCAGACACAACCAGAGCCAGAACTCTACAAAGAAAAGAAGTGGGCTGGAAGTCCTGGGAGGAAAAGGCTGGACTGGACAACCAGAGGGATCAGAAACCACCCTACAGCCCAAGGTCTCCAGGGAAGGGGTCGAAGCGATGGAAGCCCTTGTCCTCATGAACACACTACACACCCTTAGCTCAGTCATGGGATCCTTACTTCCCCACCTATATCAGGTGTGGGAGAAGAGGTCATATAACTAGGGACTGCCAGGATCTAGTTGAAGATGCCACCATGGATGTGAATTTGGTAGCCTTGCACGACAGCAATTCTGTGGAAGCTTTCCATCTGGAATGTAGAAATTGCATATTACACGTTGAGCTGTAAGAATACCCATACCAAGCACTAGTGGAGTTAGGCTGTGTCAACACCCTTGTTTGGAGAGAGATACTCAACCGTCTGCAATTGAATTATGAGTGGACTGTGACCCTAGCATGCATATATGGTGACCCGAGGTAGTACCCGACAGCTCAAGTATCCTTCTTGCCCTACAAGTGTTTAAAGGATACTTGTAGAGCAAGCTCAGTTGGAATTAGCAGTCTTGCCTTGCCTTCCTTAACCAGTAATTTTCGGTCAGGATTTCCTAAATTTTGGTGCCATGTGGGCTCAGCTGATCGCCTGCCCAAAGAAGGAGGAGATCTTTCCACTGGAGAACCCTGACTTGTATACTGAAAATGCAAAATTGTTTAACTCTGCCACCAGCAGTGGTTAGAAAAACTGTGTTGCTCTCTGAATCTAGGAGTTGCAGTGGATGCAGATCTGGGTGGAAGATAGTGGTCTGGACATCCCAGACCCTTTAGATGACCTACCCAAATGGAGTAGTGAAGGAGGTAAAGAGAATTTTAAAAGGGCACAGTCAGAGGATGAGTCCCTTACAGCAGCACGAGCTAGGGTTGTTTTGGTAGATGGGAATCTCGTGGGCAACCAGGACCCCTCTAAGGTAGCACTCCCACATTTCATAAAAAAGAGTGACTTGCTGTATAGGGTAGCCAAGTGAACCGGGGGTGGGGGGGGGGGGGAGCAAATTTTCCTCAAACCTACCATAGACAGGTCATGCAGTTAGCCCACAGTCACCTGTTAGAAGGTCACCTGAGGGAGGAGAAGACTCGAGAACGGATCTTGGCCTGGTTTTTCTGGCCAGGTGTATTCAAGCAAATTGAGCTCTTTAGTCAGTCCTGCCCAACCTGTTAGTTGAGTAGTCCTGCGAGGGTTCCACATGCCCCTCTTGTGACCATGCCCATCATAAATACCCCATTTGAGAGAGTGGCTATGGACTTTGTAGGACCACTGGAATGAGCCACCCATGATAAGTATATTTTGGTTATCTTGGACTATGCCACTTGCTACCCAGAGGCCATTGTCCTCCATAATATGAAAATTACCACTGTGACTAATGCTCTTTGGGAACTCTTCTCCTGCTGAAATACTGACTGACCAAGGCAGCATCTTTATGTCCAGAGTCATGAAGCAAGTGTGTGCCTTGTTAAAAATGAAGATCTTGCGGACATCCGTTTATCATCCACAGACAGATGGTCTGGTGGAATGCCTTAATAAGACTCTAAAATAGATGCTGAAGATGTTTGTGGCCGAAGATGAGAAAAACTGGTATTCTCTACTCCCATATGTACTGTTTGAAATCTGGGAGGTGCCCAGGGTTTGACAGGATTCTCTTCATTTGAACTGTTATATGGGAGAAGACCTAGGGGAACACTGGATGTGGTTTGGGAAGCTTGGGAAGAAAAACCCAGCCTAGGAAGGAACTTGGCCTAATATGTGCTCACCATGCAGGAGAAGCTGCCAAGCTCTGCTTGGAAAAGTCTCAAGCAGGTGAAGCCCGAGCCTATAACCAGAAGGCAGCACAATTCAAATTCATTAAATTGCGGGAGGATTGTGAAAAATTACAAGCAGACCTTACGAGACTGGGAGACTGGGCATCTAAATGGCAGATGACGTTTAATGTGAGCAAGTGCAAAGTGATGCATGTGAGAAAGAGGAACCTGAATTATAGCTATGTAATGCTAGGTTCCACGTTTGGAGTCATGGACCAAGAAAGGGATCTAGGTGTCGTCGTTGATGATATGTTGAAACCTTCTGCTCGGTGTGCTGCTGCGGCTAAGAAAGCAAATAGAATGTTAGGTATTATTAGGAAAGGAATGGAAAACAAAAATGAGGATGTTATAATGCCTTTGTATCGCTCCATGGTGCGACCACACCTCGAATATTGTGTTCAATTCTGGTCACCGCATCTCAAAAAAGATATAGTGGAATTAGAAAAGGTGCAGAGAAGGGCGACAAAAATGATAAAGGGGATGGGACAACTTCCCTATGAGGAAAGGCTAAAGTGGCTAGGGCTCTTCAGCTTGGAGAAAAGGCGGCTGAGGGGAGATATGATAGAGGTCTATAAAATAATGAGTGGAGTTGAATGGGTAGATGTGAAGCGTCTGTTCACACTTTCCAAAAATACTAGGACTAGGGGGCATGCGATGAAGCTACAATGTAGTAAATTTAAAATGAATCAGAGAAAATCTTTCTTCACTCAACGTGTAATTAAACATTCGTTGCCAGAGAATGTGGTAAAGGCGGTTAGCTTAGGGAAAGGAATTGGGACTTGATATACCGCCTTTCTGAGGTTTTTGCTACTACATTCAAAGCGGTTTACATATATTCAGGTACTTATTTTTGTACCAGGGGCAAAGGAGGGTTAAGTGACTTGCCCAGAGTCACAAGGAGCTGCAGTGGGAATCGAACTCAGTTCCCCAGGATCAAATTCCACTGCACTACCCTCTAGGCTACTCCTCCACTTAGCTGAGTTTAAAAAAGGTTTGGACGGCTTCCTAAAGGAAAAGTCCATAGACCGTTATTAAATGGACTTGGGGAAAATCCACTATTTCTTGGATAAGCAGTATAAAATGTTTTGTACATTTTGGGGATCTTGCCGGGTATTTGTGACCTGGATTGGCCACTATTGGAAACAGGATGCTGGGCTCGATGGACTTTGGTCTTTCCCAGTATGGCAATATTTATGTACTTATGTACTTAATGAACCTTTCAGCCAGGTAACAGAGTCTTAGTCCTCTTAACCTCCTCGGTAAGCAAACTGTTAAGCAAGTGGCAAGGACCCTATGAAATTGTGGCGAGGACAGGACTGGTTAACCACAAGGTGGCCCAACTGGGCAAGAGGGACAAGACGAAAATTCTCCACATCAGTTTGTTAAAGAAGTGGAGTCCCTATGACTGCCTCCTTGGTTCAGAAGGATGATTTTGGAGTCCGGGCCCCTGCAAGTTCCATATGGCAACCAATTTTCTGACTCGCAGAAGGGTGACCTAGAGCAGTTGATATGCCAGAATCAAGATGTGTTTTCCAGAGTGCCAGGCTGGACCCACCTTGTAACTCATGATATTATCACTGAGCTGGGAGTGGTAGTCCGGCAACATCCCTGTTGAATCCCAGAAGCCAGGCAGCAAGCCACAGCAAAGACGATTGCTGAGATGCTGTAACTGGGAGTCATCGAGGACTTGGCCAGCAATTGGTCATCTCCCATTGTGCTGATGCCAAAGCCAGATGGGAGCATCCGATTTTGTATTGATTTCCGGAAGGTGAATACTGTTTCTAAACTGGAGGCCTACTCCATGCCAAGAGTGGATGAACTCATTGAGTGGCTAGGAGGGGCCCAATTCATTTCAACTCTGGAACTGTCCAAGGGATATTGGCAGATACCCCTCACCCTGGCTGTCAATGAGAACTCAGCCTTTGCAACACCTCAGGGTTTGTTCCAGTTCATGATGTTACCTTTTAGCCTTCATGGAGCTCCAGCTACCTTCCAGTACCTCTTGGACCACCTTCTTAAACCTCATGGCAATTATGTGGCTGCCTACTTAGACAACATCATGATTTACAGTGAAGATTGGAAGACACATCTAATCCAGGTAGAGGCAGTACTGGATAGCCTACAGACCACTGGACTGACAGCGAACCCCAAAGAAATGCTTCTTGACTTGACAAGAGGTTCAATACCTGAGATACTCGGTAGGGAGAGGACAAGTGAGAACCCAGATCCGGAAGCTAGAGGCAATCACCCAGGTGCCAGTATCCCAGATGAAGAAGCAAGTATGAGCTTTCCTCAGGCTCGTTAGTTACTACCACTGGTTTATTCCAAAGTTTGCTGAGAAAGCAGAACCGCTAACCCACCTCCTGCAGAAGAAGGTTCCCGAAAAGATACATTGGACTGAAGAGCTGGATGTTGCCTTCCAAACCCTGAAGAGGAATATTTTCTCAGAGCTGGTACTGGTCAGCTCAGACTTCAACCGGCCCTTCATCATACAGACCAATGTGTCAGAGGTTGGACTTGGGGCCATTTTGGCCCAGGATGTGGACAGGGAAAACTACCCGGTGGCATACATTAGCTGGAAGATGTCCCGAGAGAAAAAAATTATGTGGTAATTGAGAAAGAATCTCTAGCTGTCAAGTGAGCCCTTGAAACATTCCAATATTATTTGTTGGGGATGACACTTCCACCATCAGCTCCTTCAATAGATGGCTCGACATCCCTCAAATGCACTTATCATGCACTGGTTCCTTAGCCTCTAGTCCTTCAGGTGAAACATCAGGCTGGCCGAGAACATGCTAATGCTGACTTTTTGTCTTGGGAGGTGGATACTGATGTAGTAGGCACTCAACCGGGTACGGTTGAGCTGAGGGGGAGTGTTTGTGAGAGGGTATACAGAACACTGCTCCTCACCCTTAAGAAGGATTCCTCAGGTAGTTTGAACCACCTTAAAACCATTAATCCTGCCCAGAAAGGAAGTGAGACGAGAGGAGTGAAGCCAAAAGGACAGGAACCAGGAAAGGAAATGAGACGTGAGGAGTGGAGCCAAAAGGACAGAGTGGGGTTAAGCAGGCCAAGGGAAGAAAGAACTGAAGCCCCACATACACCTTTATACAATACATTTAGCTACTGTGACCTGTCTGAGGTAAGCTAACCTTTTGATTTGAAGACTTGAAAGCCTTGTTCTAAGGTCTGGCAGGAGCCAGACCTCGAAACCTAGAGAGAGAAGCTTATAGACTCTATTTGGGGCACGGCAGTCACTTGCCACAGACTGTGTTTTAGGCCTTGTCAGCCACAGGCTCATGTTGAGACTTTTCATAGAATTAAAGAGACTTTACTTGATCCTGTGAAGTAACAGGCGTCAGAATTAAGTGAATAAAGTGCTTGCCTTATTTTACAACCTTGTCCGGTTGTGTTATTTTGAAGACCTGCCTTCAACCCTTGCTCACAGTATCACACAGTGCTTCTTTGGTCTTTCTTTACCCACTGTGGTTTACCTGAAAAAAATGAAAGGCTGCTATTATGGGGTAGGTCCCTCAGTAATCACCCCACCCCTGAAGGGTGGCCTGGCATTTGAGTACCGGCACCTTTTTTGCTGGAAAAAAACACACTGGTTCTTTCCCTTCCTATCTAACTTGGATTTCACAGGTCTGATTTTGAACTGAATGCTTTTGATCACAGTGAGAAATAATTCTGTATTTAGTACGGTTATTATGCATAAACATTCCACTAATCACAATGTAATATGAACTTAGGCTGCCAATTCATGATGCCTGCAGAGTAAAAGCTCTTGTAATAGAATTCAGACTCTTACCCCCTAATTCTATAATTTTAGCACCTAAACATGAGCACCATTTTTGCACAAAAATTATAGAATACTCGCACTTGCGTGGGCAAGTACGTGCTTATGCCTATAAGTGCTTTGTGTGCATTCAACACTACTGTCTAATGTAAAGGTGCATAATTTGCTTGGTATGTAAATTCAAGAGGTACACATGGGTGGAGCATGGGCAGGGCAAAAGTGGGGCTCCCACTAATGCGTGTAACTTTCAAAATACTGTAAGTTACACATTAAAGTGACACATTTAGGTGCATACATGGCATAATGGAATCTGGGTACCCATATGCCATTATAAAATTAGTGCTCAGCACACTGCAGCTAAGCACCTACCTTTGGAAGCCAATTATAGAATTACCATCTTAATTTGTTTTCCCATATTTTGTTTCTGTTCAATTAATCGTTGAAAGAGAGAAGAAGAGAGGGTACGTAGAGAGAAGATAAAGGAACAAAAACAGAAGGAAAAGGAAGCCTGGATTCAGAAGCAAAAACAAATTGGAGTGGAGCTGACAGAAGAGGATTTACTAGAGGAGCCTGAAGAGGAAGAGGAGTTGCCAGCCATCTATATCCCGGAGAAGCCCAGCCCCATTCTTTGTGGTTTTTATTCAACACCAGGCAACTTCTGGCTTTCCTTGGTAAACTTTTATATTTGTTTTCTCTCTCACATTTGAATGGGCCTTCTCTACTCAAGTCTACTACCATAACTATCTCATACATTAATTCTCCAGAACCAAGTGAATAGAATCATGGGACTTTTAGGGAAGAGAGGAAGATCATTTTAATTAATAACTAGTAGAAAAGGCCCGTTTCAGACACAAATGAAACGGGCGCTAGCAAGGGTTTCCTCATAGTGTGTATGTTTGAGTGTGTGTGTGTGTGAGAGAGAGTGAAGTTGGGAGTGTGTGTGTGTGTCAGAATTTAAGAAAGCGTGGGATAGGCATTTGGGATCCCTTATGAAATGAAGAGTTAGTGGTTACTGAGGATGGGCAGACTGGATGGGCCATTTGTCTCTTATGTGAACCCCACCCTCTTCTTCCCCATTCCTTTGCTGCAGTCAGGGGAAGAGGAAAAAAGAATTTCCTCAAGAGGAACTGGTTTGTAATGCCCCCTGGCTTCTTGTATTCCAGGTACTTGAGGTTTGCAGCATCATCTCTGTCTAAAAACTGTCCACCTCAAATAAAACAAAATATTGCCATTGTTATTAAAATGTCACACATTCTCTTCATTTGGTTTTCACAGGGGAGATCTGAACATTAGAGCATGGAGTCTCTCATAATCATAAATCAAAGTTGCCTTTCTTCCCCCATCAGCAGGCTCTGTAGTGCAGAAATTATAGAATCCCTGAAAGTTAGCAAAGCTCGGAATCTGGGCTGATATGAAGAACAAAGTAAGGTGAGGATAAGAAAACAGAAATGAATGGGAGGAGCAGGGGGCTGTACTTAAGTTTCAGGAAGGAAAACGTTTTTGGAACAGAGCAAAACGACCAATTGTTTCCCCTCAGTAAAAGGCTGAAAGCATAACTTGTGGAAGGGAAGGAAGAGTGCCTGGGGCACAACTCCTCTAGGATCGGGACTTTCGATCTGCTACTTAGTGGATAGGGGATGTTAAACCCTAGGAGAAATAGCTCCGCTTCCTTTCGTTGTACTTACAGTGAAATTCAGTCTGTATTTCCGATAGGTTTGTGTAATGCACGTGTGTGCAAATGTTTTTAAAGAACTGGAACGGCAGTGATATTAACTGTGCTTGTGCTTTACAGTGCATGATTTTTAAAAAAAAGTTTGCTTGGATCAGGCCAGGGATAATAACACCGGCAGCCCAAGTCCGGGAGTGGAGAGCAGAAAGCTAGCGGCTGAGCGCTTCATTGTTCTGTATATCTGCCCCTCCCCATCTTCTGTGCTGCTTCACCGAGGTCAGCAAAGAAAACAGATACAGGCCTTGTCTGATTACTTTATGCTGCTTGTTGTTGCATGCCTGTGGTCGTGCTGGGGGGAGCAAGTTTCTCCTCTCCCTGCAAATGATTTCTGCAGACAAATACTGAAAGGAAATGGGAACTGGCTGTTATAACTATGTCTCTATATAAAACGTACGTCCAACGTTGTAGCGTTGAGACAGAAGTAAAGCGTTTTTTTTCTGAACAACTTCTCGCCTTTGTCTTGTGTTTTGCATTTTCCCGGGGCAGTATGAAGATCGGGGATGACGGCTGCCGCTCCTCCTCTCCCTTCTGACGTCACTGCGCTCGTAAGAGGAGAGGAGGAGCGGCTGCAGAGACATCAGCCAATGTGAGATGGGTGTCGGGGTGATGTCCAGTGGCGCCGGCGAGTTAAGAGAGGAGGGGGCCCGGGGGGGGGGGGGGGAGGGAGAGAGCGTGGTGCGGGTCGAATGGCGGGGCTGGAAGTTGGAGGGGAGGGCGGGTCAGGGAGCGGCAGGAGCCAGTCAGAGGCAATGCGAAGATCGGGGAGGAGGGTGAGTGAGGGAGGACTGAGGGGCAGGGTGATGTCCAGCGAAGGGAGTGTCAGCGCTGCGGCCTCATGGGGGAGGGCTGAGGGCGGGGTGATGTCCACCGGAGGGAGTGTCAGCGCTGCACCCTCGTGGATGGCGTTTCATGGAGTGTCAGTGTCAGTGCTCCGCCCTCGTCGTCATCACGTTGTGACGCGAGGGCGGGGCACACAGTAATGGGGAAAAAGCAGTCTCGACGCCTCAACTTCCGGTTGGAGGCTTCATTTAGAACGTTGGGGTTGCGAATTATGTCCGGAAGGGGCGTGGCTGAGGGCGGGTCTATGAGTGAGAGTGAGTGGTGCATGAGTGAGAGTGAGTATTGCTGACAGCCTAGCCTTCACTGTTTCCCTCCCACAGAGTGAGCTTCAGAATGTTGCAGGTGAGAATTATTTATATAGATTATCTAATGCACATCCAAAAGTTTGTACCATTGAAAGCTGGTTAATGGGAACTGTGACTTTTCTGTTAGATACATAAGAACATAAGAATATCCATACTGGGTGAGACCAATGGTCCATCTTGCCCAGTATCCTGCTTCCAGTAGTGGCCAGTCCAGGTTACAAGTTCCTGGCAGAAACCCAAATAGCAGCAATATTCCATGCTACCAATCCCAGGGCAAGCAGTGGCTTCCCCCACGTCTGTCTTAATAGCAGGCTATGGACTTTTTCTCCAGGAATTGTCCAAACCTATTTTAAACCCAGATATGTTAACTGCCATTACCACATCCTCTGGCAGTGAGTTCCAGAGCTTAATTATTCTTTGCATGAAAAAATATTTCCTCCTAATTGTTTTAAAAGTATTTCCATGTAATTTCATTAAGTGTTGCCTAGTCTTTGTACTGCAAACAGAATTCTATAGTTTATGGGTACCTCCTCTTCCCAAACTTTTATCCATATGACTTAATTTTAGCACTTTATTTTTTGAAAATTGTTATTCAGTTTTTTTAACCATATCGTATTACAACAATGTGTACTCCAAAACATATGCTGAATCCAATAAACACCAATTCCCACCCACCCTAACCTACCCTCCCGCCCCACTTCAACATTTCACAAAGCAAAATGAAAAGTAACAGTTCACAGCATAATCTATATCTACCTCATGGAAGTTGGTCACTGAGGGCTCAACAGTTGTAAAACATTTAATAATCCATTCTCCGAGGACAAGCAGGCTGCTTGTTCTCACTGATGGGTGACGTCCACGGCAGCCCCTCTGATTGGAGATCTTCACTAGCAACAGCGTTTGCTAGCCCTCGCGTGCGCATGCATACTACGCATGTGTGGCCGTCTTCCCGCCCAAACGCGAGCGTGCCCGTCAGTCTTCTTTTTTCTGCGGCTCAGGACGGCTGTTTACAGTCATTCCGCGCCTCAAGGAGACCCCTTACGCCTTTTTTGCCGCGTTCTTCCGTTCGGAAGTGTCCGGAAAGTCTTCCATCGTGTTCTTCATCTTGTTTCAAAAAAAAAAAGTATTTTTTCCGCTATTTCCAGTGTTTTTTCCGTAAGTTTCCTTTCGTCGTCGAAAGCGGCCTTTTTTGGCCGCCCATACGGGTTTTCCCTTGTTTTGGTGCCCCTTTTGTCACCATTGCAAATTTTGATTTCGTCGGCGTGATTTTTCCACCCATGTCCTCGAAGCCTACCAGTGGCTTCAAAAAGTGCACCCAGTGCAGCCGGACGATCTCGCTCACTGATAGGCATGTTTCGTGCCTTCGGTGTCTGGAGGCCGGTCATCGTCCCCAAGCCTGCACTCTCTGTCTTTCGCTCAAGGAGAGGACTCAGGCGGCGAGGTTAGCTCAGTGGAACCTCTTGTTCGGAGCCTCATCCGGTACTTCGACGCCTGCGGTACCGAGGTCATCGGTGGTATCGATGTCGTCGGAGGGTGCATCGTCTTCGGGAGCGCAGGTGAGGGCTGTCCATTCCCCTGCTGGTAGCGGTGAGCCCTCGAGTAGGCCTTCACCTGTCTCGAGGGCTCCTGCGGTACAGGCCCCCCGGGATCGACCTGTTTTGGACCCGGCCCCGAGGAGGTGTTTGGATTCAACGTCCTCCTCTTCGGTACCGGGAGGTACTGGTGACCTGCTTCGTGCGAAGGCAAAGAAGCATCGTCACCGGTCGCCTTCCCGTCATGGTACCGAGAGCTCCGGGTCGCCGGTGGATTTGGCACCCGCTAAGCGTCGGCGCTAGGAGGACCGCTCGCCCTCCATACAAGAGGTGTCGATGCGCTCTACTGTGGACAGTCCGGTACTGCCTCTGCGTCCCGGACAGATTCTGAGCTCTTCGCCTGTACCACACTCCTTGCTTTCCTCGACAGCCACTCTGAATGAGAGCCTCCGGGCCATCCTTCCAGGGATCCTGGAAGAGCTGTTACGCCCTTCCGCTCCGGTACCGGGGGTGCTTGCGCCACCGGTGCCGTTGAGAGAGGCAACGGCTGGCTCCTCGCCCATGGTGAGGTCCCCGGTCCTGGTACCGCTTGCGGTACCTGCATCGGCGGCCTCCCAGGCTGACTCCCCGACGACATCGATGGAGGGAGCTTCATCGCCACCAGTGCGGGAGTCATCCTCTCGGCGTACTCACCGTGGCCACGTTTCCACGGAGTTGAGACGGGCCCGGCTTCGGACTGAAGTTCACGAACTGGTGTCTGATACCGATGGTGAGGCCTCGTGGGAAGCAGAGGTGGACCCAAGATATTTCTCTGACGAGGAGTCTTGCGGTCTCCCCTCTGATCCTACGCCCTCTCCTGAAAGGCAGCTTTCTCCTCCGGAGAATCTGTCTTTCGCGGCCTTTGTCCGGGAAATGTCTACGGCCATTCCCTTCCCTGTGGTTAGGGAGGATGAGCCAAGGGCCGAAATGTTTGAGCTTTTGGACTATCCTTCGCCACCTAAGGAATCGTTCACTGTACCCATGCATCATGTCCTCAAACAGACATTGCTGGCGAACTGGGCGAAGCCGCTAACTAATCCCCACATTCCCAAGAAGCTAGAATCCCAGTATCGGATCCATGGGGACCCAGAGTTAATGCGGACTCAGTTGCCTCATGACTCTGGTGTGGTGGATCTGGCCCTTAAGAAGGTCAAGAGTTCTAGAGAGTACGCTTCGGCGCCCCCGGGCTGTGACTCTAGAACCTTGGACTCTTTTGGGCGGAAGGCCTACCATTCTGCAATGCTCATTTCCAAAATCCAGTCCCACCAGCTCTACACGAGCATCCATATGCGGAGCAATGTGCCGCAGTTGGCGGACTTGGTGGACAAGCTGCCTTCTGAGCAGGCCAAGCCTTTTCAGCAGGTGGTCAGGCAGCTGAAGGCATGTCATAAATTCCTGGCCAGGGGTGTCTGCGATACTTTTGATGTTGCATCCAGGGCCGCTGCTCAAGGTGTGGTGATGCGCAGACTCTCATGGCTGCGTGCCTCCGATCTGGAGAATAGGATCCAGCAGCGGATAGTGGATTCTCCTTGCCGGGGGGATAATATTTTTGGGGAAAAGGTCGAACAAGTCGTAGAACAGCTCCACCAGCGGGACACCGCTTTCGACAAATTCTCCCACCGGACGCCTTCAGCATCTACCTCATCAGGTATACGTTTTTATGGGGGAAGGACGACTGTTCCTTATTCTACTAAGCGTAGGTACAATCCTCCTTCTCGCCAGCCTGCTGCCCAGGCTAAACCCCAGCGCGCTCGTTCCCGTCAACAGCGTGCGCCTCAACAGGCCCCAGCAGCTCCTCAGCAAAAGCAAGGAATGGGCTTTTGACTGGCTCCAGCAGAGCATAGCCGAGATCAAAGTGTCCATGCTGGACGATCTGCCGGTCGGAGGGAGGTTAAAATTTTTTCACCAAAGGTGGCTTCTCATAACCTCCGACCAGTGGATTCTCCAAATAGTCCGGCTGGGATACGCCCTCAATTTGATTTCAAAACCTCCAAATTGCCCACCGGGAGCTCAGTCCTTCAGCTTCCGCCACAAGCAGGTACTTGCTGAGGAACTCTCTGCCCTTCTCAGCACCAATGCGGTCGAGCCCGTGCCACCGGGGCAGGAAGGGTTGGGATTCTATTCCAGGTACTTCCTTGTGGAAAAGAAAACGGGGGATGCGTCCCATCCTAGACCTAAGGGCCCTGAACAAATATCTGGTCCGAGAAAAGTTCAGGATGCTTTCCCTGGGCACCCTTCTTCCCATGATTCAGAAACACGATTGGCTATGCTCTCTGGACTTAAAGGACGCTTACACTCACATTCCAATACTGCCAGCTCACAGACAGTATCTTCGATTCCGTCTGGGAACACGGCATTTTCAGTATTGTGTGCTACCCTTTGGTCTCGCCTCTGCGCCCAGGGTGTTTACAAAATGCCTAGCTGTCGTAGCAGCATCTCTGCGCAGACTGGGAGTGCACGTGTTCCCTTATCTCGACCATTGGCTGGTGAAGAACACCTCCGAGACAGGAGCTCTACAGTCCATGCAGAGGACTATTCGACTCCTGGAGCTACTAGGGTTTGTGATAAATTATCCAAAGTCCCACCTTCTTCCAGTCCAGAAACTAGAATTCATAGGAGCTCTTCTGGACTCTCAGACAGCTAGTGCCTACCTTCCAGAAGCGAGGGTCGACACTCTTCTGTCTCTCGTTTCCTGGGCGCGGGTGTCTCAGCAGATCACAGTTCAGCAGATGTTGAGATTGCTCGGCCACATGGCCTCCACAGTGCATGTGACTCCCATGGCCTGACTTCACATGAGATCAGCTCAATGGACCCTAGCTTCTTAGTGGTACCAAGCTGCTGGGGACCTAGAGGATGTAGACCTGCTGTCCACGAGTTTTCTCCAATCCCTGCATTGGTGGACAATTCGGTCCAATTTGACTCTGGGACGTCCTTTCCAAATTCCTCAGCCACAAAAGTTGCTGACGACGGATGCATCTTTCCTGGGGTGGGGAGCTCATGTCGATGGGCTTCACACCCAAGGGAGTTGGTCCCTTCAGGAAAAAGGTTTTCAGATCAACCTCCTGGAGTTGCGAGCGGTCTGGAACGCTCTAAAGGCTTTCGGGGATCGGCTGTCCCAACAAATTATCCAAATTCAGACGGACAATCAGGTTGCCATGTATTACATCAACAAGCAGGGGGGGCACCAGATCTCACCCCCTGTGTCAGGAAGCCATCAGAATGTGGCTTTGGGCTCGCTGGAACGGCATGTTTCTTCAAGCCACGTATCTGGCAGGCGTAAACAACAGTCTGGCCGACAGGTTGAGCAGGATTATGCAACCTCACGAGTGGTCGCTCAATTCCAGAGTTGTACGCGAAATCTTCCAAGTGTGGGGTACCCCCTTGGTGGATCTTTTTGCCACTCAAGTCAACCACAAGGTCCCTCAGTTCTGTTCCAGACTTCAGGCCCATGGCAGGCTAGCGTCGGATGCCTTTCTCCTGGATTGGGGGGAAGGCCTCCTGTATGCGTATCCTCCCATACCTTTGGTGGGGAAGACTCTGCTAAAACTCAAGCAAGATCGAGGCACCATGTTTCTGTTCGCTTCCTTTTGGCCGCGTCAGATATGGTTCCCTCTTCTTCTGGAGTTGTCCTCCGAAGAACCATGGAGATTGGAGTGTTTTCCGACCCTCATTTCTCAGAACGAGGGGGCGCTTCTGCATCCCAACCTCCAGTCCCTGGCTCTCACGGCCTGGATGTTGAGGGCGTAGATTTTACCTCCTTGGGTCTCTCCGAGGGTGTCTCCAGAATCTTGCTTGCTTCCAGGAAAGATTCCACTAAGAAGAGTTACTTTTTCCTATGGCGGAGGTTTGCCGTCTGGTGTGACAGCAAGGCCCTAAATCCTCTCTCTTGTCCTACACGGACCCTGCTTGAATACCTTCTGCACTTGTTTCAGTCTGGTCTTAAGACCAACACTGTAAGAGTTCATCTTAGTGCAATTAGTGCATACCATTACCGTGTGGAAGGTAAGCCGATCTCGGGACAGCCTTTAGTTGGTTGCTTCATGAGAGGTTTGCTTTTGTCAAAGTCCCCCATCAAACCTCCTACAGTGTCATGGGATCTCAATGTCGTTCTCACCCAGCTGATGCAACCTCCTTTTGAGCCACTCGATTCTTGCCATCTGAAGTACTTGACTTGGAAGGTCATTTTCTTGGTGGCAGTTACTTCAGCTTGCAGAGTCAGTGAGCTGCAAGCCTTGGTAGCTCATGCTCCTTATACTAAATTTCATCATAACAGAGTAGTCCTCTGCACTCACTCTAGGTTCTTGCCGAAGGTGGTATCGGAATTTCATCTCAACCAGTCAATTGTCTTGCCGACATTCTTTCCCCGTCCTCATACCTGCCCTGCTGAACGTCAGCTGCACACATTGGACTGCAAGCGAGCATTGGCCTTCTATCTGGAGTGGACACAGCCTCACAGACAGTCTGCCCAAATGTTTGTTTCTTTTGATCCCAACAGAAGGGGGAGTGGCTGTCGGGAAACGCACCATATCTAATTGGCTAGCAGATTGCATTTTCTTCACTTACGCCCAGGCTGGGCTGACTCTTGAGGGTCATGTCATCATAGTGTTAGAGCCATGGCAGCGTCAGTGGCTCACTTGAAGTCAGCCACTATTGAAGAGAATTGCAAGGTTGCGACGTGGTCATCCGACCACACATTCACATCACATTACTGCCTTCAGCAGGATACCCGACACGACAGTCGGTTTGGGCAGTCGGTGCTGCAGAATCTGTTCGGGGTTTAGAATCCAACTCCACCCCCCTAGGCCCATTTTTATTCTGTTCCAGGCTGCACTCTCAGTTAGTTGAATAAGTTTAGGTCAATCTCAGTTAGTCCTCACCGTTGCGAGGCCCAATTGACCAATGTTTATTGTTTTGAGTGAGCCTGGGGGCTAGGGATACCCCATCAGCGAGAACAAGCAGCCTGCTTGTCGTCGGAGAAAGCGAAAGCTACATACCTTTAGAAGGTATTCTCTGAGGACAGCAGGCTGATTGTTCTCACATACCCGCCCACCTCCCCTTTGGAGTTGTGTCTTCCCTGGTCTTTTGCTTTCTATTTGACTGGCGGGCACGCTCGCATTCGGGCGGGAAGACGGTCGCGCATGCGCAGTATGCATGCGCACGCGAGGGCTAGCAAACGCTGTTGCTAGTGAAGATCTCTGATCAGAGGGGCTGCCATGGACGTTACCCATCAGTGAGAACAATCAGCCTGCTGTCCTCGGAGAATACCTTCTACAGGTATATAGCTTTTGCTGTATGTAACCTAGAAGTCAAAGAATCTAGAAAAGGGGGTCAATGTCTGGATGAAATGGGTAATCTTTTTACAGCTACTTCCCAATGAAGATAATCTTTCCATATGTAGTGAATGATGCATTTGTTTCCTCCACAGTTGTAATGATGGGGGTTCAGGCTGAATCCATTCCAACAATATATAGCGTTTTGCCATCAAGCAGGATTTCTAGACAAACAAAACTTGTTCTTCACTATTTAATCCAGATTGTCACATTTTAATACTTTAAAATTCATGTTACCCCAGATGATGATGAAAACAAAATAGCAAATCTCCCCTCCCATCCCTTGCCCTCTTCCTTCTTCCCCCACTTATTCAAAGCATGAAGGCAGTAGAGTAGCAGTGGTGGCAACAGTAGCAGTAGTCAGTAGAGAGCCCTGTGTGCCATGGTACTGTTACAGACCACAGTATTGTGCATGGTTTCTCAAACTTGCAGGAAGAGGGAGCAGGACCTGTGAATTTCTATTGATTTAACCGGCACCATGCTGACTGCAAGCATAAGTTATAGACAGTGAAGCTACAGATGGAGGGATAACAGCCCTCGTTACAAACCTCTGTGTCTCAGAGTTGTTAGATTTACTTGTCAGTTGACTCATCATAACGGAAAGCTCATTCTCATTTCCTCCAGAAAGAGTTTTTTTTTTTGCTTGATAAAGGTCCATTGTTGCAGGAATTACCACTATTGTTAGCAGAGTCTGTGGTAATTCAGGAGTCAAACACCACACACCAGAATGAGAGAGAAATCTTCTTTATTTGCCAGCAAACAAAGTAGGACATCAGCTCTAGCTTTCTCTGTGTCCTGTCCTTCTATGTCTCTTCTTCTGAGCTCTCTCTGTGTCTCCTGTCTTCTCCTGTCTGTTGTCTCTCTCGTCTCAGCTCCTTCTCTTCTTCTGACGTAAGCTGCTTCTGCTCTCAGTTATATAGGGTCCTACACCTCTCTAGCCCCCCTTTCTCACCAGATGGTAAAGAATAGATTGATTACCCTGTCTTGAACTAATTATTACTTACACATTACTTAAAAATATCAGTTACATAGGTTTCAGATATTTCCTAAACTGACCTATGACCTGGGGCCTCTCAAACTAGACAATGTGGCACCTATCTCCTGCATTTTATTATTATTATTAAATTCTCATATTCCCAATCAACTTCATAACTTAAGTTCATTGAGGGGCTAAGTCTTGCTTAATGGCACACAGACATGGTTTGTTATTACTTTCAGAAGACCAGTCCTACACTTAGCTATTCATCAAGGAGAAGAGAGTTGACTTTCCCTGACCTCTTTCACCTAGCTAGGACTGTGGATAATTCAAACCAGATGATGACCTCTTAAAGTGCAGACAAAGCTCACTTGAAAAGTCAGTCAAAGATGTAACACTGAATTGAAAAGATATTCTACATAGAAATAGAACTTATTAATTAAACAGAATAAAACATATTTTAAAATAAGCAGAAATCAGAATTCCTTATAAGACAAAATCTAAATTATCAAGAATATCTATATCTAAACTATCTTCTTCTAAACATTCAGCCTAATCCTTTTAAAACTGCAGTATGCCTTGCTTGCTGATCCCCTCGAGATTGAATGGCATCCAGATGTGGTAAATAATACCTAGCCTTAACAATCCATCACTCAAAGGGGACAAAGAAAGTTTCATTTCTCTCTGACCTTTCTAACCTCTAGTCTAGCAAAAGCTAGACTTCTGAGCAATTAAACCCAGATGGCATTCTTTCACTTTACAGGACTGAACCAAATTTAAACAGAATTAACAAATATGATTTCTCTGCCCAGGCTGCCCTTTGAGACTAAAATCAGCTTATGCAGAGATAAGTCTCACAACTCAAACTCTGGGGATTATAGTGATCCCAACTCCATACCTCCTCCCGGGGCATAACTTCTAGGAATAGGCTTGTGAATCACCATTACCCTACTCGTTAAGGTCCGACGGCATACTGCCGAAGCACATGAGGCCAAGAAACAAAACAACAATCCTGCTAAAACTAAGACTATTAGGGAAATGAACAAGGGACGTATCCATGAGGTCAATGACCACCACCAGGAGGTAAGGTCTAATCCTCCTCGGTAATCCTCCACATTAAGACTGGCCAACTGTAGGACTTTATCCATGGCATGCCTAACTACATGCGTCCTATTTATGACAATGGTACAGCACTCTGAAGAATTGAGCACTGTGCAGAGGCCACCCTGGGCTGCAAAGAGGTAGTCAAGGCCCATACGGTTATACCGAGAAACTACACTTAATTCATTAATTTGATCCTGCAATGCATTGACTACCATGTTCAGCTCATGGACTAAAACATGGAGTAGGGACTGAAGTCGCCGGGTAGCCATGCCTAGTTCAGTGATACCCGCTACCGGGCCCCCAATTGGAATCCAGGCCGTGGCAGAAAGGGCCACAAGTCTCTTTTTAGTCAGAGGATAAGTAGAGTTGATGTACTGGAGGGCTAATTCAATCGCCTCATCCTCTGTGGCAACGGAGGAGGGTAAGGACAAGGCCTCTCGCTTAGAGCGGTGCGGGGATAGTGACCTGAGGAGAGGAATAACTTTAGGAAAATAATTCAAGGTTACTAATACACAAAAATCATACGTGGGGGGAAGAATCATGTGGAGGACATTATCACAGAGCCAGTAATGGCCAAGGAGAGGGTGAGGGAAGTTCCCAATAAATGTTGGCTCAGGCTGGACAAGGTACTTAGGATGCCCATAATGCGAGCCCCTATCCCAGGGGGAACGAAGACGATATGGAGACTTTGCACACCATAGGTGCCAATCCCCAATTGTGACAGGCTGCTCACTTGTTACAAACTCTTCATACCCCGGGGACTTATGAAAGTAGAAAATAGGCCGGGACACTATAGTCCTCTCAGTGGTACGCTTAGGAGCCAGATAATCACCTGGGTCATAATCTACAGGTACGGTAATAGGGCACATAGGAGTACCTGGAGAGACTACCCACACAGATTCCCCCTTCTCTGGGAGAACATTGGTATAGTTACAGGAAATAGGAAGAACAGTTGAGATGTTTCTTGTTAAACAAAACACTCCAGAAGCTGGATAGGGAGACATAAAGACTGGCCGTAGAGAAGATTCAGAGGGGGAAGTAGCATTATAAAAAGACCACCAAGTATAATCCTGGCTCCAAGGGCCCGAACTCGAAAAGTAGGGAGGTATAAGAGCTGTAAGCGGCACAGGGACAGGAACAGCTGGGACATCTGTGGTATAAGAAGAAAATCGGGAACACACAATACAAGGGGAAGTAATCTTTGCCTGGCTAATTAGTTCCTGGACAAAGTGTAGCCAAAGGTTGGAGCGAGTTAGGGTATTAGGAACAAGGAGGCAAGGAGTAGAAAACAACAAAAGCACCCAAACTACTAACATTTTCTTTCTTCCTAATCTAAACCAAATACAGCAAACTAATCAAGCAATAATATTCCAACAGTCTGTGCTAGTCACAGATTACTCTAATATAATGTTCTCAGTCTTTGAGTTCTTATACCAGTTGAGATAGACCCTCAACTGACAAGGATCAAGCTCTCAAATTCCAGGAAAGCCAGAATCAGGGCAAGAAAGAGTCTCAGTATGAAGCCGAAGTCCAGCAGCTCCTGCGGTATGCAGTTGACCCTTCTTTTCAGCTAGTAGATTCTTTGGTTTGGGTCAAGCGCAGCTTCAATGGCTCCGCTGGATCACTTTCTGCTCTCCACTGTTTAGGCTCCGTCTGATCCGTGCTGGGCTCAGTCTGGTCAGCAGACTTGATTCGAGACCAATGGACCCATGGAGTTATCCCTGCGACCTTCACAGCTGTAGGGGTAGAAAGCAAAACAGTAAAAGGTCCTTTCCACCGGGGCCCCAAGGGCTGGAGCCTCCAGTCTTTCACCCAAACTCTATCCCCTGGCAGGAAGGAATGTACCTGAGCCTGGAAGGGGACAGGGTTTATTTCTCTCACATAAGACTGAAGCTCAGAAATTATCCGGCCCAAGAGGGCTACCTGCTCCTGCACCTGGGCAGACCCTAAAGTCCCTATGTCTCCCTTAATTCCCTGCAAAATGGATGGGGGCTTCCCATACACAATTTCAAAGGGAGAGAGGGCCGTTCCTTTAGTTGGGGTGCATCGGAGGCGGAAGAGGGCTAGTGGCAATGCCTGTGGCTATTTCAGTTGGGTTTCCTGACAAATCTTTGCTAGGCTATTTTTCAAGGTTCTGTTTGCCCGCTCAACCTGCCCTGAACTCTGGGGACGGTAGGCACAATGCAATTTCCAGGTAATGCGCGGGACAGGGCCTGAAGTGTGGCTTCAACAAAGGCGGGACCATTATCTGAACCTATGGCAAGGGGCAGTCCATACCTGGGGATGACATCCCTAAGGAGGGCTCGAGCTACTTCTGTGGCTTTCTCAGTGACTGTAGGGTATGCTTCCACCCACCCAGAGAAAGTACAGACCATGACCAAGAGGTATCGGAGCCTACCGCTCCTGGGCATTTCTGTGAAGTCTATGACTAGGGACTCAAAGGGTGTTAGTCCTCTAGACTGAACTCCTGGTGGAATACGGGGTCCCTGACGAGCATTATTCTGGGCACAGAGAGTACATCGGGCAGAGGCAGTGGCAACCAGACTATCCAATCCTTCCAGGACCACTACTCGACTGAGTAGGTGGGCTAGTGCTGTTTTCCCTAAGTGTGACAGGTCATGAGCTTGAGACACTACAGGCCAAGCTAGGTGGCGTGGCACCAGAACTCTGGTATCAGGGAGATGTAACCAGCCATCAGGTCTCCTTACTGCCCCTTCTTCTTGAGTCATTTCTCTTCCGTTTGGGTGTACATAGGCGTCCATTCTTGCAGTCGAATTTGGAACAGGGGGGTCACAGTACCTGCTGGGGGTCCTCGAGCAGCTTCCTTGGCCACCCGATCAGCATGGCGGTTCCCTCGGGCCACTGGAGTATCTGTCCTTTGGTGTCCCCGGCAGTGAATGACAGCTACCTTTTTAGGGGCCCAAACGGCCTCTAGCAACTGAAGTATTTCAGGTCCATACTTAACAGGTTGGCCTGCGGCATTTATGAGTCCCTTTTCCTTATACAAAGCTCCATGAGCGTGTAGAGTTGTGAAGGCATACTTGGAATCAGTATAAATGTTGGTCACCAGTCCTGCTGCTAGCTCCAGAGCTCGTATGAGGGCCCCAAGTTCTGCTTTCTGGGCTGAAGTTCCTTGGGGCAGGGCCCTTGCTTCTATCACCTTGTCCTCTGTCACCACAGCATAGCCTGCCAATCGCTTGGAGTTCTCCACGTAACTGCTTCCATCTGTGAAATAAATTACATTTGGGTTCCCTCCAAGGAACATCTTTGAGATCTGGTCGACTGGAGTACACTTCATCCATGGTTTGGATACAGTCATGATCCGGTGGTCCCTCAGATGCTGGCAAAAGAGTGGCGGGATTGAATGTAGCCACTGTTTCCAGGTGTATCCGTGGATTCTCACATAAGCTGGCTTGGTACTTAACCATGCGGCTATTTGTAAACCAGTGGTTGCCCTTGTACTCCATGAGGGTGAGAACTGCGTGGGGGACTTTGACAACCAGTTCTTGCCCCAAGGTCAACTTGTCAGCTTCCTGGACCAGTAAGGCTGTTGCTGCAATGGCCCTCAGGCAGGCTGGTCATTCTTTAGCCACTCCATCCAGCTGTTTAGACAGGTATGCAACAGGCCTCTGCCAGGATCCCATCATCTGGGTCAGCACACCCAGAGCAACCCCCTGTCGCTCGTGAACATACAGTGAGAAAGGTTTCTCCACATCAGGAAGGCCTAACGCAGGGGCTTGGAGTAGGGCTTTCTTTATGGCGATGAAGGATTGTTGAGCAATAGGTCCCCATTCAAATGGTTCCTTTTCACCCCCCTTTGTGGCCTGGTAAAGGGGTTTCGCCATCAGTGCAAAATTCGGAATCCAAATTCTGCAGAATCCGGCTGCTCCCAGAAATTCCCTAACTTCCCTTCTGGACTTGGGTTGGGGAATTGCAGCAACCGCTTGCTTCCTACTGACATCCAGTCTCTGACTTCCCTGGGAAATGCAGAAGCCCAGATACTACACTTCTGACTGACAGAGTTGGGCCTTCGAGCGTGAGACCTTATAGCCCGCATCCAAGAGTAACTCCAGCAATTCTCTGGTAGCCTCGAAACACTCTTCCTGGGTCACTGCTGCAATCAGGAGGTCATCTACATACTGGAGTAAAACTCGCCTGGAAGGCTCAGATTTAAAAGTCTTAAGGTCTTGTCCTAGGGCAGTCCCAAAAATGGTGGGGGAGTTCTTGAACCCCTGTGGCAGGCGGGTCCATGTATACTGAAGCTTCCGTCCTGTTACTGGGTTTTCCCATTGAAAGGTGAAAAGCAGTTGACTGGCGGGGGCCACCCGAATACAAAAGAAGGCATCTTTTAGGTCCAGTGTCGTGAAATGGGTAGCTCCAGAAGGTATCAATCCAAGCAGGACATATGGATT
The DNA here is from genome assembly GCF_901765095.1 of Microcaecilia unicolor. Lineage (NCBI taxonomy): Eukaryota > Metazoa > Chordata > Amphibia > Gymnophiona > Siphonopidae > Microcaecilia > Microcaecilia unicolor. Next base: position 236,836,886 of record NC_044035.1, on the reverse strand, counting down.
AGGCACTACAGGGTGTAATGAAATAGTGGATTTGTTGACCACTCGTAAGTCTTGGACTGGCCGGTAGTCCTCAGTCCCTGGCTTCTGAACTGGCAACAGTGGCGTATTCCATGGAGACTGGCAAGGTCGAATAATTCCATGGGATAACAGACGATTCAGATGTGCTTGAATCCCTTCCAGAGCCTTTCGGGGAATTGGGTATTGGCGAAGACGGATTGGCCGGGCACTTGGAAGTAAATCTACATGAACAGGGGGACTATTTCGGGCCAACCCTGGGGGATTATCTTCTGCCCATACCCCATTGACCTGGAAGCTGTCGGCCAGGGGTAGGTCAACTTGGCCATGCGACTGATGCAGCCGCCATTCTTCTTCAAGGGGGCAGCAGAAACTCAATATGCCCTTAGGGCTGGATGTCGGGGGCCGAAAGGAGACTGAAGTCTGGCCATCAGAGTCAAAGGAAATTTGGGCCCTAAGCTTGGACAGCAGGTCCCGGCCTAACAAAGGGATTGGACAGTCTGGCATATACAGGAATTCATGAGTGACTGTGTGTGAGCCTAATTGGCATCTACGGGTCGTCAGGAAGGGCCTCCGGTTCTGCACCCCCGTGGCTCCCACCACTCGGACAGTTTTTCCAGACACAGGCGCTAATCGCTCCGTCACAACAGAGTGTTCAGCTCCTCTATCAATCATGAATGGAATTGAGCGGCTCCCTATGGTTAGCTTGACCATGGGTTCCTGGGAGCCCAGTTTGTAGGAACCCGGTCTGTCCTATTCATCCCATTCTGCCATCTCGGCTATCCCAATGATGTCAGATTCAGAAGGCTCATACCTTCCCTCTCGAACTCGGCCTCGGCTTCCTCGATCTCCTGGTCCCCTTCTCAGTCCCTGGCACCTCTGGGGGCATTCATCTTTCCAGTGCCTTCTTTCCCTGCAGTAGGCGCACTGGTCCCTCTCCAATCGTGGTCTGGGATTCTCCCCTCGTGGCCGGGATTGATTGAAGGAATCTCGAGGCCGGGCTGGCGGTCCGGGGTCCCACTTTGGCTTCCCATTGGCTAGAGGTCGACCTCGGTTAAGGGTGGAATTAGTAATGGCTGCCGCCAAAAGGTCGGCCTTCTTCTGCATCTTCCGGTCAGCCTCTCGGCGCATCTCCTGATCGCTATTAACGAAAACCTTTGTTGCGATCTCAATTAGCTGGGTGGTATTCATCCCTGCGAATCCCTCCTGACGCTGCAGCTTCTTCCGGATATCCAGCATACTCTGGGCCACCAATGCACTATTCACCATTCTCTGGTTTTCTAGTGCCTCAGGGTCAAATGGGGTGTATGTTCTGTAGGCTTCAATTAGTCACTCTAAAAAGGCCCCAGGGGATTCAGTTGCCCCTTGGAGAATTTCAGAGACCTTTGCCAGATTAATGGGCCTCTTTATGCCTTTCTTCATACCTTCCAGCAAGTCCCGGCAATAGCCAGACAACAGTTCATAGTGCTGCCCATTATTTGGATCCCAAGCTGGAGCTGCGCGAGGGAACCGAGCTTTAACCCATTCCTCTGGGTCCTGTATCCTCTCGGGGACACGCGCTCGCGTGATGGCCTCAGCATTTTGTAAAATCTTCCGCCTCTCCTCAGTTGTGAAGAGGGTCAGGAGAAGCTGTTGACAATCAGTCCAAGTTGGGTTATGGGTGGCCATAATACTAGCCACTAGGTCCACCACTGCCTGAGGCTTTTCAGTATAAGAGGGGTAATGCGTCTTCCAATTCAGGAGATCGGTGGTTGTGAAGGGTACATACTGGTAGGCCTGTGCCTGTATAACCTGACCCTGATTATTAGGATCCGGTCGAGTGGTGGTTACCTGGCGGAGTGGCAGAGCTCTCGAGGAGGTGGGAATGGAACCTGAGGTAGAGCTAGGAGCTACCCCCTTATCATGCTCAAAGGTGATTGCAGCGGGTCTAACCCATTCAGGGGAGGTGTGTTGAACCCCTGAGGGATGGGGAGGGGTACTCATAGGCTGAGAGGTGATCACAGGTGATTCAGTCCATTGAAAGGGATGCTGGGCCCCTGATGAGTGGGAAGGGGTACTCATAGACTGAGAGGCTGGGCTGTCGGGAGTTGAGGAGTCAGGGGATGGGGCCCAAAGCGGGTCATGGGAGGTTAGCAGGGAAGGATGTGGCAGAGAAGGGTAGATACTGGCTGAAAAGTCCAACCTAGGATGTGGCGGGGTTTGCACAGAAGGGGAGGAACTATCCGGAGAAGCCTGTGCTGGAGAGGCTTGGGCTGGACGCCGTGGATCTCTGGGGGTGGAACGGAACCCCAACAATGGGCCATAAGGTGGTGGCTCAAGATCTGAGGGGTCATCAGAGAGTATGGGTTTCTCGGACAGAGTAAGGGCGGAAGCCACCGATTGGGTGGTAGGCTTCCTGGGGCTCTTTCCCTCCTCCAGTTTAGATTTTCTAATAATCTTTCTTTGAACGCGGCCCAGCATGAACTTTACCGGGGATCCCATATAAGTTTTCAACCAAGAGGGAGGGTCAGTAACAAGGCTGTCCCAGGAATCTATATAGGGGAGTTGTTCAGAATATTCTGGTTCTCCTACAACTATGCTGTAGACCTTCCGGATTACTTCAATATCTAAGCTGCCACCAGGGGGCCACCCCACTCCCATAGATGGCCACTCAACTTCACACAAGGTTCTTAGAGTACTTAAGCTTAAAGTCTGTCCATAATCATTAACTAAAAATCCTTTCTTAAAATTCTTAAGCATACAATCTAGGGGAGTAGCAGTTTGACTAGATAATGTCCCTCCCATAATGCTTACAGTTACAACACACAGAAAGGAAGGGAAATTTTTGGAAGTGTGGTAAGGGGTCCACACATCCAGAGACACAAGGTAAACAAACAACAATCGCTTCCTTCCGTCGCTGGCCAGTTGAACTCGCGTTAACTGGAACCGCAGCTATAAGAAGTCCACACTCATTTAATCATTCATGCATCACACACATACTGTACAAAAAATCCCACCCAACAATTTCAGATTTCTCAGATACAGGTAAGCTCTGGCGGTTTCCCTGCTAGTCCCCACTAGACTAGAAGGTACTAAGGCCTTCGCTGAGAGTTGATCAGACTCCCCTTCCCTCAACTTTTGAGGGGCTGGTTTACAGTTTCCTAGCTAGGATTACAATACAGAATACATACCCGGCCAATGTTCCTCAGTCAGTTGGGTGTCAGAAATGGAGGCGTGGGTTCGAATCCCACCGCTGCCACCAGGAATTGTTGCAGGAATTACCACTATTGTTAGCAGAGTCTGTGGTACTTCAGGAGTCAAACACCACACACCAGAATGAGAGAGAAATCTTCTTTATTTGCCAGCAAACAAAGTAGGACATCAGCTCTAGCTTTCTCTGTGTCCTGTCCTTCTATGTCTCTTCTTCTGAGCTCTCTCTGTGTCTCCTGTCTTCTCCTGTCTGTTGTCTCTCTCGTCTCAGCTCCTTCTCTTCTTCTGACGTAAGCTGCTTCTGCTCTCAGTTATATAGAGTCCTACACCTCTCTAGCCCCCCTTTCTCACCAGATGGTAAAGAATAGATTGATTACCCTGTCTTGAACTAATTATTACTTACACATTACTTAAAAATATCAGTTACATAGGTTTCAGATATTTCCTAAACTGACCTATGACCTGGGGCCTCTCTAACTAGACAATGTGGCACCTATCTCCTGCATTTTATTATTATTATTAAATTCTCATATTCCCAATCAACTTCATAACTTAAGTTCATTGAGGGGCTAAGTCTTGCTTAATGGCACACAGACATGGTTTGTTATTACTTTCAGAAGACCAGTCCTACACTTAGCTATTCATCAAGGAGAAGAGAGTTGACTTTCCCTGACCTCTTTCACCTAGCTAGGACTGTGGATAATTCAAACCAGATGATGACCTCTTAAAGTGCAGACAGAGCTCACTTGAAAAGTCAGTCAAAGATGTAACACTGAATTGAAAAGATATTCTACATAGAAATAGAACTTATTAATTAAACAGAATAAAACATATTTTAAAATAAGCAGAAATCAGAATTCCTTATAAGACAAAATCTAAATTATCAAGAATATCTATATCTAAACTATCTTCTTCTAAACATTCAGCCTAATCCTTTTAAAACTGCAGTATGCCTTGCTTGCTGATCCCCTCGAGATTGAATGGCATCCAGATGTGGTAAATAATACCTAGCCTTAACAATCCATCACTCAAAGGGGACAAAGAAAGTTTCATTTCTCTCTGACCTTTCTAACCTCTAGTCTAGCAAAAGCTAGACTTCTGAGCAATTAAACCCAGATGGCATTCTTCCACTTTACAGGACTGAACCAAATTTAAACAGAATTAACAAATATGATTTCTCTGCCCAGGCTGCCTCACCATAGCAACATATAAATATTTTCTTCTAAACTTCCCACAAACAGAAACATCTCATGTATGGCAGGGACACAAAAAGAGATCTAGGTGCGAAACTTAAGGAGTTATTGTCTAAATTTGCTTAACTGGAAATATTTATAGTTGAGAGCTTGATGTACTACAAAGGTAGCCATAAAATACGGCTGCCTCAGTAAAACATCAACCAGTGCACAAAGGGGATCGCACGCAAATGAGCTTCATGGATCCCCTTTTGTGCATCGGTCGCTGTTTGGGACTCCGAGCTGTCAAATGCATTTGACTGCTCCAATGCAGAACTGACCCTCTGCACCTACCCAGGCCTCCCAACCTCCCTGCAAAAAAATCCCTGGTGGTCTCAGTGGAACCCGACCCCCCCACCAATCCTCTGCACCCCTTCGCAACCCCCCAAGCAAGAATCACAAACCCTGAACCCTGCCCCCCCCCCGAGACAAGAATAGCCCTGGTGGTCTAGTGATTCCTCCCACCCTCCTGCCTTGGCCCACCCTACACAAAATGGGAGTGCCCAGCCCTGCCTGGTGCATCCTGGGATTAAGGTTACCATATGGCTCCAGAAAAAGGAGGACGGATTGAGCCAGCTGGGTTTTACTTCCATTGCTTTCAATGGAAGTAATTGAGCCAGCCAGGTTTTACTTCCATTGCTTGAAAGCAATGGAAGTAAAACCCGGCTGGCTCAATCCGTCCTCCTTTTTCTGGAGCCATATGGTAACCGTACCTGGGATGCACTGGATGGGGCTAAGTGCCATATAAGAGCCCAAGGCAGGAAGGTAGGAGGTGTTGCTCCTGCCCTTCTGCCTCCTTTTCCAGGTATGGGGGGGAGGTCAGGAAAAGGAAGGGGTCACTAGACCACCAGGGCCATTGTTGCTTTTGGAGGGGTGTCAGGAAGGGGTCACGGGGTCACTAGACTACCAGGAATATATTTCCCTGGGGGGTGGGCAGGAGGGGGTTAGGAGTTTGCAATTCTTGCTTGGGGGTTGGGAGGGGGTGTGGGGAATTGGTGTGATGTCGGAGATCCACTGGAACCACTGGGGATATTTTTTTTGGGGGGGGGTCAGGAGGCGTGAGGAGGATCGGGGCCACTGGACCACCAGGGGCTCTTTGCAGTAGGGGTTGGGAGGCACCAAGGGGGTCAGGAGACAGTCTACTGGACCACCAGGGATACCAAAAGGTTCTGGGGGGTTTATGGGGATCCGTGCACTTGAGCGCCTACCTTGTGGGGGGTAGTCTGCTTGCACTACTATACAGTGCAAGCAGACTACTACCCATAACGACAGGTCCAGACCTGCTATAAACTTTTGCACGTTAAAGGTAGGTGCTCCGTGCATGGAACTGACTATGCATTACTCAGAATGCTCATTTTAATACTAATGAGCTCTTTGTAATGCATTTGAATAGGGTTTTTGGTAGCTGCTAACGGCAGATCTTAGACTAGAGCCATGGAAAACCCCTTTGTGCATTACTGGCTAAATAATGTTTGCTTTAGACTGGCTGCAACCAGTCTAAAGCAAACGTTAACAGCACAGTAAGCTTTGTGCATCGGACCATGAGTACCTAAATTTAGGCACTCTTAAAGAGAAAATGGCCATGTTCAGAGGAGAGAAGTTAGGAGCCAAGAGCTGATGTTCATTACTAGATGCATAATACAGGCAGCCAAACCTAGGCACAGTCAGAGAAGCTGTTAACCTGGTTGTTCCTGTTCACTGTGCCTGCATAAGAGGAGGCATCCCTACAGTCTTATTTTTTTTTTCCAGGCGTGGGATGAGCACCTCACAAAATTTCTATGCACTGTACTTTTTCTTTCTTGCATTTCATATACCAGCAAATGTATTACTTTGGCAGCACATGTAAAATTGCCATGTCAGTATAGTTATTTGAATCTCTTTCTCCTTCCTCTACCCCCAGCTGTCACATTCTGTCTCTCCCATCCCTGACCTAGAAGTCATTTTTCTGTGTTGCCTGACCTGGAGAATCCTATCCCTGGCTCTTCTTCTCCCCTCAGGAGCTAATGCAGAAAACTTCCCATGCATTTACCATGGGTTTAACACCATTTTATTGCGGGATAACAAATCGGAAAAGATTTCAGCATGGAAACCCTGACCGCACATTGCATTGAAATGAATGCAGATGCAGCGATTTGCTATTGAGTGGGTTTTGACATGTGCCTACTGTGGGAAAATTTTGCAAGGTCTGAGGCAGCATAGATGCGTTGGTTGAGGGAAGTGGGTGTCTACCGGCATCTAATCTCTCCCTGACCTGGATACCTTGAGGCATATTTTCAAAGCACTTAGCCTTCCAAAGTTCCATAGAAACCTATGGAACTTTGGAAGGCTAAGTGCTTTGAAAATGAGCCCCCTTGTGTTGGCATGCCCTGGTAGTCTAGTTGCCCCCTCCCTCCCCTCCCCGATGATCCAACCTGCCCTTCCAACCCACAGTTCAAGACATTTCCTGGTAGTCTAGTGGCCCCCCTCTCCCCAACTTCTGTACCCACACTTTAAACATCTTCCCCGGAAGTCTAGAGACCCACTTTCCAGACCCAACCCCCCCCCCCCCCCACCTTTCTCTGACTGAAAAAATTAAATCTATGGTATCTAGTAGCACCCTCCGACCCCCGACATCTCCCCCAGGCCACCCACTGTACCTTAAAATGGGATACAGGAGTGATGTCCACTTGCTCTTGCCTCTGGTGCTGCCATCTTGAAAAATGGTGGTGTCCTGCCCTGTATGGTGCACCCTAGGGATGCACCAAATGGGGTAGGGCGCCGCCATTTTGGAGATGATGGCTTGTAGGCAGAAGCGAGTAAGCATCACTTCTGCCTTGCTTAAGGTACAGGTATAAGAGGGAGTAGGAAGGTGTCAGAGGTCTCCACTTGATACCATGGACTTTTCTAAAATTCTTTTTTTAAATTTAGGTTGGAAGGGAGGGAGGGAGGGAGGGAGAGAAGAGTGCCACTAGACACCAGGGCAATAATAAGTCAGAAGGGAAGGAGCGGGCCAGTCATGTCGGGGGAAGGGTTTTTTTAAAGTCAGGAGGTAGGGGACCAGTGGGTACTGTTGGGGGGGAGGGAGTGGAAGAGTGGCTGGTACTGGTCACATCAGGGGAGGTGGAAGGTCCACTATACACCAGGAAAATTCTTTTTTTAATATCGGTGGGGGTAGGGGGTTATATTAAGTTCATTCTGGGGCTCATTTTCAAAGCACTTAGACTTACAAAGTTCCATAGGTTACAATGTAACTTTGTAAGTCTAAGTGCTTTGAAAATATGTCTGTAATTTATCCTGAGAATGCTCAGCTATTCGTAATGTGAGCCACTATGAACTCTTGAGGTAATGGTGGGCTACAAATGTCACATGTAATGTGATATAATGTAACATATACTTTTCCTTTCCAAGATAAATATGTTCTAGGGAACACCTCTAAGTGTAGTGAAAATTACATGTATTGTGTACCTGCCATTTTGCGCAGGACACAAAATGAGGTAAACTAGTATGCATACCTAAACACATCCCTCAGAAATTCCTAACTGCATGAATGCAGTAGAACTATGCATGTACTTTCAGATAGTGAAAGTGGGGCAATTTTCAGCTATGACAATTTAGCAACCTTAATCCATTTTTAATGCAGCAAGCTTGCTTTGAAAACTGTTATCATTTATTATATAGAATGACGTCTTGAGGTCATCAGCCTTTTTTTCTACAGCATCCTTTCAGCAGATCATACACCTTTATGGGCTGTCCATCCTATTCATTTTCTTCTTCAGGGTGGCTATGATTCAGGATTCTTGTATCACTGCAAGTTCCCAGAAGAGCAAAATGACCAAAATGACTTTTCCTTGAGGAAGGACGAACCTTTTGATGTTGTACCCATGGAGTACACAGACAACAACTCAATTGAAAAGATACATTTCAGGTAATGATTTTTCATTAACTGAGATATCAGCTGAGCTGAGATTAAAACTCCCATGGGTACTTGTAGTAGTAGCAAAGCATAGGTGGTTACTCTAATGTGCACAACATTCTTCATTCAAAGACATCAAACTTCAAATGCTTTGTGAGGTTTTGCAGTTTTAAAATATAGTGAGGAATCTAACTGAAATTTTTTTTCTCTGGGATCCTCATTTTCAAAGCAGACGGACATCTTAAAGTGCCTAAAAAAAAGGTCCATCTGCTAAAAATGTCAAAATCCTAATTTTGTAAAGTCAGAATTTGGACATTTCACACTGCAGGTCATCCAAATAGCAAGGGGGCGTATTTTGGGCAGGACTAGGGAGGGCAGACTTATACAGTCTGTGCCAGAGCCGGTGGTGGGAGGCAGGGATAGTGCTGGGCAGACTTATACGGTCTATGCCAGAGCCGGTGGTTGGGAGGCGGGGATAGTGCTGGGCAGGTCTGTGCCCTGAAGAGCACAGGTACAAATCAAAGTAGGGTATACACAAAAAGTAGCACATATGAGTTGTCTTGTTGGGCAGACTGGATGGACCGTGCAGGTCTTTTTCTGCCGTCATCTACTATGTTACTTTGTGTGCTGTGGCGGCTGAGAAAGCAAATAGAATGTTAGGTATTATTAGGAAAGGAATGGAAAACAAAAATGAGGACGATGTAATGCCTTTGTAACACTCCATGGTGCGACTGTACCTCGAATATTGTGTTCAATTCTGGTCGCCGCATCTCAAAAAAGATATAGTGGAATTAGAAAAGGTACAGAGAAGGGCGATGAAAATGATAAAGGGGATGGGACGACTTCCCTATGAGGAAAGGCTAAAGTGGCTAGGGCTCTTCAGGTTGGAGAAAAGACAGCTGAGGGGGAGATATGATAGAGGTCTATAAAATAATGAGTGGATTGGAAAGGGTAGACGTGAAGCGTCTGTTTACTCTTTCCAAAAATATTAGGACTAGGGGGCATTCAATGAAGCTACAAAGTAGTAAATTTAAAACAAATTTTTCTTCACTCAATGTGTATTTAAACTCTGGAATTTGTTGCCAGACAATGTGGTAAAGGCAGTTAGCTTAGCAGAGTTTAAAAAAGGTTTGGACAGCTTCCTAAAGGAAATGTCCATAGACCATTATTAAAATGGACTTGGGGAAAATCCACTGCTTATTTCTAGGATAAGCAGCATAAAATGTTTTGTGCTTGTTTGGGATCTTGCCAGGTATTTGTGACCTGGATTGGCCACTGTTGGAAACAGGATGCTGGGCTTGATGGACCTTTGGTCTGTCCAGTATGGCAATACTTATGTACGTAAGTTACAAAATGTTGCTCTAACTGAGCAGCTGACCACTGGAGGAATTAAGTCATGACCTTCCTTAATCCTTCAGTGGTTGCTGTTCCCCTCCCTCTCCACTGAAAGGGAATCTGGAAAGGAAAACCAAGGCTGTTTGTCAGCTGTGGGTATTATAGCCATTCTGAACAAAGTAGCAAGTAGGTAAGAGGAGTAGCCTAGTGGTTAGTGCAGTGGACTGTGAGCCAAGCAACCCAGGTTCAAGTCCCTTTTTAATTCCTTTTTTAAATAATTCTGAGCCTTCCTGAAACAGAAAAATACCTACTGTACCTAAATATATATGACACCTGCAAATCTGAAGGCTGTTGAAGTTTTGTACATTCAGGTACAGTACATATTTTCAGGTCCTGGAGGGATCACGTTTACAAAAAAGAGTTACAGGGGGGTTTGAACCTGTGTCCCTTGGTTTACAGTCCACCACACTAACCACTAAGCTACTCCTCTGTTCTGCAGAGATGTTTGTGTGGCCATATTTTTGAAAATGATGCCAGACAGATGTTCATGATGCTGTTTTTTCGTCGTTCAAAACTTGGACATTTCAATTTGTGAGAAGGGCTACTCATTTTGGATGTTTTCAGCGCAAAAACGTCCATCTCGCAGCTATAATCGAACAGGAAATTTAGATGTTTTTCATGTTTGATTATGGCTGTGAGATGGACCTTTTCTTTTGACGTTATGGGTAGGACTTTTTTTTTGTTTTTTTGGACTTTGACATTATTTTGAAAATCCCCCTCTTAGTCACACAGTAAATGATGGCAGATAAAAACCAGCATGTTTCATCAAGTCTCCCCAGGTAGGTGGCCAGGATTGAACTTGCTGCTCCATGCAGGTTACCCTCTCCCCTTTGCTGTTAGAGTTGTACCTGCCATTTCATACAGCTTACACCCATGTGTGCTCTCGGGGGGGGGGGGGGGGGGGGGGGGGTTGTTGGGTGAATCAGTTATGTTTTACTTGAGTGGAAATACCCTATACTTTTATTCCCATATAGTGATCTCTGTGTTTATCCTACTCGAAGGCCTTTATCGCAGAGCAAAGACTTTAAAAGTTAATTTCTCCATAAGGGTATGTGCATCACTGCAATCTAATACTGTTGTCTCTCTGAGCCAACTGACAATATTTTAAAAACCCAACCCCCCCCCCCCCCCCCCTCCGCTAACAAAAAAAAATGTGTTCTTTGCCAGTGTCCGGATAGTGGCTGATGTTAAATATCCCAATAGAGTGGCAAATGGCAACATTATCCAGATAGTGGTGATGTTCAGTTTGCTATCTGGATAAGCTCTCCAGATAAGTTAGGATAGCCTTTTTGCAGTCCTGTCTAGCCTATCTAGATAGCGGGCTGAATATTGCTGCTATCGATAAGTCTGAGGACTGCCTATGCTCCTCCCAAGCACTATGCATATAGTACCAGGGCAATCACTAGTGACTTTCATTGGTATTGTCCAAATAGTGTGGCTGGAAATTGTTGGATAGGCCCAGCCAGTGGCACTTGTCCAGATAGCATGTGCTGCAATCCAGATAAGTGCTTTTAAATATTCACCCAACTATATTTTCAAGAGGGGAAATGCTTAGAAATTTTGTGAATCTGAATTTGGGCTATAAGATAATGTAAATCAGGTGTATTATCTTTGGAAATCAGGGAATTGGAACCAACAATGCTGCCTATTTGTCAGTGTCTTATCCCAACACCTTTCTATTTGATCTGTAGCTCCAATAAGAATTTAATGTTCTGTGGCATGGAAGATGGAGCAGTGCGGGTCTACCCTTTGCTAAACAATGATTCCTTGCTGAGTTCCATCCAAGGATACTGGACCCTCAACGTCCATGACAATGACTATGGATGCATTCAGGCCCTCACCTCCAGCTATGAAGGCCAGTTCCTAATTACCTGTGGTGCTGATGGCAACATCTTCACTTTCAGCATCCTCCTCCAGGAGGACATTGAAAAAGAGATGAAGGGCAGGAAAGCTAAGGTGCCCTCTCCAAGGGTAAGTACTTTAATTTCCTGTCATCTCTGAACTGTAAGATACCCTTTTTTTGGCACCAATCAGGACAAGTTAAATTTAAAACAACTCAAAAGCACATTACATATTACAGTACAATGTGGGAAAGAAATTGAGAGGAGCTCCAACAGAGTTAAGAGAGAAGTCAAATACTAGGGATGTGCATTTATTTTCAAACATGTGGTAAAACATGACAAATGAAGACATTTTTGGTTTATGTTCCTTTAAACAAACTGAATAACTATTGGGGCTGGAATGAGTTCAATTCTCATTCATGCCTATCAGTTATGACAACTTTGCAATATGGGGCCAGACACAGTGAAACCACATTGCAAAGGGGGAGAAGGAAGAAGCACTCTGATTCACTTTACCAATCATGTTGAAACTTTTTGACAAGCAGCCACTCAAGCCTATCCCTGCCTCAGTTGTCTCAGATCCCATTGTTTATGATGCAGTAGCCCAGTAGAAAACTGAAAACAAGAACAGTTCTGCACTATTTTCTTTCCATTCAGAAAGATAGTAGTTTCAGAAAGTTACTTTTCTTGAAGGCCATAAGATGTATAAAAAAAAGAAAGAAATCACCTATAGGTCCACTCACTGCTGTTATATTAGTAGGAACCAGTTTAGATGTAACTTTCCTTTTGCTCATTCTTCACCACTAATAGTATAAGTTAGCGATAAAATAACACGTCTTCATAGTAGTCCATGTTCATAACTACACCCCTAGCTAGAAAAATCACTTTCCTAAAGTTATCTGGATAACTTTACCAGCAATTTTCAGATCACAAACTTAGGGGGATAGTTCTTAAGATGTGGTAAAAGTTGGGGTTTTATCCCGCCTTAATGTACCATGGGAATCACTAACCTACGGTATCTCAGTTCTGCAAATTAGGTTAGTGACTCTTGTGGTACACAAATAACACAGCTTGTAATCAACTTCATAAGTTACATTGATTTTGCTGCCGAGGAGCCTGGGCTTCTAACCTGTGCTCAGTGCTCCCAGGCGGCTGCATCTTAAATGTGCTGAGCATTATAAAAAATATTCTCTTTCCCCCTCAAAACCCCTCCTAAAGACAACACCCTCTTTCCAAAGCTTCCCAAACACTTCCTCCCTCCTGAAGACATCCCCATCCCAACTCTTCCCACCCACCACCAGAAGATCATCTATCATAAACCCCATGAAGAGACCCCTCCCCTCTCAAAGACCCCCTCATCCTCCTATAGGCATTTTAGGACCTACCTATTCAAATCCTTGGTGTCTACGGGTTTCATGACAGAAGCAATCCCCAGTGTCACAGTCTCAAAATGTTAGTGCCATTTTGAATCTAGCAGAGGCAGGAGCCACTGTGGATTGCTCCTTCCCTGGAACCCCTAGTCACCAGATATTTTAAAAGGTAGGCCAAAGGGGGCCTACAGGAGGGTGAGGGTTCTTGGGGGGGGGGGATGTTTGGAGGGGGGTTGTATTCAGAGGGGAACTGAAGGGAGAATTAGATTCTTTGTAATGTCTGATCTCTTTAAGATGCGCCCAGGCAAGAAAAATAATGCCAGCTTTGAGCTATGTTATTTGATTTATATAATAATGAGGTGTCCTATGGTAATTTCAGTTAATGTGCACTACAGCAATATAATCATCCACAAATGCTCAGCGCTGTCACTAAACTAAATAATATCAGCAGCCTGAACCATAACAATTTTAAATGTTTTAAGGACCTTAGAGGTGACTTGTTTCATATAGTAACATAGTAGATGACGGCAGAAAAAGACCTGCACGGTCCATCTAGTCTGCCCACGATAAACTCATATGTGTATACCTTACCTTGATTTGTACCTGTCTTTTTCAGGGCACATCAGCTCATGATTCACCTTAATCATCATCGGTCATGTTCTCTTTATTATTTAGCCTTATTTTCAATTTTTTTTCTTTTCTTAGCATTTTAAATAAAATGGATGGCACTTATCTTTGTAGAGTCTCATGAGTTCAAAGAGGACCAATCTAGCCTTGGACGGAGGAGTAGCCTAATGGTTAGTGCAGTGGACTTTGATCTTGATGAACTAGGTTCAATTCCCACTGCACCTTCTTGTGACTCTGGGCAAGTTACTTAACCTTCCATTGCCCCAGGTACAAAATAAGTACCTATATATAATATGTAAACCGCTTTGATTGTAACCACAGAAAGGCAATATATCAAGTCCCATCCACCCTAGCCAATATGGGCCATGTTTCACATGGGTGAATCATGAGATGATTTGTCAAGCTAAAACCAAGTCACGCATTTAAAATTGTTATGGTTCATGCTACTGGTATTATTTAGTTAAGTGACAGCACAGAGCATTTCTGAATGATTTAATTAAGAGCTTCCACTGGACACTGATATTTTCACTACTGCAATACAAGTATGTTATTGTAGTAGCACATTTTAATAACTACCTCCCTTAAACACTAAGGCTTTGAATATCTGGTTAAAGATAACTGGATAAATTTTCTTGTTATCTTTAACTGGATTTCCTGTTTCTGAATATTAACCTCTAATACACATGCATGGTTTCCAAACACTATGCCCCTCTCAAATGCCTCTTTTCTATGTAACTAAAGATACATGAGCCAATGTGCCAACTGCAGTACTTCTTTGCAGCTAAAGATACATGTATTATGAGAATATGTAGATACTTGTAGGTGACTGAAAATCTGCTGTTTGTGAATTCAGCCTGTCTGTAGTAACAAAAGCAAGGGAAAGAATACCAGCACTTCACAAGGGAGTCCAAATGAGCAAAAAAGTGGAAGTATATGGACTTATACGTCACTTGCTCCTTTGGGCGATTTCGCCATACAGAACCTGCTTTTTAGCATTAAGATATGGTAGCACTCTGTTTCTTTGTTTCTTTTGAGACTACCATTGGGACATTGTATTTACTCATCCTGCTTTTAATGTCCCATGTGGCAATGTTTTAGCACAGTTTGGATTGTCTTTGTGCGCATGTTTAACAGGATCCCTGAAGAAGACTTCATAGCTGAAACAAGGCCCGTGTTGGGTCATATGTAGCAGCGCGTCCTGTTTTTAATATTGGAGAATACAATCTTTAAACACTTTTGGTCATCTTGTGACTTGCGTTTGAAATCTTCCACTTTTTGTGCTCGTTCAGCCTGTCTGTGTAATTCCTTTTTTTCACCTGCATAGATCCCAACTGCTTGAAAATTTACCAATTTATACATAGTTTGGGATTGTTTATTCTGTGCTTTAAATAATTTCTTCGTGGGGGCTGTTCTTAACAGAAGGAACTTGATATGGAGAAAGCAGCAGAAGATATTGAGGATCCTAAAGCATACAGGTACTGTGAAAATATTTAAATGCATTATTGGAAGGGAGAATTTCATCAAACACAATACTGTTCAAAGGAAACAAAATATAAAATACATTTTCAATAACATATATATAATTGGAAAAACAAGCAATAATTGAAAAAAAGATATCTGCAACAGCAGTATATAAAACACAAAGCTTGTGGCAGTGGTGTATTTATACACTGTGCTGAGAAAAAGCTTATGAACCCCAGAATACCTTGTTTAATTGAAACCAGTCTTTGAGTATGCGATAAAAAGATGAATATTAAACCATTCAATGGTTTTTGAAACACAATATTGTACAATAAACAATGACTTAGTTCAGAATTAGTGTTTGAAATATTATGTGAACCCCTTATTTACTTAGCACACGAGGCTCCTTTTACAAAGTGACGCTACCGCTTAGCGACATGCTGAATGTGAAGAAGGCCATTCGATTCCCATGAGCTTCTTTATATTCAGCGCATGCTAATTGGTAGCACCGCTTTGTAAAAGAAGCCCTTAGTTGACTAATTTGAATCAAGTGCTTAAATAGATAAACCACTCTGCAAGAGTAAGTCTACACAATGGAGTTTGTGCATCCTGTTCTCTATTATTTTATTATTATTATTATTTGTTACATTTGTACTCCACATTTTCCCACCTATTTGCAGGCTCAATGTGGCTTACATAGTACCGTAAAGGCGTTCGCCAGTCGGTTGATAACAAATAAAAGGTTGTATTGTGGTCGAATGTGGTAGGTGTGTGTCAGGCACCGTGAAGATCGAAGGGAATGAAGATTGTATATTGTCCAGTACGATCATTGGTTAAGCTGTGTTACTGGGTGTGGGGATTTACGTTGGATCAGTGGGGTAAGCCTTTTTGAAGAGGTTGGTTTTTAGTGATTTTCTGAAGTTTAGATGGTCATGGATTGTTTTTACAGCTTTTGGGAGTCCATTCCATAGTTGTGCGCTTCCGTAGGAGAAGCTGGATGCGTAAGTTGTTTTGTATTTAAGTCCTTTGCAATTTGGGTAATGTAAGTTTAGGTATGAGTGGAGGAGTGGCCTAGTGGTTAGGGTGGTGGACTCTGGTCCTGAGGAACTGAGTTCTCACAGGCAGCTCCTTGTGACTCTGGGCAAGTCACTTAACCCTCCATTGCCCCAGGTACAAATAAGTACCTGTATATAATATGTAAGCCGCATTGAGCCTGCCATGAGTGGGAAAGCGCGGAGTACAAATGTAACAAAAATAAAAAAAAATGATTGTGATGATCCGATTCTGTTTTTGGTTAGTAGATCTATGAGGTCTGTCATGTATCCTGGGACTATGCCGTAGATAATTTTGTGGACAAATGTGCAGATTTTGAAGATGATACGTTCTTTGATTGGGAGCCAGTGCAGCTTTTCTCGGAGGGATTTAGCACTTTTGAAGCGTGATTTACCAAATATCAGCCTGGCAGCTGTGTTTTGGGCGGTCTGGAGTTTTTTTGCGAGTTGTTCTTTACATTCCGCATAGATTGCGTTGCAGTAATCTGCATGGCTTAGGACCATTGATTGTATTAGGTTTCGAAAGATTTCCCTCGGGAAGAAAGGTTTTATTCGTTTAAGTTTCCACATTAAGTAGAACATTTTCTTTATTACGGAGTTTACTTGGCTCTCAAGGGTAAGGTTGTGGCCGATTGTGACGCCGAGTATTTTTAGGCTGTCTGAAGTAGGGAGGGTGTGTTCTAGGGTGTTTATGGTTGTGGGTTTGTACTTGTTATGTTTAGATGAGAGGATGTACTTACGTACTTATGATGAGGCATTGTGTTTTTTCAGTGTTCGGTTTCAGTTGGAATGAATTTGCCCAGGAGTTCATGATGTTCAGGCTGGCATTGATTTCATTGGTTATTTCTGTCAAGTCATGGCTGAAGGCAATGTAGATTGTGACGTCGTCTGCATAGATGAACTGGTTGAGGCCTCGGTTGGATAGGGACTTTGCCAGTGGGATCATCATCATGTTGAAGAGTATTGGTGATAATGGTGATCCTTGAGGTATTCCACAGGTAGCTTTCCACGGTGATGATATGTTTGAGTTTTATTTTACTCGGTAAGTTCTGGTGGTTAGAAAACCCTTTATCCAGTTAAGTTCATTTCCATCAATCCCAAAATGGCCAAGGAGTCTTAGTAGTATATTGTGGTTTACCATGTCGAATGCGCTCAACATGTCGAATATGAGGAGAAGTATACTTTTACCTGTGGCTATTTCTTGCTTGAATTTGGCCAGGAGTGTGACTAGGACAGTTTCGGTACTGTGGTGGTGGGCGGAACCCTGACTGTGAGTCATGTAGTATTGAGAACTTGTCCATGTATTCTGTAAACTGTTTAGTCACCAAGCTCTCCATCAGTTTGACTACTAGTGGTATGGATGCAACTGGGCGGTAATTGGTTAGGTTGTTTGTGTTTTTCTTGGCGTCTTTTGGTATTGGGGTGAGTATGATGTTGCCATATTGCTCGGGGAAGAGACCTTGTTGTAACATGAAGTTTAGGTGGGATGTGAGGTCTGTTATGAAGCGGTCAGGGGCGGATTTGAGTAGATGACTGGGACATATGTCCAGTTTGCAGTGGGTGTTGGCAAACCTACGAGTCATTTTTGGGACAGATTCAGTGGTGAGGAGAGTAAATGTTGACCAGAAGCGGTCAGCTGGGCATCCACCAGGGATTTAGTCCAGGTCGTTGAAGAAGTTTTCGATGTCAGTGTTGTGTTGAGGAAGTGTGCTGCGTAATTGTGTTAGCAAGTTTGTCTGCGGGTGGGGTGTCTGTGTTGGTTGTGGTGATAGGGGTGGTGTCTAGTAACGAGTTGAAATAGTTTTTTCATGTCTTTGTAATGCGGTCCTATTTTAGTTTTGTAATAGGACCTTTTGGTTTGTCTTATTGCGTATTTGTATTTTCTGTGTCCTTGTTTCCATTCATTGAGTGTATGTTCATCTTTTGTTTCTTTCCATGCTCATTCAAGTTTCCTGGATTGTGTTTGAGTTTTTTTAATTCGTCATTGAACCATGGTATTGAGTTTTGTCTTCTTGATATTCTTGTCTTTAAGGGCTCTATTTCATTTAGTACGCTTCTGCATCTGTCCTCCCAATGGTTGAGGTAGTGTATGGAGTC
The DNA here is from genome assembly GCF_901765095.1 of Microcaecilia unicolor. NCBI lineage: Eukaryota > Metazoa > Chordata > Amphibia > Gymnophiona > Siphonopidae > Microcaecilia > Microcaecilia unicolor. The sequence continues at coordinate 236,818,715 of NC_044035.1, read as the reverse complement.
CGTACGTGTTTTCCATTCATTGTCATATATCAGTTGCCAGAATACTTGTGGATCTATTTGCCGTCTCATGGTGTAGGTTGTGCGTGCTGGTGTATGGTTTAGTCCCTTCTTCCGCCAATCTAGGGATAGGTTTAGTTTGTAGTGGTCGGTCCATGGTGTTTCTGTCCATGTGATGTCTGTTATTAATAGATTATGATCTGTGGACAGTTTGTGTGATAGGAGGTGTAGTGTGTGTCCTTTGATGTGGGTAGCTTGCATGTGAGGCCATTTGAGATCCCAGGACTGTAGGAAGTCTTTGCATTCACGTGCGTTGGTGGAGTTGGGGGTCTTCTAGGTGAAGGTTTATGTTGCCTAGTATTAATGTATTGGAGCTGTTTACACAAGTGTTTGAGATTAAGTCCGTGAAAGTAGGCTGGCTTTCATTCCAGTTTCCGGGTGGTCTGTAAAATAGGACGTAGTTTAGATGATCAATCAGGGATTTGTTATGGATTCTGAATGATGCAATTTCTAGTTGGGGTGTTATGGATTCGGCGATGGTTTCGGTGGTGAATTGGGTTCGGTAGATTATTGCTATGCCTCCTCCTCACTTTTCCATTCTGGTCCAGTGAGTGATTTTGTAGCCTGGAGGGCATAGTTCAAGGATTATGGGATCCTTTTGATCGTGAATCCATGTTTTGTTGAAGAAGATAAGATCAAGGTTTTCTGAGATGATCCAATCTGATATTGTTGTTGTTTTGTTAACTACAGACCTAGCATTAATGTAGCCCACTTGGATATTTTGGTATGGGGCTGCTTGCTAGGTTTAGTGATGTGTGGATTTTTAGTAGTTGTCGTTCATTGGGTGGTATGTGTTTGTTGTGATCTTTCCTTCCGTTTTGTTGGTATTGTCTGTATTTAGATAGACTTCCTTTTTTTTTTGTTACATTTGTACCCCGCGCTTTCCTACTCATGGCAGGCTCAATGCAGCGTACATGGGGCAATGCTTTATTTTGATGGGTGTCAGTTTGGTGAAGTGTGGAATGTTTGGTCAGCCTTCGGTGATGTTGTAGGATGGGTATGATATTATTTTCTGTAAGTGGGATGGATAGTGTTAGGTGGATCAGTGACAGGGAGTAGATTGTTAGAGGAGTATTTTGATTGTGTTCATTTTGGTGTCAGTTTGGGATGGTAGGTTACTCACAATTAGATGCTCGGGGGTGATGTCCTGGGCACAGAGCTCTATTGCTCCAGGCGCTGTTCAGTGGTTGGAGGCAAGGAGGTTCCATTAACAAGGGCGTTGTGCTGTTGGTTGGGTAGAGTTGTAGGCTGGTTGTCTGGCATCTGTTGGATTTTACGCTGGTTTTCTTGAAGTGTATGTGTTGCTTCAGTGGCAAACGGAGGAGTCAGGTGTTTAGCAAGAGTCGCGTCATTTAGCAGCTCGGGTCATCGCTACTCTTGGGAGCTGGGGACGGTGTAAAAGCCGGTGTAAAAGCCAGATCTGGGGATCCTCGGGATCTTCTGGGTCAGGTATGACCTTAGGACTGGAACGCGTCTTTGTATTGACGGCCGCTGCTGCTTGCAGTACAATGCAGCGGTCATCAGTCATAACCCAACACTGCGATTCTCTATTCCCTCTTTTCGTGGGCCGCTGCTACTTACAATATACTGCAGCGATCATCAGTCATAACCCGGCGCTGCGATTCTCTATTCCCTCTTTCCATGGTGAGTCTACGAGGGGATTAAAACAAAGAGGTGTAATAGATTGTAGTGAAAGCGAGTCTATCTAGTCCATTGTAGGTAATTGAGACATTGGGTTAGTCTCTGTTTCCACTCACCTGCACCACCGTCATTCATTCATTCAAAACACAGCAAGCAAACCTGTGAGCTTCTGCATCCACGTTGTCATTCTTTATTGTCAGGTGAGGCTGGGCCGGTAAAGGAGCAGCTCCAGGCGGACCCGTGCGGTCTCCGCTCTGGGGTGGCAACAGGCCGCTCGTCAGCCCCCCTCTGCCAGGACGTGATCGGCTCTCTCGGGCGATCAGGTCTAAAAGATTATGAGTTTGGTCTACACCATAAAAGTTGGTAGGAACTTATCACACTACAATAAAAAGAAATTTGAGAAGGCCTATAAAAAAGGGATTTGAATTTAGCTCATGCCTTTCTCAGTAGTTCAAGGCGAGTTACATTCAGGTACAATAGGTGTTTTCTTGTCCCCAGGGGGCTTACAATCTAAAGAGTAGAGTATCTGTCTGGACAGGGTTACAAAATCATTCCTAAATGTTTGGGGTTCCATCCATTCACTATGAGATAGATGGCCTGCAAATGGCAACAGCTGAAGGCTACAAGAGCTCTACCCAGAAGTCATCCTGCCAAGATCATCCCAAGAGCAAACTGGAAAACCATCCCAAGACCACCATCAAAACATTTGCAGACTTTTCTGCTTGCAGCTCATGTGAGGGTTTATGTATCACCTATCAGCAAAAGTGAATGTGAATGTGTGTTTATGGGAGGATAGTTAGAAAAAACTACTGCTCTCTGAAAAGAACATTGCTGCTCACCTCCGGAGAACCCACAAGACTTCTGGAATAATGTTCTCTGGACAGATGAGTCAAAATATAACTGCCCAATCACAATATCAAATATTTGATTTGTTGAAAAGCAAAACCTGTCTTCTAAAGGAAAAGCTTCTTTCTTACTGTCAGGGATGGTGGTGGCAGTGGTAGCATGGTGTGTCAGGGCCAGCAGGAAACTTGGGCTGACCGCAGAGCATGAGCCTCCCTGCCTTTAGGAGGAGCTGGGATCCTGAGCATACTCCCAAAGGTGGTTCTGCTGTTGAACCCCCACTTCTTCTTGGTAGGCCAGGCTTCTGTCTTTAGGAGGAGCCTCCTTGCCAGGTCCACAGCCCTTAGCTATTTTGTGAGTCTAATGCTCTCCGATTCTAGCCGTCTGGAGTGTGTGGCCTGTAGTTCAGGTCTTCCCCTTTGGAGGGAACCTTCCCCTCTCATTCAAAAGACCAAGAGACTCAGATACTAACAAAATCTCTATTAGCTCATCTCCTGTGTCAGAACCCCAGGGAGATCCTGACCAGTCTAAACTAATTGGGTTCAGGTGAGGAGTTTTCACTCACCTAACATGTTTCAGTTACCTTCATTTCGCTTTATTACCCATAGCTTTATTCACCAGTTTTGATAGATAATCATCCCCAAAGTGTGTAAATGTTGATCATTAGAGAGCTCAGCAATTTACATATCCAGCCTACTCTGCTGTCAGGGTTGCCAAATAAAAAAAAAAAATTCCCACACAAAACCGCCCAAAACCCGCCCAAAAACCGCACACACCCCACCCCCGCCGTCATCAACCCCGCCCCTTCCGTCATCACCCCCGCCCCTGCCGTCATCAGCCCCGCCCCCACCGTGATCGCCCTGCCCAAAACGTCACAAACCCCACCTCTGTCGCCATTAGCCCCACCCCCCCCGCCGGCTGAAAAACCGCCCCAAAACCCACACAGAAAAAACAAAAGGAGCCCAAAAAACCGCAAAAGTTTCCCGCGGCGGGTTGCGGAAAACCGCCCAATTGGGCGGGAAAACCGCCCATCTGGCAACCGTGTCTGCTGTTCACCTTTCACCTGGTTCACTGAATGTATCAGTCTTCAATGGTTACCTTTCACAAGGCTGTTGTGAGGAGCACAGAGTATGTCAGTTATAATGTTCCCTTTCTCTCTCAAACAGTGCACCTCAGCCAGAGATGTCTCCTGCTTTCCAAAATCACTTTAACCAGAGATTTCTGCATCTGTCTTATTTCTCAAAACCCCTCCTTTAGTAGGGTTACCATATTTGCAGAGACAAAAAAAGAGAACACAAAAAAATAAAAATAGTTGCTATCTTTGCTAAAGAAGTCTTTAATAGCAAATGTGTAAATGGCTTTTAGTTAATGATCCCACATCAAACAGTATAGCAGTAGACAATAATGTACTTTTCAAAAACATTTGAATTTGAGTTTGACTGAGTCTGAACCCAAGTGTACTTATCAGAAGAGTGGATATCCCTCAACAACTTTTGGCTTGCTTCTGAAATATGTGTAAGAGTCTTTGCATGACCTATGCTTACAGTTGTGTTGCACAAACAAAATTGTTTTGACAGATTTATCAGCAGGAAAACAGAGAGAAGATCAGCAATGCTTTTCTCTCTCTTTGGCGACCTGTGAGGGAGTGAGTGGTATTACGCAGGGTTTCCTTAAGGACACTCCTCACGGAGGCTGGAACTGAGCTACCTTAAGGGCAGCATAGGTAGCTTAATGAGTTAGGAGGGCAGAGCTCAGAGGGAGTAGGAAGTTAAAAGCTCTCTTGCAGGACAAAAAGAAGGTCCTGAGGACAGAAGTCCTCCCTTCTATTCCTCCACCAAAGAGGTTTGATAACAGGAGATGGCATAACATCAAAAGGTTGAAGCCGGTTCCCCTAGCAGCCACCATCTTGGTTTGTCCAAAACAAACTGCCAGCAGCTGCAGCCACGTTGTCGTTATTCAATGTTGTTTTATCTCAGTTATAGTTAGAAACATGCCGACTTGTGCAGCATAAGGATATATGCAGAGGACTGCTGGTGTATTTTGGCAGTGCGATGGCAGCAGCTGGGGGGATCCCCAGCTCAGCCCCCAGGGGGCTGGGGCTCCTTAGTGAGCAGCATGTGGTCCACCCTGGTGCTGGGGATTTTGTCTGCTATATTCGCCTGGTTCCGGTTCTGTAGCTCCAGGGAGAAGCCAGCAGCGGCACAAGAATAGGAGGAGCGAGAGCAGCAGGAGGTGTGTGAGCCACAGACTGGCAAGGAGGAGCCGACAACAGGATGTTGTTTGGAAGACCAGGTGCCAGGGTTGCCAGGTTTAAAAAATGTTCCCTGCCCAAAACCAGCCCCAAAACTGCAAAAAACCCCGCCCCTGATGTTATTAACCCCACCCACTATGCCATTAACCTTGCCCACTACGTCACTAGTCCCGCCTACTATGTCGCCTCTGACGTCATTAACGTCCCCGTCTCCGACGTCGCCTCGCTCTGACGTCATCATTAGTGGCGGGAGGGGCCTGGGGCACAGCATCACCATCTTTCCAATCCATGTCCACTCCAGGCAGACAGATGATCATCTTGGTTTCTTTTGAGCTGGAAAACGTGCGATTAGCAGCGAGACAGGCACAGCGCTGACAGCCCTGACAACAGAAGCCATTTCTTCCCTCTCTGTGCAAATCCCTGAACAATCCTCAGCCTCATCTCAAAGCCACAGCCCCCCCCCCCCCCTTCCAGCCAGGTACCACGGGCTAGACCAGATTCCTTGTTCTAGGCTAGGGCAGGAATCAAATGTGCCAAACTGGACTATAACACCCTAGACCTGGGACTGAACACAGCTTAAGTACGTTACACCGGACTACAGTATCTCTAGGACAAAGCTTTAGGAGACCAACAAACTTGAAGGAATCAAGCTTCGGGGGGGGGGGGGGGGGCTAATTAGGGCCAAAGGAGCTTTGCAGTGTTGCAGATTAGAATGAAGCGGGCGGAACTGAAATATACCGAACTAAGCTGAAGTGAGCTGAATAAAGCCGGGCTGTGTTAGACTTTAGTAGACCGGATTCAACTGGCAATTGAGTCTGGCGACATGCCTCTCTCTCACCTTAGTCAGGCCAGTGCTGGGGCTATGTGGCTGCTGGCTCTGGCTGCTGCTGCTCGTCTCATCATGATCATCGTTCGTCTTTCTGTCTCTCTGGCGGCGGGGCGCGCCCGGGCCGCTGCAGGTATTTAAGAGAAGCCTGTAGGCCACCTCCACTGGGCTTCTATTGGTCCAAATAGAAGCCCCGCAGAGGCGGGCTGCTGGCTAAAGAGGGCAGGGAATGCTGCTGGGCTTCCAATTGGATTGGAGATTGGAGTCGGACTCAGAGACTGTCGGACAGACCAATAAAAAACCCTGTGGCCATGCCGCGTCGCCGCGGGAAAAGCGCCCAAACCCGTATGGTAGCCGCAAAAATGCCGCCCGATTTCCCGCAGCCTTCAAAATGTTCCCGCAGCCAGTCGCGGAAAGCCGCCCAATTGTGCGGGAAACCCGCAGACCTGGCAACACTGCCAGGTGCCTGTGTATGAAGCAAAGGAACAGATGGTGGAGGATGGAGGATGCTCAGAGGGTGCAAGGGGACAGGAGTCAAATAGTGTGAATGAGCGCTGGAGGCGATGCAAGGTATTGAGAGAACAGAGCAACCTTAAATTTTACATATGCCAAACATGACCCCCGGCTGCCTGAAAAGAGAGAGCTGCGGGTACATCTGTGCCCTTTTCACTGCTCACAAATGGCTCCCTGGCCCCCACACGCTTCATATCCACCGCAGTCGCGGGGTGGCATCAAAATCCCCTTATACCCCCCTACCCTGATGCCATTCTAACAGAGAGAATGCAAAACCTAGGAGATTTTATAAAACAGTGTAAACCTCACAAGTTTGCTATTGTTTTCAATAGCATTTGCTACTGTTTTGGACAAACTAATATGGTGGCAAGTTCCGCTCATTGGCTTCAGCCCATTGCTTTTCAAGACGTCGACATTTCATTTTTAGGATGGATAGTTCCTCTGGTGAATTTCAGGACACCTTGACCTTTTAGTGGTTAATGAAGCAATTTTGTCTAGTATGGCTTTCATCTTGGTGTCCCACCGGGATTTGATTGAACCATGTGTAGGAGACCAGAAAGTGACCTCGTAGATGAGTTTGGAGGACTAGTGCCTGGTTAAACTTGACATACAGATATCAATGGTAAAATCCAGTTGGAACTGGTCTGACCATGGTACTAGCTTCCATTTGAATGAACTGATCTATTAGGATAGGAAGTCATGAAGTCTAACGTATGGCCTTTTCATGAGTTGCACCCCGGAGAATGTAGTTAGTTCGCAGTCCTTCAGGAATGATTTGAATTTATGGACATTGGGGTTTGCATCATTTTCCAAGTGTAGGTTTAAGTCTCCCAGAAAGATAATCCTAGAAAACTGGGACATGGCAGAGGAAGTAATCTCTACAAGTCGAGGTTCTGCCTTGGACCAAGCTCCGGGAGGATGGTAAATGAGGAGTAGGGCGATTTGATTTGCCTCCTTTGAATCATCACAGAATTTGCACAGCATATATTCCAGTTCAGGGAAAACCCCAGAACTAATTGAAAACATTTGGGAAATACTCTTAAATATAAGAGCAAGTCCGTTGCCTTTTTTACCCTGTCTTGGAGAGTGAAGAATACCATAACTGGGTGGATAGATGTGAAGCAATATTGGCCCTTTGCACATACAATTTTACCCTTAGTGCAGAAAGTTGCACATACAAGCTATGGAATTTAGACTGCTGAGTGTGTAACTTGATTGATTAATTTGCTGTTAGTTGCCACTAACAGTCTATTATTGGTAATTGGTATTAGTTGGTACTAACTGGCACTAATTAGCAGTTATGCAAATCACTGCATTTATTTATTTTCAGTATTTAGCCAGTATTCTATAACCTTAGTGCCTAATTTCTTTAGTGCACAAATGTTAAAGGGCTGTAAATGTGGACATGTCTAGCACTTATACTCTGTTATTGAGGTAGATATTCAAAGTGATTTAAGAAGCTGTGACAGAATAGTGTGTTTTAAGCCTGTAAAATTGCCTTTATTAATCCTGAAATGCATTTCTCTAGTTTAGGTAGCAGGTGGTGCATGTTTATGTTAAAGCTGTTATAGAAAAGTGAATGCTGTCTTTTAGTTTCACTCAGTGAAGAAGTGAATCTACAGTACTGTGAGCAGTATACTTTTAAAACTTGTTGACTGGACTCTGATTGGACTGGAGTTTGAAATTACCCAGTAGTTGTTGCTTGCTTCAGTCTTAGCCCAAGAGAGACAGATCTCTTTGCTGAGGCTCTGTGAACAGATATATGCCCTGATCTCCCCAGGAACTTTCTAGGAAGTAAGCGAATGTTCAGTTAGTGTTACAATTGTTCCATATTTTAGTTACCTGTTATTGTTTGCTGATTGTATTTTTTGTTCAATTTTTAAAGACAATAAATAATTGTTTATTGTCTCTGCTGTCTGGACTGATAAAGAATTCTGATGGTTTGTGTGTTGGGTCTGTGAATGCTTTCTGGGGACTGTGGGACCACTGGGAGTGTGGTTCCAATAACCTAGAAATCACAGGGGATAAGTTGAGAGTGGGAGACTCGCCCAGAGGTGGTTGTGACCCAGTCAATGGGAGGAGGGTGCTAATGTAGAGCACAAGCGGCAGGTGCAGGCAGATCTGAGCTGTGGTGGGGATAGGCCCTCTGTGGCCGCGGAGTAACCCCAGGCGGGTGGCTTGGCATTTCGTGACAGAAACTCTTGGCCATTTAAATCACTTGTGCAGGGCTAACCATAGATATTCAGCGGCACTGTCCAGTTATCCTTTCTAACTGCCCATGTTAGAACCAACTAATTTGTGGGCAATCTGGGGGCAGAGTTAGGGCAGAGTGGAAGCTTTGCCAGCTAGCAATGATTTTCATTCTGCTAACTGGCTGAGCAACTACATAAGTTAGGACAGAAAAAAGGCTATCTAACTTTAGAGGGGGAGTTAATCAGGAACTGGTCTGAATATCAGTCAGTGCCCAGCTAACTCTGGGTCCTGGCCAATGTGTTGCCATCCCCTTCCCTCCTTCCCACCCCATGGAAGCAGAGAATCATAGTCCCCTACTGATTCCCCCCTCCTTCTCAACGCCCTTGGAAAAAAGCTCCCTCCTTTTCATTCCCCCTCCATCTTTCCCAACCCCTCAAAAACAGCCCCTCCTTCCAACCCCCTTAGAAGCTAGAGGTTACAGCAGTAATTTTAAGGAGTCAGCTGCCACGGACAGGAGCGAGTGTGCATTGCTCCTGGTCCTCAGACCCCAGCGGACCACCTAGGCCAGGGGGCCTACAGGGATTGGGAGTGGGACTGGTGAGCCTTTCTAACCCTCAGAGGGGGGGAAGACCAGGGCCACCGAGAGAGAGGGGGGCAGGGGGAGGCCCTATACCCTGGCCTCGGTGCCGGCAAGGTTCTTCTTGCTGCCTGCTTCCGGGTCTGTTCTCCCTGCTCCTGCATGCCACCCAGGACCTGGATGATTGCATTAGGCACGATATCACGTTAATGCAATTATCCAGGTCCTGACTCCCGACACGGACAGGAGCAAGAGAGGACAGGACCGTCGAAGCAGGCATGCAGGAAGCGGCTTGCCGGTGCCGGGCCCGGGCCCTCCCTGGAGGCAAAGACAGAAAGGTAAGGGGTGGGCAGGAGCGGTGGTGCAAGTGTGTGTGTGTGTGTGGGGGGGGGGGGGCTTGCAGTGCTCTGGTTCTGCCTTGGGCCGGCTGAGTTTCCCAGCGGCCCTGGGGTGGGGGGGCAGGAGCAAAGGAGGGGGACTGGAATGGGGGGCTGATTCTGAGGGAGGAAAGAGAATCAGAGGAGGGGGAAGTCTTCTAAGAGTGTTGAGAGGGAGGGAGGAAGAAGGTTGGGAGGGAGGAGGATCAGAATGGGGGGGGCTGCTTCTATGCTTCTACTACTACTACTATTTATCATTTATATAGCGCTACAAGGCATACGCAGCGCTGTACACCATACACAAAAAGACAGTCCCTGTTCAAAGAGCTTACAGTCTAGTTAGGGAGTAGAGGACCAGTGGCGTTCCTAGGGTGTCTGACACCCGGGGTGGATCGCCGATGCGCCCCCCCCCCGGATGCAGCGCAACCCCCCCTACCCCCGGCGAAAGGACACCCCCCCCGGGTGCAGCGTGACCCCTCCACCCCGGCGAAAGGCCACACCTCCCTCCTGGTGAAAGGACACCCCCCTGGGTGCATTTTTACCTGCTGGGGGGGGGGGGGGGGCCGCGTTCCTGTCTGCTTCGCTCATTCCATGCTCCCTCTGCCCTGGAACAGGAAGTAACCTGTTCCAGGCAGAGGGAGCACAGAACGAGCGAGCAGACAGGCGCGCAGCACCCCCCCAGCAGCGTGCACCCGGGGCGGACCGCCCCCACCGCCCCCCCCCCTTGGTACGCCACTGGGGAGGACCAGAAGGGATTGGTTTCCTGGGGTGGGAGGAGGAATTAGGGGAGCAGATGGACCCTGCATTCTTTATCTGGGTCTGGGTCTGGGACCCCACAGAAACTCTGGTGTCTAGCACCTGAGAAATTAGCCCTGGATTTCAGTGCAGGTGCTTGTACATGGCCTGGCATTGAATATCTGGGGCCAATTTAGTCGGCAACAGTCAGCATTTTAAAAAAACGCTGACCACTGCCAGTTGAATATCAACCAGAGAAAATACTAGCTGTTATATATTATCTGACAGTAGTTAGGTGCAAAGCATTGACATCCGCCATTCAGCTAGTGTAAGGTTTAGGTTTAAGACTATCGATTTACACTAGTATTCTATAACAGCAACTCCATCCTGCCTAGGCCTATCTTTTAGTTCCAGGCTGCCTTCTGAAAAATAAACTAAATGATAAAACGACCTGTTGCCAACAAAAATATTGGTGTCTACCTGTTGTTTGTTGTGTTTTCCCTTTTATATTGAAGGTAGCCTGTAACTAGGGAACCCCCAGTGTGAAGATCCAAAGTTCTGCTTGTCCTCAGAGCAAACAAAGATGGGATATAACATTTGCATACTTGATCTTTCCTTGCCATTCTTGGGGCTCAGCACTGATCTTTCTCCCTCAACTACTGGAGTTGCCATCAATGCCCACTGCAGCCCATCCAGGTCTGTTTGGCCATAATGAGGGCACAGATCATAGACCATATTCTTCTAGCTAGTAACAGACTAAGGAAATCCTGCACGACAGTGTCAGGTAGGAACAGGCATGCATGCATGATGAGATGGCTTAACCAGATCTAGAAAGCTGCTGTGTTTCTCACATCACTGATCAGGCTTCATTAGTGAGTCCTGTGGTACTTGGAGAAAACCTGATACAAGTAAATAATTTCATTTATGTGTGCCAAAAAATATATAGGAGAGCAAAAGTACTAGCAGTTCTTTCTAAACAAAGTCTTTTTCACTGTGTTGCTGTTCCCTGATGGCTCTGTATTAGTTGAGATAGCTGTGACTTCCTTGGGTCTTGTCCTCAATTCTTAAGGGAAAAATATCTCTGATTTATGAACAGATAGAATGACTTCCCTGGTGCCTATAATCATCTATGTTCTTCGATGTGTATTTGTAGTCAGTCTTCGACTTTTAGACAGCATAACTGCCTCCATTTTGTGATGACCATTTCCAGCATTGAGAATGCCAAGCTTAAAAGGGAACATGACCAGATGGTGAAGGAAGCTGAGGACAGAAAATCCAGAAAGAGACAGGAGCTTGATGGTACTGAGGACAGAGTTTCGACAGCTATTAATGAAAAACAGGGAGCTGCCAACCCACATGCAGCTGCAGAGAGCGGTATGATCTCCTAGGAGAATTAGCGAAACATGTTTTCAATTAATGCATACTATTGCAAGCAGTTTTGATGAAACTGTAATTGAATCAATAACTTGTTAATGTAAGCAAATGACCCAGAGGTTTATTGCTTTTCCCTTGCATAAATCTTCCATGTACTCACATCAGGGCTCACAGAGGGCAATTTTCAAAGTGATTTTGTGGGTAAATTAGGTTTCTTCAAGGACAAGCAGACCTATGATTATCAAATGTGGGCAACGAGATTCGCGTTGCCCGGTATGGAGCTTGTGACAAGCTTTTACACAGCTCTTTGGAGCATGAGTGGCACCCCACCACGCATGCAAGAGTACCTCCCCATCTGCCGCGAAAGCACAAGACCATCAGTTCTGTTTATTCCGTGGTGAGGAGTGGACATGTTTTTTTTCTTCTCTCCTCACAGCTGCCAGTTCGGTTTTCTAACAGAGCGTCTTTTTGTGTCTTTTTTGTTTTATTCTATACCTTGTTTGGGGCATTCTTTCTCCCTTTCCCTTACACTTATAGTTTATTCCCCCCCCCCCTTTTTTTTTTTAGGTTTCCTTTATTTTACCATGCGGCCGCATTTGGACCTGAGATTCGAACAGGTCCTTCCCTTCATTTTTCTCTGGTGCTTTGCCCTTTTTCGGCACCATCGAGACTTTTGATTTAGCCACGGCTGTTTTTCCTTCCATGTCATCAAAGGTTCTCTGTGGCTTTAGGCGCTGTACCCGATGCAATAGGACCATCTCTGGCAGACACCCATTCTTGGTGTCTCCAGTGTTGGGTCCTGACCATACCCTTTCTAACTGTCTTTTCTGTCTCCGTATGAAGACAAGAACACAGCCAGAGAAACTCAAAGAGAGAAACATTTTGGTGTTTGCATTGGTGTTGTCGGTGTTGCTTTGGCATCAGGTGTGCCAGTCCATATGGCTGCAAGACCCTTTGACACTGGGAGTGATCGTGCATCGAGTGGATCATCTCCTGCCTTGACTCTGGCTGCTTTGCAGGCCCCTCGGGACTGATTGGCATTGCAACCGACCCCGAGGTGATGTGAGGACTCGATGTTGTTCTTGTCAGCACTGAGGAGCATCAATGCCAAGCATCGGAAGAAGCATCAGCATCAATCGCCCTTGATGCATTTATGCTGGGAGTTCTGGGGCACTGAGGGATTCCATGGCACCTAAGAAATGTTGGTGCTGGGAAGACCGCTCCCCCTCCTCCTCCATACAGGAGTATCCAGGCAGCCAGGACAAGACACCTGCTTCGACCCCACAAGTTCAGCAGCTGCTTCTACATGGATGCTCCAGCTTTTCTTGATGTAGACCTTCAATGAGCGCCTCTGGGACTTGCTCCCTGAGTTTTTGGCACGGTTTATACAACAGAGTGTATCAGCATCTGGGGGTGCTTGCGCCTGCCATGCCTCTTGCTGCTGGCCTGCATGTCCATCAGCCTGCGGTGAGGTCTTCGATGTTGGCGCCACTTGTGACCGGCATTGATTGCCACCCATTTTGGTACCCCCTCAAAGTCAGTGGAGGAAGCTTAGCCAGAATCGAGGCTGGAGCTGAAACTTCGACTCCCCTCTCAGGGACATGGTTCTTCTTCATCAAGGTGGGCTCAGTCTAAGCCCTCCCATGAGGAGTTCCTGGCTGACACTGATTAGGAGCAGTCATGGGAGTCGGAGGAGGCTCTATGGTACTTCTTGAAGGAGGAGTCTTATGGCATCCCATCTGATCCCTCCCCTCCACAGGAAAGGAAAAAGTCTCCACCTGAGAGCCTTTTCCTTCCCATCTTTTGTTAAGGAAATGGTGAATGCCAGTCCAATTCCTTTCGAAGTGGAGGACGCGCCTGGGCTAAGATGTTCGACGTCCTGGACTACAAGTATCCTCCTAGAAAAGCTGTGATGGTCCCGCTTTACAAGATCTTACGGGATGTTCAAGTGAAAAACTGGGAGTCCCATATGCTGGTCCCTGTCCTTCCCAAGAAGATTGACACTATGTACCAGACTTCTCCTGGGTTTGATAGGCCTCGGTTGCCTCATCATTCCCTAGTGGTGGAATCCGCACTCAAAGAGCCAGGAATTCTAGGAAATATGCTGGGCTAGATGCTTCAGCACCTCCTGGTAGAGAAGCTAGAACCCTGGATTCTTTTGGATGGAAGATGTATCAGGCCTCCATGCTCACCTCCTGTATCCAATCGTACCAGCTGTACATGAGCCTGTACTTGCGTTCCTTTGATGAGTAGTATGTCTGATTTAGCAGACTGTCTCCCACAGGAGCAGGCTGAATCTGTTTTCCAGCTGGTCAAGCAGCAGAGGGTGTGTCATAAGTTCTTGGCCAGGGGCACCTATGACACTTTTGATGTAGCATCCAAGATCCCTGCTCAGAGTATGGCGATGCGCAGACTCTCATGGTTGTGTGTCTCTGACTTGGACCAGGTGGTCCAACAGAGGTTGGCAGATGTTACGTGCCAGAGGGGATAATCTTTCTGGAGAGAAGGTGGAGGAGGTTGCTGACCTCCATCAAGAAGCATACTGATACTTTTGATAGTCCCTCCCACTGGGCACCTTCTGCAACTACCTCCTCATCTAGATGGTTTTTCAGCAAGTCAAAAAGGAGTACTTACTACTCACAGAGGCATAGGTACACCACTTCTCACCAGCCTCAGCAGGCTCAACCCCAGCATGCTCATTCTCATCAACATTGTGCACCTAAGACCCACACAGCTCCCCAGTCAAAGCAGGGGGCGAGCTTTTGACTGGCTCCAGCAGAGCATAGCTGTTGTAAAAGTGACCATCCTGGATGACTTGTTGGTCAAGGAAGGCTGAAATGTTTTCATGAAAGGTGACCCCTTGTAACCTCTGACTGATGGGTCCTTCAAATAGTCTGTCTCGGTTATGCCCTACATTGGTGAAACAAACCACAAGATTGCCCACCAAGAGCAAATCACTTCAGCCCTCAGCACAAGCAGATACTTCAGAGGAACTCTCCACCCTTCTAAAGGCCCATGCGGTCTAGTCCCTTCCATAAGAGGAAGACAGGAAGGGATTCTATTCCAGGTACTTTATTATGCAAAAGAAGACAGGAGGGATGCGTTCCATCCTAGAACTAAGGGCCCTGAACAAGTTCCTAGTCAAAGAAAAGTTCAGGATGATTTCCCTGAGCACACTTCTCCCCATGATTCAGGAAAATGATTGGTTATGCATTGTTGCCTTAAAGGATGCTTATACTCACATCCAGATACTTTCCAGCTCACAGGGGGTATCTTCAATTCCGGTTGAGGACACATCACCTCCAGTACCGCGTGTTGCCTTTTGGGCTTGCGTTGGCTCCCCAGGTTTTCACCAAGTATCTTGCTATAGTCACAGCGTCGCTACACAGACTGGGAGTCCATGTGCATCCCTATCTCAATGATTGGCTGGTAAAGAGCACGTTGAAGGATGGTGTTCGGGAGTCCATGCAGATGACTATTCGGGTGTTAGAGCTACTAGGGTTTGTTTTAAACTACCCCAAGTCCCATCTGCTCCCTGTGCAGCGATTGGAGTTCATTGGAGTCCTGCTAGACACTCAGCGGACTCAGGCTTTCCTCCCATTGGCGGACACTCTTGCCGCCCTTGTTGCTTGAGTCCAAGCAGCTAAGCAGGTCACAGCTTGGCAGATGTTGAGATTGTTGGGCCACATGGCCTCCATTGTTCATGTGACACCTATGGCAACATCTTCACATGAGAACTTCCCAGTGTACCCTAGCTTCCCAGTGGTGTCAGGCCATGGGGATCCTGGAGGATATCATTCGAGTGTCACCAGAGCTGGTTCCGTCTCTGCTTTGGTGGACGATTCGATCCAGTTGGACTCAGGGACTTCCAACTTTCACAGACCATGAAGGTACTGATGACTGATGCATGGGAAGCTCATGTAGACAGGCTTCACACTCAAGATGCTTAGTCAGCCCAGATCTTCACATCAACCTTCTGGAGCTCCGGGTGATTTGGAACGCTCTAAAGGTTGACCAATCAAATTGTTCTCATTCAAACTGACAATCAGGTTGCCATGTATTACTCCAACAAGCAGGAGGGCACCAAATCACACCCTCTGTGTCAGGAGGCCATCAGTATGTGGCACTGGGCAATCCAACAGGGAATGTTCCTCAGTGCCACTTATCTGGCAGGCAAATCCAACAGCTGACAGACTGAGTAGGGTCATGGAACTATAGAAGTGGTCACTCAACATGGGCATTGCCTGCGAGGTCTTCCGAGTGTGGGGCACTGCCTTGGTGGATCTCTTTGCTGCTTGATCCAATTACAAAGTCTCTTAGTTTCTTTCAAAAATCCAGGCCCGTGATAGACTAGCATTAGATGCCTTCCTCCTTCTTTGGGAGTCAGGTCTTCTGTATGTGTATCCTCCCATACCTCTCATAGGGAAGACTTTGCTGAAACTCAAGCAAAGACTGCAGGACCATGATTCTGATCACTCCTTATTGCTACTACTACTTATCATTTCTATAGCGCTACTGGACATACGCAGTGCTTCACACTTGAACATGGAAGACAGTCCCTGCTAGATAGAGCTTACAATCTAATTATGACAGACAGACAGGACAAGTAAGGGATAAGGGTTAGGACAGACAGGACATATCAGGGATAGGGGACAGTTGAAGGGCGATAGATCTGGTTCCCCCTTTTTCTGGCATTATCCTCTGAAGAACCATGGAGATTGGAGGGTTTTCCAACCCTCATCATGCAGAACGAGGGATCTCTTCTGCATCTCAACCTCTAGTCTCTGGCCCTCATGACCTGGATGTTCAGGGCTTAGAATTTACTACCTTGCATCTTCCTGAGGGTGTCTTCCAGATTTTGCTGGCTTCCAGGAAAGATTCCACCAAAATGCGTTACTCTTTCAAATGGAGGAGGTTTGCCATCTGGTGTGAGGCAGTGTCCTAGAACTTGTTTTCTGCCCTACACAGGCCCTGCTAGAGTACTTTCTATACCTCTCTGAGTCTGGTCTTAAAATCAACTCTGTAAGGGTTCACCTCACTGTAATTAGTGCTTACCTTCACTATGTAAAGAGTAAGCCCATCTCTTGTCAGTCTCTAGTTGTTTGCTTAATGAAGGGTTTGCTGTTGACAAAACCCCCTGCCAAACCTCCGCCTGTGTCATGGGACCTCAATGTCAAGTTCTCTTTAAGTCACTTGATATCTGTCATCTGAAGTATTTGACTTGGAAGGTCATATTTTTGGTGGCTGTTACTTCAGCTCGCAGGGTCAGTGAGCTTCAGGCCTTAGTGATGGATGCAGCTTATATTAAGTTTCATCACAACAGAGTAGTTCTCCACACACACCATAAATGTCTTCCTAAAATTGTGTCAGAGTTCCATCTGAACTATTCGATTGTCTTGCCAACATTCTTTACCTGACCTGATGCCCATCCTGTCAAAAGCACACTGCACTCCTTGAACTGCAAGTGAGCACTGGTTTTTTATTTGGAGCGGACTAGGCCCTACAGACAGTCTACTCAGCTTTTTGTTTCTTTTGATCCCAGCAGGATGGGGGTTGCTATTGGGAATGCACCATCTCCAGTTGGCTGGCAGATTGCATTTCTTTCACTTATGCCCAGGCTGGGCTGGCCCGGCCCTTGAGAGTCATGTCAAAAGGCTCATAATGTTGGTGCCATGGCTGCATTGATAGCCCACTTGAGGTCAGCCTTCATTGAAGAAATTTGCAGGGCTGCAATGTGGTCTTCGGTCCACACATTCACATCTCACTACTGCCTTGAACAGGATACCTGACGTGACAGTTGGTTTGCAGAATTTTGGGGTGGTCTAGAGTCCAACTCCACCCTCCTAGACTCGTTTTGTTCTGTTCCGGGCTGCACTCTCACTCAGATTGTATATAGTTTTAGGTTAATCTGTGTTTGACCTCACCGTTGCGTGGTCCAGTTGACCAATGGTTATTTTTTTCAGTGAGCCTGGTAGCTAGGGTTCCCACATGTGAGAATCATAGGCCTGCTTGTCCTCAGAGAAAACGAAAGGCTACTTGACCTCGGAGAAAGGCAAAATACTTACCTGTAGCAGGTATTCTCCGAAAACAGCAGGCATTATAATCTTACATACCCTCCCACCTCTCCTTTGAGTTGTCTGTTCTGTTCTTTTATTCTCTAGTATTGTATTGATGGTCCTATGCTCTCATGGCAGATGGGAAAGCACTCGCACATTCGCAGTGGAGCGCGACTCGCACTCCAAAATGCTCTGTAAAAGCTTGTCACAAGCTCTGGACCAGGCAACGTGGATTGTGTTACCCACATGTGAAAACTTAAGGCCTGCTCTCCTCGGAGAATACCTGCTACAGGTAAGCATCTTCACTATCTGAATGTTGCCCACCCTATATATGAATAAAAGTATGCACGTGAAAGGCAATTCTGTAACAGTGCAACTAAATTTAGGCATTTACAGGTGCCTACGTAGGGCTTATTGTATAAAGGAAAGGAGGTGCTTACTTTTCTCTATAGAAAACTAGCATAACAAGTAAAATATGTGCCTATAATTTAGGTGCAAGCATTTTTGCCAACCACAGAGCTGGGGTAAATGCTGATACATAAATTATTGAAACATGCACATTAACTATAATATTTATAACTTATGTGTCCAACTGTGCTCCCTATCCCCACTTCACCCAAACATTGTCCACCTGTATGCCCACCTTCCAGCTAAGGTGCCTTTTTACGAATAGTGCTTAGCCAGAAGTTTGGCATTTATATGTGTTTGTACCAGTATTCGAATCATTTATACATATATTTGACTTGTAAATGTTGACGTTTTATTTATAGAATTGTCCCCATATTGCAACAAAAAACATGTTTTTATCTGCATTTAAGAGGTATTGGTGGTGGTGGGGGGGTCTTACTCAGGGCAGTACTTGTACAGTATATACTCAAACACTCTTGCACTTCTTTCTGTGTGAATAATATTTTCTTAGGCAATTTTCAAAGTAAAATTACACATGCATTTATTTTAAAAATTAGTGCAAAGAACATGGGTAAAAAGTACTCACAGGCTTTGCAGATATGTGAATTGTTTGGCGATTGCCTCAAAAATGCTCAACCACTCTGGTGCTCTCTCTGACTGTTCAGCAGGACTTAGTACATTACCCAGGACATAGTTTCTGAGGCAATGATCTGGAATGCATTACCAGTTCTCTTTAGACTTCAGAGCAGCAGAGCATTCTGCAGAGAAGAGACAGCGAGAGGAAGCAAGGCAGAGAACATTCACTCTACCAGGGCAATGGAAAACCTTTTTATTTGGAGGAGCCAAACAAACCAAGCTTAAGCCCTATCCCCAAGCTGTCTAGTTGCTGATGCTGTGTTGAGCAAGTGTTGGTGGGGCCATGGCCCCAGTGACCCATCCCATTCTGTTACCTATGCACTCTGTTCCCTAATTCAGCCACTCTTCTCCTGTTTTTCCTGTCCAAGGCCTGCCTACACCCTCCCCTGACTCAACAGTTACATTACATTAAATTACAAATGTTCCCAAACAACTCACAAGTTCTATGCAGATTACAAACAAGTAAACTGGGCAGTTCCTGGGAAATAACAATTGACTCTACCAAGTAAAAGACCTGTAAATATAGATTACACTTCTACACATTTCTTAAAACGCACTTTCTTGAAAACTAAATAATTCCGTATTTTTCTAACATGACTAGGGATTGCGTTCCAAATATTCGGTTCCTGATAGACAAAGCTCAAAGTAAGCATCCGTCAATATTTTAACCCTTTGGGATCTGGAAAGTGTAACAACATATCATCCCATAGGTAACATTTAGTAGTTGGCATCTGAATCAATTCCAACATATAATCAGTGCTAGTCCATAAAGTATTTTAAAAATCAACATACAAACCTTCTGAGCTTCAATCGGCAACCATTGCAAAGTAATCAGCAAAGGAGTAAGTATCATATCTATCAGCAGAAAATATTAAGCGCTCAGCAGTAACTTAAATAGTCTGAATTTTCTTTAATAAAGTCTTATGACTACCTGCATAAATGATATTACTATAGTCAAGCAGAGACAACAGTAAGCTCTGGACCACTAAAGAGAATGCTAGAGTGTCTAACAGATGGCGGATTCTCCTTAATTTTTTCAGGATTCCATTTCATTTACAAATTAATCCTAGTATTACCTAAATATAAGTACCAACTATTTACTTCTTAATGCTCTACTTTTAAAGTCTGCAAGTGTGTAACAATACTTACAATGAAAAGTTTTGTTCAATGGGTGTAATTTTATAATAGACCTAGTAACATAGTGGATGACGGCAGAAAATGACAAAGACCTGTACAGTCCATCCAGTCTGCCCAACAAGATAAACTCATTGTATGTGATTCTTTATATGTATATCTGTCCTTCATTTGTCCTTGCCATTTTCAGAGCACAGACCATAGAAGTCTGCCCAGCACTGGCTTTGCTTCCCAATTACCAGTGTTGCCACTCAATCTGCACTAAGCTTCTGTGGATCCATTCCTTCTAAACAGGATTCCTTTGTGTTCATCCCACGCATTTTTTAATTACCATTTTCATCTCCACAGGAGAGCATTCCAAGTATCTACCACCCTCTCCATGAAAAAATACTTCCTGACATTATTCCTGAGTCTGCCCTCCTTTAACCTCAATTCTAGTTCTACAGCCTTCCTGTCTCCGGAAAAGGTTTGTTTGCGGATTACTACCTTTCAAATATTTGAACGTCTGTTTCATATCACCCCTCGTTCTCTTTTCCTCCAGGGTATACATGTTCAGGTCAGTATGTCTTTTCTCGTACGTCTTGCAATGCAAATCCCATACCATTTTTGTAGCTTTTCTTTGCATCGCTTTGAGTCTTTTTACATTCTTAGCAAGATACGGTCTCCAAAATTGAATACAGTACTCCAAGTGGGCCTCACTAACGTGGAGGGGCATCAGCATCTCCTTTCTTCTGCTGGTTATACCCCTTTTTATGCAGCCTAGCATCCTTATGGCCATGGTGTCGCATTGTCTCTCCCCACCAGTATATCTCTTTTGGGTTTCTGCACCCCAAGTGCATCACTCTGCACTTCTTGGCATGAAATTTTAACTTTTCTTATTTATTTTTAACCCATCCATTAAACAAAATTTACAAATACATCAAACTTTATACCTAATTTTATTTTAATATTTTAGTGACACTGTGCATTTTACTGGAGGTGCAAGACCTTCAGAAACAAACTAGATACTCATCATTACACATCACAGCACCACCCTCCCTGCCTACCATATACTAAAACGTTTCCTAAATAATGGATGTATCTTTACAGTCCAGTTTTCAATCCACTTATCTTATGTGAGTAGCAGAAGCAGTCAGGCGGGTGCCTATATAGATGAAGTTTATTTTCAAATCGAGTGTCTTCCCAGTATCGGCATCAGCGAATGCTTGGTGAATAAGTCAAACCTTCATATCAAACATTCTGTTCCCGACACGGAACTATGTTTTGCCGGAATGCCGTCTTTAAGAGAACAGACCAATTCAAACAAGAAATAAAAACAAAAACACTTTTACTACTGTTGCTAATTCTAATGTTATAGCAAAAGCTATCATACATTTAAAAATATATAGTTTCACATTGACCTTACAGCCAACCAAGCAGTTTTTCCACCCAACTCCTTCAATTCCAGACAAGACAAAAAGCATCTCCAGTAAAAGGCACAGTGTCACTAAAATACTGAGCACTAAAATATTAAATAAAATTAGGTATAAAGTTTGATGTATTTGTAAATATTGTTTAAGGGGTGGGTTTAAAATAAATATGAAAATAGAGACGTTTCCTTAAACCCAGAGCATTTTGATACCTCGGTATTAATATTTATTAAATGTTAACTGCCAGAACCTTGATCATTCTTCTAACACTTGGAGATCCCTTCTCATGGTTTCTACTCCTTCTGGGGTATCCACTCTGTCAGCTATCTTCATGTCATCCACAAAAGGCAAACCTTTCCTTCTAACACTTCAGCAATATCTCTCACCAATATATTAAATAGAATTGGCCCCAGCACTGACCCCTGAAGCGACGAGTGTGGCGGATTTACCACCACACTCGTCGCCTGTCAGTCAACCAGTTTCCTATCCAGGTCACCACTTTGGGTCCTAAGTTCAACCTTCTTAGCTTATTCACGAATCTTCTGTGAGGGACAGTATCAAAGGCTTTGCTGAAATCCAAGTAGATTACATCTAGTTCACATCCTTCATCCAGTTCTTTGGTCACCCAGTCAAAGAAGTCAATAAAATTCATTTGGCAGGATTTTCCTTTGGTGAAGCCATGTTGCCTCGAATCCTGTAACCCATCGGCTTCTGGAAAGTTAACTATCCTTTCTATCAGCAGCGACTCCATTATTATTCCTACCACCGATGTCAGACTTACCAGCCTGTAGTTTCCCACTTCTTCCCTGTCTCCGCTTTTCTGAAGAGGGACCACATCCGCTTTTTTGAAGAGGGACCAATCCTGCAGAACCTCTCCCGTCTCTAAAGATCTATTAGATAAATCTTTAAGAGATCCCGCCAGGACTTCTCTGCGCTCTCTCAAGGGGTCTTTTCCTAAAACTTAGCTTGAGTTAACTGCAGCAGGGCCCATTTTATTCCTATTGGCCCTGCTGCAGGTAAATTCAGCTACGCTTTAGTAAAAGACCCCCTCAGTATCCTGGGATGTATCCCATCCAGCCCCATAGCTTTGTCCACCTTCAGATTTTCAAGCTGTTTATAAATGCTTTCCTCTGTGAATGGTGCAATATCCACTCCATTCCCAGATATTCCCTTGGCAGTTAACCGTGGTCCTTCCCCAGTATTTTCTTCTGTGAACACTGAAGAGAAGTAATTGTTTAGCATGCTTGCTTTATCCTTATCACTCTCCACATAACCATTTTCAGTATCTTTCAGTCTTGCAGTTCCATTCCTATCTTTTCTCTTTACCCCAATATATCTTAAAAAAGGTTTTGTCACCTCTCTTTACATCTTTAGCCATTTTTTGTTCCACACGCACTTTTGCTAGCCATATTCCCCTCTTCACGTCGTTGAGGTTAATCTGATAATCTTTTCCGTGATCCTCTCATTGTGTTCATCTGTAGTTCTTGGACGAAGCCTCATTTTCTCTTATTTTTTCAGACACTTGTTTGGAGAACCATATAGATGTCACAACTGTGAGGAATGATCTGGAGTAGTGAGCCCTTGGGCCGCTGCCGGGGACCGGCAACAGCAGGTGAACCACCCAAACAGGAAGCGAGGCTAAACACAGACAGGCTGGTACAAGATTCAGGACTCTCAAACAGGCTTGGCTGGACAGAATTCTGGAATGGACTTGGCTTGGCTGGAATCGGATTCTGGAACGGACTTGGCTTGGCTAGAACCGGATGCAGGAACGGACTTGGCTTGGCTGGAACCGGATGCAGGAACGGACTTGGCTTGGCTGGAAGCGGAAACAGGAACAGACTTGGCTTGGCTGGAACCAGATGCTGGAATGGACTTGGTTTGGCTCGGCTGGAACCGGATGCTGGAACGGACTTGGCTTGGCTCAGCTGGAACCAGATGCTGGAACAGACTTGGCTTGGCTGGAACTGGCTTGGCTTGGCTGGAAGCGGATGCAGGAACGGACTTGGCTGGAACTAGATGCTGGAACAGACTTGGCTTGGCTTGAACAGGATGCTGGAACAGACTTGGCTTGGCTGGCACAGGATTCAGGATAGTGGAACAGGATTCAGGATACTGGAACAGGTTAGGCTGGAATGAAAGCTGAAAGCAAACAGGGCAGACACAAGCAGGATGGGAACTGAAACTGAAGACAAACAGGGCAGGCACAAGCAGGAAGGGAACTGAAACTGAAGACAATCAGGGCAGGCACAAGCAGGAAGGGAACTGAAGCTGAAGACAAACAGGGCAAGAACTAGCAGGGCAGGAACTGCAACAAGCACACACAGACGAAAACTCATCAGAAGACCTCTGTTGCAAAGGCAAGCCTGAAAGTTCCCAGGTGCTTAATAAAGGCAATTATACATGAGGTCACAGGTAAGAGTGAGGCTTTACAGCAGAAACACCTAAGCACGGCTTGGCTGGAAGAACACCACAGCAAGGCATGGCAGCAGAAACACCAGGGCGAGGCTTGATTGCAGGAGCACCAAAGTGAGGCTTGGCTGCAGGAACCCCAAAGCAAGTCTGGAATGTTGGAAGATCAGAATAGGACTGGAATGAACTCTGGAACATGTTTGGGAAACAGGAAGAAGACAGTCCACAGCAGCCATAGGGCCCCTCGGCACCAGGAGGCGAGGTGAGTGTAGGCATGGAATACAGTCTCAATCATGACAATAGACTTCCTGTTTCTCTTGATTTGTTTACTTTTCTTGCGTAATGATCAGTTGCCATATTTATAGCAGCTTTCGGCTTGGACCACTGATTTTCCACTTCACGTATTC
Organism: Microcaecilia unicolor; assembly: GCF_901765095.1. Lineage (NCBI taxonomy): Eukaryota > Metazoa > Chordata > Amphibia > Gymnophiona > Siphonopidae > Microcaecilia > Microcaecilia unicolor. The sequence goes on along the minus strand of NC_044035.1, from coordinate 236,794,866 downwards.
CTACCCACACCATCAGTTCCTTCTTCAGGTATTGCCCCATTTTACCAAAATCAGTACGTCTGAAATCCAGTCTTTGAGTTTTGTGTGTCCACACTCCGCCTTTGCCCTTATAGCAAACCATATCATGTGATGATCACTATTACATAGGTGGGCACTCACCCGGATATTGGAAACACTTCCTCCATCTATAAATTTCCAAAAGCATACTTTTTTCTGCCAGTTTTATGTGCCTTTATAAAATAGACTCTCAGAACATACTCTAAGGCAGATATCTTTAAAATTGAGCGTGGTACCGGAAGATTGGAGGGTAGCCAATGTAACGCCGATTTTTTAAAAAAGGTTCCAGAGGAGATCTGGGAAATTATAGACCGGTGAACCTGACATTAGTGCCAGGCAAAATGGTAGAGACTATTATAAAGAAAAAAATTACAGAGCATATTCAAAGCATGGATTAATGAGACAAAGCCAACATGGATTTAGTGAAGGAAAATCTTGCCTCACCAATCTATTACATTTCTTTGAAGGGGTGAACAAACATGTGGATAAAGGTGAACCAGTTGAAATTGTGTATCTGGGTTTTCAAAAGGCGTTTGACAAAGTTCATCATGAAAGACTCCAGAAGAAATTGGAGAGCCATGGGATAGGAGGTAGTGCCCTATTGTGGATTAAAAACTGGTTAAAAGATAGAAAACAGAGAATAGGGTTAAATGGTCAGTATTATCAATGGAGAAGGTTAGATAGTGGGTTCCCCCAGGGGTCTGTGCTGGGACCGCTGCTTTTTAACATATTTATAAATGATCTAGAGATGGGAGTAACTAGTGAGGTAATTAAATTTGCTGATGACACAAAGTTATTCAAAGTCGTTAAATCAAGGAAGGATTGTGAAAAATTACAAGAGGACCTTACAAGACTGGGAGACTGGGTGTCTAAATGGCAGATGGCATTTAATGTGAGCAAGTGCAAAGTGATGCATGTGGGAAAGAGGAACCCGAATTATAGCTATGTAATGCAAGGTTCCACGTTAGGAGTCACCTCTGCTCAGTATGCTGCAGCAGCTAAGAAAGCAAATAGAATGTTAGGTATTATTAGGAAAGGAATGGAAAACAAAAATGAGAATGTTATAATGCCTTTGTATCGCTCCATGGTGCGACTGCACCTCGAATATTGTGTTCAATTCTGGTCACAGCATCTCAAAAAAGATATAGTGGAATTAGAAAAGGTACAGAGAGAGGCAATGAAAATGATAAAGGGGATGGGATGACTTCCCTATGAGGAAAGGCTAAAGCGGCTAGGGCTCTTCAGCTTGGAGAAAAGACAGCTGAGGGGAGATATGATAGAGGTCTATAAAATAATGAGTGGAGTGGAACGGGTAGACGTGAATCGTTTGTTTACTCTTTCCAAAAATACTAGGACTATGGAGCATGCAATGAAGCTACAAAGTAGTAAATTTAAAATGAATCAGAGAAATGTTTTGTTCTCTCAACATGTAATTAAACTCTGGAATTCGTTGCCAGAGAATGTGGTAAAGGTGGTTAGCTTAGTGGGGTCTAAAAAAGGTTTGGACGGCTTCCTAAAGGAAAAGTCCATAGACCATTGTTAAAATGACTTGGGGAAAATCCACTGCTTATTTCTGGGATAAACAGCATAAAATGTATTGAACTTTTTTGGGATCTTGCAGGTATTTGTGATCTGGATTGGCCACTGTTGGAAGCAAGATGCTGGGCTTGATGGACCTTTGGTCTGTCCCAGTATGGCAATACTTATGTACTTATATGTGCATCTACTGAATATCTGTATATGTGTATTTTATAAAGTATGTGTATACATCACTACACCGCTCAAACTCTGCCTACATTTATATTAAATAAAAATGGGCATTATATTTCTGATAAGCCTACTTTTACATGCATATATATGTATGTTGAGTTTACATAGCTGTTCTCTGATGACAGGATAATATAGCCACACTGTAGGTAATATCATCTAACAACTCCCAGGATAGAGATTCTTTCTCCCAAAACCCAGAATTTTCCAAGAGACTTTACTGGGTTCTACACTTGGATGTAGTTATCACCCTCTTCATTTCTTCTTAGCTGCTCAGCCATTAGGATGTTCATCTGCCCACCTCCTCGCGCACACACAAAATATACAAGATAGAAGAAGAAGAAAAGTTAAAAAAGTAAATGAATTAATGATGGCATTTCAGGAAGTACGGAAGACAAACAGCCAAGTGATCTGAGCTAAAAGGCCCCTATGACATATCAGCACGTACAGCTTCAATGAGAGCCAAATGCCTTTAATCCAGTGGCTCACAGAGTTCCTGTGAGTCCTGAACTCACAGCTACCAAAAACCCCATCCTCACAGGGTGATCCAGTGTACTGGGAAATGCAGCTGCTTTAGCAAAGGCAGGTACTGAAATGGGGGGAAAGTCATCCAGCAAGTCAACTCCACAAAAAAACTGCAGTTGAGAGCTATTTTTTATGCACTACTGATGTTAAGAGAGTGGATCACAGGCAAGATACTCTTCATTTGAACCAATTACCTAGTAGCCATGTTCTATATCAACAAGCAAATTATGCCAAGAAACTATAAAAATATGGAATCTAGTATTATTAATGCAACTTTTTCTTCAAATCACATGCCTCCTAGGAGACCAGAACCAGTTAGAAGACCAATTGAACCACCTACTTGATTAGGACAGGGCTTATTGTGAGCCCTTTCTACAGCTATGGTCAGGATGAAATGCTGCTCCTGGAGAACAATCATAAGTACATAAGTACTTAAGTATTGCCATACTGGGAAAGAACAAAGGTCCATCAAGCCCAGCATCCTGTTTCCAACAGTGACCAACCAAGGTCACAAATACCTGGCAAGATCCCAAAAAAGTGCAAAACATTTTATACTGCTTATCCCAGAAATAGTGGATTTTCCCCAAGTCCATTTAATAATGGTCTATGGACTTTTCATTTAGGAAACCGTCCAAACCTTTTTTTAAACTCCGCTAAGCTAACCACCTTTACCACATTCTCTGGCAACAAATTCCAGAGTTTAATTACACGTTGAGTGAAAAAATATTTTCTCCGATTAGTTTTAAATTTACTACATTGTAGCTTCATCGCATGCCCCCTAGTCGTAGTATTTTTGGAAAGCGTAAACAGATGCTTCACATCTACCCGTTCAACTCCACTCATTATTTTATAGACCTCTATCATATCTCTCCTCAGCCGCCTTTTCTCCAAGCTGAAGAGCCGTAGCCACTTTAGCCTTACCTCATAGGGAAGTCATCCCATTCCCTTTATCATTTTCGTTGCCCTTCTCTGCACCTTTTCTAATTCCACTATATCTTTTTTTAGAAGAAGGGTTATGTCCTATATGCTTTCTCCATACCATGGAATTGAGGTCTTCTATGTGTTTTTCTGCACATTCCTTTCATATTCATAGTCATTCAAAAGTCAATAAAGGATTCATTATACTAATTTCTCCTCAGTGGCCTTGGCAAGTCTGGTTTCCATGGCTTCTTTCCCTGACACAAGACCAAGCCATTTTTTTTAGGAAACCATCCCTCCTTACTGATGTAACAGAAGTCGTCTGTTGCATCCCAGCCTGATGTACCTCTCACTGATGGCATGAAGATTGAGAGGTGACTCATTATCAAGTTGCCAGTAACACAGGAAATCCAAAATATGTTTGTAGCTTTGCGTGGGCCACCCATCATGAATCCTGTCATTTCAAATGGGCACACTTCACTCATTTGTGTGAGAACCATCAATGTAATCCTTTTCCAATCTGCTTAGGTATCGGCTCCATCTTTCCAGTACCGGACTGAAAACTAATTATTTAAGACTCCAACTGACTGATATTGCCACCTACCAGGAATGCATAGGGGAAAACTGATCACCCACCTCTTAGGATCCAGATTCATGAAAAAGTTGACAAAAAAGCAACCTCCTGTTCAGCTCTCCATACATCTAATTGCAGGAAAGCTATGCTATTCCACCTTTAATGCACCAAAGACTACCATAAAGTTTTCCTAATTCTTTGTACCTTTTGATTCTTCCCACTTGGCTGGACAGGTCACAAACTATGCACTTTCAAACCTGACAGCAGACTACATCACTTTTGGTTATCATTAAGCAACACTTGCTTGACATTATTGTAAAACATCAGCTATGAACTAAGGCACCTTCCATTGCCATCCTTTGATCGGCATCCATGCTAGGTATCTGTAAGATCACCACGTGTTCTTCTGTTCACAGCTTCATATACTATTATTGTCTTGACTTCTCTAGCAGAACAGATGGGATCTTTGGCCAGACTGTCTTGCAGAATTTCTTCTTATGAGTATATTTGTTTCCTAGTACCCATTGGCCTGGCTAGGTTCCTGGAATACAGCTCAGTAGAACTAGTAACTTTCAACTTTGCAGTCACCAGTGGTGTGACTACATTATCCTAACTACTACTGGAGACAGTGAAGTTGTTTATCTGTAATAGGGTTACAGCAGAATAGTAAAAACACACCATCCAACCCACTGTCCCCTCATTTTAAAAGGGGGAGGAAGAAACTTTTAATACAAAAGATTCCCAACTTGGTACAAACTGAAGAGAGTGGTGACAACACGTCAGCATGCACATACCTAGTTAAGTCTCTTGGAAGGTTCTGGGCATTGTCAGTGTGAATCTCTGTCCCAGGGGCCATTGGAGACATTACCAATGGTGTGTTTGCAGTACCCTGTTGACTCCTGACAACCTCTGTTACAGGTTAGCAACTTTGGTTTTACTGTATATAAAACATGCTTTATAATGCAAAAGTTGGGGAGCACATTCAATACCATTTTGATCCTACTCATGATTATGCCACAGTAAAAATCTCTTGTGGCAAAAATCTCCTATAGCAAACTAACCTGCTGAGCGTCTTAAAAGACCAAGCAATGGACCAATTGTTAGGGAGCTGAAAACAATGGAAAGATGGCAGCACTCAGCAGCTCCCTAGGCAGAGGGATTTCTAGAGGTATTGAAATAATCCTGCAATTGTGCCTGTCTTGTTAATATGACTATATGCTAGCAAGCCTGAAAAGTTCAGAAGGGAAAGTGGTGTTTAAGGGACAATATTCAAAGGTTTTTATGAATTTTTATTTATTTATTGCATTTGTATCCCACATTTTCCCACCCATCTGCAGGCTCAATGTGGCTTACAGAGTCTTGTTATGGTTTTGCCATTCCAGGATATTAGATATGATTAGTGAATAAAAATGAGGCTTGAAATTGCCCTGTCAATATTTTCACTTACATAAAAGGGTAAATGGAATTAGATCAAGGAAAGAAAGTAAATGTGGTGATAGCATTTTGAAATCACCACACTCATTTTCTGCCGTGTACTTTGCACCTGCTTCCATATAAGTGCAAAGTGCCTGATACAAAAGTACCTATGTTGTGAACACTATCTGGATTTTTGAAGGAAAGCTTTGTGGAAAGATTTCCTTTGAAAATTTGCTTACAGATCCACTCACAAAAGTACATGTGGGTCTACTAGCTACTCATGGGTTTTCAAACTTTCCCTCTAAAGGCCGAAGTCAACATTTCAACATAACCATTTGAATTGTTTCATACCTAACACTCATATTGAATACTTCGTGATGCTTACATGGACATCAGGCTTCTAATGTGTCAATAATTTCAATATTGATATAAAATAAATCACATCTTCTCCTTGTAGGAATTTGAAATGGACCACAGAATCCGTGAGGAGATGGAGAGGCAAACTTCACATAGAGTTCGCACCGTATACAAAGAGATGGCTTGGGAGCAGGAGAAACATAAGATTGGACTGCAGAAACTGCAGGCTCGGTGAGAACCAGCCTCTTTCCAGCACAAGAATGCAAATATAATTTCTATTTGTTGTTCATTTCATCTATATTATTCACAGGCTCTATTGGAAGATAATTGCCTGCAGGCTTCGTTAGAGGAAGGCCTCTAATGAAGATCAGTTGCAGTTGTGTAAATGGAGTAGAGTAATAGCTTATTGGTTGAGTACCAGTAAAATCAGGGTTCAAATCTCACTGATGCTTTTTGTGACCTTGGACAATTCACTTAACCTTCCATTGCCTCTGGTACAAATCTTAGGTCTACATTTACTAAAAGATTTTACTGCATTGATGTGTTATTTACCACATGTCCTGCTTTCAATGAGATGACTGGGCTATAATCTCAATTTTTAGATGTTTTTCTATGAAGTCTATCAGAAGTGCGTTCCAATCACAAGGGGACATGTCAGGAGTATGTTAAGGGCGGGATCTGGGCGTTGCTAACACTTTGATGTTTTTCAGCCATAAAGGAACAAAACAAAACCGTCCAGGACTAAAACTAAGATGTTTTGAGTTAGACCTGTTTTTATAACAAATAAGGCACAAAAAGGCCCTAAATGCCTACTGGAGGGAAACAGGAATGACCTCTCCTTACTCCCCCAGTAGTTGTTATCCCCCTCCCACCCCCCAAAAATGTGATTTAAAACATTACTTGCCAGCCTGTATGCCAGACTCAGATGTTATACTCCGGTCCATTAGAACAGCATGCAGGTCCCTGTAGTAGTCTAGTGGTGGGTGCAGTGCACTGCAGACAGGTGGACCCAGGCCCATACCTCCCTCTACCTGTTACACTTGTGGGGGAAATTGTGAGCCCTCCAAAACTCATCCAAAACCCACTGTACCCACATATAGGTGCCCCCTTCACCCATAAGGGCTATGGTAGTGGTGTACAGCTAGAAGTAGTGGATTTTGAGTATGTTTTGGGGGACTCAGCAGACAAGATAAGGGAGCAATGGTGAAATATGTACCTGGGAGCATTTTATGAAGCCCACTGCAGTGCCCCTTAGGTGCCCTATTGCTTTCCTGGGATGTCTGAGGGACCAGTCTACTAAAAATGCTGGCGCGTCTTATATCCCAATGGCTTGATTTTGTGCGTTTTGGACTTGAACCTTTTTTTTTGTTGAAAATGGACTATAAAACAAAATCTCCAAAACCTTGTTCAAAACAGTATTAAAAAAAAAAAGACGTTTTTCTTTTTGGAAAATGACCTTCTTTCCTATTCAGATTTTGGACGTTATTTGCAAAATGTCCAAAGTTGAACTTATCATAACACCGAACCAAAGAAAAAGAACTGAAAATATGCACCCCATGTACCTATAGGAATTGTTCTATATTTTCTAGAAGATCTATGTACTTTTAAAATAACATGAACCCAAACATCTGAAGATTCAATAACATAAATATGTTCTAGAATATGTTTGGGAATCCTCAGAAGACACCACTTCCGGCACATTCAATAATGAGTTTAGCCTAGTGGCATAGCGTCTCCTCATCGGACAATCCCTTAGGTAACTATTTTATAGTGCTATTGCAAACACACATGCTACAAAAAGTGCTCAAAGCTACATGTGCTCGCTGCTAGACTTTTAAACAATTTTTGATTTAGAGCACTTGTAGCAGCGAGCACATGTAGCTTTGAGCACTTTTTGTAGCATGTGTGTTTGCAATAGCACTATAAAATAGTTACCTAAGGGATTGTCCGATGAGGAGACGCTATGCCACTAGGCTAAACTCATTATTGAATGTGCCGGAAGTGGTGTCTTCTGAGGATTCCCAAACATATTCTAGAACATATTTATGTTATTGAATCTTCAGATGTTTGGGTTCATGTTATTTTAAAAGTACATAGATCTTCTAGAAAATATAGAACAATTCCTATAGGTACATGGGGTGCATATTTTCAGTTCTTTTTCTTTGGTTCGGTGTTATGACAAGTTGAATTTACCAAAGATTCTAATATTTAGGAGATTTTGAGTGGTCAAAGTTGAACTTAGACATCATATCAAAAATGCCCCTCAATATCACTTCAAGCACCAACTTCATTAAGCATCTCAAGGTGAATATTGTAGGCTACTGATGCACTGATTGTCCGCTTGTTGGCGTCTTATTTTCTTATAATTTTCATTTATATGGCACTGGTTTGGCAGGTTAAAATGTGGTGGCAGCACATATTTCACCAGCTGCTGCCATTTGTTAAAATGCTCTTGTGATTGATAACTATCTAACAAATGATTAAAAATCTAAGTCTAATGCTGTTGCAATTCAGTCCTTAAGCTATGAGTTTATCTTGCTGGGCAGACTGGATGGATCATACAGGTCTTTATCTGCTGTCATCTTATTATGTAAAAATTAGAGTAAAATTGAAATTTAAAATCACTTAATTTCTCCCTTAATTGCATTCCTTCATTTATCCATTATATTCTCTTCAGTGAGGCTAAGGATGTTTAGTCTAACTTCTATAAATTAACTTACATGCAAAACATTGCATTAAAACAGGAACAACATCCTAGTCATCATGTAAGGTTGAAGGCCATGAGGTCAACAACAGCAACAAAGAATGTCAAAAAGCAGAGTTCTAAAGGAGGTGATCAATGCAAGCAACCAGAACCACCAGCGAAAAAATTTATCTGAGTTCCACAACTCTGGCTAGACAAGGAACTGTTTCACAGAAACAGTTTGCTCATGAAGCCTTGTTGATGATTGCAGAAGATACGATGCTGCTTACAACAGTTGAATGAAGTGGCTTCAGAAAGTTTTGCCAGCAATATATGCCTGCTGACCAACTTTCAAGTAGATGCAATCTGACACAAAACGTAAATGAACTGTATGACATTCGGAAGAACTTACTTAATTCAGAATTAGAATAGGTGGAATATGTTTCTGTAGCAGCAGATCTTTGGAGCAGCCATAAGCACAGTATCTTGGAATGACCGTTCAGTATATAAACAAGGAGACACTATTGCACCATCCCATTCTTTGGCTGTTCGACAGTTTAAACATTCCCACACTGGGAAGAAGATTGTTTAAATGATGGCTGAAATGTTCGCTGAATTCCATATAATAACTGATCTAGATATCAATACTGGGAAACTCCACAAACCCGTATACTTAAAGTTCTATAATTAACTAATGGTTTGGAAAACTAAATATAAAGATAGGTGTGTCACCGCTCTTAACTTAAGGATCCACAATCAAGATCTAGATTATATTTTAACAAAGGAACCTCAAACCACCTCATGGACACCCATTGCTACTCAAGCTTGGTTTGCCATTCAAATGAGGAGTAAATTACTATCACTGGTTCAGGTGGGGAGACTTGGAGAAAAAAAGCCACCCGAAAAAACTCAAATATAATTGAGAAAACCGGATGGTCTAAAAACCCCTCGCCTCTCAACCATTAACAAAAGTTAAGATAGGTGCACCTCCCCCATCATATAAACCCCCCACTTATTCTCCTATACAACCGCCTGAACATATAACTCTCTGCCTGCTAGTGTATTACTAACCTGGAGCGGTCTCTTGCAACTAAATAATCAAATCTCGTAGCATAGAACTCGTTCTCTATTGTTCTTTTTATAAATAAACAAATATTTCTTGTTAGTTCATACTATTCAACAGTCACTTATCTGATTGTTGTTGACGCAGGGCTCCTTAGGAATACTATTTTCAGGCTGGAGGTAGTCGAAAGTGGAGCTGGTGCTGGTGCTCTATTGTTCAGTTACATGAAACACCTTCCGTGTCTCTTTAACAATTGCTTTTCCAGTTATAAGAAACACCCTCCGTGTCTCTCTTACAATCACTCTTCCGACAAGTGCGCCTTGTTTCGCCAAAATCTGGCTGCTTCAGGAAAATTTTATAACTGGGATCCTACTCCAGACCTCGAGAAAACCGAACTTGTTCACAATTTCAATTCACAGAATGGCGCAAAGAAACAGAACGCTACCCGGAAATATAAACCCTGCCGCATCACAACTACAGAATTGGAACGCCCCGCCTCCGTACAGGTTGCTCCAATCAATTTATTCCATGACTGAAAGATGGCCTAAGAGCTTTAATAGTAGGCGTTCCATTCTATATTGCGATTCAAACCTTGCGGTTCCACTGTTTGCAAAAGATAGATCCAAAACTGTTCTTTTCTCCATAGAATTTGTCACACAATGGAACAGTATTTTAAATCACTGTTCCTTGGACTTGATGTTGTTGCTTATCCAGACTATTCAGCACAAGTTGACATTGGACAGACCCAAGCTAGAAGACAAATTAGATCATATGAAAACTCTGGTGGAATATGATAAATGTAAAGAGGAATTTGATTTGAAACTTGATAGATTTAAGAAAGAAATCAAAACTACCAAGTTTAAAAAGATTCAACGGGATCAGAAAGATCACAGTGAGGGTTATGTCTATAGTTGGCAGAAACCTAAAAATGTTGAACAATCAATTGAGAAAAATAAACGAGTGGGTTTTCAACTATCCACTTCATCAAGTGGAGAAGATGAGAGAGGTGACCAAACGGAGGGGGAACGACCCCGAGGGGTAACCAGCAGACGTACCAATCAACGAGGACGAACAAATTGGAGAACAAGAAATCGAGGGGAAACGAACTACAGAGGAGGAATGAGAACACGACGACGGGACGACTCGCTGTGATTAATTTGTCTAAATATATATTAACAGCAGTTGAAGAATCGGTATTATCTCATGGGTTGTCCTTTGTCCCTACCTCTAAACATCTACCTTTTCAATTCCGTTCTGAATTTGAAAAATTCATTCGGTGTCTCCAACTTAAGACCTTTTTTAATGAATCTCAAAATGTTACACGTGGTTTCTCGGACTGTATAGTAAAAAGTAAATGGATTCCCCCTGGTCCTCTCAATCCAGCTATTGCGATTTTTAAACAACTAGTGTTAAGAGATGTGGCTACAATGGAGACAACACAGGGAAGCAATAGGAACAATATGACTAGCGAGGAATTTAAAGCGATTCAAAAACTTAAAAGTGAGAGCACTATAGTTATTAGAAAAGCTGATAAGGGAGGAGCGGTGGTTGTGTTGGATAGGGACTATTATATGAATGAAATACAACAACAATTATCAGATGAAAACACATACAGAAAGTTGAGTCAAGACCTTACGTATGATTTACTCAGTAAGCTACAAGAAATAACAAAAAGAGCTGAAAACGAAGGATTCTTGACCAAAAAAGAAAGACAATATCTGTGTCCTTTATATTCCGTAACACCGATTTTTTATACGGTCCCTAAAATCCACAAAAACCTTACCTCTCCTCCGGGTAGGCCTATTGTTTCTTCAAGGAATTCCTTACTAGAAAGAGTTTGTAAATACACGGATTGTTTCCTAAGATCATTAGTACAAAATATACCAGCCTATATCAGAGATACTTCCCATTTTCTGCAAATACTAACAAGGTTAAGTATCAATGAAGAGACACTGTTAGTCACTTTGGATGTACATTCACTTTATACTGCAATTCCTCAAAAAGAAGCCGTACGGGCAGTTGAAAATGCACTAGAGGGTCGCCCTCGTCCACACACAGTACCTACTGAGTTTATAGTACAATTAGTTGAGATTGCTTTATTCAATAATCATTTTATTTTTAATAATGATCTGTATTTACAGATCTCAGGCATAGCTATGGGAGCCTCATTTGCTCCTTCAATAGCAAATATTTTCATGGGTCAATACGAAAAACAATTTGTATATACGGCACAAGGATATGCGAAAGTTAAATACTGGGGTAGATATATTGACGATGTTTTCCTTCTCTGGCAAGGTTCACAAAGGGAACTGGAGGAGTTTGTTACTGGTTTGAATGAATGTCATGCAACGATCAAATTCGAAAGTAATAGTCATCCAAAGTCGATCAATTTTTTGGATGTACTCATCAAAAAAGACTGTGGGTCTTTAAGAACAGATGTTTTTGTCAAAAGTACAGACAAAAATTCATTGTTGAGATATGACAGCATGCATCCTCACCATCTTAAACAAAGTTTACCATTTTCCCAGTTCCTCCGTTATCGAAGGATTTGCGATACGGCAGAGCAATATCAGGAATCCTCTAAGAAATTGCAGATGAAATTTAAAGAAAGAGGTTATCCTGATAAATTGATTAAACATTCTTTTAAACGTGCTCTATACAATCATAGAGAATCTTTATTATCTCCAGAAACACAAAATCATGTAGATACACGGCAACAAGGGGATTCACAAGTTACGACTTGTGTTTTGAAATTTACTAATCGCTCTCCTCAAATTGCGGCTATTCTAAGGAAACACTGGAACATCATGTCTACACAACCAGCATTCCTTGATCATCATTTAATGATGTCTTTTTCACGCAATAGGAATCTTCAAGATCAATTTAGCTATGCTGATGTGTGGACACAAAAACATCATATAGTAGGACGCCATCAAAAATGTGGACACTGCTCGATTTGTTCAATAACTAAGGAAGGTTCTGTTTTCACTTCTACAACTGGTAGAGAGTTTCAGCTGAGACACAATACCACATGTGAGTCTGCCAATGTGGTTTATGTGTTCTGGTGCCCGTGTGGCTTAATGTATGTGGGACACACTACACGCCAGTTTAAAACTAGAGTCATCGAACATAGACATTGTGTAACTAAACTTAAGCTGGAGGCACCAATGACTCGACATTGTGTGCATTTCCAACACCAATTTGATCAATTAACCTGCATGGTCATTGACCAAGTGATATTAGGTAAGAGAGGGGGGGATATTAAAACCATTCTATGGAGAAAAGAACAGTTTTGGATCTATCTTTTGCAAACAGTGGAACCGCAAGGTTTGAATCGCAATATAGAATGGAACGCCTACTATTAAAGCTCTTAGGCCATCTTTCAGTCATGGAATAAATTGATTGGAGCAACCTGTACGGAGGCGGGGCGTTCCAATTCTGTAGTTGTGATGCGGCAGGGTTTATATTTCCGGGTAGCGTTCTGTTTCTTTGCGCCATTCTGTGAATTGAAATTGTGAACAAGTTCGGTTTTCTCGAGGTCTGGAGTAGGATCCCAGTTATAAAATTTTCCTGAAGCAGCCAGATTTTGGCGAAACAAGGCGCACTTGTCGGAAGAGTGATTGTAAGAGAGACACGGAGGGTGTTTCTTATAACTGGAAAAGCAATTGTTAAAGAGACACGGAAGGTGTTTCATGTAACTGAACAATAGAGCACCAGCACCAGCTCCACTTTCGACTACCTCCAGCCTGAAAATAGTATTCCTAAGGAGCCCTGCGTCAACAACAATCAGATAAGTGACTGTTGAATAGTATGAACTAACAAGAAATAATTGTTTATTTATAAAAAGAACAATAGAGAACGAGTTCTATGCTACGAGATTTGATTATTTAGTTGCAAGAGACCGCTCCAGGTTAGTAATACACTAGCAGACAGAGAGTTATATGTTCAGGCGGTTGTATAGGAGAATAAGTGGGGGGTTTATATGATGGGGGAGGTGCACCTATCTTAACTTTTGTTAATGGTTGAGAGGCGAGGAGTTTTTAGACCATCCGGTTTTCTCAATTATATTTGAGTTTTTTCGGGTGGCTTTTTTTCTCCAAGTCTCCCCACCTGAACCAGTGATAGTAATTTACTCCTCATTTGAATGGCAAACCAAGCTTGAGTAGCAATGGGTGTCCATGAGGTGGTTTGAGGTTCCTTTGTTAAAATATAATCTAGATCTTGATTGTGGATCCTTAAGTTAAGAGCGGTGACACACCTGTCTTTATATATAATAACTGATATCATCTGCTGCGTTACTGACAATGCAGCAAATATTACAAAAGCCTTGCATCTTCTGAACAACATTTGCACTGGTGGCAATGAAGAGAACAGCAGTTCATGCTCAACAGAGTCCAACAGCTGCTGATGTTGGATCTCTTTTTGTTGCAGTTGAAGGTGAATCATGCGCTAATGATATTGTCTCCAACTGGCTTCCCAAACACATGAGATGTGCCAATCACACACTCAGTGTTGTAGCTGTTATCAACAGCCATGAACAATGAAAATATTTGCACTACAGGGCCATGGGGAAAGTACAGGTCTTAGCAATGCAGTCGGTCAGAGTACCAAACATGCAGAGATTATTGAAGAGGTGGCTGATCTGTTATGTTATGTTTATTTATTTGTTTATTGGGATTTATTAATCATCTTTATGAAGAGATTTTCCCAAGGAGGTGTACAACAGTTATAGCTTGATATAATTTACATTGTTTTAGCGATGTAATGATAGTAAAATGACCAAATGTAAGCATAAAATATAATCAGTGAGGTAAACTTGGAGATAGGCAATTAAATCCTAATAAAAATAATAATGATACATTTAAAACTTCACAGTAAAACATCCATACAGCAGAAATATGATAAATGTTGGCAGAATACAAATGATACACTATAGTAGGCAGCATACCAGAACATTCATATAACATAGATATGATAACTCACAATGCCAGCACAATAACACCTTAACAGGCATGGATTAGAACATACTTACAATTATAGTACTATGAAATATCTTAAGCAGCAGCTGGTGGGGGGAGGACAAGTGCAACTCAGACATGTGGAGGGGCATAATCGAACGCGAACACCCATCTCCATGGGCATCTATGTCCGAAAACGGGTATGTGAAGAGGCAGGACAGACCATATTTTCAAAAAAGATGGGCATCCATATTTCGTTTCGAAAATACGGTTTGAATGGACCAAATGTCATGGATTTGGTCCCTTCCGAGATGGGCGTTCTTTTTTTTTAGCGATAATGGAAACTAAAAATGCTCAGCTCAGAAACGTCCCAATCCAAGCCATTTGTTGTGGGAGGGACAAATGTACAACACTACCATAGCTCTTAGGGGTGAAGGGGCAACTATATGTGGGTACAGTGGGTTTTAGAGGCCTCCCATTTACCACCACAAGTGTTACGGGTGGGGGGGGGGGGGGGTGGGCCTGGGTCTGCCTGCCTGAAGTGCACTGCAGTACCCACTAAAAGTGCTCCAGGGACAGGACTTGTTGCTGCTGTATAACCTTGGCACAGCAGTTCACACCTGAAGACTAATCTTGCTGAAAACGTCCTTTACTTGAATAAACACGTTTACACACCGTTCACTGCAGATCAGAGGTTGTGCCCCACTGGTAACAAGTCTCCCTGCTACTGAGATGAGCAGTAGGTCAGAGCTGGCAGAATGGTGTACAATGCCCTCTTTCAGCAACATTCAAGGTAAGAACTAAGTGCTGTAACGTGGCTAACACATGAAAGGGATCTAAAAGTGTCTTACACAAATGGCCATTACCTCATGGACTACCGGAAACAAAACAGGGCACACTCTAACCCAGTAAGCAGAGGGAAAAGCACCATGGCAGTAGAGCCTACCAACTACCAACATCGTGAGCATTTAACACAAGCTAGTGGAATCACGGACCCCAATACCCTACACCCACCACAATGCATTGCTGATGTGACTTTGCAGTGCCCTTAACAGAAAAGGTGTCACACTCGCCCGAGACCCACATCAGAACCAGGGAAAGGCTGTCAGAGGGTAGAACACATTCTGCTGTCATGGAGGTGGGTACGGCATTTGAGGCTGGCATACAGGCTGGAAAAAAAGTTTGTAAAGTGGGTTTTTTTTGGTAGAAGGGGGTTAGTGACCACTGGGGGAGTCAGGGGAGGTCATCCCCGATTCCCTCCGGTGGTCATCTGGTCAGTTGGGGCACTTTTATGGGACTTGGACCTGAAAAAAAAGGGTCCAAATAAAGCGGACCAAATTTTTGTCAAAAACGCCCTTCTTGTTTCGATTATCAGCTAAAGATGCCCATCTCTCCTCGGGCGATAACTACACCCCAGTCCCACCGATTTGGGCGCCCACGGGAAACGGACGCCCATCTCCCGATTTGGGTCGAAATATGGGCATCTTTCTCTTTCGAAAATAAGCTGGATAGACAAACAAGAAAGGTAGTACACAAGCATTTAAGAGAAGTAAATAGCGGTTACATATAAGGCAAATTATATGTGTATAGTTGAATAAGGTATGTGTAACTGGTTGTCTTGATCATGTCTTCCAGTAAGAAATTCCACAGCTTAATTGTGCACTACTTGTAAAAAAAACCCAGCTTCTTATGCTTCGTGTTCAATCTGCGGGTTTTTTAGTTTCATACAGCCTCTTCTTTTTGTGTTGTTTGAAAGGTTAAACCACCATTCCCTATTTATTGTTGTACCCAGCTCACAGTTTTTAAACTTCTCATGCCTTTTCCAAACTGAAGAGCCCTAACCTGTTTAGCCTTTCTTCATAAGTGAGCTGTTCTATCCCCTGAACCTTTTCTATTGCTGCTATATCTTTTTTTTATTCTTTTCAACCCCATTGTGTTGGAGAGAGAATTATATATAAGGGGTTGAGAATGCTATGCTTTCTGTCTTGGAACAAAATAACTCCCCAAAAGTTTAATGGAATGGGACCAAATTTAGCAGGGGAAAAAAGCTGTGAAAAGACACAAGTTTGAAAATGGTCCAGTTAAGACCCATTTGCTAGATAAATAAGCTTCCCCCCCCCCCCAAAAAAAAAAAAAAAAAAATGGGCTAAGCATTTCCAGATTCTGCACCAGTGAAACAGCAATAGGGGAAATGCGCCTTTCAAACTGTCTTTTCCCTGTTTTCTACTGTTTTATGCCCCTCCCCAATAAACATTAGGAATAATTTCCTGTTCCTAATGAGCAACCTTTTGTTGATTTCAGATGTGCATTTTTCTTTCAGCTGATATTGAGCCCGTGGTGGTCAGCAATTTCAGAGGGGCTAACCAACACTGGCAGCAAATTATCTTGATTTTCAGTGCCAGGCCTAATCCAGACACTGGCACTGAATATTTGGATCTTCGATGGCCACAGGAAATTGTCCGGCTGCCAGCAGACATTCAGACCTATGCCCAGATAAATTTAGGACAGCCAATTTAGGCACTTACCTAGTTAGCAGAATGAAAATCACCACTAACAAAGTAAGGTCCAGCTCTGCCCAGACTACCCTTCCAGACTGCCCCCTGACATTAACCAGATAGTGATATGGTGGTTTGTGCTGATATTCAGGGGTACCATCTGGTTAATTGCTGCTGAATATGAGTGCAGAGCCAGCCAGTGGGGTTTAACAGGGAGGAACCTTCATAATTATTTACCCACTGATTATTTACATCTTTGTTTCTATTCTACTGTGAAACCTACTAACTGAATTATTCTCTGCTATAGGCTGGTTATTCAAAAGCACTTATCCATTTAGCTGTGGCCACTAAACATGTAACTATCACTGAAAATTCTTACAGATCACACCAGCATTATCTGGATAATGCCAGGGAAGAGTGGGGATGAAGCATGGGTGTTTTCATCCAACTGTACAGATAACCATCAATATTCAACCACTATTCATATAGCTAAGCAGTTTAATTTAGGCCAGCAAAAAGGCTGTCCTAAATTAAAACATTTAGCTGTACTGATCGTGATTGAATATCGTTGACTGTACATACAGCATCACTACTCTATGCTTATATTCAGTAGTTTCCCATATTGCTTATGAGATTTTTCATTTTGTGTAGGTTTTTAAAGATTTTTTTTGTCTAGGGCAATGTCAATAGTGCATATTAATAAAGCACATCATGGCTCAATAGTGCAGTATTATTGATAACACAGGAAAAAGCAAAATTTGGAAGTACTTTCCTGTCATTTTGTTTTGGGTTAAAACTGATACAAAATAACATGAGAAATGTTGTTTCAAAGAAATGCATATCCCTAATATTTAGTGTTACTTGTTGCTTTGGATAGCAGTGCTATGTATGCATAAAACATTTAAATACTGTGGTCCTGAGTTTCAAATATTACTCCTTATGTGTATTGCCAACTCATACCTGTTGCCTTGGGCAGAACTATATTAAGATATTGCCAGGGTCCAAATGTTTAGCGGAGTCCTATCAGATGTGCTCAGGACTGAGGCTAAGATTGCCAAATGTCTGGCTTTTTTCAAGATTCTATAGGTTTTTGCATTATTGTCCAGAATCTAATAGGATGGCCGATGTGTCCGTCCATTTTTCAGAGTTTAAAACCTCTATCTGCAGCAGTCCAATCCTGCCCTCTGTGTGAAAGAGCCTGCCCTGCCTTCTTCCAGTCTCACTAGTAGTAGAAACTGAGTGGGATCTAGCCAATGGGAAGGCACTAGAGGCAGAGAGAGACGTGGAGGGCTGCTCTAGTCACAGGAAGGGAGAGGATGAGTCATGAGGGTAAGCTCCTCTGCTGTACAATTGAAGCTTTTACATGGGGGGCTGGAGGGTGGAATGAACTCTCCATAGAAGCACTGGGCTGACCTAGGAAAGAGTAAATGACTGACCTAGGGGATGGGAGAGGTAGTGCTGAGAAATGGGAAGGAGGTGTCATGAACTGCAAAACCTTTGCATGATGATGATGAAAGAGTTGAGGAGGAGCAAGCAATAGCACAACACCAGAAGTGTCTGTATATGTGAAGAGCAAGAGAGTGTGTTTCTGTATCTTGGAGCCACTGCTATATTAACAGAATTTCCCTTAAAATGTTTGGGCTGGAGAAGCCCACTGCTACAAATATAGCCATGTGCATAGTAAATAGAAAGAACTTTCCAGTCTTTGGAATTTACTTGGATACCTTTTTAATTAACTGGCCAAATTCATTTGAATAACTATCCTGATACTAGCCTTATTTTGTCTCTGTATTTTTATAGGCATCAAAAAAGCTAAATACTTTCTGTTGTTTCTTCCATTTGTGAAGCCTTTTTGAAACTTAAATGTTCCTAGATTTATAACTTGCAAACATCATCTGTAAATCTCACTCTGGCTTTTATTCTCACTCTTTGGGGAGATCAACCCTTGGCATCTCTGGTTTATACCAAAGGTAATGGAGGATGAAAATGACTTGCCCTCTTTCTTGGTGTTTAGCCTATTGCTATAAACTTGGGCATCATATATAAGATTACTTCAGCACTCCATCTGCTGGTAGAGGAGGATAATCCATTGTCTGAAATGGTCTGGCTGAACTCAAGGAAAGGAAATTACAAGGTGCATAATTGCTCCATCCTCTGCTGTTTTAGCAACTTTAAATTTGCAGACAAGACAACTTTATTCAATCACTTCACTCATGCTCCCTTTTCCAGATCACCGAGCACTCTGCTATTAACTCTTGTCCATTTGGAAAACTGAGCATTTAGTCCTACTCTCTATACTTGGATTTAGTAATTCAGAGTGAATTATATTCAGGTACAGTATATATTTTCCTGTCCTCAGAGGGTTTATAATCTAACCCCCCTGTTTACTAAGCTGCACTACCACCAACACAGCCCATTCACTTTGAATGAGCTGTGTCAGCATTGCTGCACAGCAGCAGCTAGCGCAGTTTAGTAAATGCGGGAGGGGGGGAGTTGCACCTGAAGCAATGAAGGTTTAAGTGCCATGCCCAAAATCACAAGAAATGGGATTTGAACCTGGTTTCCTTGGTTCACAGCCTGCTGTACTAACCATTAGGCTAATCCTGTTTCCTGTCTTTTAATTGCTTCTTAGTCCATGATAAGACATTGCCTCCTATCCAGCAAAATTTTAATTTTCTAAGGCGTCTCTCATGAGGAACTTTGTCAGATGCCTTCTGAAAATTCAAATACAGTATATCATTAGTTCAACTTTTTCCATGTGTTGGTTTACACCTTCAAATAATGTAGTAAATTGGTAAGGCATATATAAAAGTGCCAACAGTCTGTGAGTCAGTTTGCTTATTTGATTGTAAAACAGAACAGCTTTTGCCCAAGACTTTGGCTTCATGCAACTTCAGGAAGGAAAATTCTACAGAAAAGAAATCTGCAAACAAGTAGGTATTGTGATGTCTTTTGCTTGGAAATCCAATTTTTCAGGCTTGCCTAAAAGTCTCCTGGTGCTTTTGATACAATAATGTCTCTGAAATGTATTACCTTAACAGAAGTTGTGGAGGATGAAAAGTTTCAGCAAAAAACACTTCTTCAAATTTGTACCCAGAAACTGACTTATACAACTTTTGCACATTTTAATTCTAGCTGTCAGTTTTGCTATTTGTAGATTTTAAGATTGTTGTGATAATTATTGTCACAAATATCTAGGGCTGCATGGAGAATCTTAACTAATAGAATGCATTACCTCCATTCCTGCTGTGTCTTAGGAAAACTTTACTCATTCTAGCAAATGTCTCCCTCCTGTTCACCAGGTTCCGAGACACGGTGGAGTTTGATACTGTGGTGGTTCATGCTATTCAGAGTGATCATCAGGTTGCAACATACAGACTGCTTGCGCTCTCGGATAAGTACCATAGACTGATGAAGAAGCTGAAGAAGAGAAGGCCCACCCGGCATGAGCTGAAACTCAAAGAGGTTGAGGCAGTGAAAGAGATTCGTGAGGCAGGTGGGCTACTAAAGGATTCAATACATGTTAGAGATCTACAGTACTTTGTTCATTGTGGAGTGGGGAGGACAGTTATGCTGTTTTATGTTTCCTGTTTCCTCACTTTAGCACGTTACTTAGTTATGTGTTATGCACTAAGCGACTTGTAAATTATAGAGTAGCTCTTTAGCAGTTACACACATAAGCATGCATTATATGCACACTAGTAAAAAAGGCACGTTTCTGTTAGAAATGAAACGGGCGCTAGCAAGGTTTTCCTCGTAGTGTGTATGTTTGAGAGAGTGTGTGTGAGATTGACTGTGGAGAGAGAGTGAATGTGCGAGTGTTTGTATGTGACAGAGAGAGACTGAGACTGGGTGCGAGCAGGGGCGTAGCCAGACTTCCATGGGAGGGGGGTCCAGAGCTCGAGGGGAGGGGGCACATTTTAGACCCCCCTCTCGCCGCGAACCCTCCCCCGCCGCCGCCTACCTTCCGTTTTGCTGGCAGGGGACCCCACTCCCCACCAGCCGACGTCCTCTCCGACCGTTCTGCTGCAGAGAAAAGTCTTCTTCCTTGCATGCTGACGTCCCGCACGTTGTACGTGCGGGACGTCAGACTCGGAGAACAGAACTGTTCGCCGGGAGGGGGGTCCCGACTGAAATCTATGGGGGCGCAGGCCCCACATAGCTATGCGACTGGGTGCGAGTGTGTCCGTGAGAGAGAGAGAGTGTGTGTGTGTGACTCAGAGTGTGTGGCAGGGGCCCCTCCCTCCCCCCTCCATCCCTCTGAGTTCCAGGGTCATGAGAGAGAGTGAATGTGCGAGTGTTTGTATGTGACAGAGAGAGACTGAGACTGGGTGTGAGTGTGTCTGTGAGAGAGAGAGTGTATGTGTGAGAATCAGAGTGTGTGCCAGGGGCCCCTCCCTCCCCCCTCCATCCCTCCAAATTCCAGGGTCATCCCCCTTCTCTCCCTCCGAGTTTCTCCCCGACGTACAGGGCTATATGTGCAGTTACTCGAGGCTGGACTTAAAAACCTCCTTGAACTTGATATTGCAAAACCTGGCATCGTCTGTCCCGGGTAGGAGAAGTTTAGAGAACAGTTCTGCTGGCCCATCTGTGTGTGTTGTGGGTAGAAGAACCTTTCTTGTACTCCGATCTTCAGCTCAGGCAATTCTTTGTTCTGAGGATCCAGTTGTTTGTTAAATGTTTGTGACTCAGTCCCGTTTAGCATAGTGAGAGAACAGAAGTGGCTGTAGAATGTGGGTGTAGTGCTCCCATTGACAGCCAGCAGCACAGAAAAAGAAATGATTAGGGGTAGAGGATGTGTGAAGAAGAGAAGATCTGCAACTGACTGTGTGTCAGGACCAAAACTGTCTCCCAGCCTTGTTTTGCCATTAGCATCACAAGTGATCAAAGTTTATGTATAGGTACCGAGAAAAAAACGGGAAACAATAGAATTCCCCTCACCAGTTAGCCAAAGTCCCTGCAGAGGTGTGGTCCAGTTTTTCTTTTGCTGTTTTGATTAGTTTCAGGAGTCCTCTGACTGCTCCTCCCTGTCATTCAACCTGCACCATGCTCTCTTCTAGTAGCTTAGCTGAACCCGTCCTGTTCTTATTGAAAGAAACTGGCTCGCCCTGAAGGAGGACAGAGCTTATTGATTGGCTGATTCCTCTTAGTAGGTGGGTCCTATCTTAGCATTTTGCTAGGACTGTTCAAGTGTCCTTCTATGAAACAGCACGCCCTCAACAACGACAGGCTTTTAGATTGTCTGGTTGCTGAGGAGGCGGGTCTTATTGTAACAGTAGTAAAAGAGGGCGGGGCCCGGAGCGATTTCCCACCCTCCCTGCCTCCCTCCCTGCCAACCCCTTCGTTGTTCTGCCATTGCTCTGCCCTCGAGGGCGGGGCCCGGAGCGATTTTGGTGGCTTCACCACCACGAACCTTCAAAACGTTTTGAAGGAAGTCAGGGCTTGGCTTCACTGACGTCAGTGTCCTCAGAACGTTGAGGATGAGTTTTATTATAGTAGATAAGTGCTAGTATTTTATAACATATGTGCACAAGTGGCACCTAACTTTAGGCACCCTGTTATAGAATTAGAGGGTGTATGATTTACATAAAATTAACTAAATATAAATTGGAGTGAAAACTTGGAAACTGAAGGTGAAACTGGGGTGGAGCTTGGATCTCCCCAACAAAAAGGCATTCTGGTGCTCCTGAGGAGGAGAGGAAAGAAAGAAGGTGCTAGACTGTGGAGGTGGGGTGGGGGGGGGGGGCAAAGGAGGGAAGAGAGAGGGGAAATGTCAAACTGCCAAACAGGTAAGGAATCCTGGTTGGCCTGACTCTAGAGTGTCATGTCATGGCTTAGAATGTCAGAGCCACGGCTGCGTCGGTAGCCAACTTGAGATCAGCCTCCATTTCAAGGCTGCAATGTGATCTTCAGTCCACACATTCACATCTCACTACTACCTAGAGGAGGATTCCCAACACACACACACACACACTCCAGTGAACCTTATAGATAGGGATTCCTATTCATGGTAACATGTGATCCTGCTGTCCTCAGTGACCCACTGTCCATTTACTACTGACATAGGTATAACCCCCCACCCAAAGGATTTTAAATTTCCCTGCCATGCCCCATCCAGCCCCACACACCTCACCCTAGCCCTGCCCCTCTTTAGGTTTACCAAATATCCGAGTAACTGACCACCTATGTATACAGAGTAATTTTATAAAGGAGCTTCTTCTTTAAATGCAGAAAAGGGCTATTGTAAAAATTGTGTAGGTGAATATGCGTATATTATTATCTGTTTTGACAGGCATTCTTGTGACTTAGCTTGGATATACACTGCCTCTCTAATTCACGGATAGGTCTGGCTGCCTGTTTTATCAAGGCATGTGAGCTTAGCTGATTTTATTCTAATGAAAGCATTTAAGAACAAGAGATAAGTGAAATTTTGATTTATCTGGTTTTTTAATGTTTTATAGTTGATTTTGCAAAAAAAAAAAAAAAAACCTGAAAATAAAGGGACCTATGATTAAACTGATTAAACCCTTGGACAGTTAAGGGTTTTTTTTTTTACTTGTGTATGATAGTTCACCCTTTTCAAAATATTTTTTGTAGTTGTAGTTTGTCTATTGGGATGAGTTTTCTGTTTTGCATTTTCTTACACCTGATTTTGGACTGTTTTGATTTGGTAATGCCATTATAAAATAGGCACAGTTTTGCACATTTTTATAGGGGCCCTTTTATTATAATTACCCCCTTAGGCAGCAAATATTACAGTGCAGTTAAAAATCAAGATTGCACTATATAGTAGGCTATCATATTCTTGTCCCAGATAACTAGCTAAATTTTGTGCAGACAAATTATAAGCTACATAAAATTTAGCTAGTTAAAAAGAGGGGGCATTCCTGGGGTGCAGTTTAACTTTGGCTGGTCAGTGCTGATATTCAATGCTGGCTAGCTAGAATTACCCAAGTAGCAGGCCTAAAGTTAACTATGTAGCTTTGGTTTAGACTAGATCAGGGGCCCCCCAAAACTGTTTTCCAGAATAAGGTTGCATAGGACACTTCAAATCTTCACAAGAGTCAGAGAGGTAGGGGATCCCTTTGAATCTGCTGAGAGGCTGGGAAGATCACCCTTGGAATTTGCTGAATTTGTTGTCATGCTGTACTACTATTATCTTTTTTTCGCTGGTGGAGACTTGTTGTTTTCACTGCTGTCATACACGAGGACCAGATTTAGCCAAGGGCAGGACAGATATGGTGGGCGTGAAAAATGAAGTTCATGTGTCCTTTGGGACCTCTGAACTAGATACTCAGCCTGGTCCTAATTCATTAAGGACCCTTTTACAAAGCTGTGGTAGCGTTGGCATGTAGATTTGCTGCATGTTGAGGCCCCTTTTACTGCAGCAGGGCTTTTTTTTTTAATAAAGGAAATGACTTTGCAGTAAGTACAAACTTGCCACATGGCCATTTCCTCAGGGAGCCCTTAAGAGGTGGTAAGGGCTCCTGTGCTAACCCAGCAGTAAAAATAAAAAATATTTCCAGTTGCACTGGAAATAGTGCATTCTGGGGGCGGTGGGTGGCTTCAGCAGTGGGCTTGCGGTAGTTCCGAATTGGCATGCGACAATGCTGCTGTAGCTCTACTGCGGTATTGTAAAAGGGCCACTATGATAGCGAAGAATAACAAAACATTCTCATTAACCTTTGCAGCAGGTGAAGCCAGCAAAAGGAAAGAAGAAATGGAACAGGAGATGCCCGAGGAACGCACAGATCAGTGGGCAGGAACTCATATCACGGCTAACCGAGCTGAAAAACTGAAGAAAATAATTGAAAAGGCAGAGAAGGCCAAAGCAAAGATAGCCAATAGAAAGAAGGAGTGGGAGGAACTGTGAGTCTTCAGTTTAACAATATGCCTTAAACAATAAATTTTATGAGTTTTGTTTGTGTACACACACACTCATCTTTGTGTGTGTGTGTGTGTGTGTGTGTGTATATATATATATATATCTATATATCTATAATGGGGAGCTTATGGTACCACTAACTAATTTTATCAGACCAAAAGTGGTACAGTTACCCATTAATATAGAATGACATTCCACAAATGTTGGCACCAGGTAATTTTGATATTTTTGTTGAATTTTAAATTGTGTTTAATATTTCTGTAAGGGGGGAGGCTGCCCTGTTTGCGGGGTGGTCCTCTGACAGATTCACACTCCAGGGACCCCACAGAGCACATATTTTTTCCCAGTCTTTTCCCCTTGTTGTTCTCAGCACATATACTCTTATCCAAGGGAGCTGATTCTCTTCAGAGGGAAGGGATTGCCCCTCAAGGCCCTGCAATAATTCAGAGACAGGTATGGAGTGCCCTAACTCTTGACTGACAATACATACAAAACAATTATTGCTTTGAAATAGTCTTTCTGTTCTGAGACTGTACAGTATTAATGCTCCTCATTCTTCACTTTATCTGTGATCCCTTGTAGTGATGATCAATCATGTTTGGGGCAAAGGGTTTCCTGGGCAAGCCTTTTCCCTTTTTTAGTCAAACACAGAGTCTCTCCGTTCAGGGATCCACTTCTACCCAGATTACTTCCCAATGGGAATAATCTAGTACACAGTACCTCCTCCTGTAGTCCAGCTCCAGAGTGGTTTAAGGGTCAAATAGCTGCTCCCAGTGTCAATTAAAATACAGACAGAGGGGTTGGTAAAACCTCTGTCCTGTCACATTCACTTCACCCTGGACACAAAAGTCAAGGGAGACTTCACATACGACACAAACTTTAAGGCTGAGCCTTAGACACAGACTGCTTCTCTTAACGTATATATAGAAATCAACCACACACTCTCTAGGGGTTTATGAAATATAAGGGCAGGCAGTAGCATTGCAGCCATCCCAGAAAGGGATGCTGTAACCAGGTGAGAAACACCTTCTCCCTACTCTGACTTGGAATGGTCCTGAATGCAGGTGTATACTGGGCTAGTGAGAGTCTGCAAGGATCTTTAGACCCTTCCCTCAGCTATTTGTTTTTTTTTGTTTTTTTTTTTAATTGTGACTCTGTCATAAATTTATAGTAATAGATTAATTACATAAATAACACATAACTATTACTTGGAAAGTAATTGTCTACCCATTTCTGTTATATTTGGTCATGCCATAGCAGACTCGGCACTAACTTGCACAAGTGACACTAAATTCAGTAATATAATACGTTAAAGAGGTTATTAAAGTACATTTGTTATTATTTCATATTTCTATCTGTTGATCATACACTAACTATAGCCTCTAAGAATACAAAATTCATCAGCTGTTTGCCATACATGAAGAATAGCTAAGGATGCTACTTTTTTCCCCTTAAGTCATACCTGTATATTGGGTGAGCATTTAGTATACATATATCTGGTAATGTGAAGGACTTTACACAATAGAGGCTACCTGCTTTCATGACCTTCCCCTGGTCTTACTGCCAGTACCTTCTACATGCAGCCTCAAAAAGGCTGAAGCAGAGCAGTAAAAAAAAAACATTTTATCACAAAGCTGGACCTGCAAGAGAAACAAAAAAGCTACAGGTAATGAAGGCTGTATCTGGCTGTTAATTATACTTCAGGAAAGCACATGTAATTTATTGCAATCATAAATGAATGGCCCTAACTTATCCTTGGTTATTGCAATCATAAATGAATGGCCTTAACTTAGCCTTGGGAATTAAGGGGAGCTCTTTCAGATAAATCACCTATTTTCTTTAGCTTTGTGAAAGGCTCAGTATGTTGTTGAAATAGAATTAGCCTTTCTTAAAAATTAAACCACTGGAAAAAAAAACAACATCCCTGGGGCCCTGTTTACTAAGGTCCACTAGCATTTTAGCACACACTAATTTTTTAGCGCATGCTAAAAATGCTAGTGTACCTATAGTGCAGCTTAGTAAACAGGGCCCCTGTTGTCTCAGGAAGACTGCTCATTCTATTTTACAGCAATTTTGTAAATAAACTAGTTGTAGGTCTCCTTGGTGTTATGAATCTGTAAGACTCCACCAAAGGTACAGTAAGATATTGATTTTCACTTCAGTTTCAGTATTACATTTTGTAAAGGCATATGACACTTTTGAAAGTTTAAGTTACAGAACCATTAAAATATTGATTTTTCACTTCAGTTTTGATATAGCATTTCGTTGGAATTACACTTTATGGACCAAACTGCAAGCTTTTCTAATCATGCGATCAAACAGTTTAACTGAGCGATTAATCGTGATTACAATTTTTAGTTGCCCACCCCTAGTAAAAATAACAATAACTTTCAAAAACAAAATATTACAATTTCTTCGCATAACTTACAACTTTCTCTGTGCACAAGATTCTTCATTGCTACTTCATTGCTAAACCTCACAAAATTGGTGGCTCTAGTTTAAAAATACACTGTTATATTGTCCAACCAATGGCCATTTACTTTTGTTTTCACAATTAATGAGAAAAAAAAATCAGAGAAACAGAAAACATCAGAAAAAATGATGCTATTCTGTCTTCTCATTTAAACCTTGTGGTTCCATTGCATCAGACGATAAATCCAATGCTGTTCTTGTCGGAGGAGTTTAACTTTTCTATCACTTCCTCTACCGGGCGATGGAATCCATTCTAAAACAAGATAGTGAAGAGATGAAAATCATACGATTGCACTCTGCCAATGGAGAGTTACTTTTGTGAGTTGAAATAGTACTATGGTGCTCTATTATTCTAGCACTAAACTTTCTTGAAGTCTGCTTATATACAATTTTTTACAAGGGCATAAAATACAGTATATAACATGATCCGTTGTACAGGTAGTATGTGAATTCAATTCAAAACCACAATCATCTATGCTGTTCACAAAACCAGTTGTTTCCATGTTGACAGTACTACTAGAACAACTTTCACAGGTGTAATGACCAGCCTGTTTCTGTGTACTTTCATGAGAAAAATCACCTTGAACAGCTGAAAGCTCAGAGGGACATAAGAGTTCTTTAATATTATGCCCTCCGCTGAATGCAAAATGTAATGAACTTTCTCAAAAATAGGTATTGATTATATTCCAATGACGTTTAATAATTTTAGCTATTCGATGGGCTCCTGTGGTATATTTTAATACATATGTAAAAACATTGCCCCCCTCTCCCCCCCCCCCCCCCGCCTACCTCTTTTTCATTGAAGTCCAGTGAGAGCAGAGTGGGGCAGGAGCAAGGCCTGCTCACTCCTGCCCCACTGCAGCTGCCATAAGAAAATGGTTGCCGCGACCTCTCAGTGCAGCTAGCAGTACTACGGCAGCCATTTTCTTTTGGCAGCCAAAAGGGGCAGGAGCGAGTGGGCATTGCTCCTGCCCCCATTGGACTACCATGAAAAACAGGTAAGCCAGGGAGAGCCTATCAAGACCAGTGGGGAGTGTGTTGATGGGACATTCTGGGGGGGTTGAGGGTAGGGTTACCATACGTCCGGATTTACCCGGACGGGTTTTGGCCAGCCTGCCCATTTGTCTGGATTTCTGGACAAATGGGCAGGCTGACGCTGATGTGCGTGTGGGCGGCGGACCTCCCCTCCCCTTACGATCTTCCCTGGTGGTCTAGTGACTTCGGGGCAGGAAAGAGCCCTCTCTTTCCTGCCCGGCACGCTGCTCTGCATCCTGTAATGCTGCCTGTGACGGTCTCGGCGAGATTCAAAATGGCTGCCAAGAATTGAAGTCTTGCAAGGCCGCGTCAATTCTCAGCGGCCATTTTGAATCTCGCCGAGACCGTCACAGGCAGCATACAGGATGCAGAGCAGCGCTCCGGGCAGGAAAGAGGGGGCTCTTTCCTGCCCCAAAGTCACTAGACCACCAGGGAAGATCGTGAGTAAGGGGAGAGGTGACGGGACCGGGGGGAGGGGAGGTGAGGTGAGGGGGTGACCAGAGGGAGGGGAAAATGCGACAGGGGGGCGGGGCGAGGTGCGACAAGGGGCGGGGTGAGGTGTGACAGGGGGTGGGGAGAGGGTGTGAAAGGGGCGGGGTGAGTGCGTGAAATGGGGCGGGGCGTGGGCGGGGCAAGTGTCCTCTTTTTTTTTTTAAGGACAAAAAATGGTAACCCTAGTTGAGGGGAAAGGGAGGTTCCTACTCATGTGGGCTGGGGGAGGGTGAATGGGAGGAGGGGGGGGGGGGGGGTCTGTTTTGGGGGAAGGGCTGGGAGGGGGCTCAGAGGGCTCCAGACAGCTGTTCTATAGATATGCAGCTCCCAGACAATATTCAATGCTGGGGCTCGCATAGATAAGCGGCCAAATTTAGGACAGCCTTTGAGCTATCCTATATTTGCCCTCTTAGCTATGTGGGTGCTGATGCCCAACGCTCCCCCCACCACGCTTCCCCCCCCCCCCCCCCCCCCCCCGAACTACCCCTGTCCTGTCCATTTTTTCCATGGCTAGTCAGAGCCAAATATTCAGTGGCTGGTCAGAGCCAAATATAAGAGCCACTGAATATCAATAGTTGGGCTGCCCCAGCCAACTTAAGCGGGCAGGTTAATTCACCATTCTCAGAGGACAAGCAGGCTGCTTGTTCTCACTGATGGGTCGACGTCCATGGCGGCCCAGGAACGGCAATTTTTCACAGTAAAAATAAACAAGGTTTGCCAGAGCCTTCCGGCGCATTGGGTGCGCGCATCGTGCATGCACAGCCGTCTTCCCGCCTGTCGCACGAGAGTCCCCGCTCAGTTTTTCTTTTTCCGCGGTGGAGAGTGGCTGCTTTGTCGGTCTCTCTCTTGAGGCCCAGAGAGAAAGAGTCTTCGTTTTTGAGAGTTATCCTCCCTCTTTTGTCCTGTTTATTTCTTTATCCTGCCTTCAAAACTAAAAAAAAAAAAAAAAAAATCCTAAATTTCTTAGTTTGGCCCTTTAAGTTTCCTTTCGTTTTCGTCGCAGCTTTCTCATTTAAATGCCCTTTTATTTGGCACAATCGCGAATTTTGACTTCGCCGCTGCTATTTTTCCGTCCATGTCATCGAGCACTCCCAGTGACTTCAAGAAGTGTACTCTGTGCAACCGGTAAATCTCAGGTACCGATCCCCACGCGTGGTGTCTTCTGTGCCTTTGGCCTGACCATCGCCCAGACGCATGTAAGTTGTGTCTTAGCCTTAAAAGGCCGACACAAGCATTGAGAAAGGCTCTTCAGGATCGTCTTTTCGGAACTTTGACCGGTTTCTCAGCGTCGACGTCGACATAGGTACCGAGGTCGGCGTCGTCGATATCGGCACCGAGGATGGCATTGACTTCAGGCGTGCAGGTAATGGCTGTCCAGAGACCACCACACGCTGGGAGCAGTGAGCCGTGGAGTGGGGCTCCACCTGCCTCGAAGTCTCCTGCTGTGCAGGCCCCCTGGGACCGACCACTCTTGGACCCGACCCCGAGGAGGCATATGGATTCCATCGGTACCGAGGCGTATCAATGACCTGTATCGAGCGAAGGCGAAGAAGCATTGTCATTGATCTCCTTCCAAGCACGGTACTGGGAGCTCCGGGGCTTCGAAGGATTCGGCACCCGTGAAGCGCCGATGCCTGGAGGACCGCTCACCCTCCATTCAAGAGGTGTCGGTGCATCTGTCTTCGGGCAGCCCAGTACCGCCTCCTTGACCTCCACAGATTCTGACGCCGATTCTTGCACCCACCCTGCAGCCTTGCTCGACAGAGACTCTAGACGAGCGCATCCAAGCCATTCTTCCAGGTCTTCTGGAGGGGTTGCTGTGTCATTCTGCTCCGGTGCCAGGAGTGCTTGCGCCCTCCGTACCGTCGATGGAAGCGACAGCTGACTCTATGCCTGTAGTGAGGTCTCCGACGCCGGTGCCGCCTGCCACCCAGGTCGACTCCCCGTCGACATCGCTGGAGCGAGCTTCATCACTGCCGGCATGGGAGTCGACTTCTTGACATCGCCATCGAGGACATGGTTCCTCGGCATCAAGACGGGCCCGGTTTTGGACTGCAGTTAAGGAACTCTTGTCCAATACCGATGAGAATGCCTTGTGGGATGAAGGGGAGGATCCCAGGTATTCTTTTCTGAGGAGTCTTGTGGTCTTCCCTCTGATCCTACTCCTTCACCAGAAAGAAAGCTTTCTCCCCCGGAGAGTCTTTCTTTCTCTTCATTTGTCCGGGAAATGTCTGTGGCTATTCCCTTCCCTGTGGTATCTGAGGATGAGCCCAGGACTGAGATGCTTGAGGTCCTTGACTATCCTTCACCACCTAAGGAGTCATCCACGGTTCCTTTGCATAATGTGCTCAAGGAGACACTTATGCGGAACTGGATGAAACCACTAAGTAATCCCACCATTCCCAAGAAAGCAGAGTCCCAATATCAGATTCATGGAGAACCTGAGCTGACGAAGTCGCAGTTACCTCATGACTCTATGGTTGTGGATTCCGCTCTCAAGAGAGCCAGGAGTTCTAGAGACTTTGCCTCAGCGTCCCCGGGAAGAGAATCTAGAACCCTGGACTCTTTTGGGAGAAAGGCATATCAGGCCTCTATGCTTGTGGCCAAAATTCAATCCTACCAGCTCTACATGAGCATTCACTTGAGGAACACGGTGAAGCAACTGGTGGACTTGGTTGATAAGCTCCCTCCGGAGCAGGCCAAGCCTTTTCAGGAGGTGGTCAGGCAGCAGAAGGCGTGTTGTAAATTCCTGTCCAGGGGTGCTTAAGATTCTTTTGATGTTGCATCCAGAACCGCTGCCCAAGGTATAGTGATGCGCAGACTCTCATGGCTGCGTGCCTCTGACCTGGACAATCGAGTCCAACAGCGGATTGCGGATGTCCCTTGCCGGGGGGATAATAATTTTGGTGAGAAAGTCGAGCAAGTGGTTGATCAGATCACGCAGCGGGAAACTGCTATGGACAATCTCTCCCGCCGGACGCCTTCTGCTACTGCCTCATCAGGTAGACGATTTTTCTGGGGAAGGAAGAATGCTCCATATGCTTATAACAAGCGTAGGTACAATCCTCCTTCTCGACAGCCTTCTCAGGCTCATCCCCAGCACGCTCATTCTCATCAACAGCCTGCGCCAAGGCAGGCCCCTGTGGCTCCCCAGCAAAAGCAACGGACGGGCTTTTGACTGGCTCCAGCTAAGCATAGCCACTATAAAGATGTCCGTGCCAGATGACTTGCCGGTCGGGGGGAGGTTAAAATTTTTTCACCAAAGGTGGCCTCTCATAACCTCCGATTGGTGGATTCTTCAAATAGTCCGGTTAGGATACTCCCTCAATTTGATCTACAGACCTCCAAATTGCCCACCGGGAGCTCAGTCCTTCAGCTTCCAGCACAGGCAGGTACTTGCAGAGGAACTCTTCGCCCTTCTCAGCGCCAATGCGGTCGAGCCCGTTCCACCAGGGCAAGAAGGGCTGGGGTTCTATTCCAGGGGAGATGCGTCCCATCCTAGACCTAAGGGCCCTGAACAAATTCCTAGTCCGAGAAAAGTTCAGGATGGTTTCCCTGGGCACCCTTCTTCCCATGATTCAGGAAAACGATTGGCGATGCTCTCTGGACTTAAAGGATGCTTATACACACATCCCGATACTTCCAGCTCACAGGAGGTATCTTCGATTCCGTCTGGGAGCGCAGTACTTCCAGTATTGTGTGCTGCCCTTTGGTCTGGCGTCTGCACCCAGGGTCTTTACAAAATGCCTGGCAGTAGTTGCAGCGTCGCTACGCAGACTGGGAGTGTTCCTTTATCTTGACGATTGGCTGGTGAAGAACACCTCAGAGGCAGGAGCTTTACAGTCCATACAGATGACTATTCAACTGCTGGAGCGACTCAGGTTTGTTATAAATTACCCCGTCCCACCTTTTCCCTGTTCAGCAACTGGAATTTATAGGAGCTCTGCTGGACTCACAGACGGCTCGTGCCTATCTTCCAGAAGCGAGAGCAGACAATCTTCTGTCTCTAGTTTCCATGGCCAGAGCATTTCAGCAGATCACAGCTTGGCAGATGTTGAGACTTCTAGGCCATATGGCCTCCACAGTCCATGTGACACCCATGGCCCATCTTCACATGAGATCAACTCAATGGACCCTAGCTTCCCAGTGGTATCAAGCTGCAGGGGATCTAGAGGATGCAATCCAGCTGTCCACCGATTTTCAAAATTCCCTTCACTGGTGGACAATTCGATCCAATTTGACCTTGGAACGTCCCTTTCAAATTCCTCAGCACACAAAGTGCTGACCACGGATGCATCCCTCCTGGGATGGGGAGCTCATGTTGATGGGCTTCACAATCAAGGAGTTTGGTCCCTCCAGGAAAAAGGTCTTCAGATCAATCTCCTGGAGCTGCGAGCTGTCTGGAATGCTCTAAAGGCTTTCAGAGATCGGCGGTCCAATCAAATTATCCAAATTCAGACAGACAATCAGGTTGCCATGTGCTACATCAACAAGTAGGGGGGCACCGGATCTCGCCCCCTGTGTCGGGAAGCCGTCCAGATGTGGCTTTGGGCTCGCCACCATGGCATGTTTCTCCAAGCCATGTATCTGGCAGGCATAAACAACAGTCTGGCCGACAGATTGAGCAGGATAATGCAACCTCACGAGTGGTTGCTCAACTTGGGCGTCGTACGCAAGATCTTCCGAGAGTGGGGCACCCCCTCGGTGGATATATTTGCCACTCAGGTCAATCACAAGGTCCCTCAGTTCTGTTCCAGACTTCAGGCCCACGACAGGCTAGCATCGGATGCTTTTCTCTTTCATTGGGGGAAGGGCCTTTTGTACGCATATCCTCCCATACCTCTGGTGGGGAAGACTTTGCTGAAACTCAAGCAAGACCGCGGAACCATGATTCTGATTGCTTCCTTCTGGCCGCGTCAGATTTGGTTCCCTCTTCTTCTGGAGTTGTCCTCCGAAGAACCGTGGAGATTGGACTGTTTTCTAACCCTCATAACTCAGAATGAGGGGGCGCTTCTGCATCCCAACCTCCTGTCTCTGGCTCTCACAGCCTGGATGTTGAGAGCGTAGAATTCGCTTCCTTGGGTTTCTGAGGGTGTCTCCTGGATTTTGCTTGCTTCCAGGAAAGATTCCACGAAGAGGTGCTACTTTTTCAAATGGAGGAGGTTTGCCGTCTGGTGTGATAGCAAGGCCCTAGATCCTCGCTCTTGTCCTACACAGACCCTGCTTGAATACCTTCTACACTTGTCCGTTAGAGTTCATCTTAGTGCGATTAGTGCTTATCATCAACATGTAGAGGGTAAGCCTATCTCTGGACAGCCTTTAGTTGTTCGCTTCATGAGAGGTTTGCTTTTGTCAAAGCCCTCTGTCAAACCTCCACCAGTGTCATGGGATCTCAACATCATTCTCACCCAGCTGATGAAGCCTCCTTTTGAGCTACTGAATTCCTGCCATCTGAAGTACTTGACCTGGAAGGTCATTTTCTTGGTGGCTGTTACTTTAGCTCGTAGAGTCAGTGAGCTCCAAGCCTTGGTAGTGCATGCTCCTTATCTTAAGTCTCATCATAACAGAGTAGTCTTCTGCATGCACCCTAAGTTCATGCCAAAGGTGGTGTCGGAGTTCCATCTGAACCAGTCAATTGTCTTGCCAACATTTTTTCCCTGTCCTCATACCCGCCCTGCTGAACGTCAGTTGCACACCTTGGACTGCAAGAGAGCATTGGCCTTTTACGTGGAGCGGACAAGCCCTTTCAGACAGTCTGCCCAAATGTCTGTTTCTTTTGATCCCAATAGAAGGGGAGTCGCAGTCGGGAAACACACCATTTCCAGTTGGCTAGCAGATTGCATTTCCTTCACTTATGCCCAAGCTGGGCTGACTCTAGAGGGTCATGTCACGGCTCATAGTGTTAGAGCCATGGCAGTGTCGGTGGCCCACTTGAAGTCTGCCACTATAGAAGAGATTTTGCAAGGCTGCGACGTGGTCATCTATCCACACATTCACATCCCATT
Source organism: Microcaecilia unicolor (assembly GCF_901765095.1). Lineage (NCBI taxonomy): Eukaryota > Metazoa > Chordata > Amphibia > Gymnophiona > Siphonopidae > Microcaecilia > Microcaecilia unicolor. The sequence continues at coordinate 236,760,164 of NC_044035.1, read as the reverse complement.
ACTGCCTTCAGCAGGATACCCATCGCGACAGTCGGTTTGGGCAGTCGGTGCTGCAGAATCTGTTTGAGGTTTAGAATCCAACTCAACCCCCCTAGGCCCATTTTTATTCTGTTCCAGGCTGCACTCTCAGTTAGATGCTTTAGGTCAATCTATGTGATGTCCTCGCCGTTGCGAGGCCCAATTGACCTTCTTTGTTGTTTTGAGTGAGCCCGGGTGCTAGGGATACCCCATCAGTGAGAACAAGCAGCCTTCTTGTCGTCGGAGAAAGCGAAGATATATACCTGTAGCAGATATTCTCCGAGGACAGCAGGCTGATTGTTCTCACAAACCCGCCCACCTCCCCTTTGGAGTTGTTCTTCTCCTTGCTATTGCTTTTAAGATCTAACTGAGTGGGGACTCTTGCACGACAAGCGAGAAGATGGCCATGCATGTGCGGTGTGAGCGCCCTGCGCTGGAAGGCTCTGGCAAACTTTATTTATTTTTGCTGTGAAAAATTGCTTTCCTGGGTCGCCATGGACGTCGACCCATCAGTGAGAACAATCAGCCTGCTGTCCTCGGAGAATACCTGCTACAGGTATGTATCTTCGCTTTCAGCATGACGAGGGAGCTGTATTTATTTTGGTCAAAAACATCAGAAAGTGATTGTTCATAATTTTGTGCATGCCTTCATTTTTATGCCCACTGGCTGTATTTTGTTGTAAGCAGGTATGGACTACTTTGTGCAATAAGAGGGTACTTTTATAAAAAGGTGCCTATATATGAAAGGCTGCAAATAGGCACTTTTTTTTGCCTATTTTATAAAGACACATAGACATTTATGTGTCTTTATAAAATACTAGTAAAAAAGGCCGGTATCTGTCAGAAATGAAATGGGCGCTAGCAAGGTTTTCCTCGGAGTGTATGTTTGAGAAAGAGTGTGTGTGAGAGATGGAGTATGTGTGTCAGAGAGAGAATGAGAGAGAGAGACAGAGTTTGTGTGTGTTTGTGTGAGAGAGATAGTGTGTGAGAGACAGAGTGTCTGTGTGTGTGTGAGAGAGATACAGAGAGATAGAGACTGTGTGTGTGTGACAGAGAGATAGAGTGTAACATAGTAACATAGTAGATGACGGCAGAAAAAGACCTGCATGGTCCAGCCAGTCTGCCCAACAAGATAAACTCATATGTGCTACTTTTTGTGTATACTGTTTGTGCTTTTCGTGCCACGCCTCCAGAGTCTCTAACCACGGCTGGGCACTACTCACACAAATACAATCCCCTCGATCGGTACCTTAAAAGAACCAGACAACTGGTAGCACTATTTTAGACGGCAACCAAGACAAAAAGAGACCAAGGAAGCGCTTCCTGAGGTTAACACAGGTTTATTTAATTATCCAGAGATTAGGATAAAAAAATAACAAAATATTCAAGTATAGTCTAGTATAGAAAAGAGGAAAAAAACATGAAAGGACAATGGAAATGGTCAGGTCAGGCTCTCCATCCCCTGGCATGGGGCAGAGTGCACTAGACACTGACCAACTTCTTATCTGGCAAAGACATAATATATAGAACTTTCTTTCCCTTACAGTACAAAAGAGCAAGAGAGAGGGGAGGGCTTCCCTCACCTCCTCAATTAGTATCCCACAGTCAGTCAGGATCTCCCGTCAATAAAGAAATACATAGCATCTGTTTTGAGGAAAACATTTGGTCTGTTTGTCCATCTTTACAGCTTTTCTCACACAAGGATATATTTCTCAGAACCTGTGATCTTTTATCTTAGTATTTCCCCTTATTCTAAAAGAGGAAACAAAAGTTAACTACTGCTTCCTTATAGAGGTAGGTGTTAGATTTCTTTCTTGCCAGTTTATGTCATGTTGCTGCCTGTCATAAAACCACTACCACTTGGTTCCACAGTGTTTGTTTCTCAGAGAGAGACACAGTGTTTGATCTCTTCTGCAAAGTGTTTACCTGCTATGTCTCCACATAGTTGAAAAGAAGGTAGTTCTCTCCTGGATTGAAGAAGCCTTACTTCCAAGGGGCATGGGAAAAGAATTCTGTCACCTGAATTTCCCTGAGATCGGTCACACTTAATGGGTGAATTGGGGCAATTCAGATTTACAATTCACACTGGCTTGGCAAGAGGGGGAGGTAAAGTATAATTGCTATTCCAGCAAGCTCTGTTTCTCATGATTTGGAAGGAGAGAAGCCTTCATTCCTCTCTGTCCAATATGAGAAAATTAATTCTGTATATTAAATAATTGGAGGCCTTCCACCTCTATATTAATATTTGGAGGCCTTCCACTCCTACAACAATCTACAACAATAATTTACCTTGATTTTGTATTTGTCATTTTCAGGGCACAGACCGTATAGTCTGCCCCAGACACTATCCCTGCCTCCCAACCACCGCTCTGGCACAAGACCGTATAAGTCTGCCCCAGCACTATCCCCGCCTCCCACCAACCAGTGGATAGAGAGTGTGTCAGAGAGAGTGTATGTGAGAGACAGAGAGTGAGTGAGTGACTGGTCTCAGACCCTCCCTCCCTCTCCCCAGGCCCCTGCGCCACCCATGTACAGCGACCCTCCTGTCCCCCTGCCACCCGTGCAACCACCCATGTCCAGCGACCCTCCTCTCCCCCTGCAACCACCCTCCTCTCCACCTGCCCCCCTGCAGCCACCCATGTCCAGCGACCGTCCTCTCCCCCTGCAGCCATGCATGTGCAGCGTCCCTCCTCTTCCCTCCCCCCCCTGCAGCCACCCATGTCCAGCGACCGTCCTCTCCCCCTGCAGCCATGCATGTGCAGTGACCTCTCTCCCCTGCCCCCCTGCAGCCACCATGTCCAGCAACCCTCCTCCCCCTGCCCCCCTGCAGCCACCCATGTCCAGCGACCCTCCTCTCCCCCTGTCCCCCCTGCAGTCACCCATGTCCAGCGACCCTCCTCTCCCCTGCCCCCCTGGTACCACCCATGTCCAGCGACCCTCCTTCCCCTGCCCCCCCTGTAGCCACTCATGTCCAGCAACCCACCTCTCTCCCCTGCCCACCCTGCAGCCACTCATGTCCAGCGACCCTCCTCTCCCCCTCCCCCCTGCAGCCACCCATGTTCAGCGACCCTCCTCCCCCCTGCAGCCACTCATGTGCAGCATCCCTTCTGTCTTCCTGGCCCCCTGCAGCCACCCATCTGGTCTCAGGACCCCTCCCCACTCCCTCTCCCTTGCCCCCACCATCCATGTCCAGCGATCCTCCTCTCCCCTGCTCCCCCTGCAGCCACCCATGTCCAGCGACCCTCCCCTACCCCCCTGCCCCCCCTCGGCGCATCACCCAACACCCCCCCCCCACCGGGCACATCAACCTCCTCGCCACCCGCAGCTGCCAATGGTAACGTTGTCCGGCCGCTGCTGCTTCTCCTGTTGAGCAGCAGCGGCCGCTACAAAAAAGAAAAAAAACCCCAAAATATTTTAAACCTGAAACGCGGCACCTAAGACAGCCATCTGGCTTGTCTCTGCAGCCGCTCCTCCTCTCCCCTCTCACATCGCTGCGCTCCTCCGGGGTCTTACTCCAGGGGCAGTGACGTGGAGGCGAGAGGAGGAGCGGCTGCAGAGACGACAGCCAATGCCTGATGGCTGTCTACGGTGCCGCGTTTCAGGTTTTAAAACATTTTTGTTGTTTTTTCTTTTTGTAGCGGCCGCTGCTGCCTGAGAGCAGCAGCGGCCG